>NC_060215.1:26241000-26884000 GCF_021130785.1 Homalodisca vitripennis
TAATTGTACTAACATTTTAAACGTTCAAAGAACACAACGTAGAACATCTAAAATGACGTGAATCGATAGCCAGTGAACAAGGACGACTGTGCGGATGCGCGGAACACCAATTGCAGTGATACGGTAGCAGTAGAATAAAACGGTACATACTTTCTGAACACACCTCGAATTACACTCTAGCCAATACAAATTCAGTGGTATTATACTCTCTGTGGTATGGAGGAAGTTGTACCACTGTGTGGACCATTAAGCTTGCCAATACATCCAGTTCATAAACATTTACTTTTTTTCTAAATTGGAGTACTGTCAGTAGCAGTTCAGGTACTGTTTCACACTCACATATATGTACATTTTCTTTCCTATGTCACTCCTTGATATATTCTTTTTGAGCCTAGAATCTTCTCTACTTGGTCGGAATGGTATGGGGCATGTAACTGAGTTGTAGAGTCCCAGAATGCCCCTTTGGAGAGGAAGTACCACTAACTCATGAGGTATAAGTTACAGCACTGTTTTTGCAAGTCTTGAAGTACAAATAGCGTTGTAAGAAAAACATTTATGTTAATATCGACCAAGGCCATTGATATGTCAAAAACATCAAACTCCACATCCATGTTATGTTCAACAATATTCAGTTCTTCAGAAATAAAATAATCACTTTACTTTAAATGTATAATGTACTTTAATTAATTAATTTACCTTCAGAAAAACACTGGTGCTCTATGGATAAATACAAATACTTATATCATATTACAATTGAAAGGCAAAGGAAAAGAAGGAGTTAAGGGCATTTTGGTCAATTTTTTGGGACAATGAAAAACAACATTAAATTTGTGACATTAAACTGATAATAAGTTATTTTTGTAATTTTTGTTAAGGTTAGATGTTTAATATTTACAATCATTTTAAAGTTTGAGTTTGATAACTTTAAAAATAATCTTTTAAACAATATCAACCTTTAAAGAGTTACCTAACTCTGGGTGGAAAAAAGGGGTTATAGATGCCAATAACTAATTTCCCCCCTAAAATGTCTTTGTTAGTGGTAAATATTTATAAATCATTTAAATCCAAGATGGTGGATGTACTTCTCTAGTGAAAGTGCTACCCATTTAGTTGAAGTTTTAGTAGGTAAAACTACAAATTCCTACAAAACCTCTCAACTACATCAATCTGTAAGTTAATTATGAACTAATTAAGCAAGATTTACTCACCAAACAAGACAATATATAAATATTTTCATAACATTCAAAACCACTCAAGTATCTTATACCTTCAGTACTAAGCTTAGTTAATTAAATATATATATATCCAAGAATTTTACAAGATCTCAAGCTAAAAAGTAAGTAACTAAAACAGTTTAAGGCATCTAAAGCATAAAAAATAAGTCATAACAAACCAGGCCCGGGGGGACAGGGGGACGTGTCCCCCTGCGCCCTCGCCTTAAAGGTAAACCGGCGCCCTCTTGAAACTAGACGAAAAAGCCAAAAATCATTCGAGAAAAGAGCTAAAAAGGAAAAGGAATCAGGAGAGAAGAAAAAGGTAGTCGGAAGAGGTAGCCACGTGACATTTCTCAGCAATACAACATTGATTAAAATTGTTAAAATTCTTCGTGATGAAATTGTAAGTAATATATCAGCTCAAGTGAAGGAAGCGGTAAACTTCTCCATTTTAATGGACACTACAATAGACATATCAGGAAATGATCAATGTTCATACGTTGTTCGGTTCGTAAACGGAGGCCAAGTGCAGGAAAGACTGATAGCTTTACAATGTGTATCATCAACTAAAGCCGATGCTCTGATGGATTCTTTAGAAAATACATTGAAAAATGTCGGAATCCCAGTCGAAAATTGTATAGCTAATGCTTTTGATGGGGCGTCAAATATGAGTCGAATTGGCCGAATCTATCATGCACGTCAGTTATCGTCGTCAAGCGGCATTGGACGACGGCTGATGGAAATCCCAACAGTTCTCTGATCAACTATTCGTTTGAATGAGTTCCCTGCACACATAACAATTGGTCGGAGAATTCGAAATATTAACAAACACATGATTTGAACCACAACGTTTCGTGTGTTTATTATTTTTTGTATTTATTTTACTTTAGTTGTGTTGTGAATCTATTCTTGCATTATCTAAAAGGCAAACACAAAATATTTAAGAGCCTCCCATTTGATAACGTTAATTGTGTATGTATTCTAGGGGTGTAACTATAGAAGGTAATGTTCTGTACTGGTGTCTACTTATTCTACATATCGCGAATTAACCGCACTTCAGTACCTTCTGTAGCGTATAACTTTCTGATGCATTCTTCAAATATTGGCCAGCAGTGGGAAAAATTCGGAGATACAGTCTTGGGACTGGAACCAGGGCTGCCAGCGACTATTAGAATCTAGAATAGCACGGATTATGCATGAATTTTGGGCTCTGGGAAAACATGCGTGGATTATGAGTGAGTTTTTGTAATTTCCCTGAAAATTTTGCTAGGGATCGATCAATTCAGATACTCGATACTGTGGCTCTTTTCACTAAATTGCGATAGCAATAGAAATGCTTAAGATATGCTTATAAAATAAGTTTTTCACTCTTATTTTTTCTTTTTTTTTATCCCGAAGGAAAAAGACGGTTTGTCCCCGCACTTACTCCTAAAAAAGGACCTATGTGCCTCCCTTGCTTATATTTGTGTCCTCAGAATCTGAAGCTTTTACAAAAGCCTATCAGATTTGAGGGCTCTTGTTCTCTGACGTCCTTGGGGCTGAGGGGGTATGCTCTATAATATTAGATTAGTGAATCTCTAATCCAAATAAATCTATTCACAGATGACGGCTGATTGGCAGTATGCAAATTACTTATTACTAAAATGTGTTTTTGTAGTTCTTTTTGTATAAAAACTTTAGAATTATACAGTAACAAAATAATGTGATTTATAAATAATATTTTAATTGAGATTCATATTTTCTATGTCTATATTTTCAAAACCAGCGTGACTCTGGTTCTGTACGTGGACGTTAGCTGCTTGGCGGCAAACATACGATCACTAATTTTTTATTGTATCCATATATCATAATTTGCTTAGTTGAACTTAAATAGATGATCTATAAATATGTATCCTTACATTTTTACATTAATGGAATATATTCATTTTATAAGCTACCATTTCTATTATTTAAAAGCAGAAGGTAGAGGATATGACTTGTAAATATGTTCATTTCTCTGAATCTATGCAAATTGCTTTGAAGTAGCGTGGTATTCTTAGACCTGTTTTTCCAAAAGGTCAAATAAAGTTGTATCGAACTGAACTTGTATACCGCGAATTAACCGCACTTCAGTACCTTCTGTAGCGTATAACTTTCTGATGCATTCTTCAAATATTGGCCAGCAGTGGGAAAAATTCGGAGATACAGTCTTGGGACTGGAACCAGGGCTGCCAGCGACTATTAGAATCTAGAATAGCACGGATTATGCATGAATTTTGGGCTCTGGGAAAACATGCGTGGATTATGAGTGAGTTTTTGTAATTTCCCTGAAAATTTTGCTAGGGATCGATCAATTCAGATACTCGATACTGTGGCTCTTTTCACTAAATTGCGATAGCAATAGAAATGCTTAAGATATGCTTATAAAATAAGTTTTTCACTCTTATTTTTTCTTTTTTTTATCCCGAAGGAAAAAGACGGTTTGTCCCCGCACTTACTCCTAAAAAAGGACCTATGTGCCTCCCTTGCTTATATTTGTGTCCTCAGAATCTGAAGCTTTTACAAAAGCCTATCAGATTTGAGGGCTCTTGTTCTCTGACGTCCTTGGGGCTGAGGGGGTATGCTCTATAATATTAGATTAGTGAATCTCTAATCCAAATAAATCTATTCACAGATGACGGCTGATTGGCAGTATGCAAATTACTTATTACTAAAATGTGTTTTTGTAGTTCTTTTTGTATAAAAACTTTAGAATTATACAGTAACAAAATAATGTGATTTATAAATAATATTTTAATTGAGATTCATATTTTCTATGTCTATATTTTCAAAACCAGCGTGACTCTGGTTCTGTACGTGGACGTTAGCTGCTTGGCGGCAAACATACGATCACTAATTTTTATTGTATCCATATATCATAATTTGCTTAGTTGAACTTAAATAGATGATCTATAAATATGTATCCTTACATTTTTACATTAATGGAATATATTCATTTTATAAGCTACCATTTCTATTATTTAAAAGCAGAAGGTAGAGGATATGACTTGTAAATATGTTCATTTCTCTGAATCTATGCAAATTGCTTTGAAGTAGCGTGGTATTCTTAGACCTGTTTTTCCAAAAGGTCAAATAAAGTTGTATCGAACTGAACTTGTATACCAACAAAGTATACAGTAGTTTTACCCATGGTCGCACTGTGTTGGAATTTGTTCTCTTTATTTTTCTAAATTGGATACATATATTTCCCAAAAATCACAGAAAGAAAAGTTATTAGGCATACACGAGTTTTTTTATTGAATGAATCCAAAACCCAAAACATTTTATTCAGCTTAAGGCAAATCCCTCCATCCGACATAACCAATGATTTCTTTTCTTGTGTTAAATTTCTAGGACTATTTATTGACAATAACTTAACATGGACCTCTCATATTGAATATATTTCCAAAAGATTATCAAGAGTAATTTTTCTTCTTAAACGAATAATGAATTGTGTGCCTGAAAGCTATGTAAAATCTGCCTACTATGCCTTTTTCCAATCTATAATTAGATACGGTCTTGTAATATGGGGCAATAGCACTAGAATTAATGACATTCTCATCCTGCAAAAGAAGGTGATTAGAATAATGACTAAAGCAAATCCATTGGACCATTGCAAACCTCTTTTTGTTGAACTAGAGCTGCAAACTGTTATTAATTTGTATATTTTTGACTCGGTTTCATACATCCTGAAAAATATTCCAGCTCTCACTTTTGGCAGCAACACAGCTACAATACCAGAAATAAAAACAACATTGCAATAGAACACTGTAGGTTAAGCAAAACACAGCAGAGTCACATTGTAACTCCTCAAAAGATTTATAACAAATTAAGAAATGTAGTTGATAAGTATCCAACAAACATTTTCAAAGCTAAAGTGTATACTTGGTTACTGAGGAATCCTTTTTATGATCTGACTGAGTTTTTTAGTATTCATGAAGTGAATTTCTAGTTTTCCATTTCTTCCTGTTTATTCTTATTTCTTTGTTCTTATTTACTATACTTTGTTTCATGTTTTGTAAAAAAACAGTATTTTGTATAACATTGTAATGTTTTTAATTGTATAATATTTTAATGTTTTAATTGTATAATATTTTAATGTTTTTAACTTCCTAGATAGGTGCTAATATTATAGGTTATAGTTTTATTTACAATTTTACAGTCCATTTTAAATAGCTTGTAATAGGGATTGATCAGGATGTTGTTTAGTACCTAAGTTTATTCCTTTGTATCATTTATGAAATTGTATTATTTATTATGTAGGTATGAAGATAGGTGGAAGAGAGAAATTCTTGGCAACTTTTGTTAAATATGTTTACATGTTAGATTAATAATATTGCCTCCAGACTATACCACTTGGGTGTATATTTGACTTTGCTGATGCATTTTTGTAAGACGGCAATAAACATAGATTTATTTTTTATTTATTTTCAACACATAAATAATAAGAACTTAAAATAGATGATTGTGATGAGTTGTCACCGAATTTCTCACATTTTGCTAGACCACCGCAGATTCATGGCATTTCCTTCAAATAAATCGTGTGACAATAAGCCGTCACCGTTGCATTTGGCGTAAAAGTTAAAAACAATATTACAATTGTTTATTTAGTTTGAAAGGACTACGGTATCCAAATTTTTCTACAGGAAAAACCGAGAATTTGAAAAGAGGTTATGATTGGCCATCCAGAAGACAATAGACAATATGCTTTTTAACAATACCATCAAGACATGTTACAGGGTCAAGCAGTTTTTACAAGTGAATTCTATTATTAAATGAGAGGTCTAATTAAGATTCATCATTTCATGAGAAGAACTCATCGAGTGTGTAGTATGTGTGGTCTTGCAGCCAACACCGTAGGTTTCTCTTTATAGGTCCTGGGTTGTCTTTCAGATGATCTGGTTGCTTGTTGAAGAGTTTCATTCCAGCATATGATGGTTTTTTTCTCAAACAGTGCTGTTCTATGGACTGGTAGAGTGCAATCCCCTGCTTGTCTAGTGTAATGGCAGTGTAGATCTCTTTGTTTTGAAGGATCCTTAGTTATGCAATAAATTATGGTTTCTAGGATGTAAATGGATGTTATTGTCAATATTTTCCAGTCTTTGAAAATATTTCTGCATCTCTCTCTCTCTAGGTCCTATTCCAGCCATTAACCTTATTGCTTTTTTGCATTACCAGAACTCTGTGGAGATTTCAACCTGAAAAAGCACCCCAGACTGCTTCGAATAACATGTGATATGCTATTCTTGTGGCTTCATGAGTACTAGTTGTCTTGGTTCTCTTTGATGCAAACAATGCTGAGTTAAGCTTCAGGCAGAGGCTATCTATATGGTTTCCTAGGTCGATAATTGGAGTTGTGGTAGATTTTCCAGAGATGAATCCACGCTACTAGTCAGTTAGCATTTGGTTCTCTCTTAGATGCTTTAAGAGAGTCTAATAAGAATTACTTTTTCAATAAGTTTTGAGACTGGTGGGAGAAGAGAGATTGGTCTGTAATTGGCAATGTTTTGAGAATCACCTTGTTTAAATGTTGGATAGATTTTGGCTATTTTTAATTTGGATGGGAAAATGCCTTTCTGAATGGACAAATGTTTACAAGGGGTGTTATGAGTTCATAAGCATTTGAGGATATTTTTTGATATTTCTTCTACACCAGAAGAAGATGAGCTCCTTAGAGACCTTACAATTTTGTACATTTCATTAGCTGTAGTTGGTTCCAGAGTGTAAGTAGTAATTGTAAGTTGAAGTAGTAATTGCAAACACTACCTATTTCAAGAAACTTAAACCTTGAAATATTTAGGGGTTTTCTTGGATGGCATCGTCTATTTTCACTAGTCTGTCATTCTGCACAAGCAACTTAGGGACTTCAGAACTATAATTTTGGCTTGTGTGTACCATTCATTACTATGGTAAGTTTATTGCAAAAAATCTGAGTAAAACAGCAATTTAAACTTCAGCTGTTTTGTATTTCTATGTACTGTAAATTGTGTTTCTCAAATAAATTGATGAGTTTACATTTATTGATCAATTCTGATTAATTAATATTGCCCATATCCTTAAATTGGGAAATGAAAGAAAGCTTTATTGGCCCTCTCCAATTGAATTGTTTCGACATGCTTCTGGAGCTACCGGGCTGAATAAATTTAGCTGCTCTGATGAGAATAATTTCACGTTTTTTATTATATTCACAACGTTATTAGAATAAAACCGTTGCATATTATACATCAATATTAAAATTATTAAATTATCGATAGTATGGTGGGATTCTCATAACTCATCCAGATCAATTTAAAAAACCTTTCAGTTCAAACACCAAAAATCAGTTTTACTATCTTGCAAACGTTGACTTGAGCCTGCCATTTTTGTAGTAACTTACATAATAGATAAACTAATAACAAAACAGTGAAAACAACATAATTGTATAATGTCAGTCAAAAAATGTTCTGATAGATTGAGAAAAAGGAGTTGTGATGAAAAACAATTAAATCACAGTCAATGAAGCGTTCGATAAAATGTGTTGTATGTTATTCCTACGTAGCACATAAAAGCAGTCAGTGAGTGAACACAACAGTACTGTCAATAGATATATCCATTAGCAGTTCCAAAAATAGATGTATGATGGCAGCACAAAGCAGGAAACAGTGAAATCAGTTGATGGTGATCGAAGAATAAAACGTGATTGGACGTTAGTGCCAAGCTCTCCGCCATGGCGATTAGGGGATTGCCTGGGAGAGGGTTAAAAGTGTTTTGAAACCTCAGTAGGCATTGTTGAATATAAATGGGTGGGAACCAATATTGCAGGTTTAGTAGAATAGTAACATTGTTAAAATGCTTATATTAGCATTGATGCTTCTTTCCTCAAAAGTAAATAGTAGAAATTGCTATGTTTCAGCATATCAAGAAATAAAAACAAAATATAGTTTGACATTATACATTTCAGGTGCATATAAACAGATGGCCATACAATGTTATTTTTGTTTTTCTTGTAGGTTATGGATACGGTCTACCTATTTCACGATTATATGCTCGTTATTTTCATGGAGAGCTGAGCCTACTCTCTTGTGATGGTTATGGCACAGATGCTATTGTGTACATGAAGGTAATGTGAATTTCACAATGATTTTTTACTTAAGTGGTTTGTTATTAGATATTTTATTACTTTTATGAGTTCTCAGTTTCTGTTAAGTTTTATGGACCTTTTAGTATGAGTTTATTGGCTAGATTTAAAGGGGCAGTCATAAAGAGAAATTTCATCAGGAAAACGCCTTAGCTTAATAAATATATAGGGTGTAAATTAAGTCCTGATACGCCTGGATATATTCCAAACAGATTGCGATATTGATGTAAAAACGTCACCATACCTATTAAAATATTTGTATGAACTTTTTGAAGAATATTAAAAATATTTCCCTCCTTTTTCAAGGGGAGTAGAAGGGGTAACTTTAAAGTTTCAAATGCAACCCCTATCTAAACAAACTATTCAACTTTTTAAATTAGAATAGACAATAAGCATTATGTCTGATATTACTTTACAGGCTTTATCGAATGAAGCCAATGAACTGCTGCCAATTTTCAACAAGACTTCGACCAGGTTTTACCGCACGACAATCCCGACCGGGGACTGGAGCAACCAGTCATCTTGCATGAGTGTACGTCACTTCGTCACATCCCCTACCAACAACACCAACCGCACGGATCACAAAACTGAGCTTTCCCGCTCCATGTAGTCAGGTCAGTGTGACCTCACACTAACAACCTGATGTTTTATTGATAACTACAGTACTTATCATTATCTACTTGCTAACAATAACTCCAATTTGTTTCAGACGGGTCACTTTTGATATGTGATAAGACTGAGTCCAGCCCACTTTTATCTACTTTCTGCAATGAAACATTTTCTATCTACGTTTCTCAAAGGAAAGATGAGAGCAGCTGCTTTTCTTTTAAGAATGTATGTTAGCTTCCAATTCTTAAATTTTAGTAATAGTTTTATTAGTTGTTACTTGTTAGTTCTCAGTATATAGGGAAACTATAATCACGGTTGAATCAGTAAATATTTTATGTTTAGTTTTAGAATTCACATGTTTCAGCATTGAGATTTTGTTGGATGTTGTGATTCACGTTTTTAAATAACACTTGTCCTCTTATCCGAACCTATTTTATGTGTTTTATAAACTGCAGTTTCGCTATCCACACAACTGACCATCACGATGTGTAGGATATTCCTGCGTCAACTGTATTAAATTAAGAATTGTTTAGTTTTGAATATGATATTAGCCTTTTGAGTGCCATGGCAATTAATTAATGGAAATTAGGTTTATGGGAAAATATATAGTGGTTCAAAATAACCATAATCTATTAATATTTTAGCTTAAAATAGTAATTTTGGTGTCATGCATTTTACAAAAGAGTATAAGTAAAAAGTCACTTCCAAAAAGCTGTAATGATAACAAATTTTTCTCTTGTACTTCTACTTTTACTATTAAAATGCTACTCCAGGGTATCTAAAATGAATATTTTTATCAAAATATAATGAAAGACTATGAATAAAATCTCACAACAAGCAATTTTTATCAATGTTATGGCTAAACTTGGCTATTGCCAAGAGGCTAGTACAATACTTGAAAAACCGTAACATCATATAATTAACCAACAATTTTTATTTTTAGACCATAATTTACAATAGAAAGTGGTGTGTTTATAAAATTTCATTATAACTAAATAATACTTATGGCTGAAAAATAAGGTTACGAGGAAACTTCCAGTTGGCTTACAAACGAATTCAGTAATGTTGTTGGTTTACGAACCCAAATCAACAAATCAGCAATTAAATATGTATGCCAAATTTTAGCTTTGTATAAAAATGTTTAAGGACAAATTTATATATTGTAAATGCTGATTTTGTTGTTGTTGTGAGGTCTGTTAACATTCCTTAAATTATACATAAAATTGCTGGAAAACTAAATGGTAAACCGTAATAATTACTTTTCTATGAAATTTAAGAATTAGTAATATGAGTTTAAAAACTTGAAAAATCGATGCCATTTTCTTATACTGGTAATATGAAAATATAAAGCATATACATGCAGGTTATTTTTAACAAAGTTGGGTTCAACTATTTTTGTCCTTTAGATTTTTTAATATATTTCTTAATTTAATGAAGCAGTAAATATTCAAGTTTCATATTTACCTGAAGAATGTAATATGTGTGATAATACTCAGCCTTAAAAAAACAATGAAGTTGACAGTAATGTAACTTTTTGGATTTTCCTGGCAGTTTCATATAAAATCATAATTTCCAAAATTGTATTATTGATTAATTGTTTTAAACTATGGAAATCAAACTTGCATTATAATCATAACTGATGATTAGTGTTTAACAATTCTTTAAATTATGGTTTTTTATTATAAAACCTTCTTATGGTTAAACATGGTATGGCCAAAATGTTTAAACTACTACCATTAGTTAGACTTTTTTTAATCTGTGTAATAAATTACATGTGACACCCTATGATGAAAAGAGTGAAAAAGAGTAATATGTAGCACTGTTAAATAAAAGATATTTGGAAAAGTAAAAAAATAAAAATATTTGTTAACATTGTTTAATCAAATTTCGTTTATAAATGTGCAAGTTTACATTTGAGATTTATGATAGGTGCAAAGATAGGAGCTACTTTTTGAAGTTTATAAATATAACAGTGTTAAAGTTATGAACAAATAACAATAGTTTCAAATTTACAATTTTTTGTCAGGTTTTTAAGCTAAAGACATGCCTGTAGAACTCACATTGAAACATTTTTTATGTGTACAAAAATTGCAATTGATTACCTGAATATTGTTATCCAAATTTTTAAAATGGTGTAAAATCAGTGTCCTGCATTTTATGAATTTAACCAACCACAAAGTCTGATTCTGTGTGCTAGTGGTTGGTTTGTAGGGGTGGTTTTAATGTAGATTTAGTTTTATTGTTCTTTTCTTTGTAACCCTAAGTAAATTTATTACAATAATAAGTTTTAAAATTTTAGCAGTTTCATGTGTTAAAGGAAATCTAAGCAGAAACCATTTTAATTTCATTCACTTTGTTACAAAGTCATTTAAATAATAATACTTTTTATGATTTAGCAGTTGCTAGAAAATTTGAACACAAGTTTATCCCCCTTCATGGTTTTGGATGTAATAATGCATTCATAGTGGTTGTATAAAAGTGTACTACTGATGTAAAATTACGCATTGTTATATTGTTCCTGTTTTATTCTGTTGTCTGTCGTAATATTATGTAGAAATGAGAACCACGTGTCATGCAAGTAGTTCTGGTATTTCTACTAGATGTCAGTACTTCCTTGGTTTTCTGTCATGAATGTTTGTATAGTGAGTTTGTACACAGGGTGACACAAAATAACGGGAATTTTTAAAAAAATTCTAAAAAATAAGAGTGATGGAAGAAAATGGTTTTATTTGTATTAAATGAAACATCAAAACTTGCCATTTATGAAACACTGATGGAATTTATGATTTTTTTTTTTAAAACAACATCCTTTAGGTGGCGTCCTCGTCTATGAATGCATTCTTGAAATCTGCGGTGGAGATTCCTCATTGACCGCTGCAACATCTCAACTGGAATACTGTTAATTTCCTGAATTCTCTATTTTAACTCATTTACAGTTCTTGGTCGAGTTGTGAACACTTTAGTTTTGAGGTAGCCCCACAAAAAGAAATGGCACATGGTCAAATCTGGCGATCTAGGGGGCCAGGAAACGTCACCGAATCTTGAGATGACACGGTTACCAAACAATACTCGCACATCTTCCATTGACTGTCGTGCAGTGTGTGATGTCGCACCATCCTGTTGAAACCAGGATTCTTGAAATTCTGGAAAATAGTTCAATTCAGGTGTAACGAAACGTTGTAACATTTCCACGTAACGATCAGAATTGACATTTACTGCAATCCCCAGTTCATCCTAAAAAAAATAAGGTCCAATGATCCCATGTAATGAAACAGCACACCATACTGTAACCTTATTAGTGTGTAAAGGGCGCTCATGAAGTTCATTAGGATTTCTGCCTGCCCAGTATCGGTAGTTCTGCTTGTTAATATAACCTGTGAGATAAAAGTGCCTCATCTGACAAGCACAACTTGCTTAGAAATTCATCTTCATTGTTTATGTGTGTTAACATTTGTTGGCAGAATTGCAATCGCGACTGGTAATCATTTTCCTTCAACTGTTGCACTATCTGCAGCTTGTAGGGGTGAAATTTTAATTCTAAATGAAGAATTCTGCGAACACTTTCACGGGACATTTCAACAGCAGCTGCTTGCTTACGAATCGAATGGCGTGGACTCCTCAATACAGATTGGCGTACAACATCAATGTTCTGTGCAGTACAAGCACTTCTTGGTCGTCCCGTTGGTTTCTTCTTTAAAGCTGATCCACTCTCTTCACAATTATGAATCCAACTTCTAATGGCATGTTTTGACGGAAAAGAATCATGACGTCCTAAGTTGTAAAAACGTCGGAACTCAATCTGGGCAGCTTTCGAACTATCACCGTTTTTATAAAACATTTTTATAGCTAACGCACACTGTTGCCCGTTCCACTGGTCCATGGCTACTGTAATGGCGGCTTGTTTACTTGGTCACTGTCACTGTCCCGCAGTGCTGCCACCTGCTCACGGCTGCCACAACGCGTTACAAAAATTCCCGTTATTCTGTGTCACCCTGTATCTGTACTGTAGTCGCACAGTGCAGACAGCTACCACATGTTGTTTTATGTCACCCGTTCTGGAGGTTTAATTTCTAGTGTTTATTGTACCATGGAAATATCCAACGCACAAATAGACGATTGGCTTCGTTTGCGTGATGGTGACATGGACATCGATAGTGAAAATAACTTAGTGGACAATATATAAAATAATAACAAAAATTTGATAAAAAACACTTTGTATACAAATTGCATGAAAAAGTATATCTAAACTCTACAAACCTATATCTGTAAAAAGCAATCAAAAATTAAATTCAGCAAAACAATATAATTTTAACCCTTCAACGCGTTATTTTTTTTCATGGTCATGCTCCCTCCTGCGTTGATTTTTCTGGCGGTTTTTTTTAGAGATTTTGTGTTTTATAAATAATATAAGCAAATTACCCAAGTTTATAATTATTTTATTATACTTCTATGTTGTTAGTGTTTAAAATTAGCCAAATTAAACAAAATTAACCTACTTTAGGTTAATTTCCCTAAAAGCTAGCTAACCTACAAACCATCCCCAACTCATGTTTATAAAACACAACAAATTGTTCCTGTCAAAACGGGATTTCCTTGTTCAAAAACAATATAGTTAGCTTGTAAAACTAATAATAATAACTAAACAAAGGAACGTAAAACACACAAAAATATGTCAGTTGAACATAACCATCACACTAACAATGACTGTAAACAACATCAAACGTAAGCTGACAAACGATCGGCTGCACGGCAATGACGTCGTCTTGAATGCAGCTGATTTCTCAGATATTTTTTCTAAAGATCGATTTTTCGAGATATCGACTCAATTAATCGAAAGTTTGAATCTTCTCCTTTCGATTGGTATACATTTTTCATTGAAAACATTCGATAGTCGTCTGTTACAGCTACAAAAATAACCGACTACTCCATGACGTACTCAGTACGGCAAAACGCGATCTCAAGTAAAAGTGTCATGACGTACCTAGTACGGCAAAACGCGTTGAAGGGTTAATTACAAAAAAGAAACCATTAAGGTTAAATGAAATTAATATTTTTCTCTTTAATAATTATTATGAGATTATTAGTTGTTGTCAGCGGTAACAAAATTATTCTTTTATTTCTGATTTGTGTAATGTAAAATATTTAAAGAGTCAAAGAGTCTTAAAAATTGTTAACCATTGATCATACATAATGAAATAGGTTTCATCCCTAAATTTCTAAATTAAAATATATATAAAAATATATATAAATCTTAAAAATATATAAGCCTAATTTAAATTAACAGTAAAACTATATTAGCCTGATTAAAATCAACAGTAATCTTGCAACCAAAGAATTCTTTTATAGTGTAAAATGGAGTTTTAAGCAACCAGCTGTACATTCTAGTCCTAAACATACTTATAGGCTCAGTTCTAGTAGATAGTGGTAATTTATTAAAGAAGCGTATTACCATACAGTTTGTGTGATTTGGCAGTCTTTGTTAATCTATGCATTGGGATATCAATTTTGCTTCTCCCACATGTATTATAACTATGTATATTTTCTCTGATGACAGAGTCATCTAAGTTGTTTATACGTACATCAACGTACTGAAAATATATAAGTTTACCACAGTTCTAGGTGGTACGGTTCTGTGGTGTACACCACAGTTTTATTCAATGATAAAAAATTCTCTGCGTGTATAAATCCTTTCGCACATTAAATGTTAACAGGTGTCTTGTATCAAGAAAATGTATGTAATAATTATGTTAAATCTAGCAAAAGCTATGTATTGACAACTTGACTTTGAAAATCTTGTTAACTCTTAACCAATAAAATTGGTTAGGCACCTAGATAGGCACAAATGATGTATTTGAAATTCAATATAACACAATCATAACTCCGAGAGAGTTTGTGAGTATTCTCTGTGGTTCTCTAAACAGCATATACAATCAGCTTTGTAAATTGTGACACTTAGCACTAAAAGGGTTAAAATTAATCATTTAAGTTTTGGAACTCTCTTAGTTAGTTATACAGTGTTGGGAAAGATAACAATGGATTTATGACTTTTTTATGGATAACTTTCAAAGTGATAATTGGGATGTAAACAAGGATCTTATTTTTCATGTTTGGGCCGATTGAGTCCAACTTTAACACCTGTGATTGTATTCAATCTCATCCTGACTAAATTTCTTGGGTCAGCGTCGGTACCGAGTTTCTCTCGCTCTTGTCTTTGTCACCGCTTACCCACGAAAGTTGCAATGACAAAGTTGCGTGTTTCAAATTTTTTTCTGAAATTAACTTGGAAAGTAATTAGATACTTCCATATAACATATACTGTAGATTGTCTAGGTGTGTTGTTTTTGGCCTGAAAACATTTGTGGTTTTATACATTCACATGATCCGACAATACAAAACTGGAGCCTATACATTTATGTATACTGCACAAACAAACATAATGCAAAATTTAATCTATCATACATATTTTAAGTAGGCACCAATGGTCTTACAATATTTAAATTCATTTTTTCTCACTGTTCTTTTTCAGCAATATGTAAAAATAATGTACAAGTAACTCGTTTATGTAAAATTATTTACATCTTAAGTGTTTTCACTGACCTTGGCACACATGAAAAGTTGATGTAGGTCCATGTTGGTGTCCTGAGTTGCCATAAGTTAGGCCATATGCAAGTTATGAATCTGTTAGAATATTTTTCCGACTTTGTATTATACTAAATCTATAATCTGTACTACATGTTTCTTTAAATTGCCAGTGAAGTGTACCTTACAATTTACATGTTTTGTATCTTTTTAAGTTAGCACTTTTTTATTTTGCCATGGCACATGGGTTTTTTAAGTTATTTTGCTGTTAAACATAAATTAATATAATTAAAATTGCATTGCTTCTGAAATAATAAATAATAACCATAGTTCAACTCGGTTATTTTACATTTAATTATTATACTTTTTAACATGACATAGGTTTGTGTGCAATGTAATTATTTGGAGAATATGTTATTTTCAACTACACAATTTATAAGAACAATATTTCCAAGCAAATCAACAAGTAACCAGAAGTTCTTGGTGGTACACCCTGTTACAAAGTAAATAGGCAGATTTTGTCTACAACATCACTGTTCTCTACTGAACATGATGCAAATCATTGTATCACAATATAGGCAAAAGCCAAAGTGTCACCTTGTTTGTTTATTTATGGTTTTATAGTTTATAAAAAATATATATATATATATATTCTATTAGACTTAGTCTGATTATAGTTGGATTGTAAATATTGTTGCTATGTTACCAATGATCTAACAAGCCTAAAGTTTGCTGTAGATTCAGAAACTATGTGATGTAAATAAGACTGTCCGTTTGGGATAAATATTTAATAAACTTAAAATCTGGGAGTCTGTGAAATACAATATTGGTAACGAACATAAACATGCATATCAATAAGGGTAGATCACTTTAATTTTTTAATCAAACATTGAGATAGCGCTAAAGCATTTTATTTGTTTTTATTTTGTAACCTGATTCCTAAAACTTGCAATAAGTAATTTCCTCGGTTACTGAATGTGAATGTAATTTATATGTGTTGTAGAATAGCCATTTTTCTTTGCTGCCATTTTGTAAACACTGTTGTGTCATTATGTGTAGTATACACGAAACAAAATTGCATTACTCACTTAAAATTGAATTTGAAATCATCGCATTATGTGTATGTAGATAAAAGTGTGGATTGTTATAAATTATGATTGTTTTAATGTTGCCGGAAAAAATACTACTGTCTGCCAATAGCAAGATTCCTAGTGTCATGTTTTAGGAATCTAAGGGAGTAGCAACATCGGTCATGAGCAAGATTTCAGTATTCATACTGAGAGAGGTAGCAAACTCTTTCTGGAGCTCTCAGGAATGTGGAATACTTTGCAGTGAATTAGCTTAGGAGCCAACTGTAATAAAATGACCTAGAGTATTTTCTCCATAAGGACAATGTTAAACTTCATGTACTTTTACACTATTTTTGATCTGTTGTCTGGGGGTTGTATAATTTTAAAGACATAATTAATATGCATCCAAACACTTTTGGGTTTTTTTTGTGAAAAAACTTTTTACCACAATTATTTTTATATAGTTTTTGAATATTTTATAAGATTGTTTCAATTGTTGTAGTGGATAATGTGCAACAGTGATTACAGTGACAGCTTCACCTACCATGCTTACCTTAGTGCATACATAACACTATTGTCTATAGAGTTCATGCTAAAGAGCGAGTAAAAGCTTCTTGCATATAATAATTGTTGTGTCCTATTCATTTGTTGGAGGGTGGTTAATTGTGCCCTTTTGTGACTAACCAATCTCCTCCGTTGCACCATTCTAGCCAATATTCTGCTGAATAGACAAGAGTATACGTGTTATTATGTAGGCTATTATTCTCATGGTGTGCAACTCATATTCGGTTGATGGTGTGTAATTCATTGTCAAAATGAAGAAGGAACCAAACTGATGCCCTTGAATCCAGAACACAGTTATAAACAGCATAAACTGATAAACTTTGACTTTAGTGAAAACCTAAAAACGTGATTTTAAAAGTTAAATCACTATCGAATTTCGGCATTGAAATTAACTTTTAGTTGTAATGATTATCAGTACTTGTGTTGGTACTACTGAAACAGTGTCACTTTACGATTTTTGTAAGTCAATGATTACTCAAATCATGCAATACAGCATATAAGTATTCTTATGATGCACAAAGTTTTACAATGCAAGAATTGGAAATAAAATTTAATTTAGCTTTCTAGAGGAGCTTTTGTTTGTTGAAAAAGTGCTCAAATTATAAAACAAAAAAACAAATCACTAAAATTTAAATGTCATAAGTTTTTTTTTATATCATTATTCATTTTATTTAATTAATGTTATACTTTATATTTACAAATAAAAATCAATAAAACTGTCTGGATCAAATTAAATAACACTTTATGCAGTTAATGATACTAATACATGGTACTCGTTGTTTTAAGATTGTTAATGACAATGGAATGTTTGAAAGGATAATTAAATTTAGGACATTTGCCCTCGTTATATGTTACAAAAAAAGTCACATGGTAGATGCAGCTTAGTATATCTTTATGCATGAGACTTTTTCTGTAGTTGCAAATGCCTCAACAGGTTGACTTTCCTCCATCACCAGACAGTGTTATGCCACTGTAAGTGAGCTAATGTTTGAAAGTTGGGTACTATTACAGTTTTCTGAATCTGTACTTGGATTCTTTATGTAACCTGTACAGTACCCAGAAGACCATGCAAATCAATTGTCGTGAGGATGCGACTGTGCATTGAATAAAGTGGGTCTATACAGTGGGAAGTCTTGGGTTGCAAATTAGTAATTGTAAAACCTGTAAGGTAAGAGTACATGAACCTGTGTGGACAGGATACAATATGTAATCTGAGTCCAACACACATACACTCATCTAAGTCACACACTCGCACACCACTTTAGTTATTTTATTCCAACAAATGTTTAAGCAATGTTTTAATTGTACCAGGTTGAAAAATTCTTACTGCTTCCTCCTTTACAATTAACAGATTTAATAACCATGACTTTAGTATTAAAGTTTGTTTCAAGTTTTGCATGTGAATATTGCTTTTATTTGCCAATTGCATCTTCCGCTTTGTACTAAGTTGCCATATAAAAATCAGTGTCTATTGTGAAACAGAGTCGGTGCACCGAGGTGGTAGTCATTTTAATGATGGACAGCACTATTTCAGTACAAACTCTATCTAATAATAAATAAAAATTATATGGCATTTGCCATACTGTTGCAAAAAATTGCTTTTTTTATTATGTACGTGCGCTGATAGTTTGTTTTACTACAGTTTGAATTTTAATGAAGTTAAAGTAAGAAGTTGTTTGCCAACACACTGAACACTAATGGATAATTGGATTGCCCAACTATCCCATTAACTTTCCTTTGAAGTTTTCAATGTTTGTAATCAATGACTGCTCAGCAATATTAGTAGCAACGAAGCATGTATCAGTATTACCATTTGAAATAAGCAATATCTCAATGTTTCACTGTTTTGTATGGGTTTATTAAACTCTCTAATTTATTTATAATAAATTGATAATGTCCGGTTTCTGTTCTAATGTCCTGCAATCCACTTGTGCAGACTCTTGTAACATGTGATTGGGTGTACGTATTTAAAGTGAAGTATGACTGTATTGCATTTGTGATAACCACAATGTACAATATCTTGATATATTCCTTTAGTTGTATAATGAGTACAACGCGTCATAAATACTGTCAAATGTACAATAAATAACCATCACTTTGGAAAAATAAATATTGTATACTTTATTTTCACATATTAGTTTTTACAGTCACCATAGAGGTTTAGGTGGATGAAAGCAATTTAGTTCATATAAAGCAGATTTTAAGGTTTTTGAATTATATTGATTGATCATGTATTTTCAACATTATATGTGTTACTTTGTCTTGGTTTTATAGTTTGGAAATTAGTTTTATATTATTAAGAAGAATATTTGACAGTTAAATTACATACTATTACATTTTGTATTAAAAAAATAAATTCCTATAAAAATATAATTGGAATTTTTATTTACCTGTGTCCTGCAGTTGCATAATCCTTGTATATTGTAATAACATCTTGTAACCACAGTCAGGCAAGTCGTTTGTAACTTGTGAGTAATATTGATCCAGAACTGATCCTTTTAGTTCTCTTTTCTGTATATCAATGAGGGCCAATTGATAAGTTACCATATATACAGTGTTGTTCCTGGTCTACTGAATTTATACAAGTTGCTAGGTGATCACAATCAGCATCAATGTCTCATTTGTGATCTGTTGTACATGAAATCTTCTTTTTTTCTACTACAAGGCGTGTTTAGAAAGTAAGTACCATTAAAAAAAAACAAGTAAAACCATTTTTTTCAACACAATTTTATTTCTACATGAAAGCCCAAACCTTAAACAATGTTTCGACATAGTTTCCACTGATGTTCATATATTTGTTGTAGTGGGTGATCAGGTTGTCTATACCCTCATTGTAGAAATTTCCTGCCAACGAATGTAGCCATGACTCCGTGGCAGTTTTCACTTCATCGTCGATTTCAAAGCGTTGGCCGCATAGCTCGTGCTTCATGTGAAGGAACAAGTGGTAGTCAGACGGTGCCAAGTCCTGGCTGTAGCGTAGGTGATCAAACTGCTCCCAACGAAATTGTAGAACTAATGTTTGAGTCTCACCAGCGGTATGGGGCCGAGCATTGTCATGGAGCAACACAATTCCTCATTTTTTGAACCAATCGGGAACACAGGTTGCAATAACAATTTTGTACAAAAGAGTGCGTGAAATTTGTTGGAAATCGTCAGATAGCGTTGTCATAGTGAAATGTCTGTTCCCTTGGAATTTTTCATCAATCACTAATTGTACTAACATTTTAAACGTTCAAAGAACACAACGTAGAACATCTAAAATGACGTGAATCGATAGCCAGTGAACAAGGACGACTGTGCGGATGCGCGGAACACCAATTGCAGTGATACGGTAGCAGTAGAATAAAACGGTACATACTTTCTGAACACACCTCGAATTACACTCTAGCCAATACAAATTCAGTGGTATTATACTCTCTGTGGTATGGAGGAAGTTGTACCACTGTGTGGGCCATTAAGCTTGCCAATACATCCAGTTCATAAACATTTACTTTTTTTCTAAATTGGAGTACTGTCAGTAGCAGTTCAGGTACTGTTTCACACTCACATATATGTACATTTTCTTTCCTATGTCACTCCTTGATATATTCTTTTTGAGCCTAGAATCTTCTCTACTTGGTCGGAATGGTATGGGGCATGTAACTGAGTTGTAGAGTCCCAGAATGCCCCTTTGGAGAGGAAGTACCACTAACTCATGAGGTATAAGTTACAGCACTGTTTTTGCAAGTCTTGAAGTACAAATAGCGTTGTAAGAAAAACTTTTATGTTAATATCGACCAAGGCCATTGATATGTCAAAAACATCAAACTCCACATCCATGTTATGTTCAACAATATTCAGTTCTTCAGAAATAAAATAATCACTTTACTTTAAATGTATAATGTACTTTAATTAATTAATTTACCTTCAGAAAAACACTGATGCTCTATGGATAAATACAAATACTTATATCATATTACAATTGAAAGGCAAAGGAAAAGAAGGAGTTAAGGGCATTTTGGTCAATTTTTTGGGACAATGAAAAACAACATTAAATTTGTGACATTAAACTGTTATAATAAGTTATTTTTGTAATTTTTGTTAAGGTTAGATGTTTAATATTTACAATCATTTTAAAGTTTGAGTTTGATAACTTTAAAAATAATCTTTTAAACAATATCAACCTTTAAAGAGTTACCTAACTCTGGGTGGAAAAAAGGGGTTATAGATGCCAATAACTAATTTCCCCCCTAAAATGTCTTTGTTAGTGGTAAATATTTATAAATCATTTAAATCCAAGATGGTGGATGTACTTCTCTAGTGAAAGTGCTCCCCATTTAGTTGAAGTTTTAGTAGGTAAAACTACAAATTCCTACAAAACCTCTCAACTACATCAATCCGTAAGTTAATTATGAACTAATTAAGCAAGATTTACTCACCAAACAAGACAATATATAAATATTTTCATAACATTCAAAACCACTCAAGTATCTTATACCTTCAGTACTAAGCTCAGTTAATTAAATATATATATATCCAAGAATTTTACAAGATCTCAAGCTAAAAAGTAAGTAACTAAAACAGTTTAAGGCATCTAAAGCATAAAAAATAAGTCATAACAAACCAGGCCCGGGGGGACAGGGGGACGTGTCCCCCTGCGCCCTCGCCTTAAAGGTAAACCGGCGCCCTCTTGAAACTAGACGAAAAAGCCAAAAATCATTCGAGAAAAGAGCTAAAAAGGAAAAGGAATCAGGAGAGAAGAAAAAGGTAGTCGGAAGAGGTAGCCACGTGACATTTCTCAGCAATACAACATTGATTAAAATTGTTAAAATTCTTCGTGATGAAATTGTAAGTAATATATCAGCTCAAGTGAAGGAAGCGGTAAACTTCTCCATTTTAATGGACACTACAATAGACATATCAGGAAATGATCAATGTTCATACGTTGTTCGGTTCGTAAACGGAGGCCAAGTGCAGGAAAGACTGATAGCTTTACAATGTGTATCATCAACTAAAGCCGATGCTCTGATGGATTCTTTAGAAAATACATTGAAAAATGTCGGAATCCCAGTCGAAAATTGTATAGCTAATGCTTTTGATGGGGCGTCAAATATGAGTGGAGCCTATGCAGGCTTAACTGCGAAATTGTCGGAGAGAATTCCGAACCATATACACACTTGGTGCTACGCTCATGTTTTAAACCTAGTTCTTACTGATACAGCACAAATACTTCCTTCAACGATCACATTTTTTGGTTTGCTCCAAGAGGCACAAGTATTTTTAAAGGAATCATTAAAGAGACAACAGTTTTATTCAGCAGAAAATCCTGTTTTTAAACTCG
Organism: Homalodisca vitripennis; assembly: GCF_021130785.1. Classification (NCBI taxonomy): domain Eukaryota; kingdom Metazoa; phylum Arthropoda; class Insecta; order Hemiptera; family Cicadellidae; genus Homalodisca; species Homalodisca vitripennis. The sequence continues at coordinate 26,263,492 of NC_060215.1, forward strand.
GCGCTATTGGTGCTACATGTTGGCGGAGTAAGAGTGATGCTACCACTAAGATATTTGGCAGGATTGATAATTGGACAACAAGCACCCCACTTGACCCTTCACATCAAGCCAAACATGTATTCCATGAACTGACCGTAGCGTTACAAAAGATTTCCCCTTGTCCCCTGAATTTAACACTACAGTCAGGAGTAGTGCAACAGGACTTCTTAGTAAGTTTCTAGAGTTTGAAACAACAGTTATTGCAATGACCTTCTTGCAAATATTTAAAGTTATTACACCGTTATCAGACTACCTCCAAACGAAGAATCTTGACTTTGCTCAAGCCTGGAGGCTAATAGAGTCAGCAACTGAAAGACCTGCGAATTAGGTTTTATGAAACTCTAGAAGCAGCACACACATTCGTTAGGAAATTCAATGAGAAGATCGAGGCGTCCTCAGAATTTGAGGATCTGAAAGATTTGATGATGGAAACTACATTCAAAAAGTCAAGGTCAAGGAAAGTAAAAAAAATGGCCGGTGAAAAATGTAGTGATGAAAGTGTTGCCTCTTTTCCTGAAGATACTTCTTTCAGGATAACTGTCTATAACTGTGTTGTAGACACTATAATACAAACGATGGAAACTCGTTTGAGTTAAAATGTTGTTTAAAATGTAACATGTAAGCCTTGCCGAATTGCTGACTGAGCGGGTCTACACATTTGCGCAGTGGCAGTGGGCGATTCTATAACGCAGTCGTGTTGGGGGAGGGTAGGAAAGAGGAGATGCTTGAAAACATAAACAACTTAATTAGTTCAAAGTGTTTGCAACTAACTACCATTTATTTATTTTCCTTTTTCGAGGTATATACGTTCAAATTTATTGATTTCATTCTTATTTTTTAAATTGATAATGCACAAAAATAAGCAATGTTCGTTCATTACAATTTGTAAGTGTCAAATAAGGTAAAAAACGCAGATTTAAGTGGTTTATTAAATTTTTTTGTATCTTTGTTTTGTGTGCATTATTTGTAATATTTTTACAATGAACAGGTCTTTGCTAAAGTGTAAATTTTCTTCGTTACTGCTTGAAGAAAAATGTGCTTCATGTAGTTTAAAAACACGTTTTTAGGTGTTTATTTTTTCAAAAATTCCCGAGGGGGGACCCCCGGACCCCCCGCCAACACGGGGGGGTATTCCATACCCCCCCAGACTCCCCGGTGTCACAGTTGGTTGGCGCTCTCACCACCCCTGTCCCCCGCCCTTTCGACGTACCCAGCACGGGCCTGTAACAAACTTCAAAATTGTATACAAATATCTCTAGAAAAGTGATGTCAGAGCCGACTCACACCACATAAGCTCCAACACATCATTTCCTCCAACTCATTAACAGTGGTGGCAGGCCTACAGACAGACAGCTGTAGTGTGCAAATGTGAGCGACCTGACACCTGCTGTCACAACAACCCGACCTACCGTCACAATAGCTGACAGTAGTAACTGGCTGACTGACTCTTGATTGTCACCTAATCAAGCTCATATAATATTGACCAAACTGCATTGACAAGGGAAGTTAGCCCTATATTGATTCAACACTGTATTTTTATTTATTCAATCGACCAGAGAAGTTAGCCAAATCTCCATTCAACAATGTAATTCCAACATTAATTCCACTCTCACACTCACTGCTACAGCTAGTATCTTATTAATAAAATATAAAGGAACAGTTTTTAAAACTGTTAAATTTTCACCAAATAACAAAGAGAATCAGACAAACTCTTTCCAAAAAACTGTATTTATTACTACTAAACAGAGATAAATCTGCACCTGTTCTCTATCAATTGCTTACATATGGGTACTAAAAATAATACTGCTCTAACAAATGGGGAAATCATTTTTGCCAAAATAAAAAGCTACCCACACTGGCCAGGGATAATAAAGGAAGTAATAGCGACTGACAAAGGAAAACCGCCCAAATATGAAGTATTATTTTTTGGAGACTACACAACAGCAACTATCAAAAATTCGGAAATAAACCCATATCAAGAAAATAAGCAGATTTATGGAAAACCAAAAGTTGACTGTCCAAAAAACAAGCATTTTAACGAGGCTTTAAAAGAAGCTGAATCACCTTTTTCCAAAATCCAAAACACACCAGACAATCCTGATGTATCTTACCAAAAACAAGTGTTTTAACGAGGCTTTAAAAGAAGCTGAATCACCTTTTTCCAAAATCCAAAACACACCAGACAATCCTGATGTATCTTACCAAAAACAAGCATTTTAACGAGGCTTTAAAAGAAGCTGAATCACCTTTTTCCAAAATCCAAAACACACCAGACAATCCTGATGTATCTTACCAAAAACAAGCATTTTAACGAGGCTTTAAAAGAAGCTGAATCACCTTTTTCCAAAATCCAAAACACACCAGACAATCCTGATGTATCTTACCAAAAACAAGTGTTTTAACGAGGCTTTAAAAGAAGCTGAATCAGCTTTTTCCAAAATCCAAAACACACCAGACAACCCTGATGTATCTTACCATGGCCTCCAATACAATCATATGAAGCCTCAAACAAGATCTTCCGCCAGCACTCCAAAATGCTTTAACAACAGGCAAAATAGGCCAAATTCAATCCTGGAAAGCACATTACCAGAGCTTGAAGAAAGCCTTATGGAAAATGAACTCCAAAACGAGGAAGACAGTCTAATAATGGCAGCAAAATTAGGGAAAGCCTTGCTTGAAGAAAACAAAGTCCTCAAAGAAGAAAATAATAAGCTGAAATTTAAACTAACCGAAATGAAAGCTAAAATGGAAGACTATGTAAGATGCGAAGAAATTTACCTCTCAAGAACTGAACTTCTAGAGCAGAAAATATCTGATTTGGATAGGCAGATTATTAAGGAAAAACAACAACTTTCTGAAATACAACACATTTTCGAGGACCATGACAGAACACTAATAAGGACACTAAATGAATATGAACAATAAAACCAGAAGCAGGAAAAAGAAATACTGATGTTAAAAAGGAAAATAAACTCACACAAGTATTTCCACAATGAAGAAAAAAAAATCTTAAGGAAATGCTACTCAAACAGATTCTTCACAATTTTCAACAGCACAGTCACCCCACTGATGATAGAGATATCCCAACTCAAAGAAAAGTACAACCTACTTAAACAAGAGCTGAAATCCCCCCAAAAACAAACACAAAACTGTTTTGAGCATTTAAGTAAACAGGAAAGAAAATACAACTCCACTCAACGTCATAACAGGCTGAAATGTCAAAATAAGAAAACTAAAAATAAGCTCAGCATCTCCATGCAAGTAAAAAAAATGCAAGAACATTCAACCTACACAGGAGCAGCTAAAAATGACCAGAACTTGACTAAACTAAATACATACTCTTCACTTCCAGCAAGTGATAACAAAGACTCCAAATGATGTGGAAGTGATGGTACGTAGAGAACAAAACTCTTCAATAAATGAAGCTGAAAATCTGAACAAACCCCCTCAGCAACCTATAAAGACACCACCCTGCACAGCTAGAGTTAAAGCACCAAATGAAACACTTGAGGGATTTTTGCTGAAAATATTGAATATTATACGACAATAGACAAAATCTACAAAGACCAAGTATACTTTCCACCATCATACTCTTTATCTACAACCAAAAGATCTATTCCTGAAACTAGAATGGAAGAATCCAATTCAAACAACGAACATCAAGTAAACAATTCTTTTTTAGCCCCTGCTCATCAGAAAATGGGAAATCTCAAATACAAATCAAGAATTTTCAGAAAATGCCTCGTTACGTCAAAGAACCAATAAACAATCCAAATTATCTCCTTGAACAAACCATTAATCACAAACATGTTTGCACATTACAACAAAATGTACAACCTGCTTAAGAACATACAAAAGAAAGAACCCTCACTTTCCTACACCTAAACACCTACAGGATATCCAACAAAATAGAGCGCCTAAACACCCTTCTTTTTTAATTAAAACCAGACTTTGTGATCCTAACAGAACATGGACAACAAATTGAATCACTGCAAAATACAAGACTTATTGGGTATATACTCACTGCCGAATACTGTAGGAGACACCATTAAAAGGGAGGAGTTGCTATATTAGCAAAAGAATCTTTAAACAATCATGTTGACATAATTAACACATAAAATTACAGTACAGAATTGGTATGCGAAATAGCTATTGCTAAGGTTACCCTTGGTAGGTCCCATCTCTTTCTTGTTGGAGTCTACAAAACAAATAGAAACCTTGAAGCCAGCCTGGAAATTAATAATGGGTGATATTAACATTGGCAGCTTGACCAAAAAGAATGACTACACTTTAATGAATGAAATCCTGACTAGTCACAACATCCATCTTCTTGATTTACCACCTACAAGGATAACACCGACTTCAAGGACATCCATTGACTGTATTTGTACTAACCTTGAACCAGAAAAGATTCACGTTGAGGTCATAAAATACGGCCATCTCGTATCACATTGGTCAGCTCTGCACCATTCAATGGAACAAACACATCCGCCCCCACCTGCTACTGAGTGCAGAATCATGAGCAACAGGAATCTGCTTAACTTAAAAACTTTGCTCCGTCAGCAAGACTGGACATCAGTCTTCCATACTAATGATTTAGAAGAATCCTACAATAACTTTAACAGTGCACTTTCTTTTACCATCAATTCAACTTGCCCTATAATAAAATTGAAAAAGAGGACCAAGCGGGCCATACAAACTTTAACTGACCCCATAACAGTTCATCTGAGGAGGCAATTCACTGAAGCCCAAGATTTGTACAATATTACAGGAGATGAAACTGACAAAAGAAATGTAGCCCTTCTAAAAAAAAGAGTACGACCTACGACTAAAACATTTTAAACGCCAAGACAACATAAAAACAATTTCATCAGCAGATAATAAATCCAGTGCAGTCTGGCAGGTTATAAACTCAGAGAGAAAGCCAAAAGAGGAAAAGCACCTTCCCGCAAGACGACATACAGGGAAAACTCATAAGAGATCCCACAAAAATTGCAGATTATCTCAATAAATTTTTCATAAACGTAGCTGAAGATACTATACTAAACAGTAAACAGCCAAGAAACCACAAAATCCTATAAGCTCCAAACCCAGATATACCAAATTTCATACTGCACCACACAACCCGAAAAGAAATAGATCAAATTATCTAATCATTGAAAACTAAAACCTCAGCTGGATACAATAATGTCTCAACAAAACTTTTGAAAGTTTGTAAAGAAGAACTAATTGGACCTTTAATTAACATAATAAATAAATCTTTTAATTCTGGAATATTCCCGACAGCACTTAAACTAGCCAAAGTATACCCTAAATTTAAGCAAGGATGCACTACACAAGCAGCTAACTACCGCCCAATTTCATTAATACCCACCTTCTCCTAAGTTATTGAAAAATTGGTAACAGATTGCTCCATCACATAATAACTAATCAACTTCTGACAACCCACCAATACGGATTTTTGACTGGAAGATAAACAACAACAGCTCTTACTAGCCTGGTGGAATTTTTAACAGACCAATTGGAAGAAGGTAACACAGCCACTGTCATTCTAATTGACTACAGTAAGACATTTGACTGCCTTAGCCATGAACATCTCTTAGAAAAATTGACGACTTTTGAAATAAATGCAAAATCATATGACTGGATAAAAAGTTACCTGACAGGACGAAACCAAATGGTAGAAATAAACCACACCTCAAACAATTTAACATGTCAAATAAAGTCAGTACCACAGCCCATCACGCGTGGTGTACCTCAAGGCTCTGTATTAGGGCCGTTCTTATACATTTTATACACAAATGACCTACCTAGCTTCATGAAAAATCTCGGACAAACAGTTGTATGCAGACGATACAGTGCTCCTACTAGGTAAAAAAGAACCAGATCAACTTGAAATAGCTGCTTACACTGCTCTGCATATGGCTTTTCAATATAGCCATGGAAATTACCTTGTGGTAAATGAAAATAAAACTAAACAGCTGGTCCTAGGAAGACACAAGGAAATTGCACACTTCATAATTTAAGTACCTGGGCATAATAATTGACGACCGCCTTACATGGACAGACCACATAGACTCTCTGTGCAAAAAGTTGAGCACAGCATTATATGTAATTCGCAGGATAAAAAGTACATGTGACACAGTAACAGCCAAGACTGCTTACCACAACCTATACGAAAGTCACCTTCAATATGGAATTGCTGCCTGGGGAGGCACCTCAGCGAATAACATGCAACGTCTCCTAGTCCATCGGAAGAGAGCAATCAGAATTCTTAGCAACCTCCAGCAAAGGGAATCCTGCAGGCATCCATTTAAAGATCTAAGAATTCTCACCGTTGTCAATATCTACATCTTGGAAACTATCACATTTCTCCATATTAAGTCACCTGAAGCAGCAAGAACCGGTGCACAATATCACAATTACAATACTAGGCATGCCACCAACTACCAACTCCCAGTACACCGACTCACTATGACAGAGAAGAAACCTACCTATGCAGGAGCAAATTTATGGAACATCCTTCCAAGACACCTTAGAAAGACTGAAAAACAGCAGTTTGTACGAAGACTGAAGAACTGGTTACTGGAGCATCCGTTTTACCAACTGAAAGAATTTTATGAATGGACTAATAACAATGAAGGTCTAACTGTTTTATATTAACTTGACAAAATTTTCCACACTAGACTTCCATGACCCTTGTTCTTATCTCTATGATAATGTACAACAGAATGTAAATAAATATGAGAGAGCAGAGTTTTCACTATAAACTCTGATAGAACTCTGAAGATGTTGTTTTCTCCTTTTCTTTTGTGTAGTGAGGCAGTTTTTCACTACACAGCATTCTCTTGCACTCAGGTTTAAAAATTCTAATCAGTTCCATCACAGGTAGATATTGTTCATTACTTTACTGACAATCTATCTGTAATCATACAAAAATATTAAAAAATAAATCTATCTGATTTTTTTGTATCAGATTTATTAATCTGTAGTAAATTAGTGATAAAAAATAACAATACAATATAGGCCTATTGTATCAAAAAGCGAATTTATACAGCTTTGGAAATGTACAAACTGTATTGGGTTTGAAATGTAAAGTGCCTTACTCAAGGTTTACATTAAACAATAATTTTAGTGATAGCCTATAAACTTTGAACTTATCTTTAACAGAAAATCTGGAAGAGCAGTCTTACCAACAACAATCTCTCTCTTTGGTAAGGTTATGGCAACACTGTCCCAGTGACCACTATATTTATTCCTGAAGTACAAAGCAATACAGACCCAGTGACCATTATAATAATTCCTGAAGTACATCAGACGCTCAGAAGAGCATGTCACTTTTGCTCCTCTCATATACCTAATAACTCTACAATTTTGTTGTTATAAGTGAGTTTTATCAATTCTTTCCATTCCTTCAAAATATGTAGGACATTTTTCAACTATAATACCTACTTACAATAGACTTCATATACACTATGCTGATCTCAAAATAACTTATAAAAAGTCCATAGAAGATGCAAAATTGGCACACAATGCTGCAAAAATAAAAAATACTAAAAATAAATGCAAGACTGCTTGGAACTTATAACAGAAATTATAAACAACTCACCATATCAAAGACATAAATATCACTCCAGATCAGTTTAAATTTTTTTTTTATCAGTTTTAGTTAAGCAAATAAAGGTTGATACTACAAACCCTAATGTTGATAGTATTGAAAGAAAATGTTTTACTTTTATAGAAGTCCCAATTGAGGATGTCACTAGAGCTGTTAAAAGACTTATAAAAAACTCTGAAACCAAAGATATTTTTAATATATCCAATAATCTGTTTAAGAAAATCTATCATACATTTCTGAATCCTTTGACTGTATGTATTAACCAATGTTTAAATGAAGAGGTTTTTCCAGAGGAATTGAAGCTATCAAGATTGTGTCCAATTTTTAAGAAAGGGTCTAGAGATCTGACTGAAAGCTATTGCCCTATATATCTATTGTACCAGTAGTATCGAAAATTATAGAAATTTTAGTACATGATCAGCTTGTTTCATAATTAGATAATAACAACATATCGAAATTCATCACAGTTTGGCTTTAGAAGAAATAAATGCACCATTGACGCTGTTGAGGCATTGATTAGAGAAGTCTTGATTGCTTTTGAGAATAAAGCCTTTGTTCAAGCCACTCTGTGTGACTTGAGCAGAGCTTTTGACTGAATGTTGAACATGATGAACTAATTTTGAAATTAAATTATCATGGTATTACTAATACTTCTGCTACGTTTTCTAAAGAATATTTAATAAATCTGAGGCAAAAAGGTTTTATTAATGGAAGCTGGTCCAATGAGTTAGTGGTTGAGAGTGAGGTACCCCAAGGTTCAGTCTTGGGCCCCCTTTTATTCTTAATATACATTAATGATCCTCCTAGTGCTATTAAGGCTAAATCTGTTATACGCAGATGATACCACTTTAATAAATTATATCACTGTAAAATTAAAAATACATGTATGTATTTGAAAAATATTGTTTGGCTATGCCACTTAGGTGTATATATGACTTTGTCAATGTCTTTTGTAAAATGACAATAAACATTATTTATTTATTTGATGGGTTTTGGCAAGCTCCTAAATACGAGGGGTGTTCAATAAAGACTGACAGTAGTGTACATGTAAACAAACAAAGTACCATAATTCGTTTTTTTTTCAAGTTGGTATGAAACATTGAAGTATTAGCAACAACCAAATCAGCTGTTAACATTATTGCATATTTATTGTTGTCATGGCAACCAATAAATAAACAGTTGCAAATTTTTGCCTCTAAAGTTCACTATGGCTGATTTTCGTGAGCAAAGATATGCGACAAAGTTTTGTGTAAAACTGGGGAAAAGTGCTATGGATACTTACAGTGACTTGAAAAAAGCTTTTAGTATTGATGCAATGAGTGAAAGAACCTGTTTTAGGTGGCATAAAGACTTTAAAAATGGACAGGAATCATGTGAGTTGGAAGGTGGGCCTGGCGCCCCTGTTTCTGCCCTTACCAAAGAAGCAATCAACAATGGGGGTGTTATGATTCACACTGACCCACATTCGACTATTAGGCAGCTTACTATAATGCTCAATATATCAATTGGCAGTGTCCATACACTCATGCATGATCATTTTAATATATCACGTGTCTGTGCTCGTTGGATACCACGTCTGTTAACAGCCATACTGTACCACAGGGTCAGACAATTAATAGTGAGTACTACATTTTAGTATTAAAGCAACTAATCAAAGATCACATCCCAAAAAAGCGGCCAGACGCTGAAAACTGTATAAGAATAAGAATATGTTTATTGTCATAGAGCTTACACAAGCATCGACACAAGTCATGTATAAAATATAAAAACTAGCATAAGTCCAGACAAGGAAAATTTGGTACCCAAAACATGAAGTTGCCAAAACAGTCACACCACAATTTAAATTATTTTAAAATATAAATAAATAAATAACAAATTAAAACAGGTATGTAACAAATAACAACAACAAGTAAAACACAGCCTCAGAAATTACAATAACAGAATTTTATAACATTGATAAATTTTCTAATATAGTTTGTATAAATAAAAAACATATGACATTAACATTTAAAATTTAATCATTAAATTAAATAGGTTATGTCTAAAAACTAACAGTTCCAAAGTCAAAAAATTCTTTCAATGAATAAAATGGATTGACTAAAAGCCAGGAATAAAATTTTTGTTTAAATTCATTAAAACTATATTTCGAGATAAGTGGTTTCAAAAAGTTGTATACTTTCAAAGCGATTACTGTGTGACTATTAATAGTTTTGTTTAGTCTATAAAATTCTATGGATAAATTTTCTCTATTTCTGGTACATATGTCTGTCACTGTATGTCTTCAGAGGTTCAGGATGTTTGAGTATGTAGAGTACAATATCATATATATATATATATATATATATATATATATATATATATATATATATATATAAGTTAAATATAGTTTGAATTTTATTTGCAATAAAAATTGGTTTACAGTGAGCTAATGGATCACAACGTGCAATAATTCTAATGGCTTTCTTTTGTATAGTAAAAATTTCTGATATCCTACTGCAGTTTCCCCATAGAATAAGGCCATATCTGAGCACTGATTGAAAGAAAGCAAAATATGCCGTTCTGAGGTAATCAGTGTGCACACAACACGTGAGATGTCTTAAGAGGTAAACAATCCTGGAGAGCTTAGCTGATAGGTGATCAATGTGGGGTCCCCATGTTAAATGATCATCCACACAAACACCCAACAACTTCACATTATCCAACAATTCAATATCAGAATAAATATTGTAATTTACTTGTCTCAGGCTAAAAATTATATGCTGTGTCTTGTTTTTATTCAACAAAAATCCATTGTAGTTAAACCACAATGATGCTTGATGAATGGATTCCATTGAAATTTGTTTCAATTCATTCAGGTCATTACTACTACTTAAAATGGTTGTGTCGTCTGCATATAATATAGTTTTGGAATTGACTGAGAAAGGTAAGTCATTGATAGCTACCAGAAACAAAAGTGGTCCGAGAACAGAGCCTTGACGAACTCCATACTTAACCAAGAGCTCTCCTGACCACTTTCCCTCGGCAAATACTTTCTGTCTACGATTACTTAAGTATGATTCAAAAAAACTAACAACATTCTCACTTAAACCATAATATTTTAATTTCATAAGGATGTCATTGTGATTTATACAATCAAACGCCCTGCTCAAGTCACAGAGAGTGGCCTGAGCAAAGTCTTTGTTTTCAAAAGCATTTAGCACAAATTTAACAAGGCTGTCTATTGCATCAAAGGTGCTTTTTCCTGACCTAAAGCCAAATTGTGACATACTCAAGAAGCCATTAGTTTCCAAAAAAATGCTAATTTGATCGTATACCAAAATTTCAAATAATTTTGACAGTATTGGTATAACAGATACTGGGCGGGGTAACTATTTGGCTCGTTCTTGGGCCCCTTTTTATATATAGGACAAATACGAGCTATTTTAAGTTTATTTGGGAAAACTCCCTCAAGTAGGCAGAGGTTCAAACAGTATGAAAAAGGTTCGGCTAAAGTTGTTATCACCTGTTTTATAAAAAAATTTGACATATCATATACGAGGTGTGTTAGAAAAGTAATGAGATTGGTAACACTGCGGGAGATCTGGCAACGTTGTGTCTACCGGCTGACGCTAAACCTGTTTATTTATCCCTTCCACTTCCTCAGTCCGAGTTACAACTCCGTACAGTTAACACATTAGTTTTGACAGCGCCATTAGTAAAGTTGTGTTTTAATTGTGCGTCACAGAAATGGAGCATCGAAATTTAGAGCAACGTTGTGCAATAAAGTTTTGTGCTAAACTTGGTGAATCCGCGAGTGTGACTTTTGAAAAGTTGAAACAGGTCTATGGGAAACAGTGCTTATCGAGAGCACAAGTTTTCCGCTGGCACAAATCATTTTTGGAAGGCCGAGAACACGTTGAAGATGAACCTCGCTCAGGGAGACCTTTGACTTCAAGAACGGACGAAAACATGGATCGTGTGAGGGCGCTTGTGAGATCAGACCGTCGTTTAACAATAAAGATGATCAGTGAACAGCTAAATTTAAACACTTTCACCGTGCATCAAATTGTGACAGATGATTTGAACATGCGAAAGGTTTGTGCCAAATTGGTGCCGAAAAATCTCACAACTGAACAGAAGGACAATCGAAAAAATGTGTGCGTTGATCTTCTTGAGAGGATTGCTAATGACCAAGAATTCTTCAATTGTGTGATCACTGGTGATGAATCCTGGATATTTGAGTACGATCCTGAAACAAAGCGGCAAAGTAAAGAATGGCACACTTCGTCATCTCCTCGGCCGAAGAAATGTCGAATGAGCAAATCAAAGATCAAGACCATGCTAATTTGTTTTTTTGACAGGAAAGGTATCGTACACAAAGAATTTGTTCCACCAGGACAAACTGTCAACCAAGTGTTTTATAAAAGTGTCCTTGAAAATTTGAGGAAAAGAGTGATCCGTGTGAGACCGGAAATTGCAGACAAGTGGATGCTTCATCATGACAATGCTCCATGTCACACGGCCATTTCCATCTGTGAATTTTTGAACTCAAAACGCATTACTGTTGTTCCTCAACCCCCCTATTCACCTGATTTAAGTCCTTGTGACTTTTTCCTCTTCACGAAATTGAAACATGTCCTAAAAGGACGTCATTTTGGAACTCTGGAGAACATTCAAAAGACTGTGACCGACCAGTTAAAAGCCATACCAATTGAAGACTTCCAGCGCTGCTACCAAGAGTGGGAACGACGACTCCGCCGATGTATAGCTGCCCAAGGAAACTACTTTGAAGGGGATAACATTGTTGTTTGAAAATAATAAAAACTTTGGTTAGTATGAAATCAGTCTCATTATTTTTCTAACACACCTCGTATATCACAGCTATTGGAGTTACTCAGACGCTTGGCAGCATTTATTATGTCGTTGGGAGATATATGTTTCCAAGTAAATGAGAAAGATGGAATGACATGTTTCCGAACAAGATCTTGAGTGCTCGGAGCTTGGTTTGACATATTTATTTTTTGTTTAATATTTTTCACGGAATTTATAAAGAAATCATTAAAGTCATCAGGAGGAATACCACTTGTTACTTTACTACCATTTTCTATGTTATTATTTATTATTCTCCATGCTGCCTTACACATATTATTACTGGACTCTATAAGTTTAGAATTGTACAACATTTTAGCATCTACTATTGCCTGTCTATATTCTCTTTGTAAGGTCTTAATATGTTGCTGAAGCTCATTGCTGGTAGTATCTCCATTCAGTGACTTTAAAAAGAAAAGTCAATCCCTCATAGAAGACAATTCATTGTTGAACCACTTATTTTTTATTTGTGCATAATTTTTTCTAAACTTAACTATTTTAAATTTTTGTAGAAATTTGATATTATTAACTAAAATAGAAAATATTATTTCAAATACTAACTATGCATTGTATTTACCTGAAATACAATGAGAGATCAGGTTCAGCCAATCATATGAAGCTAATCTAATGGCTAATTTATTGATTGCAGTTTTTGGAAAAGAGACTGTTTTATAGCTGGAGTCAAATTTAACAGCTACGGTGTCCTCATATTTGTCATAAATTTTATTTGTCAGATTAATTAAAATTGCATCATGGTCTGAGAAAATAAAAGGAACTACATTACATGACAAAACATATTTTCTATGACAGTTAATAAAAATATTATCTAAGCAGTTATGACCTCGTGTAGAGTTGTTGTTCAAGTGATAAAAATTATGTCGTCGAAGGATATTGAGCATACTTTTGACAGATTTTTTATTTGTATTTACATCAAAATTAATATTTATGTCCCCACCGACTATGACAGTATAGTTTGGCCACTTAGATGTATAAGAAAGCAAATTTTCCAGGGTTTCAAGAAAAATATTGTAATCGCCTGCTGTGGAGTGGTATAAAGATATTATTAAAACTTTCAATTCATCTATAAAAACTGCACAACATTCAAAATGAAATTCTATGCAGAAACCATTCACATCACATGGTCTTGACTGAACTCGATCATTTACAAAGATCAGGCAACCACCTCTACTATTGGAATTCCGGCAATAGGCTGGATGCAACTAAATCCACTTGGGAATGATAATGGCAATTCAGCAGGGTTTAGCCAATGCTCTGATAAACAAATGAAAATTAAATTTGAAACATTAGTTAAAGAGGTCTCTAACAGTAATGTTTTGTTTCTGAGCACTTGAACATTCAAAAACATTACCAAAATAATTGTTAATATGGTTAATATGATTCTTATTTGCTTCATATGATAGACTATTGCTATTAACTAAGGCTTTGTTACATGGTGTTTGTTTTTCTTAAAAAATAACTATTTTCAGCCTGAGGTTCTCTTGTAACATTATTGCACTCATTCACTAATTTTTGCATCAAAATGATTTTGTCAGTGTTTGGTGTATTAAAGCCCTGTACCGGTGAAGAAATACTATTATTCACAAGAGTTGAGGACAGCAGAGATGTCCCAGGACTCTCCTCCGGAGGGAGACAGGCAGAGTATCCTCGTAGAGGTGTCTGTTGGTTTGTCTCTGAGAGTTGAACATTTGGTTCCGACTGGGACGACTGCTGTAATTCTTCCAAACTATTCTCTCTAGAAGTGGGCCTGGTAGTCTGCCTTGGGAAGAGTGTAATCCTGCAACTGCCACAGCTGTTCACAGTTGATGGGGAACTGGTGGTGTTCTCCTGTGGAGTTATCTTCAAAATCATTTGACTGATCTCAGTCACAGATGGGCTTTTTATGTGACCTGGAGGGGGTGTCTGCTGGCCACTCTCACTACTATCCAAAGCCGGGGGATCTGCAGATGTTCCTAAAGGAACATTTGATGTTAAGAAACCAATAACCTGGACTATTGTTCTGGCAAGTAATCTTTTCCCCATCTTGTTTAGGTGCATTCCATGGCGAGTAAAATGCTGTTTTCTAAGCTGAGTATTGTCAGTAACACCAAAACTGTTCATTTCTTTGAGTTTCTTGTTTGAAATTGCAATCTGTTTATTAATGATTTGTGTCGTTCTTAGGTCATATCTTGGAAACATTGGAACAACTATAAATTTGGTGTGGTTATTTTTCTGACAAAATGTATGAGTCTGCTTAGGAATAACCTGGGCAGCTCGACGATTTATGTAGGCAACTCGGTTCATATCATTTGCCCCTCCGATTATAACAGCCACATCCTTGTCAGTCAGGTCTGCACAGATGTCAGCAGAATTCTTCATGATGAAGGTAATTGGAGCTCCAGGACAGACATTAACAAACACATCAGATTTTGGAACCAGTGGTTGTACAATTTCATAGAGATCTCTGCCATGACTATCAGAAAAAATATGAATTTTTTTCGGTATAAAATTCTCACTATTATTTTCCTGTTGTGCAACAAATTTAGTACGTATGGTGCTAGTTTTAGCGACAGTATTTTTAATTTGTTTAGCATCATTTTTGTTTTTGAATCTACTTCTTAATATGTTGACTTCTGTATGGTTTATACATTCTTCAGATTTCTTGGTTGATAGAATTTCATATTTATTGTTAACACGTTCGCTGCGGGCCACTGTCCGGACAGTCCCGTGACCCTCGCCAAAAACTGCGAGGCACTGTCCGGACAGTGCCGATACGCACAATGCATTGCTTATTCGTTTCGCTTGTCACGTGCTGCGATCTTGTGGGAATTGTCTAGAACTTTTCAAGCTTGTTCTAGATGAAGTATACTTACTTTCTGATACGTCAGTTCATCCTGGAAATGTGGGCCTACTGTCCCGACAGTGCCAGAGAAACATCTGAAATTTCACATGTTTATTGCTATTATGAACCCGTAGAAAAACAATAAAACACGTGTTCCTAATTTCTTTTCCCTTGTGTTATTTTTTTCGTGAGTATACGTATTAGCAGCTAGGCTTGTTTACAAATTGGATAGGTTATTACTACTAAATTAAAAGTAAGGTAATCTTTTACCGGTATTGCGATTTTATCTATATGTGTGGTGTCAATATTTTTCTTGTACACAGTATACACATATTTTGCTTTGTTGTATACAGTATGTATTGTCTCCTTAGTAAATTCATTCAAACGATACTTTTATTTGTTTTACTGTGCGGACAGCACGCGGCAGCGATCTGCACCGCGGGCTCTGTGGGTGTTTTACGCTATGTGCGGGAATACTGTCCGGACAGTAGCGTTGTCTAGCAACGGAACCTGATGCATATCAAAGTCGATTGAAGTATTCTTGCTACTTTTGGACATCGCACAACACATTTGGTAAGTTATAGTTAAATTTTATATAGCCCCGTCATATGTTAATATAAATGATGCCATGCCAAAAATGCGGGCCACTGTCCGGACAGTCCCGATGATTACGAACGTATAAGAACGTAATGTAATCGAATATCATTATTTTATAGCGCATCAAACCAAAATAACGCCAATTCAACGAAAATCGCAAGTTCGAATTTTGCCGCATATCGGGTACATCATTGGCCGCTCTTGCCGCAGCGAACGTGTTAAGTGTAATGGGGGTATATGGAAGATTTGGCCACTCACTTAATGACTTGAAATTCATGTATTTACCTTTTCTGACAACTTCACAGAAATTATCCTCTGACTTTTCAGGCAGGTCTTCTTTTCGAGAACCAGAGAATGATTTTAAATCTTCCTCAAGCAGTTTTGTGATTTCAATCAGGTTTCTATGATCCAGCATTAGTTCAGTATACAGATGTTCAAGGTTTTGATATTTAGTTTAGTTTTTTTTTATTTTGTTCCAAAAGGGCTTCTAGTTTATTACTCTCCAGTAATAGCTGTTTTTCTATATCTAATTTTTCTTTTGATATTTTTTCCTTTTCATTCTGTCAGATTTTTCTCTAGAATCCAGTTTAAATAAATCAACTTCTTCCTGTAATTTCCACAATTGTTTATCTTTTTTTGTGCACTTATTCTTAGTTTCATCCACTTGTATGAGAATGTCCTCTTTTTCTAGATTCAGCAATGACAGAGTTTCTTGAAGTGATTTATTTTCAATAACACTTCTGTCAAAGTTTTGAAGCATGTCTGTTATTATTTGAAACACATTACTAAAAAACAATGGATCACATTCTTCAGTTATTTTGTTAAATTCACTATAAAGTCGAATTGCAAAGTTTTCTACTTCCTCAGAAGCTATTGTTGTTTCAAATTAATCCATTCTGAAGTTCAAATAATTAAGTTTTTTTTTGTATCACAACAATGCTCGCCCCCATGTTGCCGTGCTTCAGTTTCTAGCAAAAAAGGAATAGAAACCGTGCCACATCCACCCTACAGTCCTGACTTGGCTCCAAATGACTTTTTTCTCTATCCTCAGGCCAAAAAGGAGCTTAAAGGTCGGCATTTTCCAATTGCTACTGCCGCTATTAAGACTTTAGAGGCGATTTTGAAGGTTCTGTCTAAGGAGGGCTTTGAACACGTCTTCTACGAGTGGCAGAGGCGGTGGAACAAGTGTGTGGCTTTAAATGGTGACTACTTAGAAGGAGATACAAGTGTTAAAGTCTAAACTTTTATATTAAAGGTATTGACAGAGTACTGTCAGTCTTTATTGAACACCCCTTGTATAATTGGGATATCTGTCCAAACTTTAAATGAGTATATTTAGACCATCAAATGTAATATATTCTTTCAATTTAATATTGAAAGTTTTGACATTATCATAAGATAATCTAAACTTTGCATTCTTTGATCTGAATTCATTACCAAATTTTGCTCGATTCTTGTATCTATATTGTAACTTTCTTAGTAGATTGTATAGATGTGTTAATTCATTCCAACATTTCTTAAGCTTTAGGTTTCTCTTACAATATTTACTAACTAAATGTAATTTATCAATAACTTTGCCTCTGTTAGAACATATGTTAACAGTTGGTGATAAGTATTTCTTTATCCATTTATTTAGTGAATTATTATGTATATAAATGCAAAGAGGAAGAATAGAACTTCATCTAGTAAAAATTAAATTAAATCAAATTGTTTATAATAGAAATTATTTTATTTTACTGTACAGCAATTTAAGATATTATATTTACGATTACAAACAAATTACCCAAATTATCATTATGGAAGACAAAGAAATTGTGCAATTGCTAGAGACTATATTTTTGAATTTCTAAAACGTTTAAAAGAAAATACTATGAACTTGATAAATTATAATACATTGATTTATTATTATTATTATTCATTATATTTTATCTTGTAGCTTCAAGAAGGTTTTCAATAAGTCTAAAAAGGAAGGTCCACTAGAATCATGAGAAAAAGACAATGAAACTCTAGGGGTAAAGACAACATTTGGAAAACACTGTAATCTTTGAACTTCATTCCATCTAATTGATTCAGGACAGAATATATTTAGCTTCGAAAAGGAGGTCGGACAGAGTCCCTGATAAAACGATAGACATCGGATAAGAAGATCTTAAAGAGATCCCACGATAATTGCTCAACCCTGTGCATGCGTCTATGTTCGGAATTGTTCTGTTGTTCTTTATTGCAGCGGTTCCCTAACTGTGGTACGAGCACTGATATTTTTTGGAGTGTGGCAAAAAAAGGGAAATTTTATAGTGAAGGGAAAAATTGAAAACTATGCATGGGTCGCACAGTTACGGTCAGTCTATCACTGTCAACTTTATTTTGTTAACCTTAGTCTACAGATAATACCATCAGTGCGCACGGTTGTTGTTTATGTGTTTAGCTTTTAAATAAATTACAGTAATTTGTTGTTAATTATAAAGTGTTTATTATTTGTTATTGGGCAGAAATGGATAAGTGGTTAAAACGCTCATTGAGTAAATAAAGTAGCAGTGGTTTTAAAAACCAAAGAACATTGTTGCCTGACAAAGGTTAGCCCTACCCTATCATAGTCTCTGATGGTGAGAAACCAAGTTCTTCCTCCATGTTGTTGCATTCTCCTCAGTGCAAAAAGAACAAAAAATATCCAAAATGAAATTATGATGTAAACTATTAAAGTTTGGTTTTACTTTAACTGGAAATGTTAGTTATTTTACTTTAACTGGAAATGTTACTGAAACTTTACCACAATATGTAATTTGTCTTGAAACGTTATCTCACTATTCCATGAAACCTCTTAATGAGATATTTAAATACCAAACATGAACATTTTAAAGACAAAACTCTTGAATTTTTTAAACGGAAGGCATCTGAACTTAAAGCAAATATCATAGCTATTACTTGCTTTACTGCATTGAACACCAGAGCTGTCCAGGCTTCATTCAAAATGAACCTCAGGATTGCTTGAGAGCTAAAGCCCCTTATATACTATTGGGGAGACTTTAATTTTACAGCGGCTAAAGACATTGTCTCCACAGTTATTGGATAAAAGGAATGGAGACAGCTTGATTTGGTTTCATTATCTGATAATACTGTTACAAGAATATCGGACATGGCGTTAAATGTAAAAGAAACTTTAGTTAACAAAGTGAACAAAAGCAAGTACTTTTCAATTCAAATAGACGAAACTTAAAATACAACATGTCTCAGCTTTAATGGTACATTAAATAGTAAATCAGAGGGTTGTCAACAGGTAAAGTTTTGACTTGAGTTTTCAAATTACGGCATGAGATATTGGTTTTCTTATCAGACACAAATTTTGAGCTTCAAGATCATTTCACCGATGAACTATAGCTTTGTAAGCTGGCTTACTTGGCTGACATTTTCTCTAAGCTTAATGACGTCACATGAGCCTTCAAGGGATATACAGTACTCCATTCTGAGTATGTGACAGAATTAATGATTTGAACAAAAAAATCAGTTTTGCAGATGGTGAAGCTAAGAAAGCAAAGGTTTCACTGTTCCCTGCACTTGAAACCCTAGTAGAAGAAAATTAGCATTTACTTAGATCAGACATCACTTAGTACTTTACTTAGTTTCTTTTGTGATGTGACATCAAGGAACATAGTAGAGTTAAAGGAAAGTTTGTGCAAGTACTTTCCAGAAAGTTTGATGTTGATATGTGGACCAGAAATCCATTTTGTGACATCTCAAAAATAGTAATCCCTGAATTTTCTCAACAACTGAAAAAGACAACTGTTCGAATTAAATTATGATTCAGATCTGAAAGAAGTTTCAAACCAATTTACTCTCACAGACTTTTGGATTCAAAGACTACTGTCAGATCGCAGATACATCAGTGACATTTTTGCTGCCTATCACAGCTTTATACTTGTGTGAAGGTGGATTCTCATCCTTAATATGTCAGCAAGTGCAAAAATAAACATGGCCTCTGGCCAGAATGACTTTAATTTAAAACTGAGCCACCAGACATTACAAGTTTGAGTCGATTAATCTATGTCCATCCATCTCATTCATCTGGTAAATAAAATTTATTTGTATTCGCATATCTGTAATACATTAATAATATATAACATTTGTTTTGGTACAGGTTTTTTCCAAATTTTTGATCATATTTTCCCAATAATCCTAGTTTTATTGCTAGTCACCACATTTAGTTTTTAAATTTTTGACATTACTAATATACAAAATATAAATTTCAATTATTATGTTTATTTAAAATCTTCGCAAAACAGCAACTCTTTACCTAAGAAAAATATTTTGTTATATGAGAATCAAAAACCTTAAACATTTCTGATATCAAATATGAAAATGAAATAGCATTTTTACAGATGTATGATTTATCATTGTATATAAATCAGTGGTACATAAAGGTTTCAAAATATATTAGGTGATATAGCACAAAAAAGTTTGGAAGCCACTGATATACACTACAAAATGACATATTTCGGGTTTTATGGGCAGAGAATTCATTTATTAAGCTACCAATGAGTTCTAAATCTTAAGAATTGCACATAGGTAGTCCAAACATTACTTTTTAAAAAAAAAAAATACAAAATTGATCACGCAACACACACATACCACGTGAAAGTACACAATATACACTACATAATGATTTACAATTCTGTTTTAACGCACTGAGAAATTTTTATTAGGCTACCAATGAGTTCATAGTTACAGATTTGCATATAGGTCAAAACTTTACCTTTTTCTAAAAATACAAAACAGCTCCAGGAAGACACATAAGGAGTGTGGTTATTTCAAATTGAAACTTTTTGTAAAAAGTTAAATTAATGAAATTTTACGTTACCTCCTACTTATCCTCCTCAATGTACTCTCAATACACCGCTGCATTCGTGTTTTCCATTGGTTGAAGCAGTGCTGGAAACATAAAGATGTTTCCAGGGCACTTTTAAAAGTAAAAGTGCCTTCAAAACTTGTGCCGCATTCTGTTTCACCTCCTGAACGGTTAGAAAATGAGTTCTCGATCAGTCGATTTTTGATCTTGGGGAACAGCCAAGTCACAATGGTGCTAAATTAGTAGAATAGACTAGATGTTACAACACTGGCATCAGCTAAAAACTGCTGAACGGATAAGCCGCTATGGGCTGTTGCAGAATCCATGAGTTGTTTTTCCACAGTTCAATGTTGACAGCAATAGCTCGTATGAGTAAACAACAATATTTTCTCATGATTTGATCAAATCTTTGAAGTGCAAGCGCGACTGGGATGCTCATCATCATCCAAATCTTCTCCGCCTTCACAAAATCATTTGTGCCATTTAAAAACACTTAGTGGGTGGGGTCACCGAACACTTCATTCAACATATTCAAGCTCTCTGTAGCTGATTTTTTAATGTTTAACCAGGAACTTAATCACAACACGTCACTCAATCTTTGTACTGATCATTTTCCCGGCAAGCGATTTTCACTCAATGCACTTTAAAAGACAGTTGTGACTACTGAGTGATGTTATTTTGATAACCACGGACTTATCAGTACCTGAGGAGATATCAGTGCACTGTTTACCCACTTATCAGTTCGCCAGTTGGCAAAGTGACGAATATCTCGTTTTCAAACAGCTGCAACTCGTATATCAGACGAAAGTACACAAAATACTGTACATAATGAAATTATCACTCTTCCGTTTTATTAAACTACCAACGGATTCTTAATCACAGATTTCCATGTAGATGACAAAACTTGAATTTTTTCTAAAAAAACAAAACAGCTCCAGTTAAGATACACAGACATATTTATTTATATATATATATATATATATATATATATATATATATATATATATATATATATATATATATATATATAATAAAATCAAAGTCAAATTGTTTTTTGCGAAAACATGTTAACATGTATAGCAAACGTCTAGAAATTTAATTTGTCATTTATACCGCAATATCCATTCTTACATACAGTTTTTGCATTCTTTCAGTCTCATTCATACGCCGATTCTATCCACTTCCAACGTCGGGGTCAGTCTTGTAAATGATCGGTCTCCCAGTTGTGTGCCATAAATTTGCCGACATTATAAAATGCCTTTGATGGTAAAAAGCGTTTGAGGCGAATTTTTAATGCTTTGGGCATTGGGGCACTTTTGATGGAATGTGGCAATCTGTTGATTAAATGAACACCAGCCTGTGAAGTCAGGTGCTCATAAGCAACCGTTCTGTGTCTTTCAGTTCGGTAGCTGTCTATGCCTCTAGTCTCATACTCATGTATGTCTCGGCCCCTTATCAGGGCACATCTTGACTTACAGAATAAAATTATTAGCAAAATGTAGGTACTCAGCAGGGTCATCAGTTGCAATTGTTTGAAAGCTTGTTTGCAGGATTCTCTGAAAATTATTTTTGTGATTATTCGAATCGCTTTCTTTTGCAATTTGAACTCTCTTAAAAACTGATTGTTTGCGCACTTCCCCCACAAAATAAATCAGACCATAATACGCCATCATCAGTACTTGATTAAGGCAATATTTGGTGAGGGTACTCAAAACATAAACGCCTGAAAACAATTTTGCGCAAACCAAATCGATGTGTGTATTCCATGTCAACCCTCGATCTAGGTGTATACCAAGGAACTTCGAGACATAGACTTTTTCTAGCGTAGAATCTGCTAGCATGATGCCCGGTCCGTTTTTTCCGATTCTAAAGAGCGCAATGAAAAATTCAAAAAATTTGATTTAGAAGAATTTGTTGTCAGATTGAGGCTTTGAAAGTACTGGACACAGTTGTTGAGGTCAACAAATGCCTGTTGTTCCACAGCCGTCTTTGAATTTCCACTGAAGCAGATGGTTGTGTCATCAGCATACTGCTCAAGTTTTCCATGCAGAAGTGACGATCCTATGTCATTGACATAGACTAAGAAAAGGATTGGACTGAGAATAAAGCCTTGAGGAACCCCATAGCTCATTTCAATTGAGTTTGAAATCTGAACAACTTATGATCAATGACTTAGAAATGAACTAAGCCACGATAGGGGCACGCTTCTAATGCCATGGGATTCCAATTTGTCAAGCAGTTTGGTGTGGTATACGCAATTGAATGCTTTAGTAAGGTCGAGAAACACACCAGTTGTGGAATTTCGACGTTCTATTCCCTCCACAACCATGTCGACCAGACTCACAACTGCTTCTATTGTCGAGTTGCCCTTTTTAAAACCAAATTGGTCCTTTGAAAGCTGGTTGTGTTAATTTAAAAACTGAAGCATTCTTATTAAAAATAGTTTTTCCAAAATTTTGCTCAGAAGAGGTAAAATTGAGACAGGCCGATAATTGTTAATTGACATTGGATTATCTTTTTTTAAATTGGATTGACTTTAGCGATTTTAGGAGAGAAGGAAAAATCCTGTTTTAAAGGATAAATTGACTAACTCCCTTAAAGGGCTCATAATATGCTTGGAGCATTTCTTTATGAGCCACATCGACATCAAATTTAGGTTATTTGATTTTTTGGCTGGGAGCTGTTGGATAATTCGGTCGAGCTCTTCCTCACGGACAGGAGTCAACACCATAGATGCTGCTGGACTCTATCTTTGTGTGGGGACAACTTTGGGTTCAGACGGGAGGGGACCTCGCCCACAAGCAACAGACGCGAAAAATCTGTTTAACTCCTGGTCAACCTCCGCCCCGTCCTGCACCAGGCTATCCCCAATATTGAGTTTGATTTGTTGTGACATTTGGGTTTTATTGTTGATGATGTCCCATACTGTTAGAAACATTTCTTGAAGAGAGGATTTTCTTAGAGGCATCATATGCTTTCACAGCTTGGATAACTTTTCTGTACATTTTTTTTATAATTGCAGAAATAAATGTTGAAATATTCATTTTCAGTAGTTCTGTTTATTTCGGATAAAAACTTCAGTCTTTCTCTCGAAACCAGAATTCCTTTAGTGATACAATTGTTGTTTGCCTTTTTTCGGCAAACTGTTTTTAGTTGGGCAGCAAATGGCAAGGTAAAAATTTAGACAATCATTAAACATTTTAAATTGCTGCTCTATATTATGTGAAGACTTCATAAAAGTCTAATTTTCTTTTGACAAATTTGTTGAGGAGAGCTATATTTACTGGCCTAGTGTCTCTTTACTGTTTTTGAAATTTTGGGCTCCCTTTCAAGCTTATCTCCACTTATTACGGCTTCTTGGTCATAGTGGTCTGATATTGCTGTATTAACCACAGACACTGCGACATTTGGAAGATTCGTGATAATGTCAATTGCCGATGATGTAGGTCAATCGGCAATCATGTGGGTGATTTCACTAGCAGCTTAAGATAGAATGATCTTAATAGATCAGCAAGTCGAACAGTGGAAGGATGAATGCTGTCCAAAGCGTCAATGTTGAAATCGCCCATCAAAATGAAATCTTGATTGCGACTAGTCAAATCTGTTAATAAAAGTTTCTAATTTTGCGAAATTTTTTTCATGCAAAGTATATAATATACACTACACAATATCATATAATACTTCTGCTTTTATGTGCTGAGAAATTTTTTATTACACTACCAATGAGTTCACAATCACAGATTTGCATGTAGAAGGAAAAATGTAACTTTAAAAGGGTCTGAAGTGATATTGTTATCTAGCCCCAGGTAGATGGAGCCAGTATGATAGTGGTTGAGATAATGTTCCACGTTGTTTGTGTCAATTTGAAAGAGTATGAGATGTACGAGTATATTATATGTTGGTGATTGTCAATTTGCAAGAGTAAATTCCTTACACATTGGTGAAGCCGATTTGTAACGGGTGTGAAATTGTGGGATGTCGTTGAATGTCAATTTGAAATGGTGAGAATTTGTCAATGTCCAATGTCCTAAATAGATATCTTGACTAATATTTGATACCATATCTCTCTGTAATTTAACATGAATGTTCATGTTATTCACTGTGATGTAAATTAATTTTATCACAGGCAAAAGTCCAGTTGAATTCTAAATGCACTTATTCAGCTTGAAATTTGTGTGTAAAATTTGTTTTCAATTACAGTTTATGAATATACTCGTCTCAACAATATTGCTGCTTATTGAAAATATTCGATTTGTCTGTCGAAATTTGTTCTTTATATTAAATGATTGTTCAATTCTTCTTTGGATCACTTTTGAGTTGAACAAAAACTTTGATCAACTTTGACAAAAGAAACACTTTAATTAAATTTTAGCAACTTGCGTTTCAATTCTCTTAAGATTAGTATAAAACATGGTCGCTCAATTTCACCAATATTACAAGTTATTTCAACATTTATCAATTCATTTCTAACATAAGTTATATAAAATGAACACACTTTGGTTCTTCACTTCACCAAGAACTAAGAAGGTAGGTTGCCAATCAAGAAAGGAAAAAGATGTAGGTCAAGAGCGGGGGACAATGTAAGAAGGTCCTTCAATCTCGGACCCACGCAAATACGTTTAAAATTCAATATCTCTGTTTATCAACCACAAATTTCCTTAGTAATTGTCATAATTTGATTATTTGAATTTAATCCAATGTTAAGTTATTAGATCTTTTCCCTATTAAATTTATTAACGATTACACATGGTAAGTTTTACCAGTAGTGACGAGACTATGTTATGGAAGTGAACTGTAACCGCCCACCAATTTGCTGTCAACATCCACTCATTTAAAATTTGTTTTGCTTATTGCCCATCAGTCACAACTTATCCTAAAAATACAAAATGGCTCTAAGAAGACACATATACCACGTGTAAGTATACAACATACACTACATAATAGTATACATATACTTCCTGTTTTATGCACTGAGAAATGTTTTATTAGGCTACCAATGAGTTTGTAATATTAAATTTGCACGAAGACAGGCAAATTGACTTTTTTCTCAAAAATAAAAAAGGTCCTTCAAGACACAAACTAGGTGAAAGTATAAAATATACAATATATAATGACAAATAATACTTCCAATTTCATGTACTGCTGAGGAATTAATAAGGATTCTAATAATTTCGAAATCTTAGATTAACATAACATAAATTGTTACACCCAATTTAATTTCACCTGATTTTTTTTTATGAGAAAATCAAAATAATACGCATTTTAAGAACAATAGAAGTTTATTCAAAGCAATATCAATATATATAAAAATATAAATACAGAATACTTAACATAATTATACTAAAAATATTAATAATAAACATAATACTAAATATAATTATACTAAAAAATATACTAAATATAATTAAACTAAAAATAACAACTCTAAATGAAATAATAATACTAAATAAAATACAATAATTGGTTGGGAGGACAGATTTCAAGTTTGGAGAAAAGAGAAAGGTGGATGTAGTGGTCGATGGTGGGAAGGAAAGTTATACTCATATGGTGATAGATATAGTTGGGAAAGAGGGTGCTGTGAGTAAGAGAACTGTTGTAGAGGAAGTGGGATACAGGGGGCAGGAGAGGTGGGATGATCAGAAGGGACAGGAGAAGCAGGAGGAGAAATATCTCTATAACAGGTGGAAGATGACTGTTTTTCCTCTGTCTCCGTCTTGTCTTCCGAGGACCATGACGAGCTAATGAGTTTTCATCGTAACCCTGAGTCCTCGTCCTGTCCTACAACACAATGTCCTCCTCCTCACTCCTCCTGTCCAGATTGTACATGTCTCCAGGTCAGTTCATTTTCGAAATATCGTGCTGATAAACTGATAATCGTCTGGTGCTTGTGGTTGGTGATAATTCTACAGCATTTTTTTTTTTTTTGCGTGTGTAATGTGTAAATTGTGTAAAATGTGTATGCGTGTGTGCTGTTTTATTGAAAAAAGTTGTGATTAGTTTAAAATTGAGAAATTAAATAATTTTAAGTTAGCCTTATTCAGTTTTTGGAAAAGTGTCCCAGTGTGTTGATTTATAATTTTAAATTATTATTGCCATTTAACTTGACTTTTGTTATTCTTAGATTAGTACAGTATCATTCCTGCTAACCACTACAGACAGCATTCAAGCCATTGTAGATGTAGTGTTTTTTTATTGTATGTATTGTACTATATATTTTGGTCAAAAATAAAAACACTTTTTCATTCATTCAATTCTACAGTATTTATTATTGCTTGTTCTTTATTATAGTTCCTTGCGCTACGTTGACGACCAGTATCTATTCGCTTCGGTTTAAAGTTACCAGTTTCTCTAAGTCGTCTCTCCAAAGCTTCAAATGTTTTGCGATCAGGTGTTCTTCACATACATGTAAACCATATATTGTATATACCTTATCTGTGTGTGATGTGGTGGTGGTTGAGGCGGAGAAGGAAAGTTATATTCATATGGGAATAGATATAGTTGGGAAAGGGGGTGCTGTGAGTAAGGGAACTATTGAGACGAAGTGGGATATAGGGGAGCAGGAGAGTTGGGTCATATCACAGGACAGGAGAAGCAGGAGGAAAAATATCTCTATAACAGGTGGAAGATGACTGTTTTTCCTCTGTCTCCGTCTTGTCTTCCGAGGACCATGACGAGCTGATGAGTTTTCATCGTAACCCTGAGTCCTCGTCCTGTCCTACAACACAATGTCCTCCTCCTCACTCCTCCTGTCCAGATTGTACATGTGTTTAGGTCACTTCATTTTCGAAATATCGTGCGGACAGACATGTATCCAGCATTTTGTGTCCATCATCAATAAATGGGCTATACAAGTTGATTCCTTTTATTACCTAAAAAAAGAAGAACAGGAATTAGTCCACAATGCATATTTATGTTTAACCTAAAATTTACAGACAAAGAGAATATATAAGATATATACAGGGTGAGGAATACAACCCATTCACATGTATAGCGGCTGAACTGAGAAACCTACCTATTTCTTTTAAGGAAAACCCCCCATACTTCGATCCCAAAGAATTATTTGCCAAATGTAGCCTATATAACATTTTTTAATAAAGTATTCATATATACATTCTTTCTGTCAAATTGTGTAATTGGTTTGCCTCCTCTGCAAAGGCCTCATTATATCAGTAAAAGGTTAAGTAATGTATTTTTTTTTGTTTACGTATCTAAAACATTAAAAAAATTACAATGATTGGAATTGCAATGAATAAGGCTTTTTTTTTAAATTTGCTTGCTATCCGTAAAAGATTGCATACTTTGTTTATAAACTATTAGTTTTGGCTTTAGATAAATTAACTTTTTTACCCAAATGAAGGCTTTTCATGTGCCTTATTCATATAGCATCTAATTAATATCAGCTATTATAGTTTTTTCAGAGTGCAATGGTTACATCTTAAGAACATCCATTAGTCAACCTATTGTTTGCCGGGTGGAAAATAAAACATACATTTGGATGAGGCTCTAGTGTTTAGGCCATAAGGGCCATGCCTTGAACAGTCTTCTTTGCTGAACTCGTGTAATGTTGACGACTTACAAACTGAAAGAAGTGTGGGGGGTTTCTTGTTTTACTAACCATCGCTCTTTGAGTGTCCACTTCGGATTTTTGTAAGGTTGGGTTTGTTTCACTTCTTTGAAAGCTATTTTCATGTAGAAAGGATATTGACCTGCTTTATCTAAACATCAATCTCTGAATAAACACTGGGACGCACTGTACAAACAAATTATGTAAAGAGCAGTATGGCTTTAGAAAAAATTCTAGTACACAAGCAGCTCTTTTCTCTTTCGTAAACAGTACCATTGAAGCCTTGGATGAGTCAAGTTACACTGCAGGAGTTTTCTGTGACTTATCTAAGGCTTTTGATTGTGTAAACCACACACTTTTGCTGACAAAGTTAAGAAGAATGGGTGTCAAAGGCACAGCTCTTACACTATTATATTCTTATTTATTTAACCGTAAACAGAGGACAGTTATTACTAATAAATCAGGAAAATATTATTCTAATTGGGCAGATGTAAAACATGGTGTACCCCAAGGGTCAATATTAGGCCCATTGTTATTCATTATCTATGTCAATGACCTGCCAAATTACCTTCCTAAAGAAGTTTGTAGCCTCTTTTTATATGCAGATGATACAACTGCTTTAATTAGACGGAAAATGTTAAGTGACTTAGAACTTTACACCAAAGATGTCATTGACAAACTTCACAAAATTTTCCTTACTCACGGTCTGTTGTTAAATCGAGACAAGACTAATACATTACGCTTTAAATTAAGAAATGATAATTTTTGTAAAGGGTTTAGTAATAATACACACGTAGTAAAATTTTTAGGCATACATTTAGACACTAAATTAAATTTTTCCAACCATATCAATATGTTAAATAAGAAACTTAATTCAACCAGATATGCTTTGAGTATACTAGTTCGAATAACATCTTTGGAAGTTGGTTTAGCTGTATATTATGCCCATGTATACTCGATGTTGAGTTATGGAATTACTTTGTGGGGTAACTGCTCAGATGTGCAAAAACTCTTTATTAGTCAAAAGTCAATTATTAGAACAATAGGTCATTGCAACTCAAGAACAACATGTAAACCGTTATTTAAAAAATTTAACATCCTTACTTTGCCATGTATATACATTTTTGAAATGCTTAAATTAGTACATAAGAATCCTGATCAATTTGAAAAATACAAATTTAATCATAGATACCACACAAGAAATTGTAATTTGTTTCAATATCCGGCACATAAACTAAAGAAATTTGAAACTAGTCCTCTTTATCTAGGTTTGAAATTATATAATAATATTCCACAGGCATATAAAAAACTTCCCTTATCTACATTTACTAAAAAATTAAAAGAAGTACTTTGTCAAAAAACATATTATATAGTATAAATGAATTCTTTGAAGATGGTTTATGATGATAACGAATAGTAAAAATATATCTTCAAAAGATCTACAATAGGTTTAGCCTTAGATTTAATCAATGTTTCTTTTTTATGTTTTATAGATCAATGTGTCAAAAGTTATTTTTTTATAAGTATGAAAATAATGTTTTAGAATAAGTTTAGTTATGTAGTTTTTAATCATTGACTATGTACCAGTTTTTATTACATTGTGATACCAGAAAACGTATTGTACAATAAATATTTGTCTATTGTCTATTGTCTCAAATTACAACTTTTATCTAAAAATAGTAGGCCTAAGTTTGATCTGATTATCTTATCTGAAGTGTCATGTGACTCATGAGTTAGCTTTATTTAGTTTGCCATCCTACACTAAAGTGTCAAAACTAAGAGAAAACAAGGGGGAGGGGGGATTGTTATGTTTATCAATGACCTGACGCTTCAGTTTTCACAAATCACAGTTGATAACATAAGCACTTACGAACACATTACTGGAGAATTGAGTATAGCGGGGTCGCAAGAACCTTACAAGTTTATTATTCATGCAGTGTACAGACCTCCCACCTCCTCTAGTGGTTTTCCACTCCAACAGGCCATCAAAGAGCTAACTTATGCCCTCACGAAACTGCACACACTCGAAAATTTGATACTAATAGGGGATACCATTATAAATCTGAAGAACAAAAGTGTTATAAATGTATTGAGTTATGAGGTAGCATTAGCAGAAAGGGGTATATGGGACTACACTAGTGAGGAAATACGCCTGGGTAGTATAAAAATATTATGCATAGACCATAAAACAATTGAAGTGGCTATGGGAAATACCATGAGTAACAAAGAAATTGTAGATAGCTTTGCCAATTATTTTTTAGAAGGCATTGATAAAATAAAAAACTGCTATGGTAATAGGGACAAATGTGATATAAATGACAATGTGGATAACAGTGTATTACAGAATTTCTACATACCTATGGCTACCCCGAAAAGTATTGTAAAAAGGCATTAATGCTGAGGGATCCATGGTACACACCACGTGGTAGGATGTCAGTACTTTTTAGAGTTAATAATATATCGGTACAATCTGACAAGTATCCAGCATGTTGTGTCCATCATCAATAAATGGGCTATACAGGTTGATTCCTTTCATTACCTGAAAAAGAAATACAGGAATTAGTCCACAATGCATATTTATGTGCAACCTAAAATTTACAGTCAAAGAGAATAATTAAGATATATACAGGTTGAGGAATACCACCCATTCACAATGTATAGCGGCTGAACTGAGAAACCTACCTTCTTCGTTGTATTGAAAACTGGCCATACTTCAATCCCAAAGAATTATTTGCCAAATATATCCTATATAACATTGTTTAATATATTATTTATATAATCATTCTTTCTGTCAAATTGTATAATTCGTTTGCCCCCTAGGTAAAGGCCCCATTTTTTGGTACACTACAAAATTAACTTTAATAATATCATAGATATAATAGATATAGTAACAGGTTAAGTAATGTACTGTTTCTGTTTGTTTACTTATCTAAAACATTAAATAGCATTGCAATGATTGTATATTTTTCAAAATTTGCTTGATATATGTAAAAGATTGCTCACTTCGTGTATATGAACTGTTAGTCCTGTTGGCGTTAGATAAGTGAACTATTTTACCCAAATGTTTGGCTTTTCATGTTTCTTATTTATATCATCTATTATAGTTTTTTCAGAATGCAATGGTTACATCTTAAAAACATCCTTTAATCAACCTATTGTTCTCTGGGTGGTAACATAACATGTATTTCGATTAGGCTCTAGTGTTAGGCCATAAGGGCCATGAGACTGTTCAGCAACAGTCTTCTTTGCTGAACTTGTGTAATGTTGAAGACTTACAGACTAAAAAGAGTGTGAAGAGTTTCTTCTTTTACCCACCATCGCTGTTTGAGAGTCCACTTCAGATGTGAGGTTGGGTTTGTTTCACTTCTTCAAAAGCTAGTTTCATGACTCACCTGAACACTAACCGAGCAAGGATCTTCATATTTAACCTGTTGACGAGTGCCACAAAACATACGCAAATGAGTGCGCACAGCATTTGCCGTTTGGTCCCATATGAGTGAGCACGGCATTTTCCGTTGCAGACTAATAATTGTCAGTTTGTTCTCACTGACTTACTGTGACGTCTAGCGGAGATTTTTAGAACTTTTCAATTGTTCCTAATAGTGCCGCTTTACAGTGTTGCTAGTCCTGTATCGTGGTGGCACCTGGTGAGAACTTTTAAAACTATTTTACGTTTTCATTCAGGTTAAGAACTTTGGCGCGCTTTTAGCCTGCGTGTTATAGGTTACTGTACAATCACCACCATTGCGCTATTGTAAGAGTAAATGTTACTTGTTTTTGTAAATACCGTGTTCGTCTAAAGTTGCATCATGGAATTTATTGACAGAAGTGATGAAATTAGATGTGAACTGTATAGAGACATAAGTGAAGGTGATGTGTTTGAGTCGGATGAAGAGTATACTGACAGTGACTCTGAAAATGAAGCTACAGACTTATTTGACAACGTTTCACCTTCTACTGCAAACTTAACTGGAAGTACACAAGGCCAATTTGACAATCATAACGATGATAGCGTTCCTGCAAGCTCTTTATACAAACTGACCAGTCACAGCATGCTTTATTTGTAAATGGGAGCATAATGGCGAATATCATTCTCGAAATTTGCAATTTGACTCTTAAAAATCAGGAATAATTATTTCAGACGTGATTGTAGGCAATGAATGGAAAGAGGTTGACGCTTTCTATAAATTTTTTTATTATTATCTGGTGAATCATATTGCTACAGAAACTAATAAATTCTACAAAGAATCACCCTTTGTATATATCCTTGTTTTGAGCAGTATCACACACTAGCAAAGTTTTTAAACCAAATTATTGCTTTTAACAATCTACAATGTATTTTTATAAACACTTAAACTATAATAAACAAGTTTATTAGCATTTAAAAGTTTTTTTTCTTTTACTCCCTAAATGTCTGTCACTGGTCACTGAGGCACTCGGTATGGACCGTCATAGCGGCACGGCAAATGCCGTGTGCACTCGTCAACAGGTTAAGGGATAGTGATCGGCCAAAAGACTATAAAGGTAAGTCTATACTGAAGAAAATAAAATATTTACTAATAAATAAGACAACATAATACATGTACTTGTGTCTTTACACAATTTCTATCACAATTTTAATTATGGTTTTACTCAGGAATTAATGCACTGAAAAGAAATTCCAATAAAAACCTTAATGTCACTTGTTTATGTCAATATAAGGTGTAATAAGACTATTTTTAATATAAGGCGTAAAAAGAATACTTTTAAAACTGTTTTATTATTTTTAGTTAATTGTAACATTAATATCTTGCAAATTATTCTAATTACCTGAGCGTTAGTGAACATTTTTACATTGGTCATATGCATTAATTTGATGGAATTGAGCAAACATCAAAACAAATGAATTTGTAAACAAATTGAGTACAAGCACATGACATTTTAACACGTGACACAGTAATGCAAGCAATGTAAATATTTGTAAGATATCACTCCAGAAGCAGCACAAAGGTCCTTTTAGTACTAAGTGCAATAAGAGGTTACTCAGTTTATTGCCATAAGCGAACGGAAAAATCCCTATAACAACCCTAGTTATAACACTATGTTAAACAGACTGTAGGTACATATCGTAAAACTGCAATGGCCATTTTTTACCTTCTTCATAAGGGCGGACACTCAGTCCACGTTCTGGGACCAACTGTCCGACCCACCGGTTTCTTTTAACATGGGATCGTACTCACACTGTAGTTCTTGAACGGGTGTTTTTAGATCTAGAGTTATGAGTGAAAATAATATTAATCAAATGTCTGTGTTTCAGCAGATTAGTAAATATTAATGGCACTGTCCAAGAGCACATTTTGTAACTCAATAGTTAATACACAAACCTATCCCATCCAAGTTCCTTGAAGCTAATTAAATTATTCAAATATTTAAATCCCTAAAATTGTATATTTATTATACGTCTTTGTATATTTTATTAATGTTTAGTGCTAAGAGATTCACGATGGCATTGCAGTAAATTTCATATTCCTATTCAAAGATAAACTGTAATTCAAAATATTAGAAACTCCGATAATCAGAGATAAGAATAAATACATGTAAACCGTATATTGTATATACCTTATCTGTGTGTGATGTGGTGGTGGTTGAGGCGGAGAAGGAAAGTTATATTCATATGGGAATAGATATAATTGGGAAAGGGGGTGCTGTGAGTAAGGGAACTATTGAGACGAAGTGGGATATAGGGGAGCAGGAGAGTTGGGTCAGATCACAGGACAGGAGAAGCAGGAGGAAAAATATCTCTATAACAGGTGGAAGATGACTGTTTTTCCTCTGTCTCCGTCTTGTCTTCCAAGGACCATGACGAGCTGATGAGTTTTCATCGTAACCCTGAGTCCTCGTCCTGTCCTACAACACAATGTCCTCCTCCTCACTCCTCCTGTCCAGATTGTACATGTGTTTAGGTCACTTCATTTTCGAAATATCGTGCGGACAGACATGTATCCAGCATGTCCATCGTCAATAAATGGGCTATACAAGTTGATTCCTTTTATTACCTAAAAAAAGAAGAACAGGAATTAGTCCACAATGCATATTTATGTTTAACCTAAAATTTACAGACAAAGAGAATAGATAAGATATGTACAGGGTGAGGAATACAACCCATTCACATGTATAGCGGCTGAACTGAGAAACCTACCTATTACTTTTAAGGAAAACCCCCCATACTTCGATCCCAAAGAATTATTTGCCAAATGTAGCCTATATAACATTTTTTAATAAAGTATTCATATATACATTCTTTCTGTCAAATTGTGTAATTGGTTTGCCTCTTCGGCAAAGGCCTCATTATATCAGTAATAGGTTAAGTAATGTATTTTTTTTTTTTTTTTTACCTATCTAAATTGTTTAAAAAATTACAATGATTGGAATGGCAATGAATTAGACATTTTTTTTAAATTTACTTGCTATCCGTAAAAGATTGCATACTTTGTTTATAAACTATTAGTTTTAGCTTTAGATAAATTAACTTTTTTACCCAAATGAAGGCTTTTCATGCGCCTTATTATTATAGCATCTAATTAATCTCAGCTATTATAGTTTTTTCAGAGTGCAATGGTTACATCTTAAGAACATCCATTAGTCAAGCTATTGTTCGCCGGGTGGAAAACAAAACATACATTTGGATGAGGTTCTAGTGTGGCCATAAGGGGCATGCCTTGAACAGTCTTCTTTGCTGAACTCGTGTAATGTTGACGACTTACAGACTGAAAGAAGTGTAGGGGGTTTCTTGTTTTACCAACCATCGCTTTTTGAGTGTCCACTTTGGATGTAAGGTTGGGTTTGTTTCACTTCTTTGAAAGCTAGTTTCATGTAGAAAGGATATTGACCTGCTTTATCTAAACATCAATCTCTGAATAAACACTGGGACGCACTCAAATTACAACTTTTATCTAAAAATAGTAGGCCTAAGTTTGATCTGATTATCTTATCTGAAGTGTCATGTGACTCTCATGAGTTAGCTTTATTTAATTTGCCATCCTACACTAAAGTGTCAAAACTTAGAGAAAACAAGGAGAAGGGGGGATTGTTATGTTTGTCAATGACCTGACGCTTCAGTTTTCACAAATCACAGTTGATAACATAAGCACTTACGAACACATTACTGGAGAATTGAGTATAGCGGGGTCGCAAGAACCTTACAAGTTTATTAGTCATGCAGTGTACAGACCTCCCACCTCCTCTAGGCCATCAAAGAGCTAACTTATGCCCTCACGAAACTGCACACACTCGAAAATTTGATACTAATAGGGGATACCATTATAAATCTGAAGAACAAAAGTGTTATAAATGTATTGAGTTATGAGGTAGCATTAGCAGAAAGGGGTATATGGGACTACACTAGTGAGGAAATACGCCTGGGTAGTGTAGTAAGATTATGCATAGACCACATTTATTATAATATGCATATGTCTATTAAAAACATCTACACTGGTATAGTTAAAACCAAAATTTCTGACCATTACCCTATACATAGTTGCCTGAATAGAGCTATTGGGAGGAGGAAAAGGAGACACTGAGGTTGAAAAAAATTAAAATAATAAAAGAACCACTGCTAAAGAAACTCATAGAGAAAGAAAATTGGGATCTAGAAGAAAAATTTAGTGGAAATGCAGGATTCGAGAAAGTAATAAATAAATACATTAGCATGTATGACAGAAGTACTATTACCATAAATAGGACAGGTGGGAGGATTGGTAAGCAAGGTAGATAACACGTAAGGACGCCACTGAAGGAATGGATGAATCAGGAACTAATAAACTTAATAAAAGAAAGGGACAGAATATTTAGACAATGGAAAAGGGGCCCCTTTAACATCAGATTCCGAGATGTGTACAAGAATTTAAGAAATAGATTGAATAATAAAATAAAGTATAGAAAAAACAGGTACTACCAGCATTTATTCGAAGTCAACAAAAACAATTCCAGGAAGGTTTAGGAAAACATAAATTATCTTTTGGGAAGAAAAACTAAAAATAATATTGATAAAACAATTGAGGTGGCTATGGGAAAACCCATGAGCAACAAAGAAATTGTGGATAGCTTTGCCAATTATTTTTTATAAGGCACTGATAAAATAAAAAAACTGCTGTGGTAATAGGGAGGAATGTGATATAAATGACAATGCGGATAACAAAGTATTACAGAATTTCTACATACCTATGGCTACCCCAAAAAGTACTGTAAAAAGGCATTAATGCTGAGGCATCCATGGTTTACTTGGGAGTCTCTGCTTTGTGCTTTTTCTCTCAGGCCTAAGGGGTCTCCAGAAATGTTCTAATAAGTGAAAACATTCCCTGTGCACACCTGCATTACAGCCAGAACACCAAAATCTGCTTCGGCCTTTTTTATTGCTTTAGCAAACTCATCACGTGGTAGGATGTCAGTACTTTTTAGAGTTAATAATATATCGGTACATTAATGCTGAGGCATCCATGCTAGCATCACGTGGTAGGATGTCAGTACTTTTTAGAGTTAATAATATATCGGTACAATCTGACAAGTATCCAGGATGTTCCATCATCAATAAAAGGTTGATGACTTTTATTTTACCTGAAAAAGGAAGGAATTAGTCTACAATGCATATTTATGTTTAACCTAAAATTTACAGACAAAGAGAATAATTAAGATATATACAGGTTGAGGAATACAACCCATTCACAATGTATAGCGGCTGAACTGAGAAAACCTTGCTTGTTTTAATGGAAAACCCCCCATACTTCGATCCCGAAGAATCATGTGGCAAATGTAGGCTATATAACATTTTTTAATAAAGTATTCATATATTCATTCTTTCTGTAAAATTGTATAATTGGTCTGCCTCCTCGGCAAAGTCCACATTTTAGGGTTCTCTACAAAATAAAGATTAATAATATCAGTAATTGATTTTATCTAAAACATTAAATAAAATTGCAATGATTGGAATGGCAATGAATTAGACATTTGTTAAAATTTAGATGACTCATCTGAACACTAACCGAGCAAGGATGAAGATATTTAAGGGATAGTGATTGGCCAAAAGAGTATAAAGGTAAGTCCAAACTGAAGAAAATAAAATATTTACTAATAAATAAGGCAACATAATACATGTACTTTTGTCTTTACATAATTTCTAACAAAATTTTAATTTTTGTTTTACTCAGGAATTAACAAAGTAATGAATGAAATGAAATTCCAATAAAACCTTTAATGTCACTTTATTTATATGATGTTATTGACATGATGGAATTGAGGAAACATCGGAACAAGGACACGAAATAAGTCCTTATAATCAGCTAATATTATTATTAATCTTCTATGGTAAAATTGAAGCAGTAGTACGTGTTTTATTGGCAGTTATAGAAATTTGATAAATGTGTGTTGTAGCCTATTGCCCAAAGTCAAGGTAGGCCAAGTAAATAAAGGAATTAAAATTAGTCAAATATTTATATCCCTAAAATTGTGTATTTATATTATGTCTTTGTATATCTTTTAATGATAAAGTGCTAAGAGATTCACGATAGCATTGCAGTAAATTTTATATCCCTATTCAAAAATAAACTGTTAATTCAAAATATTAGAAACTCTGATAATCAAAGACAAGAATAAATACATGTAAACCGTATATTGTATATACCTTATCTGTGAGTGATGTGGTGGTGGTTAAGGCGGGGAAGGAAAGTTATATTCGTATGGAGATAGATATAGTTGGGAAAGAGGGTGCTGTGAGTAGGGGAACTGTTGTATACAAAGTGGGATATAGGGGATTAGGAGAGTAGGGAATATCAGGTGGAACAGGAGAAGCAGGAGGAGAAATATCTCTATAACAGGTGGAATATGACTTTTTCCTCTGTCTCCGTCTTGTCTTCCGAGGACCATGACGAGCTGATGAGTTTTCATCGTAACCCTGAGTCCTCGTCCTGTCCTACAACACAATGTCCTCCCCCTCACTCCTCCTGTCCAGATTGTACATGTCTACAGGTCACTTCATTTTCGGATAACATTAGAACAGACATGTATCCGGCAAGCGTGTCCATCAATTAATGGGCTATGAAGGTTGTGATGACTTTTATATTACCTGAAAAAGAAATACAGGAATAGTCCACAACGCATATTCATGTGTAACCTGAAACTTACAGACAAAGAGAATACTTAATTATATACAGGTTGAGGAATACCATCCATTCGCAATGTAAAGCGGCTGAACTGAGAAACCTACCTCCTTTGTTTTAATGAAAACCCCCCATACTTCAATCCCAAATATTTAGTTGCCAAATGTAGCCTATAAAACATTTTTTTATAAAATATTTGAATGCAATATGAATGCAAAATATTACAATGAATATTTATGTTTAACCTAAAATTTACAGACAAAGAGAATAGTTTTAATGAAAACACCTCATACTTCAAACTCAAAGAATTATTAGAAATTTGTATCGCCATATAGCATTTATTAATAAAGTATTCATATAATCATTTTAACTTCCAATAAAACCTTTAATGTCACTTGTTTATGTAAATATAAGGCGTAAAAAAAGACAATTTGTAATATAAGGCGTAAAAAGACTCTATTTTTACAACGGTTTTATTTATTTTCTTTTAATTGTAGCATTAATATTTTACAAACTATACTAATTAGCTGAGCGTTAGTGAACATTTTTACACAGGTCAGGTACGTTACTATGATTCAATTGAGGAAATATCAGAACAAATAGATTTGTAAACAAATTGAGTACAAGCACATGACATTTTAATATGTGACACAGTAACGCAAGCAATGTAACTATTTGTAAGATATCACTCCAGAAGCAGAGCAAAGGTCCTTTTAGTACTAAGTGCAATAAGAGGTTACTCAGTTTATTGCCATAAGCGAACGGAAAAATCCCTATAACAACCCTAGTTATAACACTATGTTAAACAGACTGTAGGTACATATCGTAAAACTGCAATCGCCATTTTTTACCTTCTTCTTAAGGGGCAAACTTTACTTTAAGAAGGCAACTATAAGCAGCAGGTCTATGATGCTGGTGAGCGAGTAGCTAGTCTTAAGTGTTTGTCAGCTGATATGATAAATGTTGATATGGTCTGCAACTGACCTCACCTCGAACACCATCCCTCCGCCTTCAGCATTATCCTGTCTACACTCTGACTCTTCTTCCCCCCGGCCAGCTCGCAAACTATGCGCCACTGTTGTGCTATGTCATTATTACAGTTTCTTTTTTTATTTAAGTTATTCTTTACTAAAGCTATTTCATTTTTAAGTTGTTGCAGTATCTGTGGTTTTAATTCCTAAAAGCATCATCATAAGGCCTTAATTTGTAGGTTTTGTACCGGTTTTCTATTACTCATTTTATTTAATAAATTTGTTATAATCCTAGGGCAAATCTCTTTCGCTTTACACAACTTTTTGTGTTCAAAATTGAATTTAGTGCTCCAATTAAATATATCGGTCAAGTTTCTTGGTGAAAATATTAAAACATTTAAATCTTTATGAAAAAATAATTTAACAAATCAACTTGTGTTCAAAATTGAATTTAGTGCTCCAATTAAATATATCGGTCAAGTTTCTTGGTGAAAATATTAAAACATTTAAATCTTTATGAAAAAATAATTTAACAAATCAACTTGTGTTCAAAATTGAATTTAGTACTCTAATTAAATATATCGGTCAAGTTTCTTGGTGAAAATATTAAAACATTTAAATCGTTTATGAAAAAATAATTTAACAAATCAACTGTTAATAATTTGGATTAAATGAGTTAAAATTAATTTTAGCTTCAGTAAAACTTTCTGTAGGCCTACTGTTTAAAACTCCACATTATTTCCTTTTTTTAACCCTTTCCGCTCTGAATTTTCTCACCAGTCTGTCCCCTCAGCTCGTATTTATTTTAGCATATTTTCAGTAAAAACCCATTTTTATCAAACTGGAAGTCAATGAAGTATATACATTATTATATTGTATAATAATTTTATTTTATTTCTAATTTATAGTATAGAGATATAAAATTTGATACTTACACTAATAAGTTTTATATTTTGGCACGATATGCGTTCACAACACTGCAAGATGAAGCCAGGATTTTTTTGAACGGGTTTTACAATAAATGTTTCCTTTCTTCGTCCTGCCACATTTCTATTCCTACAAACAACACAGTCTTTAGTTTTTTTTTTTGTTGGATGAGCTGCAAGAAAGTGAGAGTGTTTGTTTAGCCTTTCTTCTTTTTCTGCTGAAGAAGAATGACCCCGCTTCAAACTCATAGGGTTACGGACATGGCCTACAAGTTCAGTGATAAGGATTTCTCTGAAATTCCTGTGTTGAATTGTTTTTTCTCCATGGTTTTGTTTATTCATGTTGAACAAGAGAAAGCTATTTACAATTGCAACTTCCAACATCCAGAAAAATAGCTTTCTCCACCACTTCAGAGATTTACGGGAAACTTTTTAGGAAGTAATATAGTGGTCTGCTTGGTCCACACCACCCATATATTTGTTATACTGACAGATAACTGTTGGCTTTTGTATGTTTATTTGATGATGATCCTTCCCTTAATTAAGTAATTCAGCAATAACGTCTGAATCAGAAAGAAAAGATGTACTTGGTAACGCATATCGAGTCACTAATGCGAACGGGTCTGAAAATTTGTTAGGAAACCTGAATACAATGACAAAGCAAAATAAATCAGCAGCCAACCAATCGTAGTTCAGCTGTCATTTATTAGTTCCTGAGAATGACGTGTGATCGCAGCACCAATTGGAAACATCGTAGGCCGGCTAAAAATAAAGTAAAGCTGACGTCATTGCAATGTCGGACGACGTCGACTCACGAGTGGAAAGGGTTAATACTCTTGAGACCTAACACACAATGATCTGTTAGACCAATATCAAATCAGTCAGTTTTAAAAACATCAACATCTTTACATCTAATAAAAATGTGTTAGATACATGTTTTAGCGTTTATGGTAATTCTAGTCAGCAAGTAAACAAAAGATAAAAATCTATTTTGACTATTAGATAGAAGTCGCTATTTACATTGTTGGAATTACTTAGTAAATTTATATTTTTATCCCCAATAAATACCACATATCCATTGATATTAGCTAATACACCAGCTAACTTATCGATATAAACACTCTGAACAAACTTTAACAATCTATACATGCAAAACAACTTACAATGAAAATACTTAAACTTAATATCTAACACAATAAATGTCAGCTGTTACCATATTTTAATGTAACCAATGAATAAATAAGAATTTTACTGTAATTAAGCAACTCAAGCAATAGACAAAGTCAAATCCGCTATATTAATTATATTATTATTCTAATAGTACACTATAAGAAGCGTAGGCTCAATGTTCTTCTTCAATGGGGCGGCCTATTGCCATGCACTTAAGCCTCAAGTGCCTTTTGTGCACCCCGGAAGCACACCATGAGGCCTACCAGGCTATGATTTCAGCAGTTCCACAAACAGCCTATCAGGTCCTCCTGGCAAAAATCATCCCCCTTGTCCATACTACCAAAGATGGCATACCGCTCCCTTCCTATTGTAGGACAGTCAAAGAGCAAGTGTTCGTCAATTTCATCCTGCTCATCACACATTCTTCAATGTTAAAAATGTTGGTTCTTATTTAAACTCTGCATGCTGAAATCTGGTAGTTTTGCAGCCACGAGAGAGTGCTTCCAGCGCCAATTGTGATAGGGTGCCGTGAATGCTCAAGACGCAAAAATTGTCTACTACTGTTCACATTCATTCCTCGATAATCACTTGATTTTGAGATTTCTAGAATGTTACCATGTGATATAGTTTTTCATACTACCACGATGTTTAGAGCTTCATGTGAAGTGAGTTATCAATTATTATTTGAATCATTGATTTAGTTAATATATGCTGTTATTAATTTGAATGCTTTATAATGATCAGTGGTGGAGGAAAAAAGTGTTCATATGCTAATTGTTTGAATACATCTAAAAACAGTGATGTGTCTTTCTTCTCTTTTCTTCTAAAAAAGAGAAAGGTAAGAATTATTATCATTATATCGCAAGACACATAGTTGCAAACCTGGCCCTTTAGCCTTATCATTGATTAAAATGTAAAGATATGCAATTAATAATAAATATTGTAATAGCAGTTTTATCGAAGGAAACTATAATATTCCGTCAAACACAATAATTTATGCAACAAACCCTGTTTATAGGGTAAATACTGTACATTTTAGGCCTGAGCTATCTATCACGCCTTGTCAAAAGACTTTTTCATTTACGAATGAGAGTTGGACAACACCCGGAGACCCCACTTCGACAACTGAATATTTTATATTTTAAACACAAAAAAACTCATTTGTATCACGGTTACTACCACTTTACCATTTAATACGCACCGCTCGTTTAGTGCTAAATTTAGAACGATCGGTCAGCCGATTTTAAATTGTCCAATACACTGTTACATGTTTTTTTAAGGAGGAGGGGTGGCTTGCCGCAGCACGGAAGTATAACTAACCAAAATATACTCCACTACACTAGTGGAGGTAACCCTCAGATGAAGCTCGTGAACATATATCGATCTTCATTCACAATCCACGTCACATAAAAAAGTCAATGTTTTCAGATTAATCAGTTCTCAATTCTAGGAGCTGTCAAATTATGTGGAAACTATAAGATTAAAGGCCGACCTGGCAAATCTCGAATTTGACGTTATCAACATATTCTGCTCATCCTTCTGAACAAAAAATATATATGGTTTAGGGGGTGCAAATGCCAATAACATGATTTTAGAGGGTATATACATATAAATAGATAAGTTCTTAATGTTTTGTTTGTGTGCTGTGTCTGGATGTCTGTAAATATTATCTGTGGCTGGAACTTACAGCGTATCTGTTATCTGAGCGCTATGGGGCAGAAGTCAGTGCTTCACTAGATATCGTGTACTGTAGTTTGGATCGAGTGAGTGACAATCATGGATCAACCATCCACTAGTTCGACCAATCGTAGTGAATTGGTGTGTAGGAGTGTTTTGTCGGGTATGTTAAGAGTTTACGTTACGACCGAAACGAGATTATTTAGTTTCATACATTCTGTGGAACACACTAATGGTAAGTGTTCTCTATTAATGTCCATTTATATATTTATATTAGTGGTATTCATGATTTACTACGTTTTTTACGCCGTACATAATTGCCTTTCCATTATAATTCAATTTATATTCCTCATCAGCCCCTCTAGAATTTGATATTTTACTGATGGGTACTATCTAGAGGGATGTTTTTCTTTCGTTGATATCTTGGCCGGAGGTACTCGTCTCAACTCGATAACAACTAATTAATTTGTAGCTCGAAATTTAAGAAAAACATTGTTCATTTTGATCAAAATTCTTTCTGCTCATTTCAGTATTATTTTTCATTTAAGTTTGCAAAGATGGCGCAGCATCCAATGACCTCATCACGAGGTTGAATCATGGTCACAAAAGGTCACGTGATGCCCGATGTGGATGTAGAACATGGAAATATTGCTACACGCTTGAACAATTGTTCCATTTTTGATGTTATAAAAACTTTGTTAATTCTCATTTCCACCTCACCAAACCTTATATTGTTTTGTTCTGTATGACGATTCCAATAAGTTAATAATGCGAAACACTATTTTGCCGCTCCGGCTGTTAATGTAACAATTACCAATTATGTCTTGATTTTTTATAAGTTCATGGAGACGGAAAGTGTTTTAGAAATTTCTCCGGTTCTCAGGAAGATTCCTGGATATTTCCCCAGTTCGTTAAATTCCCAGTCAGGTGGCCACCCTGATGAATACCAATATAGATTCAATGTTGTATTTGATAGTATTGATATTTAACCCTTTTAGCCCCGGCGTCCGATATATCGGACAGAGGTGGTCTAGCTAAAATGCCCAACGTCCGATATACCGGACGTCTCGAGAAT
The DNA here is from genome assembly GCF_021130785.1 of Homalodisca vitripennis. Classification (NCBI taxonomy): domain Eukaryota; kingdom Metazoa; phylum Arthropoda; class Insecta; order Hemiptera; family Cicadellidae; genus Homalodisca; species Homalodisca vitripennis. The sequence goes on from NC_060215.1 coordinate 26,307,786, forward strand.
TTAATGTAGCTGACTAATAATATGTCCAAATGCAATTAGTTTCGGTATAGTAGTCGGTGAAGAAACGGGCTACATGCAAAAACAATAAACCTTCCAATTGGCATCGTATTTCGTCGTCGTTGAGCGTAGTTTATTTGTCGATGTCAGCTGTCAGACGACTTCAGTTGCATTATTGTTGTATGCTGACTTATAACCTCAATTAGTTTGCGTGATTGAAAGCGGTTGTTTTTCGTGTGATTTATTGTATTATTAGTAAAAAAAACATGAGTAAACGTCGTAGAGAAAAGTTACCAGTGAGTGAAAACACTTTGATGAACACTATTATTGGTACGTTGGGATTATACCGACCACACCCAGACATGAATCGTTATTTGACATTTTGCTTCTACTGATTACTAGATTAGCGTAGAACAATATTTCGTCAATATAAAACAGGAATTGTCTTATCGCAAACCCCTCACCATCCTCAGACAGAGGTCAAAGTCGAGCGTCTAGTAGATAACGTGATTGCAGAGTCTCGCCGCCCGTTCAGCTGGTGCGTCGCTTTGTTGTACTTCCGTGTTTTACCTCTACATTTCTCCAAACACAAAAATTCAATAAAAACAAACATGATCAAACTAAAACTAAACTCTTTATTGAAAAAACACTCAAAACTTGTTTTTATTCTTGATCACACTCCGCCACCCAAAATGCGAGTGCCATGCCTTCGCGCTGATGTCAACGAAAGAAAAACATCCCTCAAGATAGTACCTATCAGTAAAATATCAAATTCTAGAGGATCTGATCAGAAATATAAATTGAATTGTAATGGAAAGGCAATTATGTACCGTGCAAATCATGTGATGCCGCGTGGCCTGTCGTAATCGGGATTCTCGAGAAAGATAAGATAACAGCAACAACAATACCGATCACAATGCCTGGAAATGCTTGTAAGTTTGTAATTTTGTAATTAAAGAGTTGTTTTTTCGTTCTATCATGTTTGTTTCTATAAATTTATATTTTTGTGTTCTTCATACTGGTGTGGTCGGTACAATCCCAAAGTACCCTATTATTAGTGGTGAATGTGCTATTTTTGAAGACAATGAATTGAGTTGTTTATATAAAATGTATATATTGTAAATATTATTTCTTTTACTTTTTTGAAAAATTAAATAAGTTTTAGTCTTACAAACCATTACAATTATTTTGTGTTATTTTACAATTGTTATTATTTCAAAAGGATAAAAACAAGTATACATATCTGTATACTTCTACTGACGTGTATTTGGAAATATATGAAGAAGTGCTTATGCAGCAATACAATTAATTGGATATATCTCCTGCATTTATCAAGGAAAGTTCTTCAAATTTTGTGTGTGTGTGTAGTAAGAAATATGTGTACAACAAAATTGCTTCCTTTTTCAGGGGCTACAATTTTTTTCTACCCTTTATGTATGTCCAAACTATTAAAAAAAAAAAAAAATTATGTATAAATACGCTAAAAAAAAACAAATCATTCTGTAAAAGTACTTTTTTAACTATTACATCTAAGAGTACACTTATTTGTAAACAATTTAAAACAAAAACCTAAAAATTATCTTAAAAAATAAGAAAACTATATGTATTTTCCCTCAATTCTGCACTACGGTCCCTTATCGCCATGGGCTTTCTGGCAAGTCCATGGAAAAATGGCTGGGGTTAAAATCGACCTTAGCCTCTTGTTTGATTTCTGGATCATTAATAGTGTAATTGCCAATTATAGAATTAACAGCTTGTTCTGTTTCCTTTATGTTATCATTTTCCAACATGGCTAGACCTGTTGCAGTACATTCAGATTCAGCCCAACAAAATTGATATTTAATACTGTGTTACATAATAATATAATTACTTCTAACAAAATAAAATTAAAAGCTATGGTAATTAGTCTTGTTATTTACACACAATCCCACTCACTATTGATGTTCTTACTCCGTCCTAAGTTATTAGCCTACACTAAATAAGAATGAGGTTAGAAAAACCACGTGGTTGTAAAGTAAAGCACTATTGGTACAACCGGCAACAAGAAACTACTTAAGCTGTTAATTGTACATACTTTACAACATTTTTCTCCAGTTCTCCAGTAAAAGCCATAATATTTCCGTAATAGAGGCTTTTCATTTCAGCTTCAGTTTTGACACCTTATTTTAATAGAAACGTTGTTCATTAGGTTACCGTTACACTATACTTTCGCATATCTCATCTCCTCTTCCACTTCCGCAGCTTCCGCTCTTCGAGGCGTGGCGTAGCATATTATTCAATTTTTTTTTCTTTTGTCTTCTTTTAGGCTATGGCTTTTTATCCATGGAGCCTCGTAGTTCACTTTTGTGGTTGCTTCACCCTTAGATTGAATTGTTGATTATGATGATCTATAATTAGATACAAACAAACATAAGTTAGTGTTACATAATGGTTATTGACTTAGGAATTTTTGTTAATCAGTGGTCAATAGGTTGACTTTTAACAACATATATCACTCAACATAATTCCTACACGAGCTCCTCATGCAGTAAAAGAATGGGGCGATCAAGCCAGGCGGAGAGAAAGAGTGGTGATAGAGGGGCCCATCCTGCCAACTACAGATAGCCCGTGTATTGGAATAGTGGAATGAGCAGTCCGCGAGTTCTCGCTCTGTACTCCTCTGAATTTAATTTAGTTTAGTACCTGGCGAATCTATTAAAATGTATCACTGTATTTTCAAACCTCTTTCCGTAGTTTAGTACAGCATACATATATTTAAATTACATTTTCAAAGCTGGATGTTGCTGGATGCAGCACAATTAAGTTGCAGGCAATTAATCTGACAAACCTCTTAAAATATACCACTGTTTTTAGCTTCTAATCTGAGTTAAACACCTTTCAGTAATTTGGTACAACATACATATATATTACATTTTCAAAGCTGGATGCTGTAGGATGCATCGGAAATAAATTTATTTCATTAAACCTTGATTTTACAGCGTAATTAATGACAGGCAAGTAAACTTGTCTACATACAAATAAACCAATACAACGGAGTATCGAAAGACCCAAAAAGACGTAAGGAAGTCTAATGTAACAAAGTAACCTCTTTACATTCAGTGGCGTAGCTAGAAAACATTCGAGGGTGGATTAAACATCCAGGAGGATTAAAAAGAGCCCTACTCGCAAAATTTATAAATTTGTTTGTTTACAAGTGAATTCTCAATTTAATTGTACTGTTTTAATTTTCTTAGTTACTAAAATGTGATTGTAAGCATTCATGCTTGAAAACATTTAAACTTTTCAAAACATTCTAGACTTGTGTTCTTAGCATAGTAGTTAAAAAATTATCTTCAGGGTCTCCAAAATACAAAATCAACAATTAAGTTGAGTTTTTTAATTGCATCTTTTGTATTAAAATGTAAACCAATAAAATTGTTTTGTAACATTATATTTGGTTCATTGCATTTTCCAACTGCCTTAATCAAATAAATATAATTTGTAGGTTACATTACTATTAGTTAAAAATTATTCCATAATTGCAATGTAATATAGATCAGGTCAGCATTATAATTGCGTACGCCAGACGACACATGACACATATCAGGCTTGGTTGAAGTTGCATGCACAATTTCAAGTCTATAGCTTATTTTTCATTCTCGATATATCCAACAAACAGACAGAGAGCTATTGCTATAAGTTAAAACTTGATCGTAATAATTTGATGTTATTAAAATTTTGTACTTATTAATGATGTCACGTGCTATGTTAGGTATTTAAGTCAGGTAGTTGTCATTGATTTTGTCATATTTTTATAATTATGTTTTTGGTTGAATATTTACTCGCAAGTTTCTTTTTTAATCCCCTTAGTTTATTACAGCTATTACATAACTCTTATTACAGATTTTGTAGCGTAATTATTAATTTATTTACTACCAATTAAGGACTCCACATTATAATATGTTGCTTTTGCCTTATTAATTTGAATATATTCCAATAGTAAAAAAATATATTTACCGTTGTTTTAAGCCTATATGCAAAATATGATGAGATTATGACATTTTATTTGTTGTGCACTATCTCACATTTTGTAAAGTGTCTTTGGAGTTATAAAGAAAGTTCAATATTAATATAATTAATTCGATATAATTTCTATGTTTTGCAGATATGTTCGGATATAAAACGACTCATTAATTCGTAAGATAATTGAAATCAGAACCGTTCCGAACTGAGCCGCATGTACTCTTTTCTAGATAAATCAGAATGGACTTGCAGACCAGGTGCATCACTGGGAAGTTGTAGAGCAGCTTGACAACAGTGATATTGTATAAGAACAGCCAAACATCAAAGAATCAGCAGCTAATGTTTCAGTTCTGGAAATACCTATATTACATATTATGAAAAAGAGAGGAAGACCATAAAGTTACACAAATACTGCAATTATACTGCCTATCAAGAAGATGAAGGTTGGAGGCATTCCTTTCGAAAAAAACATCCTAAACGTAAGACTAAACAAGTGGTTCATAACATAACACAGGCATTTGATATTAAAATTAACATTATTGTTGTTTTATTATGATAAGAATTTACTGTAATAAGGTACAGTTAGGTATTGAATTAAAATATGTTTATTTCAGACACTATGATTTTATATATAAAGCTACTGTCTTATTTATACATTTTTTGTAATATTTTCATTTAAAATTTTAAGGTTTATTTTTAACAGTGCTGACAACTGTAATATGTTGTTGTGATTGAAATGTTTAACATTACATTTTCATTATACAATGTATGACAGATAGCTTTCTATATTTTGTTATACTTATATTGAACTTTGTTCATTTATCTTAGTTGTATAAGTACATTGGATTATAATTATTATTTTCTTTTATGATATGAGTGAGGATTATTTTAAAATTTTACTGTGGCTCTATACTTAGTAATCATGAGCACTCTCTCACTCCAACTCTGTGCCACATGTGTCTGCCACAGTCAATGTGTTAAACTACCGTATTAGGAATAGTAATAGGGCTAAGTTAGGTCCTTACAGGTTGTTAAAGACAGATTGAAAAAATAGCAAAAAGGATCACATAGTACCTCAGCACAACCCCAACCCTTTAGTATATATGTAGGAATACAATCAGGTCCAGAAGATTTCTTTGATTTAAATTTTTAACGCTGCTAACACATCTAGAACTGTAAACAAAACCCCTCGATTGTTTTCCCTACATAAGTTTTCAGTACTCATATTCAAGGGTTTACATCCGGAGTTAACCGAGAAAACTAAAGTCTGCAAACGAATCGGAAACGAGTTTAGTTGGAACGACTTTGTCTTTGAATTTAATTTCGAAAGAGCCCGAATCTAAATTAGAAGAAGAGCGTCTGGACTCCATAGAACTCCAGAAAAACTTAGAGTCTACATTAATGCAATACTCAATGTCTCGTATATATTCTCGATAAGCCAAATGTATTTTTAATTTAATACTACAAATAGGATTAATTGTCGGTATCGTATATCTCTCAACACTGATCTAGAGCCACCTACTGATTGGTAGACACATTTATGTCAGCCAGTTAGTGGGATTCAAGAGAGGGAGAGTTCTCTAGGGGGCTCTAGAAGAGTCTACAGGCGGCAGCCAATGACAGAAAAGGGAATCTTTCCCCTCAGTCTAGCCACTATATAAACTGAGCCGTCCGCCGTTAGTTGATCAGTATTTTAGTTGAAACGTTGATGTTTACGAAGTGTTTTTTAACTACCAATGGTTGTTGGTTAACAGCGTTTTGTAATTTTTTGTATAGTATGACAATTTCTATTATTTTCAGGCAGAAAACATTTTATATGGAAAAGGGATCTTGATGTCAGTAGTGGAAGTAGACGCATTGATGGTGATGGACCTGGAACTAAACTAACCGGACCATAGGATCTGTTTATGTTATGGAACAAGGGTTTAGTATTCTTAATTCTTCACTTTTAGACGTAGGTCTTCCTAATACATCTAAAACAATTGAAGAGTAGAATGGCTCAAATCAAAAATCAAAATGACATTGGTCGTTATGTTGGTTATGTCCTTAAGTTGCCATCAGGAAAAAGAAGGAATTGCTTACAAATCACTGGGTCCCACCATCAAATTACTATTTTGGTTCTGATGGTAGCCACCTGAAAAGAACATTTAACCGCCGTTGGTCAGATCAATATACTCCTTGGTTAGTGTTCTCAAGCCGTTTTAAGGGTGCTTTACGTATGCACTGTGTTTCTTTTCCTCCTGGTAATAGTACGTTTAAAGGAGTTTTAGGGTCATTTATGGTAAGGTCCCACATGAAGTTTAAAGATATACATGAATACTGTAAAAAATATGTCAGCAGTTACTACTACAAAACTTCAACAGCTGCAGTAAAAGCGTTTTTGACAATGTTCCAGTTGACGTAAAGTTGCACAGTAGTCACCAGAAGATGATTGAACAAAACCAACAAATATTATTATCAATTATTTATTGTATCATATATTGTGGAACTCTTAATTTGCCACTGAAAGGGAAGAAAAGAGATAAGGGAGTTCTCTTTGACTTTTGAAATTTGAAAATTGTCTATGGTGATAAAGAAGCTAAAGAGTTACTTGGATAGATGTAAAAATACAGGCTATACTTCATCTAATACTCAAAATGAGATTATACTCGTAATATTATATGGTGAAGTTTTTAAAGAAAAAATGACTGAAGATTGTAAACAATCAAAATTTTACGCTGTAATGGCCATCAAAGCAGCGTATATTGATGGAAAATATCAGATTTCTGTGGGGTTCAAGTTTTACATTGGGAATTTTAAAAGCCAGAGAGGAATTTGTAAACTACGTTGAGCGTAAATCTCAGGATACCCCTACAATCTCAAGCGCAATTCAGAGTTTTTTAGTTGATCAGAACATCTCTCTGTTCTAGGAAACCATGCTAAAAGCAAATTCGCCTATACACTGCACTGTGCAGTTACTAAACCAATGTTTATTGTAGATTTAGTTATGATTTAAAAGTACTCCGCGATTTTGGAACCCGTTGTGAATAACGTTGTGTTCATGATTCACATCATTCGTTTTGGGTTAACCTGCTTACAACAGTAAGAATTGTGTGTTTTAAGTCATTACTGAACGAATTTTAAAAGGTACCTAACAATATTGTTAAACAAGGAAAATAAAAAAAAACATCCTTCATGCTTTAGGAAGTTTTGTGCATTGCAAAGTATTCGTTTAGAATTTGTAATGTGAGAAAGAATCTGATCACCCTGCTTTTATCGTTACTTACTAAACTATGCAAGATCTCAATAATTATAGTAGAGCCCTAAAATATCTATAAAACTGTATTCTAAGTTTTAGAAATAAAATCCAGCTACATATAGCTTAAATAGCAAACTTCATGTTAATTGAAGTAAATTTAAGACTAAATTTAGAAATGTAAATGTCAAAGTACGTAGTACTTATTTTTCTTAACATCTTGAAGTATCACACATTACAAATGTGTTGTCTTTGCTCGCAACTGATTTCAGATTTCTCTGAGTCAACCATGACGTCTCCTTCTAGTCTAGAGCCTGCCTAGCGGGTTTACGGGTGGTGTGGCTGTACAATACATGTGGATTTTTAGAATAAATGCTATTGAAATTTCTTGATTGAATAGTTTTAAAATTTATATACACACCATATTTATTTGAAATGGCTGATCTAGATGATTTTTTTGCTAAGAAAGACAAGAAAAAGTCCAAAGGAAAGAAGTTTGCCACTGCAGATGAAATCGCCAAGAAGCTAGAGGAAACGGGTAAAAAGACAGAAAAGACCAAAAAGGATAAAACTCTACAAAGTACTGCAGGTCAAGACGGCGAAGAAAACGGGACTCTAATTCAGGTATTCGATTATTTAATACTAAAGTTATAGTATAAAAATGGGTGATTACGTTGTAACAGAGTAGGGTTAGGTCATATTGGAAAAATGTGAGCCACTTTATGCAATCATATGCTGACGTTTTTAACTATTCTTTGTTTTTACTAGATTTAGACCTTATTTACTAAATCTCATCTAAGTCAAATTATAACAAAATTCTTAGACTTTAATGCTCTTAGGAACAAAAGTATTATTATTTTGAACATAAACCTAATATAGGCCTACAACCATTTAGTGCACATAATTTTTTGGTTAAGAGTCAAACTGTTCAGATATTTTTCACCCTAAATGCAACTAAAAGTAACATAATCAAGTAATTTATTACAAAATACTTTTAGAGTAAACAATTAAATAAGCTTTATTAGAGTAAATATTCAGTAGGCCTATTTAAATCTTAATTAAATATTATGTTTGGTATCCTAATTCTGAGCATTTTGGTATTGGGTGAACTGACCTAATTTCAAATAATTACTTTCGTAAAATTACAAAATTAATAAGAGTCATAAGGCAACAAAAGATATCAAATATGCTATGCAGTTCTATCTAGCGGTGTGAGCCAGTTGAAGCAAATTTTGGAATTAAAGGCTGCAGTTTAATAAGCGTCCAACAATTGAATTATCGATATTCATAATTATCATATCATCGATATTCATGAGTAATGAATCCTTGATATAACTATTGAAACCAAATTATGTCATAGGTATTTCAAATTACAATATAGTTCAGCAATTTTTATACCTTAAAAAGTAATAATTTAATGATGAATAAAAACTCTGTAGGCTATACGTCAATATATAATGTAACAAACGAAACAGTGTAAAATTTACTTACTTTTTACTACTTTGAAGAATAAATGTGTCTGATACCTTGTGACACAAATAAAACATGCACATCGCCATTGTACTTGCGTTATTACAGATGGGCAGTATTTTTTTTTTCTTTTTCTATGATGTGGTCATTTAGCCTTGATGTTTTCTGTGGCTGCGGTGACCATATTTTCTGACATGAAATCCAGGACATGTTTTCATAGTGTTAAATTGGACAATGAGAAATTAACCGAATGGAGACGAGATGGACATTGGACATCAGAGTTTTTTCTGAAAGCCAAAAATTTGTTAATTAAGGAAAGTGCTCTTATTAAGATACAATTTTTATATAACCATATCGTTGAACTTGTTCAGGTGACATTTTGGCTGACAAAATGTTTTCAAAGATTGGCCATTTTTTCAAATTTTTCCCATTTTGTTTGCTGTCTCAAATCTGTCCAAGTTTCACAATAATTAACTGCATCGAATGGCAAAGTATCAGATGATTTGTTGATACAGATCATAACGTGAGCAATGCAGCCCACACGTCAAGGTTTTATTGCAGCTTATAGATAATGTAGGTAGTGTTGTATGATTATTATTATTCAACAAAATAAATGACGAGTTGGAATATGCGTTAAAGTCATTACCTCTTTTATTTCATACTTTGTCATACCAATGAGGGTGGTGTGCATTTAAATCTCCACTCAAGATGGTGTGACCCATATCATTGTAAAATGTGTGGTCTTCCCAAAATTTGGGGGCTATTTTTTTATCAGTGGAATATATGTTATATATTTGTAATGGATGGACATAATTGTTAATCTTAATTGCTAATACTTGTATTAGATTGTTATTATATGAGTATATTTCAGTGAATGATATTGATATGGTGAACTATAAAGGCTATGCCACCATAGTTGTTGCTCCTACATACTTTAACTACTTTATAGTCGTTATCATAAAGATTGTCATTTTCATTCAGCCAGGGGTCCTGGATATGTACATTACACATAATGTACAATATGTACATTATTTTAATTAAAAGTGTTAATTAATTGTGGCCATTTTGATTTTAGAGATTTGGCATTCCAATGAAATAATTTTACTTCATTTAGCTTTCCCTGAGAGATTTCTGTCTGGTGTTTAACCAGGTGATAAGGTTTTATTATGAAATGTTATAAGGTTTTTTTCTGTTATTTTACTTTTGTTTAGATTTTCTTCAGCCATGTAAGGTATTAACCCTTTGAGTGCCGGAGCATTGCTATTTGCGATCCTGCATTATACGAGGTGTCCAAAAAGTATCCGACCTTGATGACTAGCATGAACTGACGTTACTCGGCGGCAAAGGCAATCTGGTCCCCTTCATAGTACTCCCCTCCACAAGCCACTACCTTATTCCAACGCTCCTCCCACTTCCGGAAAGACTCCTTAAATTCATTTTGCGGAATGGCTAGCAGGTCCTTCGTCGCATTTTGTTTTATTTGTTCAACATCGTCAAATCTTCCTTTCAAAGGAATTTTTAATTTCTGAAATAGCCAGAAGTCACAAGGATTTATGTCAGGACTGTAGGGAGGCTGTCGTAGTTGGTTGAAGTTGTGTTTGACCAAAAAACGCTGAATAAGATTTGAGGAATGAGTTGGCGAGTTGTCGTGATGCAGGATCTAGTCACGGCTTGCCCACAGTTCAGGTCGTTGTCTTCGCACTGCATCTCGTAGCCACCTTAGGACCTCAAGATAATACTCCTTATTCACTGTCTGGCCTCTTCGAGCATATTCGTGATGAACAACGCCATCCTGGTAAAAAAAAACTGTCAGCATTGTCTTGACATTGCTTTGACTTTGTCTTGCTTTTTTTGGCCGTTGCTCTTCGCGAGTTTTCCACTGTGAAGATTGAGCCTTTGTTTCAGGGTCGTAGCCATAAACCCATGACTCATCACCAGTAATAACTTTTTAAAATTGCCCTGGGTCACTTTTTATCAAATCCAGATTGTCCTGTGCGATTTCAAGTCGACAGTTCTTTTGGTCTTCTGTCAGCAGCCGAGGAACAAGTTTTGCTGAAACACGGTTCATTTTTACACGGTTCATTTTTAAATCTTCGTGTAAAATGTTACAAACTTACGATTTTGGTATTCGTAAATCTTCTTCCAGCTCTCGGACAGTCAATCGACGGTTTTCATTAGTTGCTGCACGAACACGTTCAACATTTTCAGCATTTCTGGACGTTGAAGGCCTGCCACATTGGTCATCACTCTCCGCTGATATGCGGCCATTTTTAAACCGCCTAAACCACTCTTTTATTTGTGTTTCACCCATAGACACGTCACCATAAACTTTCCGTATCATAGTAATCGTCTCTGATGGTGAATGGCTAAGTTTTTGGCAAAATTTAATGCAAATGCGCTGCTCAACACATTCAGTCATATTGAAATGCGATGCACACACATGGCAGTACTGTACGGAACAGAGCGCTGTGACTCACTGAGTGACCGAATCATTTTCAATGCCTAATATGGGAAGGAGTAGGCTCACCCCTCCCCTCCAATAACTGGTTCAAGCCGGTCGGTTACGCCGCGGCCGCCTACTGGTCGGCGGTTGGATACTTTTTGGACAGACCTCGTACGCAAGAAATGCCAGAATCGCTATTTGCGACTTCTGCAGTAACACTTATATTTTATATAGTATTTATCTAAATTGGCTCAATGACTATACATACGCATTTTAAGGGCTTCAATGTAACTTTGATGAAGGTTTTGTTGCATTCTGGGTAGATTCTGATTTTTATGGCGGTTGTAAAGAGAGCGCGCAGTGGAGTTTAGAATTAACAGCTACAGGAACGAGCCATCACATGTTTTGTTTGCGCTGGTGTTTATTTCACAAATGATTGTAAATATTAAAAGTTTTAAAGTGTAAATGGGTTTGTAGTGTTAGTTTCTTGATATTATTTTGTTTGTGTATGTTGTTCTAGTCTGTGTGTAAGTAGAACAATGACTTGACCGTGAGTTACGGTGATCATAACCAGCTAGTACTTTACTAAATACATTTGTATAGTTTTTATGTTTTTTTTGTGTTTGTTCAGTGATATTTATAAACAATGAGTCATAAAAACATTGCTGGCAATGAAGACCTAGTATTGCAGGCCTTAGATTTAAGCAATAGCAGTGTAGACAATACACAGAGTGTTAGGTTAGGTTAGAAATTTTCTAGTTTTGTAGCGGTTCATATTTTCATATTTATTTTGCAAACTTTATTTATAAGTATAAAACAAGTGTTTATATGTCTTTTGGTAAAGAATTAAATGGAGTATAAGATAGCATAACTGAAAGTGAAAAAGTCAAATATTTCAATAACACTACGTTGTGTCAAAATGAAAAACAAAATGTTTTTGCTCATAAAGTTTTTGTTAATGTTTTTTTTATTGGTATAAAAACGTTACATAACTAATCAATGTATTATATGTATTTATAAAAAAAGAAAAAAAAAAAGAAAAAAAAGACATTATACAGATAAATAATTTGTTTATGAATTCTTTACCAGACCCTTGCAAAATCAGGCATTTTCGTTCGTATTTTATGCATACTATATAGTAAAAGGCCGTGAAACTCAAAGGGTTAATAGTTCCAACATTTGTTTTTTTAAGTGGGAGATAGTGTAGCACTTTGGATCTTACCATGTATCACTGGTAGTTTTTCATGTAGAAGATGTTTTAACTGTTAACTCTAATTTGGGGGTCTAGTTTTGTTTCTGGTTTTTTTTTTTTTTAATTTTGTAATGATGGGGTTCTTTTAGTAATGAGTGTTGGAGATTTTCTTCAGTTAGCATTAGGTTTACTGTACTGTTTTTGGTGTTAGGGTTGTTGAATATTGTATTATGGGTTTGCTGAGGTAGGTTATTTTTGGTGGTTGTTTTGGAATTGATAAGAGGTGGATATTTTTTTATGCAATATGCCATGCCAGATATGAACATCCAAGTGATATATAGGCATATCCCAAAAACAAAACATATTTTCATTTCATCATTTTTATTTGCCACAAAAATGTACATCATTGACAAGTCATAAATACAGCTCATTATTACAGCCACATCAAAATCTTAAAACTAAGAATAATTACGCTTATACAGCACAACAGTGATTGTAACAGAATACAAAAACACAATAATCATTAAAGTCCATATTTTTAATTTTGAAAAAATTTATCTTAAGCTATAAAATGGATTATCCAACAGCCAGGAATATAAATTATTTTTAAATCTGTCAAACGGTTATGAGCTAATTTGTCTTTCAACAAAATTATAAACCTTCAAAGATACCACAACATGGCTGTTACGGGTTTTGCTTAACTGACATTGTCCAATTTCAGCATCATTTTTATCACACATGTTATGGCTATGAATTTCATGTTTCAATTTAAGTAAACTTGGGTTTTTATGTATATAGATAACTAAATCATATATTTATATTTAACAGTTTGGAATCAGAAGTCCTTGAAGTGTGGTTTAAAATGTTCTCTAGGCTCACATTTTTTAAGAGCTCTAATAGCCTTCTGCAGTAATAATATTTCCTCACTCCACGTTAGTTTCCTCCAACCACTTACCATTGACATTTACTAATTGTCTACGATTAATGAGATATGATTAAAAAAATTTAGATTCATCCCATAAAATTTTAATTTAGTGATGACAATTTTATTATTGACACAACCAAAGGCCTTGCTCAAGTCACAGAATGTAGCCTGAGCAAAGTCCTTGTCCTCAAAAGATGAGTATACCTGTCTAATAAGCTGATGCAAAGGATTAAAAGTTAATCTGTCCTTTCTAAAACCATACTGTAAAAGATTTAAAAGGTTAAAAATTTCCAGAAAAGATGTAATTTGTTTGTAAACCAATATTTCAATTAGTTTACCTAAAACAGGAATCACAGAAACTGGCCTGTAGCTTTGAGGTTGGTCCTTAGGACCACTTTAAAAAATTGGACATACTCTTGTGATTTTTAGTTGCTCTGGGAAAATACCATCCTGAAGCAGATCATTTATGGACACTGTGAAAGGTTCAGCCACACCAACAATACGTTTCAGTAAATTGTTGGACATACTGTATACATTGACTATCAGAATTACTCATTCCCTTGACACCATTTATAATATCATTTGGTGTTAATATGGCCCATTTAAAATTAACTGTATTATTAATAATAGTTTAACCATAAAGTTAAGAAAATTAAAACCTGAGCTGGGATTGTCAACTTTCTTTTTTATATCTTTGTCAGATTAAAGAAAACATGTTTTAAAAATATCAGGTTCAATACTACAAATCTCTTGTTTGTTATTTGCTGTGTTTTATGTTTTACCAAATCCCAGGCAGTTCGTTTTAGCACATTTAGCCTGAATTACAGCATTTTTGTATTCACATTTTAATTTACTAAACATAATTTTTAAATTTGTATTTTTTTTATTACTTGTATGTTTAATTACTCCATCCAAGAATAGCAGTCTTTCTTTATTCATGGCTAGTTCAGCAGTTTACCAATTCAGGTTGTATCTGTTTTTATTTCCTGTTCTTTTTTCATTTATGTTAGCAATAACCTTGAAATGATTTAAACTATTTTTTATGACATAAAAAATCATAGCAAATAGTGATACAGAACTTTTATTGCTACACTCGCTTAACAAAGATGACCATTCGTACGAAGCCAACAATAAGGAAAGAGGTTCAAAATTCTTTTTAGGCAATATCAGTTTGCTCTGATTATTACACCAGGATACATCTCTTGAGTCAACACAGGTACTATTTAAGAATGTCTTAACCCTTTTAGCACCAAGCATATTGGGCAGGTTGCATCACATAACGCCAGAGTTACTGGTGCGATTCGTCCCGTCGGGGTATGTTGCAGTAGTGCCAGGGCCATTTTACTAATTATAACACATGTAGATATAAATCATTCTCATTTCGCTAAATTTTATGATAAACTAATGATTTTGACCATTCGTGACCATTTTCACTCATTTTTTCCGTTATTAATAGTAGAACAATGACATGTAATGGAATTTATGAAATGTTGATCTTTTAACATCGTATACCTTTAAAAGTTAGATACTTTTTCCATTTTTTGTGTGTAAATTAAGAGCTCAATAAATGCCTGAAAAAATATTTACTCAACAAACCTCTGTAATATAGTGTAATATATTTAATTGAGAAAGACCTGTGAATATTTGGTAAAATAATACTAACAATTTATATATTTATTAGTAAACAAAGTACAAAACTGACTTTTGCCATAGAAAGGCATGTGTCATTAGATAAAAAATTTTAGTGTGTATTGTTATTTTGTTTGAATATTATATGAATGTCTATGTAGTGCTAGTTGCTATTACAGAAAATGTAATAATCAGTACTAATTTTATTGATATTAGTTAATAAATGTTTGTGTACTGCATGAAAATGTTAAGAGCCTAAATAAAGGCTCTTAGCGCTTATTGTCCGAACTTGTCCAAGCCTATATATAGGCTCTTGGCGTTTTATGACTTAAGAGGTTGAGCCTATATATAGGCTCTTGGTGCTAAAAGGGTTAACCAATATCCCATCATGACCCGAGTAGGGGAATGAAAAAGTTGTTCCTAAAGAAACATTCAAACAATGATTGAAAATATACACATAATTCAAACAATTTTTACCCCTAGTTGCGTTTTTGTTCAGGGAAAAAAAGTTAAACTTAGTTAAAGACAGTCTTGAGACATATATGCACTGAACCCTGATTGATAGCTGACTTATTAAAGGTATTAATGAGAACAATTCTCAGTACAAACAAGAAGATGCAGAGATGTGTGTGAAATTAAATGAAAAGAAAAATGTGTTTATTAGAAGTGAAGTTAGGACTATAAGTCCTCTCTACCACTTAACCTCATAAAAAATTAAACTAACATATATATATATATATATATATATATATATATATATAAAACTAAATATAAAATAATATAGTCTATTTAAATAATAAATCTATTTATTTACATTATATATTAACCCTTATAACGTCACAGATGCCGTATGGCGCATAGACAAACTATCTCCAAACGGCAAAGACGCGGTACGGTGCATCGACACAAAACTGCGTCTATAGCAAATTTAAGTTCCTTTTAAATCCGATCAATGTCACTAACGGTATGCGTCAACCATGTGTGTGGGTTATTGACCTATGTCAAGCGTCAAAATATAGCTGTCGCGTTACATTGTTTGAAACAATAGACGCGGTGTCTAGACACTCTCCCCGCCACACGGCACAGACGCCGTACAGCGTGCGCGCTTTTGTTTGCAGTTTGCTTCAGGTAGTGCGTGTCTAACCATCGCTGAGTCGGTTTCCTTCGTCGTGTTTTCTGTTTATATGGTTTTTATTTATTTTTAATTTTATTATATATAATTTATTTTAATTATATTTATATAATTGTCTGCTAATGTTTATAGTTTAGCTAATAAAATGTTGTGTGCCTTTTATTTGACTTTATTTATATCTACAATATAATGTCCCATAAATATATGTACGTACAAGATAATTTTAAAATTTTTACTTTTTTATACTTACCATAATTATAGAAAGTAAAAATAAAAATGAACTTTACACATTTAAATTTTTTTTATTTTTTTATTTTGTGCCGTTTGCTGGAAGTCGTGAAAAGATATACTGACGTTATAAGGGTTAAATGAATCTTAGTTTAAAAAAAAATCAAACATCTATAATTAATGTAACTTTATACATATTTACACTATACAAGGCACACTCGCATTCATTCAACTTGCATTCAATTGCCCTAAGTACCACATTCCAAAGCCGCCAAGCACTATACCCCCTGAGCCCCCAGCATCAAGGCCCTGACCTCTGCCCCAAAGCGAGCGCGCTTATCGATAGCTCTGATGTTCACAGGTAAAGCATTCCACAATCGACAGGCAGAAACTGTAAACGACTTACTAAAGGTAGTTGTTCGATGAATTGGAATAGATAATTAGCACGTACCCCTCCTTGTACTTCGTTCACTTATTTCAGACATAAATTGAAAGTTGCTTGAAAGGTAACTGGGACAGTTTGTACTAAAAAGTGCGGACTGTAAATTAGGAGTAATCGTTGAATATTGGATACTTTCCTGGCAGCCCCTGTATAAATCTGCATAGTGTTTCATTGTGTGCCTTGTGTATTGCAAAACTGTTTGAGATGCCAGTTCTCAAAAAAATCAGTTTGCCAAATTTCCTTTTATTAAATAATGAGCCAACTATTATGTCTACCTGTTTTATTTGTACTAAATTAAAGCTAACTAACTGCACTACAACTTCATTTTTCATAACTTTCCTTAGGATGAGTATAGCAGCCAATATTTTGCTCAAAAGATGTTTAAAACCTAAGTTTTCAATGTTATGGAAGAAGTATTCGAGCTTTAACTATATTTTTCACTAATGGAATCACAGTTAGTTCCACATTATAATATGTGTACTTAAGGAAAAGATAATAACTTTTTTAGTTGAATTTAATATTTAGGTGTGATTACCCAGAAACTAAAAATAAGTTTGAAATTTCAAGCTTTTTACATCGCACTGCATAGCGAGCATAGGTTTTTTCAGTGCTCTGAACTTAGTTTTACATTACTGATATATACCCTAATAAAAATCTAAAAAAAAAAAAAAAAAAAAAACAGAATTGTGCTATTGTTTTTTAATTTTACATTTTTATGTGTGTACAATGACTGACTGGCCTGTTGAAATATCGCTAAGAAAAATGGCATACAATCCTTGTTTGCAAATAGTACATATTATTTCATACCTTTTATAATATCTAACATTGATTTGAATATCATTTCCTATCAACCACAATGTCTAATTAAACATATGTTCGGTTTCAATTAAATCTTTGTTAAGTTTATGATATATACAAATGAAACCAAATTATTACAGTAATTTCCTTAAATGATTTTTAGGAAGATGAATGGAAGGATTTTGAGGAAGAAAAGAAAGACTATACTGGTCTTAAAATACAAAATATAACACTAAATGAACAAGAGAACAATGAGGCAGAAAGTGAGCTTGATGGGGATGAAGAAGGAGGTATGGAAGAGAATGAAGCTGGAGAAATGGTACCCCGGCGGAAAGTAACGTCAGGCCCATGGAAGGTAGTGGCACAACCCCAAACTCAAGATGATTCCACTAATGGTGGTAAGTTATTAGGTAATTAAAATATAGATAATAGACATTAAAATATAATTCTCAACTTATAATGAGATTTCGTGGTTACAAAAAGGGATTAGTTTTGTACAGATAAGTATAGTTGAGATAAGTTAATATCTTAATTGTTCCTTGTCTCAATAATTGTAAAAGTGTAGTTCTTTGAATTTAGCTTTCTTCAGTGGAACCTGCATCTTTACCATTCTTTCACTACTTCCATACAGTATGACAACCAAATGGTTTGGTGTACTGGGTTGAGATAGAAAACTCTAGTTTCCACTGTTCTTCTTCATTTATCAAGGCCTTTAACATGAGGTGTCATTTAATGGGTCTTTACATTTAAAATCTTTTAACTCCTCTCCCCCCCAAAACACATTTCATAATCGGCAAACATACTTTTTCAATATATAACAGCCCGTTATAAGAAGTAGTCACTTCTATCGGTCAGTCCTACAGTTGCCTTTCTATTTTTTAAATTTTATATTTGTATTTTGTGTAATGATTTTTGTATTATCCAAGTTTTCTTCTTCCGAATTTCTTCAGATTTCCTGAGTTAACTAAAACTTCCCGTGAGCAATGCTTGTGTGATCGGACACATTCTGCACACACACACACACACACATATATATACCGGGTGAGTTTTTTAAAGTGATCCAATAGCTAACTTTTTAATTACACGAATTAGCACCACACTTTAAATTTGGAACTTGCTCAATTTTAAGTTTCACTCAGGAATACACTTTCAAATTTTTTGAAGAAGGCCGCCATTTTCCAATATGGCAGCCAACTTTAAAATCTTTTATGGAACACCCTGTATTTTATGTTGTTTTTAGATTCTACTCTACAAAATAAGGCATTTTTTCTTTTCAGAGTTTTTCTATATCTCTAATGGTTCAGGAGCTACGTGGACTGGAAGTTTTCATCATCAGTCCGAAAGTTTTCGGATTTTTGTAGAGTAGAATCTAAAAACAACATAAAATACAGGGTGTTCCATAAAAGATTTTAAAGTTGGCTGCCATATTGGAAAATGGCGGCCTTCTTCAAAAAATTTGAAAGTGTATTCCTGAGTGAAACTTAAAATTGAGCAAGTTCCAAATTTAAAGTGTGGTGCTAAGTTGTGTAATTAAAAAGTTAGCTATTGGATCACTTTAAAAAACTCACCCGGTATATGCTTTGAGAAAATTATGAAGTCTCAGATAGCTATAGGAAGGTGTACTTCATGTAGTTATTTAAATAGCATATAAGATTTATTGTTATATGCAGAATATACATGGCTTGTATGTTACTTGTATGCTATGTTTTGTCAGTTAGAGGGTTATGAAAATCAAAATCTATTATACATAGTCTGAAGTTATAAACAGTACTGGCAGACAGCAAATTGGAATAAAATAAAAAATATCCTTATGGTTTTTTAATAGTTCCTGGTAATTTAAAATACAACCTGGGTATCATAACTAAAAATATAAACTTTCATATAAGCACTGCGATACCAAAATCTGTTAGGACAGTTTCAAGAAGGATGTGTCTTATATTACCAAAAGAATTTCAGTTTTAATCAGCATAAATACTACTAACATTCTGAAATACCACTTTTATTACAGATGTAAAACTTGTTATGTTATGCACAATTTTTATTACCCTTTTAAAAGCTCTTGTTTATATTTTACACACTAAAGTTATTAGTTCTAGAGCTTAAAACAGACAAAATTATTTTTGAATTCTTTTTGCTGCATCAATTTAGGGTTTGAAGAAGTTTCTATATTTGTACAAGATGATCTAAGTTGATAAACAATGATAAATGACAAAGTTTGTTGAGTCAATATGTTGATAAATGATAAAGTTTGTTGAATCAATATGTTTATAAACAATGATAAAGTTAGTGGAATAACCAATTCAGTATCTTGATTAAACATAATAGTGGATGTTGGTTAAATAAGCCAAAAAGTAGTTCTTGGCTCCTTCTTGTGTCTGAACTTTTCAATTAATGGTACATTAACAGTAACTAACTAGTAAATGAGTTTATCAAAATTAGTTTTGATGTAATTATTTAAATTACAGTTTTATTTTGTGATATACAAAATTAGTGTATAAATTTCACACTTAGAGTTATTCCCTCTTTCTTCTAAAATGTATTTCAAAGTTAATTTATGTGAAATTATTTTAATTACAGTTTTATTTAATGGTATAAGTAAATAAACTGTGTTTACATTTCACTGTCTTTTTTATAAATAATTACATGCAGTGGCATAATGTGTTTCTTAAAATTATGTGGTGTGGTAATTTATCAAATTGTTGAATATCCTTCACTATCTGACACCCTTGTTTCATTTTCCACCATGAGCCTTTACTGTCGTTCCTAAATAAAATATTTGAATATTGTTAAAGAAATTGAAGTAGAAGTATAGGTTGTATCATGGATTGTACTAATTACACAGGAAATAAATCATTCAAATGCATGTGGTGTGATGTGTTAGGGGGATTAGTTTAGTTAGTTCAGAAGACCATTGCGTGCACATGTTCTGCCTCTTGACAGTGCTAGCGTCCCAGTTGCCCCTTTCATTCCTCTGCCACTGTCAGCATTACCCCTGTCACGTTACAATTGTCAGTAACATTATCTACCTACAATTGTCAGTGAAAGTATTGTACTAGAGTTGAGTTCCTTACACTATTGAAGTGGGTAGTTTAACTGGTACTGCCTTGTCATGACACTCTGTAACCGGAACGGTTACGGAACTCCAACAACAGGCAACAAGTTCCATTGGAACTGTTGCGACAACGTGATAGTTGCGTTGGAAAATTGGGTTTCTATTCGTGATGTTTTGAATCTGTAACAATGTTTATATAATTTTTATTTATTCGCAATTTTAATCTATAGTGTAAAAAAGTGTTTTATTATTTTTCTTTTTTTAGTAGAAAAAAATTATGGACCAACATTTATTTTTGATCTCAGTCAAGCTATATTAATATTTTGGTATATAATATTTTTGGTGTAGTTTGTTTGGTTTTGTTTGGGTTTAGTATTTTGAACCCAAACAAAACCAAATAAATGTTGTAACAAATATATTTTGATTTCACGTGTTTTTAAAAATCATTAAAATATCAACCACTGATTGATTAATAATTTTTTTTTATGTTGAGGGAAAAGGACGGTTTGTCCCCGCGCTTAGTCCTAAAAGCACCTTTACGCCTCCCTTACTCAAATTTTTGTCCTCAAAGTCTGAGGCTTTTACAGAAGCCTATTAGATTTGAGGGCTCCTGTTCTCTGATATCCTTGGGAGCTGAGGAGATATGCTCCCAGGAATCTCTTGATTAATAATTGGTACGTCTTTTAACTTAGCTACATTGCAATTAAACAAATTCGATATTTGCGACGTAACTGTTGGCTGAAACCGTCCGCATGGAGCGGCGTGGCACACCTCTAATACACTGACTGAGATGGTATTGAGAGAGAGAGAGAGCGGATTGAGCAAGATTCTCAATATTCTTGTGCCATTTACGTTTGTCAGAAGAATCTGAACAATGTTCAAATAGCTTTATTAGACGGAGTATCTACTCCTTTTGCTCAACCAAGCTTTCGCAAGGGAGCCAAGGGCATGGCAACAAGGTGGTGCCTACACTGCCTTAGCCCCTGCATAGATATATGAGTGGCTCTGTTCTTGTATGGAAACGGACACTATAGAAAGCCGAAGAGGTAATCTTTGATTGGATTCAGTGATCAAACACTCGAGTGAGCGAGAAATTCTAGAGCGCCAATCAGACAGAAGATTCGCCTTCTCCGAGTAGTATAGATGTGAATGGTTGAACTGTACCAGACAAGTCAAACATCTGGATCGGTACTGATGTTCTGTGTCAGTTCAAAATGTCACTTTACCTCAGGTGGGAAACAAATTACATATGTTTATTGCTGTGCAATGTGTATGGTTGTGACCTATCTCAGCAAGTTAATTGAGAAAGATGGCCACAGTGGCTTCGTAGTTCTTGTTATCTAAATTATAAAATATTATTTTTAAAACTAATTATATTATTATGTACTTATAAAACCAAACAAAGAGAAAAAAATGGTTTGAACATGTTAAATTTTAGTTTCTTTTTATGAATATTTTTATAGTAGTTTAATGTACAATTTCACAATAACTATTATATATTGAACTAACAATTATATAATCAACACATATGGCATTTCAGAAGGTGAACGAACTCAAGAGGAGGAGGTAGTGAGGGTACCTTTGCGCAGTGGAGGTACTTTGAGTGGGGGTGCCTACATTCCCCCGAACCTCCGGAACCAGCCTCCACCAATGGCGTTTACAAGTAAGTCAATTTCATATACATGCCTCCAATAAACTTTCATGGCGTACATTTAGTTAAAACCCAACATAATTTTGGAAATGTTTAAAAGTATGTCAATTAAATTTTAACAATTCTATACCTTTTTGGACTTTTCTAGGTAGAAAATTAATTATTCATAGCAAATTAAAAATGTAATGTAAAAGAGCAGAATATGTACTCTAGAATTTTGCTATATACCTTTCTTAAAGCAGCCACAGACTCTATGTGTACACTGAGGTGTTAAAATAGAGCATTTGAATAAAAATAATAGGCATAAGTACAATAAAACTATCAAGTCAAAACAACATGACATTTGATTGAATGGTTTGTAATGTTATGACGCAGAACTGAATCACAAATACAACAGTAGGAAGGGAAATTATGTTTCTATAAAATAATTCCTTGTAAAATGAATAATTTTTGTTTATAACTTTTTTGTAAACGTTAAAATGAAAATTGTTGTACAGGTATGCTTATATGTTGACATGTGACTAATAAGTCTTCACATACAATGTTATTTTCCTATTTTAGACCAACACATATACCAAGGGGGTAGGTGTCTGGATATACATCTATTTTACCAAATCTTTAAATGTTTGTTTTGATTTATAGAATGTCACTCACAACTGGTGAATAGCCCCATTAAATGAAACCATAAAACATATGGGACTAAAAAGTTCTAAATAAATCACCCTTAAATATTCATTCAATACAATATTTCTCAATAACCAAACAAGAAAAGACACTCTAGAACAGCGGTTCCCAAACTGGGGGGCGCGCCCCCTGGGGGGGCGTGGAGAAAGTCCGGGGGGGGGCGTGACACCCAAATGAAATAAATAAAAAAAATTACAAAAATAATTTCCTCATAATAATACTCCCCTCCCGCCATCCATGACCCCCAACACCCGTTACCTCCATTTGGCCTTGGCGTGAGTGCGAGTGTCCCTCCACCCCTACCACGCCCGCCTACCACTACCCCCACCGCATCTTCAATCCAATGTCAATAACCTTGCACTTTGTTCAGTGCTTGCGTTGTAACTAGTCCGTTCGCCAGTCCGTTGTGCCAACAGTGCTTTCCGTGAATTATCGTCAGCGTGTTTGCTGTATTGTGGGTGTTCTGTAATTGCTGCGACGTTTGAATTGGAGTAATTGTTTTTGTGTTTTGTGAGTTCTGTGTGAACCTGAATCAGAGAAGATTAACACGGCAAAGAAACGCAAGTATATTGACGATTATATTCAATATGGGTTTGTTTCCTTGCTTAAAGATAATGTTGATCACCCTCAGTGCGTTATTTGCTATGAGGTATTAAGCAATAACGCGATGAGGCCTAATCGTCTTCTGAGACATTTGTCAACGCTGTTTTAAAGCTTTGTATTAAAGTAGTCAACTACGTTAAGAACAGTGCATTAAATACTCGACTGTTTAAAATTCTGTGTGAAGATTTAGGAAGTGATCACAAAACGCTGCTATTTCATACAGAAGTACGATGGCTATCAAAAGGCAATATGTTGGGAAGACTATTTGAACTCCGTGATGAAGTGATAACGTTTTTGGCACAGCAGAAACAAAACGAGCTTAGTGCAGAGTTCAAAAAACCCTGGAACCAAGTGATTTTGGCCTATTTATCAGACTTTTTTGACACGTTAAATAACCTAAACTTGAGACTGCAAGGTGCAGACTCAAATATAGTAACACATCGGGATGCCATCAAGATGTACGTTGAGAAACTACAACTTTGGATACGTAAAGTGTCAATGAACCCCACCAACTATTCAAGTTTCCGCAAAGTAGTGTCAGTCTCAGAAGAAGTATGTTTTGAGGACGTTTTTGAAGGACCGCTTTTGAAAAACTTGATAATTGACCATTTGAAGAACCTCAAGGCGGAGTTCAGCAGGTACTTTCCTAACTTTTCAGAGGAGTTGTACAAACTATCAACTGACCCGTTCAACATGGACATACAGTTGCTGCCAGAAGAGTTGCAAGAGGAGGGAATAGAAATAAAAAATGACTCTGCTGCAAGATACGATTTTGACAAAATGGACAAGCCCTCATTTTGGTTAAAGTACTTAAAAGTTTACCCCAGTGTTTCAGGGAAAGCTGTTCGGATGTACTTGCCTTTTTCAACAACATACATGTGCGAAAAAGCGTTTTCAACTCTTGTGGCGATCAAAACCAAGTACCGCAACAAACTTGATGTCGAAAGTGACCTACGCTGTGCTTTGTCTGAAACTCAACCCAGGATCTGTCAGCTTATCCAGAACATGCAAGCGCACCCATCTCACTAAATTACATTTTATGTTTTGTTTTTGTAAGTAGGTAGGCCTATTGTTTCACCTTCCTTAAATTGAAAATGTATCTGTGTTACAATGTTAAATTTTGTATCAGTTATTATATTCGTTTTTCATGTAATACTTGTTTAAATTTTCACCATACGTACAATTATTGATATGTGTAGGGGGGCGTGGGGGGGTCTCCAAATAACCAGAGGGGGCGTGGTACAAAAAAGTTTGGGAACCCCTGCTCTAGAAATTATTTTGGAAATCTCATTTATGTGCACTTTTAAATTTAATTTACAATCAACATATATTGTAATATATTTTTTTTCTCATGTTATATTTACCTGATTTATTACGTAGAGGTAATTGAGGCTGTATGTAATGTTTGAATTTCACACTGATTTCAGCAAAGAACACTGTTATTGTAATATGTTGATTCTTACAGGTTCAAGAATCCAAAAACCCAAAACTGCTCCTGACGTGAACAGTGAAACTATGTTCCCGACGTTGTCAGCAGCCACTTCTGCTGAACCCACTGGTGCTTGGGGGCGTAAATTGTAAGTGTCATTCAGATACTCAGATTTTATTGGCTTAAGAATGAAACTAAAGTTACAGAACTTTTGTACACACAAAATATGGAAAATATGAAATGAAATTTGAGAAATATGACAGTGAGGTGGTGAATACAGGAATGTAATAGACATGTAAAATCAATGTTTTAATAGATGCCAGAAATCTAAAGTTACTTTAAAACCAAGTTGAAAATACCTCTATTATTTAGATATCAAAGTACCTGTAAATCCTGCAATTTGATTTATCAATTAGATCATTGTAATTAAATAAATGTTCAAAAACATGACTGCAAGATGGAGAAGTCTGATAAACTTTAACACTTGTTTCATCACAAAAATATTTAATTCCCTCATGTATCTCCCTCCCCACTAATTCAGTTGCGAACTTAGAATGGAAATAACTGGTTAAGAGGATCATCGAACGTCCGTGGGCCTCTTGTAACCCTTTCAAACTCTATATACAACCAGCTATAAATTGAAAATAATCTCTATTATTATACGGTATTTTTCCAGTCAAGAGACTCTGTAATTATTAACACACATTTTGAAACATCACAGTGAAACTGTCAGTACGTGGAACATGTTCTAGAATGTAGTTGATGTATTTAGTGTAATTAAATTACAATGAATGTATCTGAGCTCACTCTGTGATTTCTATACAGGTGTTAGTAACACAGTTCAATATGTTTGCCATATTACTTAAGTTTGTACAGCCCAGAAGCTTTTAGCCTGTGTGGTTGTCTGTTGTACGTATTTAAACTAAAATATATTTTAAAAATTATAAAATCTATTAAAGTTGTCTGGTGAAAGGTACTGAAGGTAGACATTTCATACGTTTTTAGATCAATCTGTTGGTAATAAAGAGCTTTATAACAAATTAAAAAATTATTTTAAAAATTAATTTTTTATAACTAAACTTTTCATAATTAATTTAATGCAATTATTTTTGTATCACTACAATGAAGAAAGTAAGGATATTCAAGCCATGTAAGTACTGTTTTGTTATTAAATATATGTTCCGAGTCATAAATGTTTCTATATCACTAAAGATTTGTCAGCGTTTGACAAAGAGCAATACATTTCACTGCCAGTATTCAAAGTGTTTCAAGTCTAATAATAGAGGATAACAGTTGGTGACAGTCCATGACCTTACTCGTGTGTGAGGCTGGACAACAAACAGTTGGCAAACTAAGTGTGACCTACATTGTGTGGTACAATTAAAATACTAAAATTGGTTTTTAGTTCAGACGATTAATATTAAATTATGTTCATATCTTAATTTCCAATATTTACATTCTGTTGCAAATTTCAGTCCAAAAACAAAATTATAATTATGTAATCGTTCTTTAATTACATTTCTTTTTTACTGTATACATCAAATTGTTAAAGAACCTTACTTTTTTCCAGCAGTAAGAGCAAAAGAGTCAACATTAATGAACTTTAGTAAAATAAATAACATAAAAATATGATTTGTTCATTAGCCATTTGTTAAGAAACTTGTTAAAATTGTTGAAACTTAGAAAATTTTATAGAATTTCTTGTATATTATATCAAGTTATATTTTAAAGTGGATATATTATTTTGTGTAAGTGCAACCACATTTCTTTAACCTTTTGTACAATTGACTTTTTAGAATAACTATGGACTGTTTTTTTTTCTTGCATTACAGGAAAAAGTACTAAAATGTCTCCACTATTTAAAAAAATACATATTTAAACACACCTGATTGACTATATCTTTTAGCCTGAGATTTAGATAGTGACGATAGCCAACAATTTCTACAACAAATAATAATGGTTCTGTGTTGTATACTTTGTAAACATTTGTCACAGTTAGTCAAATGACAGTATAACGAATAATTACACTGAATTATACTGAATTCTCATTTACAACTAAATGCTATAAAAATGCTGATCAGTAATTTTCAATAGGATTGGAATCTATCCTCTTCGTCAGGTGGGGGAGGTATTAATATAAACAAAAATAACGAACAGAAAAAAGTAAAGAAGGGAAAGATAAGGGTTCAAATAAACCCAAAAGCTGTTTGGAGTCCAGTCCAGATCTTGTTACTGCACAGGATCCAAATCTCGAGCACAAATCACAAGTACGAGGATAACAATGACACATCACACTAGCACAGGGTACAAGTGGGATATTAACAAGAACGTCGGTGTCGGCTCTTTCGTCGGCACTGCGTAGTGTCATCTGTCCAGATGAAAGAAACCAACATCACCATTCTTGTTAGTAACCCACTGTGGCCTGTGCTAGTGTGCTTAGTCCTTCGAGGTACTCATCAAAGGTTGAATTGTTTACTTATAATTTACACTTATTGACAACAAAATATCTGCTAATCTACAGGCTATCGGGTAATGTGACTAAAGTGTAGATATAACCCAACCTGAGACTCATTCCGAACAAGGTGAAATATGTCTTCAGTACTTCACTGTCTGGTAAATAAAATTATTGGAATTTTATCTCTGATAATGGATTGAGATCGGAAATAGCTCTCACCTGGCTTGAAAAAAGGAACCAGGATGTAACTAAGTTCTTTTCTAAATCGTAGTTTGTTTTCGGACACCAATCAGACAGGTAAAAATTTGAAAACTGTTAAGATCTATTTTTAGAGACAAACCGAACAAAATTATTTTTAGATTAGGTAGTAAGAGAATATTTGTTTGGAAATAAAATATTGTCGGTTTTATACGTTTGTGAGGGATCCATTGGTCAGATACAGTTTCATGATTAACGTCCACAGTGTCACACTCACGTTAACGCAGGTGAATCTGCTTTGGCATGCAACTGCCTTGGGCCTGTGTTCCAGTAGCTGCATGGTTATGTGATGCCTGACGGCTGTAAAATGACAACTAGTGACTTCAGCAGTGTTTGCTTCAACTGAAACAACTTGAAAGTATCACTGTTTGACTTATATTGCACTCTAATGGTTAACTACAAATCTCTCCAAAACACATGTTAAGTCTTCAAAACATGCAATCAACAAAGAACGTACTTTACTGTGTGTCTTATTACAGTGCTTTGTCTTTATTTCATGTTGAACTGTTATGGTTGATATAGCAGGCATTAGTAGAAATATTTATGAACACAATTTACATTTTAATTGCACATTGTATGAAATTACCATTAACAAAGTTAGTAATAATTAGAATGATCATAAAAATAAATCTGACAGAGACTCGATACAACATGGTCAAAAATATGGCACTCGAGGGGTTGAAAAGATAGCAAATACAAGTTCTCAAAACATGTTTATAAATTTTGTAACACTTAACGATGAGAAATGTCTGTAACGATGCTGTTATTCTTTCTAATTATCCTTCAACAAAAATGAACTTCAGACATACCACAAAGTACTCAAGTTTGTCCATGCACCCAGGAATAAGGAAAAATGAACTATGATTCTTTCTGTTGTTAACTAGAATCCCTATTATTTTAATTTTGACAGTAAACACTTCTACATTTCTTGTTTACTTTGAAACCCATCAACACTCATAACCAATGTTGTGAACACCTGAACAAATATTATTGAATGAAAGTGTTAGCATTACATTTTCTTTCTTTTATATTGTTATTCGCTCTTTTTACTACAAAAGTACTATTATAAAATAAGTATTACAGTTATTACTCACTTATAATGCTACCAAATAACGTAAAAAGTTAGAATGAAACATAAAAAAGCTATATTTTATTAAATCACTAAAATTAAAGAAAGGTAAAAAAACTGTAAAGATATTATGGTTTATAGTATGATATAGTTCAGTTTGCTCAAATAATGGACAAATATAATTTAAAAGTTACAAATATGAATGTAATGTGTCTGAAATCTGGCATGTAAATTGAAAATGGCTCATCTATCGACATTTATATTATATAGTTGAGTTATATTTTTATCTTAGTGCTATAAATTAAAGTAATAAACTAATAGTGTTTTTATTTCATGAAATATAAAAATCACAATGTAGTAAAAAATATGGTATCAATTTACAATAACGTGACCATGGAAAGGTATGTTCATTTTTTTCCCCTGAAAAACTACAATTTTTCCTGAAAACAATAGTGAAGAAAAAATTCGTCGGCAACGAAAATCAAAGGAGTTACGATTTTTTGAAAACTCTGTTTTTGACAGTATCTCTGGCAATTTTACTGAAATGATGCTGACAAGTACGTTAATTCTGTCAACGATGCCTGCCCGCTGCGCAGTGCTGCGCACTGCTTGCTCTTTTAGAAAAAAAAAAATTAACTCGAGCTTGCAAAAGTCGAATCCCAGATCACGTGATGCCCCTGATCCTTAACCCTCCAAGTGTTGTTCGACAAAATTTTGTCGGTTATTTTCCATTTTTAACGCAATAATGCCCGAAAGGCATCAATATAATACAATAATATACTTTCCCCCCAGTTTATATGCACCTGTGATAATAATACTTGGCTATAAATGCCCAACCCATGAAAAAAAGTCCATTTTTCATGGTCACGGTATTGTAAATAAATACCAAAAATATATTAATTGTCTCTTTATTCTAAATGCTATATTTTATTATCAATAATGTTACAGGAAGCGGGATGAGGTGGGATTTGAAGAAGTTCGAAAAAGCAAATCTCATTCATCACGATACATGGACACATCAGCTCGCATGACCCCTAACAAGCTCTCCCTCGGCAACAAATTCGGGGCCCTCACTGATCAAAGCTGAGTTATAAGAATTTTTTAACAATAAATTTGTTCCAACATTTTTTATTTTTTATTATTTATTTCTTTTACTTCATATTGTTGATTCATTTGATGTTATAAAACTGTTTTAATTCGTACGACGTTATAATCATCTTGTTGACAAGGGTTCCTATTGAAGAGAAATTTTCTTTTTATTTCATTGTTAGTGAACTTTATAGCAGAATAGGTGGTTAAACTGTGCTGTTGCCTTTAAGCCTTCGTTACCAACACGGAAGAACAATGGACTCTTCCTCGTCAGTGATCTTCCAAGTGTGGAGGCCTGCTGCTGCTCAATACAGCTTCTCTCCGTGGCTATATGTTCATTACAGTTTTAAGTATATTCCTGCAATAATAATGATATACAAGAACTAAGTATACATATGTGTTTATGATATCAGTGTGAATAATGTATTGAAATAACTAACTTTTAAGGCAATATTTTCGCTAGCAGTTCTTTATAAAATGCTTTTTTTACATATAACTTTGATTTATTACTAGTGAAATGTCGTTAAAAATACTTTTATGAATATTTTTCTCGTAAAAAATGTCTCATGAATATTTTAAGGAACCTTTTATAAGTCAGTAATAAGTATTATTTGATACGTCTTTAATAACTCTCTAAACATTTTTCTTAACCGTTAATAATGGCTTATATAACCGATGTTGTGTGTAATTTTGTTCTAAATAAGTTACACAAATGCACGCTTCATTAAGTTTGATTTCTGATTTCTAAAGGACTTTATAGCTTACTTTATTGTTAATATTTACAACTGGGAACCCTTATTCCAACAATTGTTGTGTTATTTCATTGAATACTGTATGTTAATATGTACGAGATTTAGCTATTTTTATATTTTATTGTGTACTATACTCATTTCTGAATTTATTTTTTATTTTTTAATAAAATCGATTCCATTAGAATTTTTAATAAAAATTGTTCTTTTTAATTTGTATTCTGAAAATAACTTTTAGTCAGAACTGAAGTTTATATTAGGAGGATGTTTATATACGTACGTAAACAAGGATACAGTTGGGAAATGATTTGAAGTTAGGCTAGTGGGAGTAGTTCTCTCTTCCACATGTTCCACCACCTATCCCACATTCCTTGGCTTACTTTCTTCTCATCTCCAAACTGTAAATACTAGTTAATTTGTTTGAGAAGGAATCGGTTCCTCTCAAATTAAACATTTTATTTGTTAAAGTTTAAGATTTATTTGTATATAATGGTTTCTGTAGAAATGTGGACTATTGTCAGGTCTGTGGATGTTGATAGCCTTCATAAAACATGTTTGTATTTGAAATATGCACAAAATTATTTACAAATGTATGTGTGATATACAAAATTATATAGAATAAAACTGTCAATTTTGTTCCCTTATTTCCTTACAATAAATACTTTGCCTTGTGTTCAGTGATTGTTATATTCTCCTTTTTATATTAATGAGCATTGGGAATATTGTGTGTTATATTTATTGACATTTTATATTAATATTCCTCATTGTTAGCAATGTTCCTAACCTTTTGGTACTAAATCAAATCAAAAATGTATTTTCCAACTAAAATAATCTTAAAACAGACACTCATCCGTACATTTTACAAAGAAATAGACTGTTCTCTGATGGCAAAAGAGTGCAGTTTATGCATATTATAATAAAACACAGTAGAGAGTAGATAAACAACATCGATAGGCTATTGTGGAAAAAAGAGAGCATGGGCTAATAGCCTGTGCGCAAGTTTGAATTGATAGGCACATTGAATTGTTGTGTTGTCTGTGTGTTTAACACGTATGCTGCTGAAAACGCCAATTAGCGTTTAGAGTTGTCAAATGTGGCAGATACCATTTTGCATTTCTTACAGGAAATTATCTTCCACCAAGTTTCACTGTTATCACTTAGTCTGGTCTCATAACCCACCTTGATCAGTTGCAAATAAGTCTTTAGAGTAGTAACCTGTGTTTTATCTATATCGTGTGGTTTTTTAAATTGTTGGAATGAGTCATATAAGGTGTAATGAGCGTGATCTAAAATAATTTTAGCTGAAATCATTACATATTATGATTGTGCCTTTGAATCGGAATAGTAGTGGTGTTAGTTACAGATCAAGTCATAATAGTGATTCTGAATAGTTGACGATATTGTAAATTGCAGCCCAGACATTTCCATGAGTAGTCGGTCACTTTCTACTTCTCTGCCCCAACCCAAACAATCACAGCTGTCAAATTAGGACCACAAATTACATTCCTCATCCAAAACTGTACGAGATGATGATCCAGTGAGTTTTAAAAATTTAATCAGCCCACTGGATTACATGTTCCCATGTCAGGGCACAATACCCCTATTGATTATTTTGATCTAATCAGTGATGAGTCATTTCTCAAGTCTAGTGACACTAATGCTGAAGAAGTATTTATTTCTTCTGGCACCAGTGTAATTCTCGTATAAATCACTGGAAAGATATAACATTACCTAAATTCAAAACTTTTTAGGAATTTTGTTTCCTGAATTCTGTTTCATGGGAATGTTCAGAACACCAAGCATCCAACGCTATTGAATTATTCAAAACGTGTTTTGTTCAATTTATGTCATAAGACAAGTTTCTACTTATTTTGAAATGTTTACATTATAAATTCTATTTGAAGTGCATATCTCATTCAACGCCAATTGGTATTATTATTACTGTTATTTAAAAATTTGTACGCTATATATAAACATCCAGCATTCACCGTTGAAACACATATTTAGAACGCGTTAATAAAATGAAAATATTAAAATATTTCATCTATTACTTAACCAACCTATTGAAATACTTAACAGGTTGCAAAACTTCATTAGATGTTACAATGTGTCAGTCAAACAATTAGTAATCCTACGACAATTATTGTGCTACCTCTTACAGAGTAAATGTCATGCTTACTCATTTGGTTAACCTTTGACGAATTCCTCAAAGGGTCTTGTAACAATTACTCATTTTAAGTGCTATTATACACTTGTTGAAACATTACGTTATTCCATTCACAGGTACTGTAGTATAAATATTGTGTACATACAACTAAAAGAGCAAGTTCACTCCTGGTGATTTCTGCCATGAACTGTCCTCTGAGCGAATGACTCATTTCCATTGTACTTGGAGATCCACACCAGTTGGTGCGGACGAGGATGAATCTACTGTAATTTTTTGGATAAAAGTAAGCACTTAAACAGAAACAGAGGAGTGGAGATTTTAATGAGAAAGGAACAGTAGGTTGGGTGCCGGTATCCACAGTACTGCTCTGTGATTAATAATGACTGTCTGAGGTGATTTAAAAATTGTGGAAGTTTTAAGCTAATATACTCATTAGTTAAAAGTGAAGCATAGCTATTCCAATGTGAAAGGCCATATAAAAGAAAGATTGGGCCATTGATAAGAAAGATTGATCAATACCAAAGTTTATTGTACTTTACCCAGTATAGTGTGATTAGCAGGCAATAGCAATTATTGGCCTGTTAGTTGATGACAATAGAACATCAGAGGCTTAGTGACCTTTCTCTTAGATGATTAGGACAGTAAATAACTACAGATTTGAACTCTGGCCTGTGATGCAAAGTTTGAACTTTCTATTTTAATTGTAAATGTTTTATTTCTCGAACGCCCAATTTCATTTTAGCTTTTTATACACTCACTTGTATTGATTTGTCATTCCTTGTTAGTGTTCAAATAGTATTAATGAGGGACTTACAAAGTGGCAGCAGTTACTTCTTTACAAAAACAATTTTCAGATTTGACAAATTTGTCTCTATTTTTCTTGTAATGTGCCTTTTTAGATCAATATAATCAGATCACTGTTATTTCTAGACAGGAAAATTTGTGTGATAAAATATGGTCTAGTATACTCGAGCCTCAAAAAATGTTACAAGTGCAGATGTAACACTGTCAATAGCACAGCACAAGAATGGATCATACCTTCGCCTCGTTCAGGACAACTCTAATAAACGGAGGAGATTATAAGGATAACAGAATTCGACATGGACTACGTAAGACTTTCCAGGATGGTGGTTCTGTTGCACATGATGTGCTTTGGTAAGTCTTCACTTTACACTGAAGGAAGATTGTTGATGAGAAGCTCTGAAATAGTCTTTTTTTGTGTTAGCAAAATTATTTCGGTGGGAGCTATTGAAGGTAATAGAGCCTTATTCGGGGTCTGTTGTCTACCCATGTTTGTGTAGTTGGTCGGTGGCCAAGTCAACTGACACGGGAAGGAGTATATCTGTGGCTATATTTCTTAAAATATGTATTATTGGGACAACGAGAGAAGTGAGTATGGGTTCCTCCATCTCAGCCTGCAAGTTAGTGAGTTAATTTATCTTCATTGTTTGCCTAATTTTAGAGGAAGCCTTCCGAGGCTACACCGGCCGGGGCAATCTGGCTGTTTGTGCTTTGAAACAAGTGAATATCGGCTACGGAAAATTATAAAAATCTCCTCAATCAGACTTGTGTTAAAGTTTAAACTTTTTAAATATTGGTTTTAAAGAATTACTCCCCAAAATAATTGCCTAAAGAGGTCTGCAACAAGACAAATGCCTAGTTTCTTTTGCATTCCTGGTCAAGGATAGAAATTATCTCCTTTTTGTTTAATCCGAAAGTTACATACTCAAACGCAGTACATTTTTATCTGTATAAAATTTTGTTTTAATCCAATCACAAGTTGCCAAGTAATGAGTTTTCGAAGTTGCAGTTTCACAGAAAAGCACCAAAATTGGGTACCATTTTTTTTTTTTATCGACATAAAAATTGAAAGTTACTGTTTGTAAATTATTTGCTTTAAATTTAGATATATAAATGCAAAAACAAAAAAAAACCAAGCTATGTAACCTGTTATTTTATCTCTATTAGTTTGTGGTTAATTTCCAAACTCGGGTATCTATACTTTAGTACCTGAGAATAAGTCCTTAGTCTTTGAGTATGGACATGTCTCTCATTCCATTTATTTGCCATGAACAGTTCATTTCCTGCTTGTTAATCATTCAATAGCACTTAAGCTTACTTTTTTCTTATTTGCCTAAACGGAAACTTGCTCTAAAAGTTGCAGTTGATGAGCTACACTACATCTGCCCTCTTTATAGTAGTAAAGAAAGAAAATACCTTTTCCTCCTGGTGCGTGCATTAATGGTTTTAGGGCAATGGGGAGTAAGTAGTCTTAAAGTGTTTCATTACCCACAAGTAATATAAAAAACCAAACCACCCAAAAATCTTAAAAATTCATGGTTGAGAACAGACGTATTTTGTAATGGTTTCATTAAGCATGCTTGTACAGGTTCATAGGGTTGTAAGTAAATGTTTTACATGGCCCTAATGGACATAATAAAAATATTATACTCATAACATTACAAAATTAGATTTACTCTAGCCTCTAGTCTTCAGTTAAAACATTATATTGGCGTAATCAAATATTTTAATATTTCAATACTGAAAAATTCAACAACTGCAAATTGAAATTACATTTAATTCCTGATGATAAAGTATTAATGTGGCTTATGTCACCGTTTTGACTAAACAAGTGATTCTGTCACGATTAAATTAAGAAACTTCTTTTTTTAAGTCAATTTCTGGAGCAAGTTGATTTCTTTATGTATTTCTCATACACCAATGTTGAATCTAAAAAAGCAAAATTGGAACGTATTATATAGATTGTGAAGATACAGACATTGCAACTGAGAAATGTATCAGAACTTCACATGGTTGTTTTGAAACATCAGCAGAATTTATAAAAAGGAAAATTAATTACTTTAGATTTAATTAAATCTATTAAGAGAGATAAGATGAGTTATGAACTGAATAAAGAAACTCTTTCATATTAACTTGTGTAATAAATATATTTATTTACAGTACAGGAATGCTCTTCATGCAAATTATTACACAGGCCAAGTATAACTTTTAATCAAATAATACTGATGAAGTCTTGAAAACGTGTTTAAATTTAACTAATAAACTATCTTAATCAGTTGAGTTGTAGCCAATGAACAATATGGTGCTGATGAGAAAAGTACATCAGATGCTTTTATTGACAATAAATCCATTCTTATTTCAACCATTCTTCAATTTAAAAAATATAGTTTAGTCACAACATCCATCACAACAAAGAACTGTAATTATTCAATTGACGCACAATAAATGAGTATTGAGAAGGAGGTGTGGCAATATTCGTCAAAAGAAAAACTTAAATTTCTGAAATTTAGCCTCTGGGCTAGAAAACTTGCAGTTTGGAACTAGATTTTTAATCTTAATTTTTTTATATACCTCTGAAAAATTTACATGGATCACTAAATGGTTATTGTCATTTTTTAAGAACTAAACAATTGTTTAAATAATTTCATACAATTTAAACTAATTGTAACATACCAATGTGCCTGAAACAAACAATTGGTAAACGTATTATGTAACATTTTTTAAATACATAATTTTTTTGTAAAATTATGGGGTTCTTTTGTAGATTTTGTACAGTTTGTGTACAAGGTTAAATCCATGTACTTGCTTCTCAAATTATAATATTTAAAGAAATCAAATTTTATCTTAATTGATGACCTCAATGCGCATGTTCTACACCCAGGGGTTCTTGACGACCCCTTTATTAATATTAATATTGTGAACCCCTAAAAAAATTACCATTTATATATTATTTATTATTTCCGTAATAATGGCCATCTGAAAGATATTTATTTTTCATTTGATGACCTATAGGATGGGATAGGGATAGAAGAATTAAAGATTTCTTTTTGTTTCTATATTTTTATAATTGATTTCTTACATTAAACACAATTTCAACAAGACAAGAATGATAGATATATCAATACAAAATTGTTCAATAATAGATTTAATAAGTAAACTTAAAACAAACATTTGTAATTGTACAACAAAATTATAGGCCTATAGTAAAACACCCTACTTTAGAGTGAAGGACGGTGTTGTTTCTTGCAAATTGGCAATCTTTGAAATGTTGGATTTTATTTTGTAAGTTTCAGTCTTAGATCTATTTCATACTTCAGGTCCCTTTTTGCAGGCTTTAAGTTGCACATCTCATAAGAAGCTTGTTTACACAAATATGTAATACATAAAATGGTACAAAATTTTCAAGTGTGTTATTTTACAAGATAGCTTGTACTTGTGAACTATTTGCCAGGCTCTACTGTATGAGAGTTATACCAACTGGTCTTTGGTATCTAAGAGATCGACAAGATCACCAATATTTATTTTCTTGAACGGATATTTTATGCAAATCAATGCTAGGGTCAGGTTGAGGAAAGTCATTTCTGAGAGTCTTAAGTTAAGCCTATCAAATGCTCCACAAAAATTCTTGTATACCTGAAGGCAACTCTTCTTCTGATATTTAAAAAGATTTTTGCAACACTTCCAGCTGTATGAGTTCTTGAGCATTCAATCAAGTGCTTGAATATGCTCAACCACACAGCTTGTCCTTGAGAGGGAAGTAGTCATGTTTTTCTTTTAAAAGAAATAGTCTAATTTTATCACACAGTTCGATAAAATGTATGAAGACATATTTCCTCGAGAGAGTCAGTAAACTTCGGTGTGCAATAAAAGTTGTTTGTGTTCATTTTAAATTTGTTCACAAATCTGAGTCAAGATTGGGCTTTAATATAATTTACAACTTACACGACTACTAAATGTTGCTTTGAGGTTTTTTGGCATTTGCTTCATTGCCAATGCCTCCCCAAGAATATAACAATGAATCCGTATTGGAAGCGACAGAACTGACACTAGCAATGAGACCAGACTTTACCATCCATGGCTTTAGCTCCATTGTAACTGAAACCAACACATTGCTGCCTGGCATGTTCTATTAATAACATAAAATCATTTTATGCTCCAAACATATCATAGGCAGTGTTATGGCGAATCTCTTTGCAAAACAGAAGTTCTTTAAAAAAACACATTTTCATTGTCATATTTTACAAAGGCCAATAAACGAAATTTTGTTTGTTAAAGTCGGTACTTTCATCCAGCTAAAAAGTGACATCTGTGTGGATTTTAACTTAGAATTAACTGCTCTTGAATATATTGTGACATTTCACCGATTGAAAGTGGAACTGCACTGAATTTTGAGCAGCTGCCTCTCCTGTTATCATGATACAAATTGTTTTTGTAGCTGGTAATATTGGTTCCTCTGGTAAAGCCTTATTCCACCCGTCCTCATGGACTGATGGCCTGTGTGAGAATCTTACTAAACAGAATAAGGGGGAGAGTTTTTTTTTCTCTTAGTACAAGACACTTATAGATTGCACTTAGTCCTATAAGAGCACAGCACTGCTTCCGGAGTGACAGGATATTTAGGATGGGTAAGGTTAGGGGCTAAGGGCCGCTTCCTATCAAGATCCATGAGGAAGAATTAGGGCACTAAATCTCAGTCATGTCTCCCCGGAAGAAGGGGAGACCAGCTTTGAACCAGTCTCTCCAGTCAAAGCAGACAGGGGGTAGCACACCCTTGTTGAGGCTAGCAAGAACCTCTGAGGTTAGGGAACAAACCCAACCAACTCCAACAGTCATCTCCCCCAGTAGACTAGACCTATCGAATTACCCTTGCACACCAGAAACTCGACATTTGCAGTTAGTGATGTGCCGCTCCTGGACATCCATAAGGTTGCCCAGATTTATGTGACACATCGGTTTTTGCTGTGCCCAGTGGTGGGTTCAACTGGAAGGTATAAACCAGCCAGAAGTGATCCCTGCTGGGTACAGTAAAAGGTCAATAGTACTGATAAAATGTGCAACAATCACACACAAGATTCGAACCTGCGTTATATCTTAACTACGATCCAAAGTCTTACCTCTTAGACCAACCAGCCATTGCATTACTGCCTGGTAGTGATGGGAGAATCGAATACTTTAAAGAATCGAATACAGTGAATTCGAATTCACCCCTGTATTCGAATACTTTTGCTCAGCTGAGCGTTTCTAACAGACAGGTCTAGACCTGTC
Organism: Homalodisca vitripennis; assembly: GCF_021130785.1. Classification (NCBI taxonomy): domain Eukaryota; kingdom Metazoa; phylum Arthropoda; class Insecta; order Hemiptera; family Cicadellidae; genus Homalodisca; species Homalodisca vitripennis. The sequence continues at coordinate 26,346,551 of NC_060215.1, forward strand.
TTACTTCTTTCCCGCGATCTATTGTTCCTGGGTTATTTCACTTGTTTGTCACGAATTCACCACTGTATTCGAGTACTTTGGCTTTTGGTGCCTCGTATAAACAAGTCATACCCATGATATACGAACTTCAGAAGAAATATCTTTGTTTACCTGCTACTTCAGTTCCGTCTGAAAGACTATTTTCCACAGCAGGTCTTGTCACTAATTACCGTAGAAATAGACTGAAGCCAGAAAACCTCAATAATATTTTGTTTTTACACAACAACATAAAATAAATATTCATATTTGTCTTTATTGCTTAGGACTGTAACTCTTAAATTAATAATATGTATTTTTAAATTTAATAATTATACAATTAATTATACATTTTTTCAAGTATTAAAATTTGTAATTATTTTTTTCAAATTATGAATCTCCCCTAAATTATTCTTTTCAAAGTCTCCATATATGTATTCATTTTAAACCCCATATGAATACGAATACAGCTCTTGGATATTTTATTTGAATACTATTTGTCAGAATAAACGAATACTCCAGATTTGAATTGAATTCTTCCAGAGAAATTGTATTCATTTCAAAAGTATTCGAATTCATTTTGATGTATTCGAATATGTGACTACTCTGGCTGTATTCGAATACTATTCGATTCTGAATTCGATTCTCCCATCACTACTGCCTGGTGCATTTCCTCCATTTTTATTTTAATACTTATCATTTCTTTACTTTTGATTTCTTTTGTATTCAAATTACATGCCAGCAAAATCTGGATGTTTAGTTTCCAAATGCCTGTCTGTGTAATTTTGCCAGTTTCATAGCTTCATTAAAAAGAATGTCAGCACAATACAATACTACTGTTTTTGTTCATCAACAAATTGCACAAAACCTAATTTTAAATATTCGTCACAATATTTACTGTGCTTAACAGTCTTATGCAAATCAGGGCTGCAACTATAACTTGCTATTGAAGCCTTGTTGTCATTACCGGGTTTTCTCTTACCACATTAATCTTTTTCACTAACAAGCACAAGGCTTCAAACAGCGAACTGACAAACTCTCTGCTGCGCATGTGACGTTTAGGCACAAGGTTTTTTTTTTTCCTTCCTGAGGGAAGAGGACAGTTTGTCCCCGCACTTAGTCCTAAAAAGGACCTTTGCGCCTCCCTTACTTTAATTTGTGCCCTCAAAGACCGAGGCTTTTGCAAAAACCAATCAGATTTAAGGGCTCCTGTTCTCTAATGTCCTTGGGGCTGAGGAGATATGCTCCCAAGTATCTTTTCCGAGTCTCTACGATGGCAGGACAATCCAACCAAATGTGCTCCGCTGACTCCTCCTCTTCTCCACAGAGTCTACATTCGCTGCTCTGACTAAGGCCTACCTTCATAAGGTGCTTCCTCAGAGGGCCATGTCCTGTCAACATTCCTAATATCAGTCTTATATCCTCCTTATTCTGGTCTAGGAGAGCTGTCCACCCTTTTGCGTAAGGAGAGATAAACATTTTGGATAGTCTTAAACCTGAGGCTCTATTCCAATTCTTGTGTCTTGTCCTCTTTTCCCAATCTTTGACCAGAGCTTTAATGTTGGAGAAGGCTATCCCACAACCTGGCTCAGGCCCCACCAATGTGGATTCTGCTCCCTTTTTGGAGAGGATGTCCGCTTTTTCATTCCCATGAATACCTTCATGACCCGGTACCCAACCGAGTGTTACTCTGTTATTTGTTGCCAGCTCTGCTAGAGCATTCCTGCATTCCCAGACCGCTTTCGAATCAATCGAACAGGTATTCAGTGCAGCCTGACTATCAGAAAGTATTAGGTATGATAATCCTTTTGTCCTCAACTGTGTGAGTCTTCTGGAACATGAGTCTATTGCCATGACCTCTGTCTGAAAAACCGTGGCATGTCTTCCTAGGGGCACAGCCATGTCGACTCCAGGTCCATGTATTCCGTATCCTGCCCTAGAGTCTAGGAGTGAACCATCAGTAAAAAACTTCAGGACTCCTTTTGTAGGGTAGGCCTCCCTTTTAATCCATTTCTCCCTACTTCCGATAGAGACTGTATATGGTTTTTCAAAGGAGTATTTCTTAACCATAGCATCTGATACTTTGGTTAGCATTTCAGCCTCAGGAAATTTTTCCAATATCTTCATGTGGCCTTCTAAGGAGGTAGCATTTATTACCTTTGTTCCTAGAAGCTTCATTGCGCTCATCGCAGCTGTTCTCATCACCTCCTGGCCAAGAGGAGTGTAACCCAGAACCGCTTTCATTGCTAGTGTTGGGCAGGGGCTCATCGCTCCCATGATGCTTAAGCAAGCTAACCTTTGAAGACTCTGTAGCCTTTTTGCAGCTGTTGTTTGTTCTACCTTCGGCCACCACACTAAGGCAGCATATGTGACCATTGGTTTTATTATGGTTTCGTAAATCCAATATATCATTTTGGGTTTAAGTCCCCATTTAAATCCAAAAAGTCTCTTACAGGCCCCAAGGGCCATTATTGCTTTGGATATCCTGTTTCTAATATGGGAGTTCCAAGTGAGCTTTTCATCCAGGATTAAACCCAGGTACTTCACTTCCTTTGTTTGGTTAATGCTGATTCCCTCCAGGACAGGTTGTGCTAGCTGGAATTTTCTTTTCCTGGTAAAGGTAATCATATTTGTTTTTGATGGGTTGATCCGCAGACCTTCCCCATGACACCAGTTACTTATGAAGTTAAGTTCTGTTTGTATTAGGCGTTCCAGCCTGCCTTTGTTTTTCCCTTTAATCATAAGCACTAGGTCGTCCGCATAACATAGTAGCCTTATTCCCCTCTTCTCTGCTTTGCTTAGGAGATCATCCACTACCATCGCCCACAGGAGAGGAGACAAGACTCCCCCCTGGGGGCAGCCTCTTTGGGCCGTGATCGCGGCAGATTCGTCTCCGTACTTAGCTTTCACCTGTCTGCTTTTTAGGAGGGCTACTATCCATTTGACTACATCTGGGGAAACTCCAAAACGTTCCATCGCAGTCTCCATGGATTGATATGCTACTCGGTCGAAAGCTCCTTCAATGTCCATAAAGACGCTGACTAGGGCTTCCTTTTTTTCGAAGGTATTCTCCACCTCTCTCACTAAACTGTGGAGAGCAGTGGTGGTTGATTTTCCTTCTATGTAGGCGTGTTGTGTGGGACTAAGTGGGTGTTCCAGTAATATTACGTCCCTTATGTGTCTATTTATTATTTTTTCCATAGTTTTCACCATGAAGGAGGTTAGGCTTATGGGTCTGTACGAACTGGGTTTTGTTGGATCCCTGTCATTCTTCCGCAAAAACACCACTAGTGCTATCCTCCAGTTCTTTGGTATTTATCCTACGGCGAAACTGCTTCTAAACAGAATGCTAAGAGTATTTAATAGTATATCCAGCCCCTCTTGAAGAAGGGCTGGAAAAACTCCATCCGCCCCAGGAGATTTAAATGGCTTAAACGATCTTATAGCCCATTTCATTCTTTCATGTGTGAATAGTCTGTTAGACTGCTGTCTGGCTTTTGCCACCTCCCGACTGGATCCCCCCCTGATTAGAGAATATGTATCCTCATTTCGAGTTAGGTGACCCCCCGGGAAGTGTGTCTCCAGAAGTAGTTCTAAGGTCTCCTTCCTGTTCATTGTTAGGTCTCCATTGTCCTTTACTAGAGTCCCCATAGGATTAGTATGCTCCGTTTGGAGAGTTTTTTGAAGCCTGGATGCCTCGGGAAGACTTAATGTTTTTACAAAAATTTCTCCAGGTTCTTCTTTTATTCGTTCTAAGTTCTTTTTTATATTCATTTTGGGCCTGTAGATAAGGGAGCCAATCGTCTGTCCTTTTTGCCCATTTTAATAATTTCCTCGTTTTGTTTCTTAATATTTCCAACACAGGCACAAGGTTGCACCTGTCGAAAACGGTGTTGCCCAGTGCAAGAAGTCTCACATGACTGGAAGGCAATCCCACGTGCATTCGTCACCATTTCATTTTGTAACAAAAATGAATTTTTTGTCACAATAATGAAGAGTGTTCGTGGTATAAATGCTTTATTAAATAAGATCACAATACCTCGCGTGGACCCCTAGGGGTCTGCAGATTACATTTTGACAAACTCTGTTCTAGACCACACCCACCCACTAAACCAGTGGCTTCATACACTTTGTTCTATTGGCTTAAATTGACCCGTGTACTCACACAGCAATAGACAATACTGTATACTAAATATTCCAAGCATAGTAGTATCTGTGTTTAGTCATACTGTCTTTGACTGCTTTGCTTAAGTGATCATGGTCCATGGATGTACACCATAAACTGAACTTTTAAATTTAGAAGGATTACACAATCTAAAAACATATATGAACTAGACTACCATCCATCTATAAAATTAAAATTTGGGCTTCTTAGTCCACTTTGAATGTCCTAATCAAATGTTTGAGACCTTTGATGTAAAATTGTTGTATTAATTATACCTATCTTGTTTTTTGGAAAAAGGTGAAAGACAAAAGTTTAACTATTAAACGTACAAAGAAGGAAAAATGTTTTGAAAATTAAGGGGTTTTGAAGAAAGGTAGTAGGAGCAGAAAAAGTTCAAAGCATAAATAAAAATTTTTTATGCAATAAACTGTCTGGAATGTTAATAATTTCTCAAAAAAAAAATCCATCACTAAATCAAAGATAAAATTGATGAAATGTTTACTGATCCACTCACTGTAGCAAATACGTTCAATAATTATTTCTCTTCTATAGCCGTGGTCATAGATCAGCTAATGAATGTCCTTGTCCCGTCAATGACAGAACCAGAGTTATACATGGTTTTGATCCTGTCAGTGAAGGAGTTGGCGTATGTTGTCCAAACTCAAAACAATTTTGACATGAACTAATGTGGTTGATCAAATGTTGCTTGGATACAAATTGGTTCTACTCAGGTAGTTGATAAACTTTTTATTTAAACAGAGACTTTTCCAATAAATGTTGAAAACTGCTAATCATGCAAGTCATAAAAAATTCATTGCTTAATTTAGTTGTAACATTATGAAATTTAAAGCTATTAGTTTAGAAACGTAATAATTAAAATGTATAAAATACTTGATCTTGAGTTCTTTTACACAAAGATCAACAATATAATATCCACATTAACATATTTATAGTTTACATTGAATAAAATGATTACTAATTTAAAAATTTTTCGCTTATATAAAGTTGAAGTATTTACAGGTTTGACAAGATTAGTTCTGTTCTATTATAGTAGTAAAATTAAGGCAGTTGAAGATTTAGAACTTATCTTTATTCCGATGAACAATTACAGCCCTGTTCTTAAGTCATAACATTACATTTGGTTGTATCCCTCCAGGAAACTCTATCCTCTTTGGCAGAACATAGACTACATTAAGAACTGAGCCCAATGTTAAGAAAAGTCTACTACTGCTTACTTAACACATTCCCTAGATGAGGAGTCGTCTACTTGTTTGAACTGTTTTGATAGTAAACAAAACCTAACCTAAAGTTTAGGACACAAAAGTGTTTTTCTTATTTTTCAAACATTCAGGGCAGATTGCTTGGCAGCTAAACACCCTTGAGTCTGTGATTTTTAATAATAACTGATATAATTCGTTTATCTGAGCATTGGTTGAGCAATTCTGAAATTAATGCCTGCAGCTTAAAAACTTAAATTTAGTTTCTATCTATCATACAAACTAATGATTATGGTGGTCCGCTTATAGACTACAATGTTGTAATATCAATGTTTCATCTTTTTGTGTTGACAAGCACCTTGAGGCATGTGCTTTATTGCTTGATGAACTCGAGATTATTGTTGTAAGTCTGTATCGTACTCCTGCAAGTGCTGATTGTTTGTTCTTATAGAACCTTTAAAGCCTTCTGACCATTTTGATTGATAAATGGGCCGATTACAGATTTGTGTGTGATTGTGACATTAACACAGTTTAATGTAACCATAGATATGTCTGTTAGTTTAATGATGCTGACACCTTTTTTACAGGTTCTTTAGAGTATTTGTGTATAATTTTGATATAAATTTTCCTCTTAAGGAATTAAGGTGTAAGCCCAATAATATTACTAACAAAGGAGTAACGTGTTCAATGATACGTTGAAAAACCTTAGATCTTTGTTAATGGTTGCGTATGACAAATACAAGTATCAACGTCTACCTGTAATAAAGATTGTTATACCAGACTTAAACAGTTCTTATCGAGCAGTCATTGATAAATCTAACATAAATTATAACGATAATCTGATAGAACATTTAAATAAGTATCAAGCACCTGGCTCATTGTTAATCATCATCATCATCATCATCATCATCTGACGTTTCCGTTATCACGGGTCGTCGTACACAGCCTCCTCCACTTTTGTCTGTCATTCCAGGTCTCCTCTTCCTCCACCTGCATTTTCTGTAGTCCCCTATGTCTTTCCACACTTGGTCCTCCCATCTTCCTCTCGGTCTTCCTCTTGGTCTTCTTCCTCTTTCCTCCTTCTCCAGTGCTATTCTAGGCATTCTATTATCTCCCATCCTCTTCACATGCCCCATCCACTGTATTCTTCTTCTTTCCATTGTCTCTTGCAGTGAAACTACCTTCAATCTTTCTCTGGATATTTCGTTCTTTATTCTATCTCTTCTTGTAGTCTTCTCTATCCCTCTTAAAAATCTCATTTCTGCAGCTTGCAATCTGCTAAAATCATTTTTAGTCCACGTCCACGTCTCTGCTCCATATAATAAAATTGGTTTGAAATAAGATTTATACATCAATACTTTTGATTCTTTCCCAATGTTCCAACTCCACACAATCTTTTTCACCATATTGAAAAACTTTCCACTCTTCCATATTCTGTTTCCTATCTCTTCTCTTATTGTGCCCCTATCTGCTATGATACTTCCTAAATAACAGAAATTCTTCACCTTTTCATTGTTAATCATACAGTTAAATATAAGTGATATTAGATCAAATGTAAAAAGACCTAGCTCAGTACTGGCTACTGAAATATGCCGTTTACTAACACAGATGGGATTAGTGGATTTGAACTACAATTTTGTAGATCTTATCTGTCTAAGAGGAGTCAAACTGTTTTATCTTGATGGTCGGTGGTCTTCAGCTAGGGAGCTCAGATATGGTGTTCCACAGGGGTCTATATTGGGACCTATTTTGTTTTTTTAGTAATAATGATTTACCTATTAATATTCAACAGTCTAAAACTTGTATGTGTGCTTATGACACCAATTTCCTTTCTATTGATCAAAACTTCGATAATTTACAATTATTTGTCAATAATACTTTAGAACTAACTTCAAACTGGTGTTCAGTTATAGTCAAGTTATATGAACTTACTTTTAAATATTGACAAAACTAAGGCAGTTTCTGTTTAGTCTTAGGCCTGTTACAGCTGATAAGTGAATTTGATAATTAATTATGTTAAGTTTTTGGGTGTGAACATGGATCGCAAGCTATCATTGGCAAAACACATAGAGCAACTAAATATCTCTGGTTTGATTTTCTACGGCAACTCCAGCAACCTTAAAGATATTCTTTTAATACAGAAGAAGGCTGTTAGAATCATGGCCAAGTCTTACTACCTGGCTAATTGTAAACCACTTCATATTAAGTTTTTATCTGTTATAAGGTATTTTATCTATTTTTAATGTTTATATATTTAATATATCGTTTTATATTCGAAAAAATATTTTATCGTATAACATGAGAAAAGAAATTAATGAAAAATCTAAAAGGCCTGGAAATTGTATTGATTTACCTTTTACAATATCTAAAGTCACACTCTAATGTGTATATATTAATAAGAGTAAAATTATATAATACAAATAAAAACTCTCAACCAAAGATTTATACTTTAGTCCCTTTAAATGCAAGTTACATAGATGGCTCGCTGCTTATTCCTTCTATGACATTGATGAATTTTTAAACATGCCTACATCAGAAATAAATGTTTTTGTAAGTCTATTAAATATGAAAGATTTATGTATTTGATTTATTAAGTAGTTTATTTATTTAAAAATGTCTTATAGCCAAATAAGTTTTACATAGAATAAATAATAAGATTAATATTATCAATTTACACTAGCCTAGCCTTACACAGTAAGAACACTGCTATGACAAGCTGTTACTTGTCAAACAAAATTATTGACCATGCTGAATCCTATATGCCTAAAGACAGCATAGATTTTAATTAATTTTCTAGCCTTGATACAATTTAAAGTTTGTATTATGACAATCTTTATCAGGCAACTTTAAGTATGACAATAATCACACAGAGAAACTTGCTCACGTTTTTGAAGATTTACTTAATTCTTATAGTTTGTACGAAATTTTGGATCTTCACTATTCCTAAGTAGTAATATTTTCAATTCAATGTTTAGATGTATTAGCATGTAGAATGCCTAACAGACATCTTTATTTTTGCATTGAGAAAATAAAAATATGGCTTAAACTAATGGAAGGGACAAACAAAATAAGCATTTAGCATTAAAATTTTATTAAACACTTGCAGAACAAATTGGTGTTGAATTAATATGTTTAGCAAGAACTATTAAAATAAAGAAAAACTTCTAACTTACAATAAAGTCACTGTTATAATACAACAAAAGCTTATACAATGGAGAAACAAATAACAAAAATAAATTTTTAAACTTAATAAATAATATAATGGAAAATAGTATTATAGAAATCCATTAATGTAAAAATAGTGTCACTATTATATATTTTTTAAGTAGATTGCAACACAAGAATCAGTATTGTTTGAGAGCAGGTGAAACTAAACCCTGGTAAATTATATTACAAACAGAACTTCAATTTTGTTTACTTAAAACATGAAACAGTAGGTATTTTGATTAAAAGAAAACGAATGACACAAACTTGTATTCTTGCTTTAGTTATTTTCCTATTAATATTTTTATAAAAAAATTAGTCCTTGTTGATAAATGCATTCCCTATAATGACCTCCTCTTTTTTATAAACTGTGTATATGCATTGTCGCACACAACATATGATTAGGTTACACATATTTATCTCTTGATGTCAGTTCAAATTACTATAAAATACAAAAACAAGCTGACTTAAGCTAATCATTTATAGTTTTATATGACTCACACAAGATTAAGTTTTAACGACAGCCACACTAATCTTTACCATGCGTACAGTTACAGATATTTGAGGTGTTTAATCAATAGCATTCACATCTACACAGAAAATGTATATCGACATACAAATTTTAAGAGTTTGTAAAAAACATTCAACACACATATAACCGTACCTACTTATTATTATATCATATTTAACACTTAACTTGCTTTTTCCGACCTACCAAAATATGTGTTATCAATATAACTTCTGATAAAATTAAATATGTCTTTATATCCTGGTCTGACTTCAGATTTCATTGCATGTGATTGCATGCAGGATTTACATTTTAAGAATGAAAATATGGTAATTAAGTAAAAATTACAATTTCTAAACAAACTCACAGAAAAATATCCTAAAAAAATTGTATAGCTAAACATCTGTTGGCACAACCAAAATTTTAGGTGGCATGTCATGCCATCTTGAAACTGGTCACAAAGTGATGTTGTTTTGACAGATTGTTGACAAAACTGATAAATAAATAATATATATGTTTTTATATTAATTTTATATCTAATAAGAAATAGAAGTTCGAAATGGAGATCATCCAAAGGTTATTCTTTCCTAGTTTTTTTATTTTACTATCCTTCGCAAAATAACAAATTACAGATTTTTTACACTTAAGTCAAATCCCAAAAACAAATTAAAACAGCAAAACTTAATGTCAATACATCTGAAACAAAATAAACCAGTTGTGTAGCCGTTATTGACTACTGCCAAGTGTGAATCAACCCAGTACAAAAAAACTGTTTTTCACCAACAATGAATCTCTGATAAGGAAAAAATGGCTTGTCAACTAGTGTGAATATATTCACTATAATAGAAACCCGTAATGCGTTGAATGGTTACTATCTTATCATGTAAATACATCATCTGCCAAAATAACATTACTTTAAATGGGGCTACTTATTATGCAATGAGAAACCGTGGCACGTTGCTACTGCGAAAAGGGCCTAAGGGTCATACCAACCGGATAAGCTTGGCCTTTCCCTTTCTGAAATTTGTATAAAGTCTTTAATGACTATATTTTGCCCTTCAGATTGTCGTAAATCCTGATGTAATTTACAATTCAGATTACAGTGGAGAGGAATCTCTCTAGCTTTAACAGTTCTTAAACAAACATATATTAAATAATCTAAATTACATAAATTATTAAACTAAACACCTTCCAAATGGAAACAATTATAAAAACTTCAAACAGTGTACAAATGAATTTAAAATAAATCAACACAATTGTATAAATTGTAAAAATTATGAATAAAATATGTTTTATATAATTGTAAAGCAATTTATTAAACTTGATGGATGATTTTAAAATGAAAAATAACTTAGTAATAGATAAAAAATACATATTAATTTTAAAGTATTGTACAATCATGGCTAAAACTAAGAAATGTTCAAATAATTCAATAGTCTTAGGATTAAATTGCTAAGTCTATATTTAATCAAATATTACCTGTAATAAAATACAACAGGATAATTTTACAGATTTCATTTAATGATGTGAATAAATATAAAAAACAAAAAGTAATTAATAACATGATTGATTAATACAAAAAAAAGAGATTTATTGAGCAAAAGATGCACATATTAAAATACATTTTACACAAAATGTTTCAAAAATATTAAATTATGTACTCATGTGAATGTTAAAAGCTGCATGATTTATTGAATTAATTTATTAATTGTCATTAAACCTTAGGATATTTAGTTTTATCAACTGTCAAATTAATAACACAATCTTCAGGAACACCTGTTTAATTTGCCTTGTAATACTAGAAATACTAATAAAAAGAAGAGATTAAAAAATTAATTTTAATAAGGCATACATAACCTCATAAATGCTTAGTTAATTATATAATTGGGTTTCAATCTAAAATTAATTAAAAATCTATGTAAATCATATGTTTCTATTGATAATTGCTTTCCATAAGACTAAATAAGCAAGTATGAACTAAGAACAATAATCATACTTTAATGCACTTAATTGTTTAATGTCTGTAACAGTTTTATCCTTACCAATGAACAATCAATGATTTCTATCTCTTATCTGGTAAAGAAATTAACATTGATATTATTACCCTTTAATATAGATTTAAAAAGATTCAAAATAAATCATATAATTGTATAAATAAATAATCTGTATAAAGAATAAGCAAGCAACTATAAACTGTCTAAGAAAACAATAATTAATACTTTTACTCACATATTTAATAGCATTTCAGGTTTTTAACCAGTAAATTCATAATGATATTATCTCTCTTTCTCACTTCTTACAGAGATATACAATGATAACAATATTATTGACCTTAAATAAAAATCTAAATAAATCAAATGGTTGTATAAATATTGTATAATGACTAAACAAGAAACTAAAACTGTCAAGGAGACAGTAATTAATACTTCGAACAACATACTTGTCAAATTAATTTTTTTTAACCTTTAATCAATAAATTCACAGTGATGTACCACAATTTCTTGTCAGTTAAAATTAACATAATTAGTATTAATAATTTTCTTTCTTCTTCTTCTTCTTAAAAGATTTGTATAAGTTTTCAGTGTTTCTTAGAGAATTACATGTAAATTTTCTACAATTTTTAAATAAAATAATAATCATAGGTAATTTATTTTTGTTTTTAGAAAATAATATCGGCAGGTTCTTTACATTTCCAAAATAACAAAGTAATGGCATTAGCAAATATATATTAAATATGAACCAACCGGAACAAATTTTCATTTGGCATTGTTACGTATAACCGTAGAGTAACAATTTGATTTATGTTCATTGTCTCAATAACTTAGAAGAGTGGTGCATTTCTGTGGATTACTCGACTTAAAATTAGCTTTAAATATTAATAATGACAAATGTTATTTTATGCCAATAACAAATAACGGTAAAAAGCACAACAACAAATAAGAGACATTACTTTTAAAATGGAATGTTTGCATCCTTTCCATAGAAACACAACTAGTCACACATTTGTTGAAACCGCAACTCCCGGGTCCGTAGGCATCCACATAACACTACATCTCACCGTCAAAGTTCACTACACCTGTTTTTTTGACTTAATCAATCTTTGATTTTTTACTTCTAGGTAACTGGCAGTAGATAGATACTCGTGACAAAACTCAACACAATGACAGTCTCGGTTCTTAGTACTAGAAGTGTTGTAAATACTCGGACTTCTACTAACTAAGAGTAACTACTCAGGTTGTGGTTTTACAAGAGTAGTCCAGAAATTTTTAAATATGATAAAAATGGTTAGGAATAACCTAACGTGATGCTAAATCAAGAACAGAATTTACGCTAAATTGTACATAATAAAACCAATGTTGTTATATTGTACATGAAAAACTACATCAGATTAAATCAAGTGTTAGTAATTTCTAGGTATTAAATTTAAAAAAGGAAACAAAACAAAGATCAGAAGTGAAATCAATTGTAAGATCCAATAAAAAATACCAATAACTTATTACCTTATGTTTTCAAACTGAACAGAAATAGTATGTATTAAATAGTCAGAAGTTTTAAATATTATACTTTAACTGAATTTTTAAAATAAAACAAATACTGAGTTAATATTTTGTTATCACTTTAATTAGTGAGTATTTTTGGATTGTCTGGGAAATGTATAAAATGCATAAATGATTCAACTGCTCTATCATACTTACACCAAAGTATGAATCTTACTTATTGATTAGTTCACACAAAACAATGGCTCGTACTGTATTATTATACATTTTTTTTGTCTTTGGACCAACCATGGTTTATAGTGGTCATTGTGCTGTTGATCCTGATGAAGGCTACTACACCTCTATGAACTTCATTGAAATTTCTTAAAACTCTTATAAAACGTCATGTAAAGTTTTATAACGACTATCTACCCAACTCTATATTACAATATTTTAAGTGGTAAGTTGTTGATATTTAATACAATGGAAATGTCAACTTGTTGAAACAAGTAATAGATAAGAATGTTGAATGTAAATATTCCAAGCATACTCGTTAAAATATTAAGCCTACAAAAGTATAACTATCAATGTATCAAAATACTTATACATAATATATACAAAATTGTCTGTAAAAATATATAAAGTTGTAAAATTTCAGTATTTTATGGGTTAACTGCTTTATTTTGTCCAAAAAAACTTTTGTTCAGAAAACTTGGAATAGAAAAGAAACATCAACTCCATCCGGACAGGACAGAATGTGAGTATGTGCTCGCACTGCATAATAAGACTGTTATTATGTTAGGTTACGATTTTATAATTTTAATCAGTTTATGTAACAAATTAGTTGAAAATACCTTTTCTTTGTAAATTATAATATATGAACACTAATTTTTGTTAATTAAATTGTCAAGTGTGTATTGCAATATTTCTGTGGCAATAATAACAGCTCGTGATTACAGAGTACATCACACGATCGGCTGACACTTGTACTCAACTCCTTGCACTCGAATGATCAAACTTAGAGATTTCGGTTGGATGAAGATGGTACCAAGACTAGCTCTGGTTGGAAAAAAATGAAGTGTTAACCCATTAAATATGATATCAAGCAGTTCAGAAGGCAGATGGGTCTTGTGAAATTTTAGTATCAGTTTAACTCTTGGTGTATATGACTGAGTTATTTTTTGCCTACGGACACAAAAATATACTTATAAAGTAACCTACGGAATTGATACACAACTTCCACAGCCTTGAATCAAACTTAACCCACATAACTACAATTTTGTACGTTTTCTGTTTTAGCTTGAGCTCGTTCACACAGGTTTTCTTAAACCTTTTCCCTTAAAAGGATTTAATTGCAATCATATCAACTATATTTTAAGTCTAAATGACAGGTGCTAAAGAGTTTACAAAATACAAAACTGCGTTACAAAGATATTCGATGAGAGGCGTCTTAGGCAGTCGATGGTTTACCATCTATGTACATGTTATGGAAGCACCGTAGGCTAGTGAAATATTTACATGGTAGACATAACAGTTTATTGTTTTGAGTCCATGTTGGGAATGTAGTCCATGGCCATCAGACAAGCGAACATGGTCATTACCTGGAACAGAACCAAATTTCAATTATCATGATACAATAAGTAAGGTTAACATGTATAGGAATTAATGCTTGTTTGCAAGATGTCCAAAATTATGTTCTAGAGGTTAAATTAAGATTTTTCTCATATGAATATGTGTCTGGAAATGCATTGCTGGGAATTAGTCTTCCAAAATTGAATGGATTATGAATTTACATTCTGACGTGCCTTAATTTTGCGACGTTACGACAACACACTAACAACATCAGCATTGACCCTCCCATTAGCATTTCGTTGCAGATTTAAATGAATAACACACAGTATACGACACAATTACACTTAAATACATATTAACACCATTTTCAAAACATAAATTGCTACGTCGCGGTCGCCACATGTTCGCATGTGTTACGGACGGTTTGCGACTACAGAAGGAAGAAACTTGTCGAGAAATTTTTGAATAAAGCAGTATCTGTCAAATGTCTACAGTGATGCACTCATTATCTACAACATTTTGCATTGATAGTTTTTAATGATTTTATTAAAATGAAAACCGTTAAATACAGTTTGGGGAGATTTTATTTATTAGGGTGATTTTTAAATGTTAATCTTTTGTAGAATTTCAAAACAATGAACCATTTTTGAGACAACTGAGTTTGAGATTTCACGCCCATCTGGAGCAGAGCAGGTTATGGTGAAGGTGAGTAACAGGTTCCCTGGGCCTTCATTTTGGAAAATGCTGATGTTTTACAGAAATTGTTATGTCCAGCACCACATGTTGCTACAATATCACCACGACTGAAATAGCTGTTTTGACCGGTGTATAAGTAATGTAGTATGTCTTTATAAATAGGTTAAAATCTTACTTATATATTCAAAGTAAATATAATTTTACTAAAGAAACTAAAAAAATGTTACTAAAAAAATCTTGTTACAACGACACAGGTTTCTTAACACGTGACTGAGAAAAAAGATTATTTTAATTTTTTGACTATTAATCATTATGCATATAAAATAAACTGTTCTAAAAATATTTATGCGTTGTAGTACTTCATTAGCAATACAGTTAAAAAGTTTTATAAAAAGTAATAAAATTTCAATGATTATTTTTACTAAATTAACTTGCAAAGAAATTATTGCAGTAACTTATTAGTTTTTCCTGTTGCTGGTACTAAAATTGTAAAACGAGTAAGCATTTGTATATTCAATTAATTTATATTAATTTTTACGTTAAGAAAACTTGAGTGGAAACAGATAAGCATACGTAAAACTAACACAATATTGTGTATTTAAGTTATATGTCTGTTTGTATGATCATTGAATAGCATACTACGTTATTTCTAAAGAGACAAACAACTGTTTTCTTTCCGAAGTTTAACCCTTTTACTGCCGACGTCCGACATATCGGACGTCGGCATTTTTGCCGAAAACGCCAACGTCCGATATGTCGGACGTCTGTTTTTTTTATCGTTACTGGCTACTGTTATGTTCAAATGCCAAAATATTCGGTATTTTGGTTGTTTAGGAGCAAAGGATAATGAAAGAAGCCATTTGAAGAACTTTGGATTTCTATTTTTGTCGTCTTTGACTAGAATTGACGAACTACCTAGACAGCTGTCAAAACCAGATGATCGGATTATGTTACTGAAATCTTCGTTCATTGTTGTTGTTTACAATGTTATCGAAAGTTTTTTGAAGTGTTACTTTTGTTGATCAAGGATAAAATGAGTAAAAGAGTTACATCTAACTCTCCTGTGAGTGAGGGAACAATAAGTAAGTGCAAGACGAACTAAGTGACGATTTCCTTCAGAATTTGTCAGATTCAGATGCCGAGAACGAATCTGATATTATTGTTTAGGGCTATTGATGACAATCAAAGTGATGTGGATGACACTGATGACGATCCTGACTGTATCTTACCATCAGATAATGAGGAGTTATTAGATAGTGAGGGGGATGTGGGCACAGATAAGTTTACCTTCAAATTCCACTGGTAGGCCTAGAGGAGGCCTACCAGTTTTGGGAAAATCCTCATAGTGCAGTTATGTTTCAAGGTAGCACCTTCAAATTTGGTATATGTTCTAAGCAATTGCTCTAGTTTATAATGATATCATGCTCATAATTTTAGTATAATTTTAAAAATAAATTATCAGATGCCAAACACAATTTTTATTTTTTTATTTATTTTTTTATTTATATCATTTTAAAAATAAATAATGTGTTTGTTTCAAATTAAAATGTCTTTTTATTATTTAAAAAACAGCATTTAAATACGAGTAAATAAAATAAAAATTCATGCAAATCTAATGAAAAATAAAAAAGATACAGCATTTTTTGTAAATGAATGCACAACAGTGATTTTCCTCCTTGGCAATTTTGACTGGTACAATAAAAAAATAGTACACACAGCTGATACCGATAACTTCTGACACCGCCTGAATTATTATTGGTACTAATACCAATATAAATGTTTTGAATGACGTAGAAAAAACATGCGTAAAATAAAAATTATTATTGTAATACTTAGAAGAAATATTTTTTAATAGAAGACATTTTTGTATCTATCTTTATATGTATACAAATAAAAATATTTTCCAATATTGTACACATAATTTGTAGTAAATAATTGTTAACAAAAATCCAATTATACCGGCCTTCAGCGGTATTCACACACATTACTGTGGTGATTAGATTGGCCAGTGGCAACATAGAAAAGGTTTTAAAAATACAACTGAATTTAGAGACGACTGTAAAAATGTTTAACCCTTCCAATGCGGCTAACGCCTATAGACGCGGAACTGCCGATGCTTTAAACGCGGATAACGTCTACAAACGCAAAAGCTTTACTTTTGAAATGGCGAAGAATTAGTTGTTTAAAACTTCCGTAAGAGAGCAGGTCGATGTTCCTTTCGACTGTCGGGGACTAGACAAAACTCTTTGTCACCGTTGGTGGACGTTGTAACAGTATCTACTCGGGTTGAAAGCAATCGCCGCCATTTTTTGTATGGCCTGTGACGCG
The DNA here is from genome assembly GCF_021130785.1 of Homalodisca vitripennis. NCBI lineage: Eukaryota > Metazoa > Arthropoda > Insecta > Hemiptera > Cicadellidae > Homalodisca > Homalodisca vitripennis. The sequence continues at coordinate 26,363,732 of NC_060215.1, forward strand.
GCATACGCCTACAGACGCGTTCATTTCATTCAGCTGTTTAACATTTCATTCTAGCTGTGTGTGTTGGTTGTATGTTGGTTATATTGTTACAAAGTGTTTGAATCAGTCAGTTGTTATTCTAATAGTGTTTTAGTTTGTTTTTACTAACATTTAGTATAATTTTTTGTTATAATGGCTAATCCAGATGATCCAAATGATTACTACGTACAATGTAGTTTGAGCGCATTTTTATTATGTGTAATATTTTTTTCAATTATTTGTTTTGTATTTTATACCAGTTTCACCATACAAGTCAAGTTTATTTATTCTAAATAAATAAGGTTTATAAGTACAATATTTATTTCATTTCCCTTGTAGGCTATGGTATAAATAAGTTTGTGTTGAATTTCATATTATTACATTTCAAAATCTTATACTGAACTTATTTATTTTTATGTACTAATTATACAGAAACTTCAGTTACAATTTACTCATTATAAATAACCTGTATAAATGTAATGTAATCTGTCAAATAGTGTTCCTATGTACATTATCCTGCAATGCAGTTTATTCAAAATTTCAAATGTTTTCGTGCGTATAAAATTCTTAAAAATATGTAATATTACATGTTTATTATTTTTTCTTATAAAGGTAATACCAAGGAATATGAAACAAAAATTAGCATTGGGAAATATAAAAAAAAATATTTTTTTTATGTCTTAGCGTTTGACAGTAATTTAAATTAGCGCTTTAAGGGTTAATGAGGGTGATGGGAAACCGATATTACTGCATCATACTCGTTTGTGTCCTCTACGCCTCTGATTCTGTAAATAATATGTGCTCCGGTATATGCATCTTGCCACTTACGATGAGTGACTAGAGGTTTGCCCTATGCGGCTGGCTCTACGGTTCCACTATGTGTACATATATTTACAGGTATTAAAAGGCTAACCGAGCGACATGTACAAGATGCTACTTTTGCTGCAACCATTATCTTTTTACGTAAAAACAGAAGAAGAAAAAGACTGTTTCTTGGATAAGTAATTATTTGGAATCAACATTAATAAATAGGTGATGCAGTGTTACGTGAAATCTGTGAACTTGATAGAAGTGGACTTTTTAAAAGCTTCACAAGGACGTTAACCAATGATTTGGACCTTTTTTAATACCACAATCAGGATGATGATAGAATACAACCACCTGGTCTTTTTTCTTCAAGTATATTTATTCACAATGCAAAATAAATGCAGCACTTTTTATTTCATAATAATAACACCTTAATAATCCCACACACAACAAAAGAAGTTCCTGAATAGCATCTCAGCATTTATTGTACTTTTTATAAGGAATGTATGTTACTTGCCATAACCATGGTTTCTTTATAGCAATTATTATAAAGGTCTATTGATATTTTCCTACTCTACTCTATTTTATTGATTAAAGTGAATAAAACATACACAGGGTTGACAAAAAGTAATAAAATATTAAATGAGAAGGCTAAAGAGAAAGACAGATATACTAAACTAATAGAGAGGTACAATTGATTCATTATTTCTTTTTGACTATGAGGACCACATGTGGATTCTTGCGGAGAGCTAAGCAGGACATGCCGCATTGCAAGTGCGTCTCTCATGCACCAAAGTGTAAGATGGACAACAAGAAATATAGTGGAAACAAACTTTTAGGGTAACATAATTATCATTTTTATTTACCATCATTGCCAACTTATTGGTGATAAAACTGATCCTGATTAATTTTGATAAACACGGGTTACCATTTTTTGGTTGTAAATTTGATTTTGACTCTTGTTTTTCACCAAATAGAGATTGGTTTAAAAAAAAATTTCTGACTCAAATTTTTTAATAATTAAAATACTATCTCCAATAACGACAGTCATATTAAAGGAGTTAGTCTCATAGACATTAGCATTCACAGTGATAAGATAATCTATCAATCAGATGGAGCGAATGAGAGCTCAGCATTTTATACTTATTTATTTTCCATCAAAGTATGCAACAATAAACCTTGAAACGTATTGCAAGATCAAAAGGCACTGGAACAATCCAAAAAAAAATTGTTAAGCTCAGAAAGAGGGTTGTCTTGCTTCACAACTATGTTGTCACACACCTGTCCCCTCAAATGTGATACTCATTACATGAATTTGACTGACCAGTGCTAGAAAAAGCATCTAGGCAGTTAGGGGCCATTAAAATGACATCAACCATTGTTCTCTTGTAGTCGGCTGGTTAGAAAATAAGATTTCAAAAGCTGCTTGTTACTGTCTCAAAATGGTGGTACGGTATATGCTTAATTATTGATGTTGAAAAGTAGATTAAAATACACGCTTTTATGCAGTAGACGCAGTAGTAAAATTATACATATAGCAGGTTTTTTAAAATTTGTAAACAGAACGAAGTAGATTTTATGCATCTAGATCCGTTGAATTTTGTGTTTCTTAATTATATCTTATATTTGGTTGTTATAGCCATTTTCTTATTATATTTCATGATCCCAAAGTGACAAGATAAAAGAGTTCAAAAATCAAGTTACTGTTACTGCAACCTATACAATTCTTAATTCTATGTGTATTACATACTTACTCTGTAAAAAAACTATGTTTTCTTTGGTTATTTATAAAAATACAAAACCCGACAATCAGCTAGAGAAGAATAATTACCATTTTAGGTTTCACTTCAACGATGTCTTCAGGTAGAGCATAAACTCGAGCACCCATCCTCCATGCTATTGAAATGGCATACTTTGCATTTGCAAGATTATCCTGAAAACACAATTTGCTTATTAATGAGGATTCATGATGTCAATTTCAAATTCGAGAAACCACTTGAGTTTAGTTTTTTTACATTAATAATAACATACAAATAACAATTAAAGTCATATTGCAATATATAACAAATAATGTTGTTCATCTACCAAAACAACTTTTGAACGTTATGCCAGCTTTCAAAAAGACAATTTTATTTATTACATTCCGTTGAAATATTATTATCAAGAAATAATCAATTGTAAAGATAGTTAATTTTACGAGATATTTATTGTTGCACATAGTGCTTTCTGAGTTATGCAGTCCACACCAAAGCATTATTATGACAATTATAATACTGGGATTTCTTGGTATCACTGTGGACAGCTATCTTTAGTCAAGAGATATAACTGTACACGTATGTGTGCGCACGCGAGCGCATACACGCAATTAAGGCTACTTTTTGGGGCCACCCATCTTAAATCCCAATATATTCAAGATGAATATGAAAACTCATTATTTTTAGTGTCTATAGAATTGATACACAAAATAAATTGGACGCATTTGTGTGATTTGTGCTCTTAATTTGACACAGTATATTGATGAAAGGATTATGCTACCCAATTTCATAAAAATAATCAGAAATTAATGGAAAATAAAGATAATACAGAGTAACCTTGGTAATTTAAACATCATACTTTGAATTACATAGTAAATAAAATTTATTATATTCCTCTTCAACTAGAATATTATCTTCTCCTAAGCATTTACCTCTATATTTAGAAAGCAAGGAAGAAAAACCTTTGATAATTTGAAATGTACTGTCGACAAAATGACCAGATAAAGCTTTGAAAACTTTTTTTGGGGAGAAATCCTTTACAGTGCTAAGAGGAATATGTCCACGTTGAATCCTGCACCCCCCACCTGTGCCACACTATTATTTACTATTCCATTTCAGATCAAAGATTTAAATCAAAGCTGATTTTTCATTACTTCTAACTTTAGCAACTTATGCACAGATATTCTCAGTATTAATCATTATCTCTAAATTGCTACGGTAACAGATATTTTGTGAAAAATTACTAACATTAATATCAAAATTTGCAATCTGATCTCTTCCACAGTTATTCTATTTTTTTTTTTTTTTTTTTGTTTCTTACAATTCTGTTTTGTACTCATTAATGGGGTATTTTTGTATTTTTAACAATTCCTATTGTTCTCTAGGAGATTTTTCAAGTAGCACACAAGGTGTTGGTAAAAACCTTATAACGAGTCCCTTAACCCATTGCGGATCACTGATGGGCTGGGCTCGTCACACAGCGGCCGGGCCTAACGGCATGATGACGAGCTCAGGTCGCGAAAGCGGTCTGCTTTTAAGTTTCCCTCCAGATAGTTCTATTAATGTCTGATAGATCGGGCGATCATCTTCACTTGTCAACTGAGAGTGTTTAACAACGGTCTATGTTTAGAGTTTTCAAAAGTTTTATAAATATCCTACAGATCGCAGTTGTATGTCGAAGTTGAAAAGTCATTCATATGAGTTTACTCTCTGCTTTTTAGCGCTTCTGATTGAGCATTTTCCTCAGTTGTTATTATAATACTTTTGAGGTTAGTGACACACAACTAAACGACGCAGACGTACATGTTGGAAGGTTAAGTCTAGACAATGGCCCGGATGTTGTAATCGCTTCGCCCGAGCCGCTTTATTTAGTCTATGATTCAGACATCATCCCTGCCACCCTGGAACCTTGCTCGAGTGTTATCGTTCCTACATTGCGGATACCCCAGCAGGCCCATGTTCCATCTGAACGAATACCTTCACAGGTGAATTTTCTAGTATACAATAGCGAGCGATACGATGTGGTAAATTAATTCGTGCCTGCTGGTGCCCACGCGCCAAAACAATACGATCTGCAATGGGTTAACTAAAAATTCAATTCTAGTACAAGTAATTCCAATTAAAAAATTTTGCTTGTAACAAAATTTTAAACGTTCTTTTTTTCAATTTCTTAGTGGAATCCTCAGCTAATTCTATGTCCAGTGGCTACCCTAGCCAAAAATGCATTGTATACCAGCAGTTATAACTACCAATGGCATAATGATTTTGTATTTATTCATCTTTTGGTATGCCATAGGCAGACTACTTAATGTTAAGAAAGTCTTCTTCGGCCAAACCGTATCGGACATTATGAATCGGCTCAGTGATTTAATAAAGAACGGTAGTATGTGACATTATCGTACCAGGGAGAGGGTTACTGCGTGTACAATCTCAAAAATATATTTTGAAATAAAGTAATTAATTTGGTATGTAGTTAGGCTTCCACTGATATGCACACTTAAAATATATTTTTTTATGAGTGTCAATTACAGGTAACTAAAAAATCGTCTTATGTTTTAGATCTGTGGAAGAATTTAGATTAAATTTAAATATTGGCATTGTTCTGAACACTACAAACCTGCTAAAGTCTGCAAACAAGAGTACAACGTACCACACTCTGAGTGCCATACTAATGGCTGTTGTCTCAGGAAAATATCACATATAAGTAATAATAAGACAAAATGTTCTAAAAAACGCAAACAGTTAAAGTTAAGAAGATACATACTTCTTCAGTGCCACCATCTCTGACGTTCTCATAATTGATGGATTTGGGTCTGATGGCATCCATCAAGTCAATAATCACCTTGGCATCCGCAATTATAGGGTCCTAAAATAATCACAAAGTTTTAGTACAATAATTTCACAAGTTTTGAACTTTAAGTAGCAAGTATAACACTTCAACAAAGTGTGGAACAGTGATACTTTTAATATTTGTAACGTTAATGGACCCACACTTTTTTAAACAATCTTGAACAATTTTTAACACTTGCTAATAAAAAAATATTTACTTTCGGATTAACATGAAAAATACAGAAATAACCTTATTGTGACTTATAACTACTCCCACTTTAAAGCTTTTTATTTACTTGTTATAATGCCATTATAAAAAGCACTAAATTTTTGTTATTTAGCACTATATTTTTGCCGATTTTAATTTTCAATTAACACCTCCTCATCAAGCGTTTCCCCCCCCCCAGACTGTAATATAATGGAAAAACAGATTCTGTATTTAAAGGAAACAGATTAACATTAAGCATATAGGTAGATGTTAACATTTTTTTTGCATATTTTGATACTCTGTTCTTGGGAATGGTATATACAGAGATCAATAAACCAGTTTGCTTCACACAACTACATCTATTATATCGTGCTACTGAAACTGAATTGGTATAATAATTATAAATTATTGGGAACGTATACAGAAAACAATGTGTAAATTGGCTTAAAGAATGTGTAAAGTGGCTTAAACAATGTATAAAGTGGCTTAAACAATGTGTAAATTGGCATAAACAATGTGTAAATTGGCTTAAACAATGTGGCCACTATCACTGAATCAATGTAACGGAGTATACACCATCTCAGTAAACCAATGGAGTACATAACTAATACATGAATTTTCCGGTTTACACAGTGTCAAAACATTGCTTACACAATTGAACTCCGGAGAGTCCATCTTCAGTCAATTGATATTAAACCGAAACCGAAAGCGGTTGACTGAAGATCACTCTCCTTGGTGAGACCAAAATATTTCAAGAACTGAATTGTGTAAGCAATGTTTCGATGTGGTGTGAACCGGAAAACTTAAATGTCAGTTGTAACAACATCTGCGAAAAACTAAGAAACTTTAATGGATTCAATTTCAATTTACGGAAAACAGGATTTAATTTTAATTAAATTAATCAATTTAACAGGAGAACAATTTTAATTTGTAATAACAGGATATTAATTTACGTAAGGTGTATCAAAGTATATTATATCTTTAACACTAGATGAATCCAATAAAATCTTTTCAGGCTTAGATCTTTTTAAGTTTTTAAATTGGATTCAAGGAATATAAATTTATGTACTGCACCTGGAACCCTTTCAGTGAGGTAGTTTTGCCAGCAGAGGCCAACTTGTTATTGACCCATTGGACGATCTCTTTTTCAACGATAGGGCTCCCTGTGTTGGCCAACTGTGTCAGTATTGACAGCGTATACGCTCGCATCAACTGCCATATGAGGGCTGTAACATCATCAGACTCTCTCAGAACCCTTAGATTCAACGAATTCTTTCATGTGAGCACAGTTACAGTAATTACAAAAGTAAGGAATGAGGAAATAAGAGCAAGATTTAATGAAGATTCACTTGAAGAAATCATGTGATACAATAGTTCTGATGTGTCAAAAGGATACAGAAGGATGGGCTAGTGAGATTATAAAACATAGAGAAGACCCAGGAACACTGGGAGCAAAAGATTAATATAATAATATTTCTGAACATTGTTTAGTATCTTACTTAAATATATGTGTTGATATTCTCCGCTAATGTTCATTAACCCTTTTAACCCCGGCCATTAAATCAAGTGATGTGCCAGAAATCCCAAGCCATTTTCAGACAAAATGTAAGGGTTTTGTAAAAAATTCATAACTCAGTTATTTTTTAAGATATTTAGGTATTCTTTTTTTGTTTTGCTTCTTTATACATGTAGCTTCCAGAAATATACAAATAAAATTATTATTTTGAAAGTAATTTTTTACATACATATACATATATAAAAAATAAATAAAAATGAAAAAATTTCAAGTTTGATCATGGAAACCATATAGATAAAAAAATATTTGACACAAAAATACCCATTTACTTTATGATATATTTAATCCTTAATAAAAAGAAACAAAAATTATAGGCCTACCTTATTTACAAGTGGAGTAACATCAATTTTTGTGTTACTCATTGCAACAGTAGGCCTACCAGATGATGTTCCTGGTTGAGCAACGTCCTCATCTGACGAATTTTGAAAGGGTTCAAAAGTTGGGTCTTCAACTATATCATCTAAATAAGTTTCAGATAATTCACTATCACTTTCCTCTGCTAATTCCCCTTCTGATTCAGAAGAAATGTTTTCAAGATATCCATCACTCAAATCGTCGTCACTAATCACATCCACACCATTTGCAACTAGGTTACTAATTAGTGTATTTTCACTTACGGGAGACTTTGAACGATGTCTTTTACTCATTTTGAAATCAAACAAATAATAAACTAAACTTTAACTGCCGTACTTTACACTGCTTTAACCTAAAACTGTGAAGAAAACGGAATATTCACAACCACGTGATGTACAGCTGTCTGCAACAAGCGTGAGCAGTCAGTCGAGACGAACTGCAATTGCTCAGTCACAGACTGACAAAATACGAAGTCAAACCATTACAAACTAATATATTTCGATGCAAAATATCTTTGTGCACAAGTCTGTGAAATTTCAAAGCATTTGGTGAAATAGGTGGCCAGTAAAGTAATAAAAAGTGCACGTCCGCACTATACGGACGTCGGGAGTTGACGCCATTTTTACGACGTCCGTATAGTACGCACGTCGGGGTTAAAGGGTTAAATAATATTTTACCAGTTTTATCCCAAAACATGCCAAATTGTAGTATTATTTATTATATATAATAAATGCAGGGAAAATTTGAAAATTTGCTGTGGATGTGCGTGTTCAATAAGTTTACTGTATCTCAGCTAATCCAGATTTTCATTAAAACTGGGTCCAATACTACTTACTCTGGGTAAATTACTCTAAGGAGTTACAACCTAATGTTACGGTCATGGAAAGGTCATAAACAGTAATGATCTATCAGTTTTTCTGTACCGTTCTTGATTTAAAAAAAAACTATTCTTGGTCTGATTACCAATTCTACCACTTCATCATAAAATATTCTTATCTAGACAATGAAGTAGATAAGAATAAAACGTTATTTTATTTGTCTAAAAGAAAACATCGTTGATTTGGAAGTTGTTAAATATATATTTATATTTACTTTATATGACACAAATCGATGCAGCACAAACTGCAACTCAATTTGGAATGAACACATATGAACAATATTAGCTTCACATGTCACCACAATCAAAACACAAACGATAGCTAGCTAGCAGAATGATTAACAATTTATGGATGGTTGTGTTCTGGTTCTTTTCCCAAGAATTGGTGGCATGGCTAATAAAATATGCCACAATGTAATATTTATGTTTAATTATTATAAAGCACTGCTTACTCACTATAAATGTCAACAGCGTATAAAGTTATGACTAAACTAAGGGCAGTATTTACAACTGATGTACTTTACCTAGGGTGAGTGTTGCATTGCCGTCATTCAAGTCTTGGCCTGCAATTCCCACCAAAGAAAACTTTAGCTCTTTGCCTAGTTCAATGGCATAATTACAGTTCTCCAACTTTTCCATGAATTTTCGTAACTTCGAGAAATTCCTGAAACAAAAACTGTTGTCAATAATTCTATATCATAAGATACAATACTTATGGGTACAACCAAGCATTGAACCCTGTATGACACACCTAATTAAGAAGTTTTAAGTGATAATAATTTTGGTAATAAAACTATCCCTGGATGTCAATTTTTAAAGAAATATTGATTGGTTAAAATTGATAGTTGATGATTCAACACATACACAATTTAAACAGATGATTTTTCTCAATTAGTGTTTTAAATCTTCATATCAGGCATGGTTGTTATTTTAATTTTAACAATACATTTATACCATTACACTATTTAAAATTATAATTTCTACTTAATAAATTCAAAAATTTGATTTATGTTTAAGAAAATAAAATATCAGATTTACAATATTTTAATAAGTTCTACAAAATTGTATGTACATTTTTGTACATATTAATGAAAAAATACTTGGTACTGCGATATCATCAATGGCTTCTCAATACATCTGATACTAGGTAATTCAAACTAGAGGAAAAATACCTGGTACTAAAAGGGTTAATATTAAGGTTTTCAAATCCCAATCCAATATTTAACACTTAACCTGATTGAGACATCAGTACACAAACTCATTAATCACATTTAAGTGTTGGATTATCCAATTGCTAAAAACTAAAATGAGTTAACTTTTCTAAAAAGAGAACAAGAACACTTTGTTTATCACAAGTAATGAGGGCTGTTAACAAGGGAAATGACTGGGAATGGTCACAACAATTGTTACAAAGCAAGTAAGAACTTGGTGCTAGTAACACAATAACCATGCTATTACGTAGAAAACATGTGCTGACATGCCTTTACCTGCACCCGGCAACTCCTATCATCCTTACTGAAATATAATAAAACATTTCATAAACCGTATAGTTTATTTAAAACAACTTAGCTTATAAGTATTACAGAACAATTTCTAAACCAATCACACTCTTGAAGTCCTAAACTGAATAAAACTTTAAACTGTTCGAAACTTGGGACTTGAACAGAGATTTTCACATAACATTTTACAATGTTTCACAGTTCATATTTTGAATCAAATCAAAAATTGCTTATTTAATAGAATACAACATATGTGACACTAATATCAGCTATTTGATATATATTTAACTAATACATATGTTTCTGCTATTAGGTAATTATTGAAATTTATTCCCCACACAAGCATAGCTTTTGCATGAGAAGCTATTAATTAATTACCCTGTAATTATCAAATAAATTTATAAGGCTACTGCAAAAAAGAGGAATAAATGAATGTAAGACAAATAAATAAAGAACATAATATTGAGGGCAACGATGACCTATACTACCAGCTATGTGCTAAGGTAACAAGAAGGTCCGGAAATTGGTTTAAAAATCTAGAGATCTTCCAAGGCTCACAGTAAAGTTTCTGGTTTATTCTTAGTTTTGCACAATGTGAACATTCTAAGTTTTCCTAATTAGGTGGTCCCTGTTTCACTTTCTAATACTAGATCATAATGAATATCCAATGGCCTGTCACAAGTTGTTGACCTGTAGATGGTAATTTTTTTTTTTTAGTTCATAGTTGAACAATAATCATTATTCGAAATAAAATCACCTTAATAATAATGTATGTACCCTTTTAGAACATGATTCAGTACTGATTACAAGGGATTAAGGTATAATGCATTTATACTACATTAAACCTATTTGTTTGTATTGGAAAAACATAACTAATACTCACGATTCACAAATCACTTGGCTGCAGTAGTAAAACAGAATATAATTAGAATAAAAGAACATAACTATCTGTTTATGTTATGAACCTTAACATTTGGTGGAATTTAATTAATTATTGTCATAACTAGGGATGGCCCAGTAAAAAATATTTCTATCCCAATGCCGATACCAAAATTATGGTTTTGATTCTTGATTCGGGATTCAATGCCTATACTGGTTCCTGTGTTATTTGTAACTTAAAATATAGGATGTTTTTTTTTAATTGTATCACTATATTTCAATTGTTAATACATGCGTCTGGAATTAAAATTACAAACTTGATTCCAGATTCCAGAACTGAACCATCCCTAGTTATAACAATCATCAAAACTAAATCTTTTCTAAATTAGTATTATAAATAACGTAATTTATCCAAAAAAATACTGAGAAGTTAAAAAATATGACCGCTAACAAAAATGTCGTCATATAGACAAATTATTTTTAAATAATCCAATTATGTTAGATTTAAAAAAATATATACTAGTTTTGTATTTGGATGACTAAGTACCTGTGGACTCTGTTCCATTTGACGATGCCAGGCTTGATGATATCGTAAAGTTGGAAGATGATGAGGCCATCGGCCAGATCTGAGTACAGCCAGTTCACATGAGGAGTAACACCCATTGAGTTCATCCAGTTTCTGTAAGCTGAAAAAATATACAAATATAAATCAATTCTTATGACAATTTAGTTTTATATTTCTTAAGACAACTAAATCTTGAGTTCCATTGGAGTGATTCTAATAACTGCAAATCATTATGTTAATCATTGAAATATTTTCACTTTGCATATTTTGCACAGATTAAAAAAGTAAGGATTTAATACAATATTTATGGTGAAAAAGGGTTTCTTATTAAGAAATATTTTAACAAAGACTTTTTTTTAAGTTTGTATCCGCACAGATTAGTCCTAGGCTAGAATTTTTGAAAGAATGTTTTTGACTGGAGTGATTGTATGAAAACTTTATGATTAGGGCCAACATTGTTCATAATGTGGACCAATGATAGTAAGAGCCTTATGTGAACCAGTCAGAGGACCAGACTAACTGCAAAGTGTGCACAAATAGTAATATACGCATTTGGAACTTTACAAAACTTAACAATAAAAAACGAAAAGTGTTCATTCAATCTGCAATTTGCCATAAGTGTAATGAAATTTTGTAAAACCTTCATTGGTGCCAAGTTTGATACATACGTACTAACTTAACTCATAAAGAAACACTGTGATCATTATCATGAACGTTGATGCGGTCATTTAAAAAATTAACACATCACTGCCTTACTCATTACGCCATTCTCTTAAACTTCACAAAGCTGGCGATGGATTTCAATCAGTTTGTAGTTCTTTTGCCAACAAAATCAAACCACTGACCGTACTTTACAAGTGGCAGGATTTTCAATAGCAGCACACATTATAACTGGTAACTGACACAAGTAGGAGAGATCCTACCACAAACCATTGAGTTGTCAATGCGTACTGAGCATACGGATCGTTTTACTCCAAAATGGCGGCTCTAACACAGTTCATGACTAAGCTAGTCCCAAACGTCTGTTACTTTCTGAACAATCTTCGTAATTAGATTTCAGTCTCTACATAAATTCAACATACTTAGATGTGATTGTACATTAAAATGGCTGTAAGCCTACAAAACGTATGTAAATAATGCATATAAATTAATACCTAAAGTGTACTTGTACCTTAATTATAATAATTTAAAATATCAACATGTTTATGTTCTAGATCTACTAGAACGTTGGATAATATGTAACAAAGCAATTGTGCATAAGCCTGCAAATATCCAATAAGTTAAAAATAGTTACTTTTCTCTTCTCTTGTCTCTTCCAAGTTCTCAAGCCCTTCAATCTGCTCCTCTGGCCGCTCCAGTCCAGGGTAGAAGTTGAACAGGTTAGCGACAAAGGCCAAATTCAGCTTATAAATGCCGCCCACAACGTCACTGGGCGTTACAAATGTGCGACATCCCAATTTTCCAGCTTGTTGCAGCATTACTTCTGCTCTCCTCAGCCAATCCTTTCTCCTAATACAATAAAAACACAAAATTGACAATTTGTATTCCATAAAGTAATCCCTTACTCCAATGCTCAATAAAAAAAGTTTAAAATATTCATTTTTAAAAATGTATTTATTTTTGTTTTATACAATCTGTTAATTTTGTTATTCGTGCCAGAACATGAAACATTCATAGAGTAAACAAATATTTTTTTTTAAATTTAGGGTGTGAGTTTTTTTATCAGTGATAATTAGGTTTGTATTGTGAAAAATACCATGCCTTAAATACATATTTTGTAGCATTTTCATCAAAACACAATTTATTCAAGTAAATACTAAAGATATTTCAATTTAATTTTTCAGCATTTTATTAAATATTAAGTAATCTTCTAGATAATATGCTATTTAGCAAAAATGTACCTATAAATTTAGTAAGACATATGTATGTAATTACATTTTCCAAAACTGGTTTTTGTCACATTGTATCTGAAAAAAATACGCTTCTCCGTTATTCGTAATTACAATATAATCTGTTACAAAATAAAATAAAAATCACAAGAATTGAATAAACTTTTATAAAAATGTAAAATTGTTAAGATCTACTTCACAGCTGTGATCTGCAATGTTTCCTTAACAAAATACTTACTTCTTACAGTATTATTAAAGTGACATAATATTCTAAAACAAACTCTAGAGTTAAGTAGGACACTATAAGGATAGGATAACAGTATTTGTCGACTAAGAAACAAGGGCAAACTGAACATCTTAACAATCAGAGTTCTTAACAATCAAGTTATATTGTATGAGAAATTATTGTAAGAAATGACACCAGGCATCATTGGCTGAGCATTAGCGAAGCATATTACTCGAGACTGGAAAATTTTTCAGTTCCCTCCGTCTGTCCGCACAATATCTCGAAAGTTACAGTTCGAGGACTTTAGCTGTGCGCGTGACCTTGGGTGTGTGGTGATAGGCGGGAGGGGTGGTGGGGTAGTATTATGCGCTGCGTCCCGAAAACATTTCCTGTGACACATAGTTAAAACCCTCCTTTCAGGAACCGTATTGGCCCAAATAACTCATCACACTCGCTAAAATCAGTCTGTTTTGTGACAGTGCTGATCGTGGTGGAATTAAAAAAATAATAGAATACCAAATAATAGCAATACTAGGACTTATCCTTGTTTTTCAGTTGTTATAGTGTTGTTTAATGTGTTTTTGAAAATAACGTATTTGTCAATACTAATCTGCAAATCGAAATCGTGAGTTTAAAGTCGTTAAAGAGATTGTCGCGCCTTCATCTCAGCGGCTAGCACGTAAACGCAACCCGCCACACAGATAGCGTTTATTAGTTGAAAGGGTAGTATTAGGGCCCTACGAGCACAGCTAAATTCCTCCAACTGTAAGTGACCCGTAGACTTGAAAGTTTGCATGAAGCTTCATATTTAAATAAGGAACACTGAGTTCGATGATGGTGCATGTGACTCCATGGGATTTTGCTGGGCATTAGCGAGTATTTTTACATTGGTCTTATAGGTAACCGTGATGGTAACAAAAAAAACAAAACTAAGTACAATCATATGGGGCTTCAACATGTGACTCTTTTATTCGTAGACGTAAAAGAAAAAAAAAATAGAGTGTAAAGACAATGTTATAAAATGGTAACAAGAATTGATTTCAGGGCACTACTTTTGGGTTGTAGTACTCTCCCTATGATATTGATATGATACCCAATTTAATTAACAAAATGTGAATGTATCATGTAGCAAGATAACACAAGAAACTTTTCATCTTGAATTGCAAAATGTATATTGGTTAAATTGCAGAAAAATTCAAAGTACCATAAAAATGAATGATAGAATACCTCCTCAGTCCATTTCACATAAAAAAGCGCATGCGATAGGTAATGTATCTGACTGGCGTGAGATAATAGCTAAAGGGCAAGAGTGAATAATTCAATTTATAACGCAGGATGACACATGACACATTGACAGTGTGCATGAATAACAACAAAATAAAAATGTGCCTGAGATTATCTTTTTTCATGCTTTACACTGCACATTACATAATACAGAAATACCAAACAAATATTTTCATACATCCGATAGTATTTTTTCAAAACTAAAACTAATTTTGCAATATTTTTAGTTACATTCAATTAGCAAAAAGGATTGAAACTGTGACTTGAGGATGATGATAATAAATCATGTGGGATTTTAGGACCAAGTTTAGCTTTTATATGTTCTAAAGTGTTGATTTTAAATCTGTTAACATTATTAAAAAAATATTATATTATATTTAATTTGATATGTGTAAGATTAAACAAAACATTGATTAAATCTTACAGAAAGTGCTTCCACAGTCACGCCTTTCTCAGGAGGTGCAATCTGTTTGATGAGATGTGTGTAGATTTCTGAATCACAGATGTCTTCATGGAAGTTGTTGCAACGTCTGTGAACAAAAATAATTCACTTGTAAGTTTCTCTTCTACACGCAAACACTGTATACAGTATGTAACAGATATTCAGATAATCCAAAAAGTCTAGTCCCAACATTATTTGTCTTGAGACTTGAATCCACACGACATACAAGCAAGCTGATTATGGATGAACCAAAGAGGTTCCCATTATTTCATTTAATAACTAATTTATTTGAGTAACACATTCACTCCTAACGTCTCAAATCGGAACGCGCTGAACTTTCTCTGGGTACTGCTGTCTCCAATCAGAGACCTCTGACCATTGTTTCTATATACGCTAAAAAGTTTTATATGTGCATACCTAGTGAGTAGCAGTGAATGTATTAAAAAATATATGTTGTGAGCAATTTTCAGTCTACAAAATTATCTTAATATTTTTTTTTACAAATTTATAAGAAGTATTTAATTGTGATGAAATACTTTTTTAATGTTTGTATCTTTAATTTTAACTCTCTCGTGACAATAGCTTTCATGGGGTTTGTGTTGCCTATTAGGCCTATAAGGTGAGGGACAATTCCTGAGATTGGTAAGTGGGAAGTACAGAATTGATTTAATTTTGATTTTTTAAATTTAGTTTTGATGTTGTCAGATTTATTTTACTTTTCTATTGCTGAAATTGCTGTTTTAGTTTATCACTTTGGCCTTTCCAGGAAATATCCATACTGCAATTGCTATAACAAACCTGGGCAGTCCAGCTCTCTCCAGGTGATGGTTGACCCACCGCAGCAAGATGGCCTCCGGGGACAGTTTCATGAGATCCTCGATACCTTCTCCCTCTGTCAGCAGAGTTGTCAGCCCAGGGCAATTCTCCAGGTTGATTTGATTGAACAACCCTATCTGTTGGAGCAATCGAATACAAGTTTGAGTAGAACAATTCAAATCTATCGTTTCACATATATTTGTACCATGTACCATTATATTAAGAGACAATTATATGTTCATCATATCTCATCAATGATTAAACTCTCTCCACCAAATTGTATTGTTCAACTAACCACAGACAGACAATCTGTATTTATTTTTGTACATCCTACATTGAATTGTACTAATTTATTCAAATCAACAATTAGTAGCAAAAATTCAAATTATTCCTTTTTTATAACGATAAAAAATATTATTAACAATAGTGCTCCTTTAATTAATGTAAGGCCTTACCGACAATATAAACTTTCAAGATTTTTCTAACTTAATTTTTGTTATGAGTGTTAGCAATTTTCTTAAGATTACGTAAAAAAATCACTAATGTATGTGGTTCTTTTAAAAAACTTCATAGGGTTTTTGTGAAGGCAGTTCTGTACAATCTTGCTGCATAAATTTTTTCATCATACAATTTGAAACATATACTTTGTTCGGTAACATACGTAATACATTATAAGATATACTTGTAGATTTTTTAACATTTTTAGGTTTGAAAGTTGCTGATTTACAGATATCTTGTTTTATATATTTAACATTATTGCTATTGCCTTATTTTGTAAAATAAGACAGCAGATTCTGAGAAGAATTAGCACTGTACACACATTCACTATATAAAATATGGAACTGAATGTAAACATAGAAATTGTTCGAAAAACTTTAAAAACCATATTCATTTTTGGTACCACATATACCAATAAACCCCACTGCATGTGAGTAAAAACACTAATATACGCACAACTTATTGAACAATTCAGTATTTGAGATAATTCATTTTAATTTAGTATACTACAAAAATTAATTTAGATTTTATTTGAGCTAAATTAGGTTAACCTGAATAATAGATTAGTTATGAAAATTTATAACAAATTTGAGTAATAAGTAACTTTGCATATACCTGTATTTAAAATACAGGTTATGTAGCTTATAATTCGTAACACTATCACACAGTAACTACAGCTCTGCTATTTAGCGTAATAAATGTATACGAATAGATAAATTTGAATTTAACTCACTCGAATGATCTGCCAAAGCAAGCCCAGCACCAGGTGAGGTTTGCCCTTGGCCAGGTCATGAGCATCGATGTTGACGATGTTGCAGCCTATACTACGGCTGGAGTTGAGAGCCATGGTCAGGTTTTCCAGCTTCTTGTACACTGTTAGATTCTTTTTGTTGAGAGCTCGGTTGTCAATGGTGTCAGGACATGAGTGGTTTATCACTTTACTGAAATTTAAAAACATTTGTTACTTACGTATAAGAGTACAATGCAATTAAATAAATTGAATACAATGGGACATCATAAAGAAACCAGAGTAGTGTTCAGGAGCAGGGTTTGTTCAGTAAAAAATTCTCCTACTAGTCGTGTACGAGGTTTGTCTAACAAATATCTAACCTTGACTTCTGGCAAGAATATGAATCACTCTGCAGCAATCATGACAGTCCTTCAAAGTAAATATCCTCCATGAGCCACCACAGTCATCCAACACTTCCAAACACATTCCTTGAACTCATTTTTTTAAATAGCTAACAGAGCTGTTGCATTTTGTCTAATTTGTTCTATGTCCTCAAACCTTTCCACATTCAGAGGAATTTTGGAATCAGGCAGAAATCACAACACGGAGCTATGTCAGGATTGAATGAAGATTGATGAAACTGTTTGACGGTTAATTTGTTCTAAAAACTTGTGAGTAAAGATTGATGAATGAGCTCGCACAGTACTGTGACGCAAAATATAATCCCGAGCTGGCCACAATTTCCTTTGAACTGGATCTCGCAGCTGTGCTAGGACATCAAAATAATATTGCTTGTTGACCATTTCTCGTGGAGGTACTCATGTTGAACATTCAATCATACCATTGACCAGCTTTTGTATCAGCAAGAGATTGGCCATTCTTCCCACCAATAAGGGAGGAAGCTCAAATACAAGTGCACTCCTTGAGGACTCAACCGGAACCTCACTGTAAAGGTAAACTTATGCTTTGACAATGCTTCAACTCTGTCTTTTGTTTTTACCATTGCTCTTCACAAGTCTTCCACTGTGAAGTCTGAGCTTTTGTATCAGGATCATAGCCATAAACCCATGTCTCATCACCAGTAATAACTGTATATCCCAGTTGCTACGAAATGAATCCAGATTGTTTTGTGTGATTTCAACAACAGTTCTCATTGGTACCTGAAAGAACACGTGCAATGTTTGCAAGATTTCTTACAGGTTACTCTGCATTGATATGTTGGGCCATCTTTGAATTGCCTAAACCACTCTTTTATTATTTGTTAATGTAAATAAAGAATAAATGCTATTGCATAGTTTATGCCAGCCACCATCGTGAGAGCAAGCTTCAAACTTTTAACTATCGTAGTGAAAGGAATTTTAGTTTTGTTATACTGGGAGTTGTATCACTTAAGAGAGCGATTCTTACTGAACATAGCTTTTTGTCTACTTTGGAGATTATCATATATGTTAAACTATGTAATGTATTTTCTGACAGCTGCATAGAGTTGTTTCCACAACGGCTACCACTCAATACACACTTGTACTGCACTGGCTTCTCCCCATGGACAGGCAGAATAAGGCTAAAAACAAAAAGGGGAAAATAAAACTTGAACAAGATTCAGGAAAATTATATAGTCAGGTTGATTTAGGTTGCCAAGTATATTAGGAGGAAGAGCAGGTATTCATTACCTCGGAGGGTTTTTTTTTATTCATTTAGCAGGTTGTGAATCTTTTTTTGTCATTGGCATTGCTGCAGATGAAATATAAGTGCAAAAATAATATTTCGTTTTGACGATGTAAATGTGTATTGTACATAATTGATTTTTATTTTGTACTGTCAAAATATTTGTATATGTTCTTAGTCACATATAAATTTGGCATTTTTGAACTATTTAGATGTACAAAAGAAGTTTTTTGAATGAACGAGAAACTCAAAAGCTGCACTTAAGTCAGCTAAAGTAGGCTTGCCAGTATAGAGAAAAGATGTGGACTTGGATGTAGATTAATGCATGCAAAAGTATTCTGCATATCTTTGCAATTTTCTTCGGTAAATTATTATTACTGTAATTTCTTATCTGGAATTTCTTTTGAATTAATCATTACAATGATCATATATTCACTGATTACCATAACTCTTTTGTATCCATGACTCAGAGCACAGTTTACGTGCTCTATCGTACTGTAACAGGCAGCGAAGTATATGAGCGAGATAATTGATTATTTCAACATAAATGTTTGGGTGTACAGTGATAACCAACTCCACATATGACTTATCAAACCATAACAGAACAGTATTATAAATACAGGTGTTCCTTTTACAAGATATGTGCCGTTATCGTTCATTGTTGGTGTTTTGTAACCTTGATACATTTGTTCTTGTGTTGCTACTACATTTATGCCAATACAACAGTGGCTGAATTATATATATTTACTATGACTTCTTTGCAAACAATTTACTGATACACAACAACTAGCTTTGTACTACTATGAATTTGCTATTGAAAATTTATTACTAATTTTCAATCTTCTTCCTAATAAAGTAATTTATTTGTAACAAACTGTTCCTATTTTAGCTTACAGTTTATTTGTATGGTAGATAGAAGAAAAATTAAAATGAATGTAAATGTAAACAAATTTGAATTGTTTTTTGACAATTGTCTTCAGTTTTATTGCTGTGTATGATTCACTGATTATTAAATAAGCAGGGCCAAGTCTACAGTATTTACGTTTCAGTGTTATTTATTTATACTACTGCTATAAACTTAATTTAAGCAAAGTATCCAGAATTAAGTTGTTTTATACGCAGTATCAAAAAACAAAGCTGGAATTGATTTGTTTTGCTCCTCAGCATTGTTGCATAAGTGGTAGTATTACAACAGATAGAGTTATAAGTATTGTTGCTTTAAAACTGCATTGGTGAACTAACTAATAACAGTCAGATTAGTTTTAAAAGAAAAAGCCAGAAAAGGTCCACCATATGTTTGGAAAATAGAATAATGGTGATGATGAAGTCTATGATACTTATTTATTTGTCTCTCATCCTAAAAGTAATACATTACATTGAAAGAGCCATACAATGCAACCATTTTAATATTTGTACAACCTTCTTGGAAATGCTACAGATACTTTCATATCTACAATTAATTGTCTATTAAAATGTACTTGCAGTGCTTTTCCACTTACTTACAAACCTATGACTCCTTGATTTCACACTACATATTTTAAGTACATGGATATGTGTAAAATAACCATGTGTTCTAAGAAATATTTATTAACAAAATGTCTATTCCGATATTTTAAAAAGGAAGTATTCCATTACATGAAATGAAATTTAAAATGTGTTGTTTTACACTGAATAACTAAACATGTAATTAATCTTAAAATTGCAATAAATATTTTTTTTTTCTTGAATTTGGTTCATTCTTATTTTTTATATACAAAGAATTTATAACACGTAAAAAATTATTGTGGGAGGATTCTTACACAAAAGTCCGTAAGCATGGAAATTTGAACTTTTCGGTAGTTTTTCAAACATCCGTTGGCACTAAAAGAGTTAAACTTCTGATACAATATAAAATTTGTATTGAAATTCACCCATTACTATTGCTTAAGGGGACTTGAACGCTCCATATAAACCCATGTTAAATTAGGTACTTTTGTGTCCCATTATCTTAGCAAGTAATAAAGATACCAACCTGATATTTTTATCACTTACTATGTGGTCCTATACAAAGCTACTGATCTATTTTTATGAACTTATAACTCTGTTTGGCCAAGTTATGATTTTTTTTTATCTAGCGAGTTCTAAATAACCCTGAAATATAGACTATTTTTCAGTAAAATGAGGCCTAATAAGTCAATACTTGTTATAATTGTTTCTTTGTAGATCAGTAGCATCATAGATACGTACTAAACATCCTGTAAAAATTTCAGCTTGTTATCTTTAGTACTTTCAGAGAAAACGGGTCATTTGTGTGAAAAATCAAAATTTTCGGGAAAACGCAAAAAACCAAAAAAATTTAAATAAAAAGTATATTTTTCACAATACTTGAGCTCTAAAACCCTCCAGGAACATAATATTCATCATTCTCCTCTTCCTCTCCAAGAGCTCTCCTTCTTTTCTTCACTCGACTTTCCTTGGTCATCACTACTACCTAATTTCTTCTCAGAAGAACTGGGTGGCACTACAACTTTTGGAGTAGTAGGCCGAGGCCTAACTGTTGAGTCTTCATCTGGTGAAACTGAAGGTAACCTTTTATAAAACCTATTACCTTTATTGGTACGTTTTTTAAAGATTCCTTTAGGTCTAGTCATTATATTATCAAAGATCACTTTGAAATAAAAGTCTATAAACACTGAGTCAACTTCCAATAATAACAAAATATTGTCAGAACAACAAAGTTGCTAGGTTACAAACAATTGACAATAACAAAACAAGCAGACATCTGTTAAAACTGCTAAGGTCGTAGAGAAACAAAACCTAAGAGTAAGTAAATAATAAATCAGTAAAATCAGCACTATAAGAAAGCTCAACACTGGATACAGCCGTCAATGGCGTTGCAGAGGCAACTTCAAAAATTTATTTGAAGCATTTAGAAATTTTTGTGAGTGATAATATTAATATCATTGTATTCCGAAAATGTCAAACTACAATAAAAAAAAAATAAAAAAATATATGTTAAAAATAATTTTTTTTTGTCCAAGTCCCCTTAAGACAAACTTTTTTAGCATCACGATCATTAATACTAGATCTTGCCCTAGTCACAGTTCCATTCCCTCAAAAACTTTACAATATTGTTGAATACTTCACACATCAACAATTCAATAACAGTAAACTTCGTTATAATGCTATGAACAGGTTAAAGAAGGGTATGTGAATGAACATTGAATTACTCACCAAAGTAGGATTCCATCTTTGACTTTATCATAGAGTGTCTTGCCTTCAGCATCAATGGGCAGAAGATGTGCCAGGTCTGGGTCTCCACCCAGGTTACTATTGATCCAATCAGAGAATGCCAACTGCTCCTCCAACCGCACAGAGTGTGTGGTCCCTAAACCATCATTTGTGCATTACTCAAACTGCTTTTTTTTGTTTTGTTTGACTAAAAAAATTCTTTTTTCCTTACAAATAGTGTGAAAAACCTGGATTTTGGAAAATATGCAAGTTAAAATTCAAAACAAAATAACTCTCTTTTTGTTCCTATATATGGTAAACAAAAGAAGAGACAAGTAAAAAGACTAAATTGTTATATTAGGTAAAAAAAATAATAATGGGAGTCTATTCTCCAGTGCCATTATTTGGTACTCTTCCGGCACCATACAAGGTGTGTTCAAAACTATTACGAATTTTAAATTTTCGCGGGTTACGTATATTCGAATTTTGATTTTTTTGTGGCATTATGTTGGTACATATGTCTCTCACTTATGTTGACAATTTCGGCCATTTTGAATGTTCAGTTAATTGTTGAAAGCTGCTTTGCTTGCACGTGTTTTGGTTCGTCTTCAACTTTTACCCATTCAAAAAAATGGAACAAAGAACCTGTATCAAATTTTGTGTGAAAAACTAAATTAAGTGCGCGGATGCATTCCGAATGTTGAATGTGGCATACGGAGAAACTACTTTGGACAAAAGCAACGTTTATCGGTGGTACAAAATGTTTTCAGAAGGGCGAGAAGATGTGAACGACGAAGAGCGTGCCGGACGCCCGAGCACTTCAACAACAGACGAAAAAATTGATGAAGTGAAGAAAATTGTATTGGCCAATCGTCGAATCACGGTTAGAGAAATTGCCGAGGACCTAGGCATATCGATTGGCTCGTGCCATTCGATTTTAATCGATAATTTGGGTATGAGACGGGTCGCCGCAAAATTCGTATCAAAATTGCTCAATTTCGATCAAAAAACAGCATCGCATGAACATTGCTAATGAGATGTTGGAATCTGTCCACGACGACCCGAATTTGCTCCAGAGGGTCATAACTGGTGACGAATCGTGGGTTTATGGTTATGACGTGGAAACCAAAGCTCAATCATCTCAATAGAAGCTGCCGCACGAACCAAGACCGAAAAAAGCACGCCAAGTTTGGTCGAATGTGAAAGTTTTGCTTACAGTTTTCTTCGATTACAGGGGCGTGATGCATCATGAGTTCTTACCACAAGGTAGAACGGTGAATAAGGAATATTACCTGCAAGTTATGCGCTATTTGCGCGAAGCAATCCGCCAGAAACACCCAAATTTGTGGAAAAACAAAAATTGGCTTTTGCACCACGATAATGCCCCTGATCAGACATCGCTGCTTGTACGCGACTTCTTGGCCAAAAACAACACACTAATGATACCGCAGCCACCGTATTTCCCAGATCTGGCCCCATGTGACTTTTTATTGTTCCCGAAACTGAAGAGGCCCATGAAAGGACGACGATACTCCACAATTGACGAGATAGAGGCGGCATTGAAGGAGGAGCTGAACAAGATACAAAAAAATGATTTTTTGAAGTGCTTCGAAGATTGGAAAAAATGTTGGCACAAGTGTATAATATCCCAGGGGGATTAATTTGAAGGGGACAAAATAGATATTCACAAATAAATAAATAATTTTTGAAATTACACAAAATTCGTGATACTTTTTGAACACACCTCATATATGACTTAAGCACAGCTTTTACCATCTGTTTACTGATTTTCTCGAGTGTCATAATAATAAAAGAGATCTATTGGATATTTCCAATAATAATTCGCTGGGATCTCTGGCAAAACAACAAGTTCTGAAGAGATTTTTTCAAAACATGTCAAGTATGTTCAATATGTCAAGTGAACTGTGTTATATATTGTGAGTAATTGAAAACCAAATACTAGTATAAAAATATAAAATTTTCAAGTTTTAGATAATAAAATAATAAATCTACTCAAGTGGAAATAAAGTTTCTTTCCAAAAATGGTGATTTAAAAATATTTTTACATTATATATCGTATATTACAATAGTAATACTACGGAATTAAAGAATAACATACTTTTTTAAAGAGGAAATAATACAAATTATACTTTAATACAGTCGGAAAGAATTTTAAAATGTATAGAATTGTGAAGTCCACACCATTATTTCCAAAATGACATGGCGGTGCTCTAGAGTGTTAAAATATAGTAAAGACAAAGTGTACTCTGTGAATTATATTCAATTGAATATATAACTATAATTATTTCTGAAAAACCCTTACCCCTTTTTAAGCATTTAGTAATAATGTTTATTTTTAAACCATGGCTTTTACATCAAGAAATAGTGATTTTGTCAAAAAATTTACCACTAATAAATCGGTAATTCAAATCTTGATAGTTTGAGCTTCTGTATAGTTCGAAGTACTATGTAGTAAAAGAATAAAAATACAGAGCAATAAATAACACTTGTAAACAGCACCTTCGACTTTCAAATGCTGTGTAAGAGTTGTAGGCACAATAATGCGTATATTTCGTTACGTGACTGACTTGCGACTTATATGAAGAAATTGTGCAAGAGACTATACCGACAATGACACACAGTACACGCTACGCAGCGCTAGAGGTAGCTTTGTGCAACATAGAAAAACAAGCAGAAGCAACTGCAGCCGACATTATATCACTTCAACACTGGCAGGATATCGCTGCGATGTGTTGAAACAAAAAATCTATTAGCAGCTTATTTAAAAGTAAAACTTGTCTAATGTACATAACATTCTCTTTTATACTTTCTTTTTATTTTAGTAAAATGCAATCATTCATTACTTAACCTACAAACAGTGGTTTTAATTAACAATTCCCTTTTCTCATGATGCTCCGTGTTAATTTGAATTTTTTATAATTCGAAGTAGGTTCGGTCCCATCTACATCGAATTACCGAGGCTCTAATGTAGCTACATTTTCACAGATTCCAGTCTATTAAATAACAGAAAAATATTACAACCCACGCTTTCAAGAAAAGTATAGTTTAAAATTTAAAAGGAGTTAAATAGTAACAATTCTTAAAGATATATTATGTATACTGTTGGTATTAGTCTTCAATCCAACCTGTAGGTGCAGGGAGCCGGGTATCACCCAGTTATGCCATGAGACAGGTATAAAATGTAAATGCATGTGACGGTAGTCTGCTTCCTCCACCACTTTAAAATTGGCAAGACTACACTGCTTATTCTTCATTAAGGTAACATTTCACCTTGAGGTTGCTAAGATACACTGCCAGTGTATTCCCAGTGGAACACACAACAAGGCTGGCAAGAGAGGATAGATAGCAAAACCTGTGTATTCATAATTCTAAGGCGGAGAAGATGGGGTTGCCGCAAAAGTTGTACTCCTTTCACTAGAATAGATTGAAAGGTTTCACGATTGGTACTGAAGTTGTTCTTAGAGTTCAAAGAATTTAAATTAAGAATTTTTAACTATCTGATTAATTTGACAAAATAATTACATCAAAACAAGATTTGTACCGTAGTAAATATGTTGGCAATTGTCCTAGAACAAGAATCCTTTTCAATTCAAACTGTCCACATTACATACGAGTTTTCAAAAATTCTCCTTTCGTGATCAACTTGTCTTTACTAGCTCAAAAGTAATGCGTTCTGGCTAGTATATTAGTTACCTACAGTAAACTTCCGTTAATCCGGCATGGTTAGGACTTGTGACATACCAAATTATCAAATATGTCCAATTATTGGATATAAATCAGAGAAACAATGTAGATACAGTAAATAAACAAATACTCACAGTAAAACATGTTTTTATTATTCAAATATAACCTTACGGTAGTCCTCGTTATTTGTGGATCTATAAGAACTTTTTTTAACTGTCTATTTACAGTGGGTAGTCTACACATCACACAACGGAACGGAATACGCTCAAGGGCACGTTTATCCCGGCTTATCACAGCCCTGTTCGTACTGCCACTGCCAGACTCTCTAGACACTGTTTGCCTATCTCAGAAGACAGTAGCAAGGCATCAGTCTTTTAGAGTCGTCCTTCCATCACAAACATGTGCTGAGCACATTAACTGTGAAGTTGACCTACCATTACTAGATTCAGTTGAGTTGATAAGAAAATACGAAAATGCAACTGTTTACACAGGCTGACAGCCGACGGCCATGGTCAGTCACGTGAATCGATATCACCCAAGTTGACCAAATATGACACCTAGCCTACTCTCCACACCCGCCTAAACGCTGTGTCCACCATGAACGGAAAAAGAACATTATTGCGTATTAAATGATTAATGTATTGTGTTGTTCAAGAAAATGTTACCTTTTCCAAAAGACGTGGGTTACCAAGTTTGCCGAACTGTAGGATGCCGGATTAATGGAATTTTACTGTATTTGGGAGCAAGGGGAAACTTCTACATTTTTGGACGGGAACAACAATGTTTATGACTGATGACGACATGGGAGATTTTGTTTCAAACCGTTAGGTTTTCAGACTGACAAGACATGCTTAATTAGCACGATCCTTTGGCAGATTAACACGTCCAACAAATATATAGTGATTAGTTGTTTTTTGTTTCCTTATGAAGCACTTTGGGCTTCAAACATAATCACACTTTTTGTTCATGTTATTTTGCAAATTATACCCACAAGTTTCACGCCCATAAATTCATGTAGTTTCCTACATTACATTAAAAGTGTTTTGAGAATTAAACGAAGCCCAAATGTCACAACGGCCTAAAGAATAATCTAAACTGACCTTCGCTGGAAGCATCAGACATGCCACCCAAGGTTTCTAGGTTCTCCTTCTTGGAGACAACCTGTTTGAATGTACTGCCAACCTCATTAGCCTTCAGTTCCAAACATAGCTGAAAACAATTTGTTAAGCATTAGGAAGGAACAAATCTGCAAGGTGTGATCGGGGGAGGAGAGGAGTATAGGTAAACAACACTGTTTGGCTACCCATATTAGAAACAAATGTACACTTTCCAGTTCATTAAACTGATTGTTGTATTATAAACAAATACAGTTTACGTCTGACAACTCAACTCTTGTACCTGACAGCTTAACAAATTGGATTATTTCATTTTGAAATTTGTTGGCCGAGAGGTGAGTAACAAAAAATGTTAGAGATAAAAGACATTAAATATTTCAATATGACACAAACTAAATGTTAATGATATAAACAAGTGCTCTGTAGAATTAAGAGATAGAAATGAGACCATTGAAGAAGTAATAGTTTTTTTATGAAAACATAAATAATACATCATTTGTCTATAAACAGGAAGATGAAGTAATCAAATGAATAAAGTAAATCAGCAATGAACAAAACAAAATTGAAAGCAGTAGATGGTGATAGCAAATCTATTGAAATGATTAAGGATGTGATTGTGTACATTTTAGGTGCCATCAACACCTAATTAGTGCATCACTTTCTTGTTGAGTTTTTCTAAAAAATATGAAAAATCAGTATTGTATATCGACTTCAATAATTGACTGCCCCTAAAAATGTCAAACACCGAAACCTATCATGATATTATTTCCTCTTTCCAGAGTTTTGGAAAATCATTGCCCATCAGAGAGTTATGTATAAAACATGCTAAATATATAGAAAAATTACAATCTGGTTTTCAGAAAGGCTATGGAACATGTACTACCCTTATTAAATGAATAATACAGTGATTTAATAAAGAACAACACGATTTGTTAGTAATTCATTAACATTTTATTGCTTTAATCATGAATGAGGAAAATTGAGGAAAATTCATTATTGTGGTTATGGCGACATAACCACATTCATTGAAATGATCATTGTTTAATTGGGGTTTACCATTCATTAAGATTGGTAAACTTCTGTCTTGAAGACAAGAGTCACGTTACAAAATTGGGTAGCGATACATCTGGCCCTCTTCTCAAAAGAAGAGGTTTTCCTCATGAGAGCTGACTCTCTTACAGCCTGTGCTGTTTAACTTTTACATTTCAAATTTTCCTCTCCTCTGTGTGTGCAAAGTTGCACAGTTCATCTCTATTCAGATGACTGGCAGTTGCACCTGAAAGTTGCACCTAAAACTAATAAAATAAGGCTTTTGATTTAATTAATTCTGAACTCAAGAATAATCAGCAAGTACGTTATTATTCCCTGTGCGCTCCCAAATCTAGTGCAGTCAGTGATGTAGGAGTGAGAATGCTGTTTGACAGTAAGTGGTTGATGTGAGTTGTGACGTAAAGACCTTCTCACGTCACCCACGCTTCTCAGCATGAGGAATATGCTGAGTATTAAGAAGAATTTGAAGTTTATTATCTGAGCCGATAGAGATCCTGGTTTTATTAGTTACTCAACCTATAAAAAAAAGTGTGGGATACACTGAATTCAAAGAACGTAAAACATAGCCATTAGTTGGGTGCTCAAGTCGAGAGAGATCTTGAGATCTTGAGTCTCCCTATCAAGTTAGTGCCAAAACATTTCCAATGGAAACAGTATGCATTAACTGTATATTATAACAAACCATCAAGAATCTATACAAGAGGCTAATTTTCCAGAAGGAGGTTTCTCAGCTCTGCAACTGTCAATACAAACCACTTAACCAAAAGGTTGGAAATCAGTAATATAAATTGCTCTCATCTTGGTTCTAGATTGTATAACAACCTCCTCAGACATGTTAAAGCAGGTCTGATTATAACGTATAAAAGTAAGATGAAATGTATTTTAAACCATAGCAGTGTAATTAATTCAAAGTATAGATTTTATTAGCATTAGCTCCGTTATAGTTTGTACGAGGTCTGTCCAAAAAGTATCCGACCGCCAACCAGTAGGCGGCCGCGGCGTAACCGACCGGCTCGAACCGGTTATTGGAGGGGAGGGGCGAGCCTACTCCTATATTATACATTGAATACGATCCGGTCACTCAATGAGTCACAGTGCTCTGTTCCGTACAGTACTGCCGTGTGTGTGCATCGCATTTCAATATGACTGAACGTGTTGAGCAGCGCATTTGCATTAAATTTTGCCAAAAACTTGGCCATTCAGCATCAGAGACGATTACTATGATACGGAAAGTTTATGGTGACGTGTCTATGGGCGATACACAAATAAAATGGTGACGTGTCTATGGGCGATACACAAATAAAAGAGTGGTTTAGGCAGTTTAAAAATGGCCACATATCAGTGGAGAGTAATGACCGATCTGGCAGGCCTTCACACGGCCAGAAACGCTGAAAATGTTGAACGTGTTCGTGCTGCAATTAATGAAAACCGTCGATTGACTGTCCGAGAGCTGGAAGAAGATTTAGGAATACCAAAATCGTCAGTTTGTAACAATTTACACGAAGATTTAAAAATGAACCGTGTTTCCGCAAAATTTGTTCCTCGGCTGCTGACAGAAGACCAAAAGAACTGTCAACTTGAAATCGCACAGGACAATCTAGATTTGATAAAAAGTGACCCAGGGCTATTTAAAAAAGTTATTACTGGTGATGAGTCATGGGTTTATGGCTACGACCCTGAAACAAAGGCTCAATCTTCACAGTGGAAAAGTCGCGAAGAGCAACAGCCGAAAAAAGCAAGACAAAGTCGAGGCAATGTCAAGACAATGCTGACAGTTTTTTTTTTACCAGGACGGCGTTGTTCATCACGAATATGCTCCAAGAGGCCAGACAGTGAATAAGGAGTATTATGTTGTGGTCCTAAGGCGGCTACGAGACGCAGTGCGAAGGAAACGACCTGAACTGTGGACAAGCCGTGACTGGATCCTGCACCACGACAACGTGCCAGCTCATTCCTCAAATCTTATTCAAAGTTTTTTGGTCAAACACGACATCAACCAGCTACGACAGGCTCCCTACAGTCCTGACATAGCTCCTTGTGACTTCTGGCTATATCCGAAATTAAAAATTCCTTTGAAAGGAAATAGATTTGACGATGTTGAACAAATAAAACAAAATGCGACGAAGGACCTATTGGCCATTCCGCAAAATGAATTTAAGGAGTGTTTCCGGAAGTGGGAGGAGCGTTGGAATAAGGTAGTGGCTTGTGGAGGGGAGTACTTTGAAGGGAACCAGATTGCCGTTGCCGCACAGTAACGTCAGTTCATGCCAGACGTCAAGGTCGGATACTTTTTGGACACACCTCGTATATTTTAACTTCTTATAATAAAATTATTATTATTTTATACTTTTAATTGTTACAGAGTTCTAGTTATAACCACAATTTCATTTATGCTCCTAGTTCATTAAGAGACTAAGTTATACAGTTATACTTCAAATAAAGAGGTGTTTTTATTCATATGTAGAAATATAGATGCAATGTGCATATGTCGCTAAGTGATTGTTTCAGTTCACCAGTGTCCAGCACTATTAAATGGTTACAGACAACTCTGTAAGAAGAGTTAACATTGGAAGTAGGAATCTAACCAGCATATATAAGTCTATCACCAATTACATCCTCTCTTAAGTATATTCAATTACTTTATTCACTAACGGATATTTAATTATCACACTGTGAAGCAAAATTCACTTTCTACTACTTTGATAATTATTCTTGAATTATTCTTTTATAATTATAATTTATAATGAATGTACTTTTATGTTTAAATTAAATTTAAAAAAAAAATTAAAATAACAGTAATATTGTTAAAGTTAGTAAAAAAATAGATTCTTTCCATATGTATAAACAATTTCTGTAGCTATTTAAGACCTCTGTATTTACAAATGCTATTTACCTTTTCAAATTCATCAAAAGTTAATCGTCCTTGGTGTTGTGTTTCCTTTTTATCATCATAATCCTCTATCATTCTGCGAACCTTCCAGCCAGGCATCTTGAACCCACAGAGGTCCAGGGCGTTCTTGAGTTCTGACATGTCGATGTAGCCATCTCCATTTTTGTCAATCTGGAACAAATTAATACATATTGGTATAAACATATCCTCTTAACATTTATTTACAAATCAGTGGTTTATTAAAGCAGCTATTACTACCTTGTTCAGATACTGTCAAATATATATGGGACTAATTATCTAAAAACTTCCAAGGAGTCATTGGACTCTCCGCAACTCTTTTGGATGCCTTAATCTAAAAAATTCATGAATGAGTAGTACGTGCATGTCTCTGTGAAGCAGCGGATTATAATCAAGTATTTAGCCAACGAAAGGGTGTCTAACTAAAATGTTGCTGTGTTATGGGCAAAGTTTGGGGAAAATACCCTTTATGTTCAAAAAACCTTTGTGTTTGTCAGCACATTGAATTTTCTGAAAGGCATAAAAAGTCACGATCATCATCCAAGGATGGGTAACAGAAGTCAACATTGAGGCAGTCAAAATCTCATTGAGGAAAATCGGTGCGTCTCTTTGAAATCACACAATATTATTGAGAAGTACTAGATGCGGCAAAATTATCATTTCAAAGGAAAAGGATGCAGCAATTGGCCAGAAGTGAAATTCTTCTGCATGACAACACTAGGCCAAATTTGGCTAACTCCACGAGGAAAAATTGGTTACATTAGGATGGGAAACGCTGAAACGTCCACCTTATAGCCCGGACTTGCCACCCTGTGACTTTCATTGTTTTGGACGCTAGCGTTTTGAAAACAAAGCAGTGGAGGTGTTTATACTCCAATGGCTAAGAGAACGTCCAATGAGTTTTTATAATGCTAGAATAAAAAACTCCCGATATGATGGGGAAAATGTATTTCAAGGGTGGGATAATATGTTGAAAAATAATATATACTTTGTAAGTTTAGGCAAAAAAAGTTAAAATTTTTCAACAAAATCAGTCCCATTTATATTTGATGCACCCTCATAAAATTGCCTAAACAGTATTTTAGGAACTGTCCCATCAGGTCAGGTAGGCAGCACTGTTGGCTACTGTGGTTTCTTTCTTGTGACGGCCATATGAACTGAGAACGATATAAACAACATAACTCCAAGGTAATAAAGAAATGGCGGTGGCCAACAATCTGATCACAAAGGGTTATGATTAAATGTTTTACTTGCAGTTTAAGACTATCAGTATTATAATGATCGAAGACCACTATATACACTTATATTTAATAATTAAAGCCATATTAAAAAAGTTATCACACATATCTTTTCACAGTTTCCAGTCATGAATTGTACATTCACTCTCTTAAATTTTATTTGTAACAGTTATGAAATATTCTCTAACATGCCTCATCAATGTTAACCCAGGCTAAATGTTAGAGAGAAAGCCTCTTAGCCCTAACTTCGCCTGGTAAAATAAGACATTACTTTACTTTACATCTATATAACACGCGAGCCAGAGAACAGTTTAATATTCATTTACCTCGACTACGCTGAAATTTAGAAAGCTTAAGTTCATTTTACATTGCGCGCGGAGGGTCCTTGAGTGGCTATTGCATATCAGTGCTGCTGCTGCGGAGATGCTGACACAATATCCGTACAATCAACAGTAATATTTTTCATTTAATCATTCCTCCTTTCAATATGTTTTTCTGTTTTCTGTATCTATTATTGAACATTTTACATTGTTATATTACACTTATACACTGTTTCAGTTCCCCATTTAATTTGTACTAATTAACTTATGTTTATTATTTTTTATAAATTTGCTGACACAACACTTAACTTTAATTTGACCACAGCATTAACTTTATTTTCTTGTGATTATTAATATTTAATATAAGTTTACAATGTATCTATATTTAACATTAATTTCACCTAAGGGTGTTATTTTCAATAATGAACAAGCAAAACTTATTTGAGTGAAGTTTAAAAAAGCCAAAAAATATAATCTGTATATGAACTCCTCTTTGTACAAAGTCAATTTGATCTATGCAGTGAGTAATTAAGGAATTAATTATAATTCTTATAATTCCTTATGTGAATTTCAATGAAGAATAAACATGTTTGTATCCAGTGTATTTTCCCTTTTCTTTAAAGATTTTAAAATATAAAATAGTTTATAAGTTTACTTATCTGTTTATTTAGTATGGGTGAGATTAGATTACTTTGTCGAGGTAATACAGGGAGTACAATTATCTTATTTTCTAAACATACCTATCTATAATATATCAAATCTTATCTAACATTAGACATTGAAAAGTGATATTCTAAATCCTCAGTATTACGTAAAATGTTCTTCACAACTTTAAATAAAAACTATTTTCATTTCTTAAAACATTTGGTGATTGATTTAAAAACATTGGTGCTACAAAAAAAAAATTCTTTAAAGTATGTGACATTTTAATTTAGGAACTGAGAATCATTCGAACCCGTAACTTTCTTTTATATTCTACTAGCTGTTTCCCATGGCTTCGCACGCTTTTTGTAAGCTTTGCCCGTGTATGAGCACTTCTGGTTCAAACGAATCATATTTCCAACGCCGATGTAGAGTTTGCCTTGTTGCCACGATCAAGAAAATGTGTCAAAAGTGTATGTATATAGCCATTGTACACGTACATGTATTTTATTATAAAGTGGTGTAAGACTCAAACTTTATGTTCAACCAAAAATGTATTTTAAAGACAAATATAAATCAAAACTTAGCGCCTTTAAATAGTGTTTGACTATTTA
This sequence comes from Homalodisca vitripennis, assembly GCF_021130785.1. Lineage (NCBI taxonomy): Eukaryota > Metazoa > Arthropoda > Insecta > Hemiptera > Cicadellidae > Homalodisca > Homalodisca vitripennis. Next base: position 26,397,450 of record NC_060215.1, read on the forward strand.
ATATAGCATATAATATTTAATATGTAACTGTCTCGTAATTGCAGTTTATAATGTGCAGGCGTTTCGGAAACTTTTCCTTTTTGCAGCGCCGCCTGGTGGCGAGTTACATTGATGGGCATAGCATATAAACTTCCTACGTGGAAAAATACAATATATACAAATTTTCATTATGAACGGTCAAATAGTTTCTGAATACAAACAAATATTCATTTTTATACATAAATTATATATATACATATATATATATATATATATATATATATATATATATATATATTAACGTTTTAGAACTTCTACATATTATTCTAAAATATTATTTTAGCACTTCAATATGTCTTATAAAAAGAATATGAAATTGTTGGAAAATATGAAATGAAGGATGATCAGGTGTAGGTTTTGAAATATTTTGAAACTTGCTCTGTATATGTATAAATTGGTAAAAACTATTCTGAGTTTCAAAGTCATAATATAAGACCCTCTTCAAGTCATTATAACATATTCCAATCCGCTATTGTATGTACTAAAGAAAAATATAGTGTTTTCAAAATAGTTTTGCTACACAAATTTTGTAAAAAAGATTCTTAACATTATTGACTTTTTTGTTATTCCTTTTTCAAGGGCAGTGATATGTACTTTATCCAAAATAACTCCTAGATACTTTATAGACATTTCTTTGGCAATGTCTTTAGAATTAACATTACGTTCCCCACCAGTACATAAACAAGTCATATCTTTATAAATAACTTTTCATTTTGAACAAACGCAAAACACGTATCTAGGGATTAAACAAATATGAAGGTAGGTGAAAAGTAAAATCAAAGCTCAATAGAATACCACTCATGAATGTAAAATACCACTTTAAACATTTTTTAAACCATTTAAAATTTTTTACTATTGAAAAATATGACTAATTAAATATAATATTTACTCAGTTATAGAGGTGAAAATATCTCGTGTAATAAATTAGTGTAAATAGATTTTGTGGACAGTTTAAAGAACTCTTGTATGAAATTTATGAGGTACTAATTCATAGTAAATTTCCTGTTGGAACTACAGTGTTTCAATATGTGCTATCTTTGATAAGGAATTAGTCACCACTTTATGTTTAAACCTGATGATTAAAACACTTGATTTCTCAGTGGGCCTGGGTGACCTTGACAAGCTCTACACTCAGTGGCCAACTCGATGTCTGTTACAGACACAATCAGGCAAAATCATCAGTAGTGTGAAGTTTATACCGAGAGTCCCAGAACAGTATTTATTACTTTCTATAAAATTGTATAATAAGACTATTCAAAATTTAAAATGTTTGCTGTGGACAACAATTTTATTAATGTTCACTAACTACAATTCACTTATTTACTTCCTATAAAGGATCTTGTATGTTTATGTCACACGCGTAAACATTAATTTGATATCTGCACAACTTAGAAAAGCGTACTGAATTGTGTGTTGGTTGTTTCTGTGTATAAACTGATCAAATAGTAGCATTTGGCATCAAGGTCGCTGTCAGTATTGCAATACTCGTATCAAAAGTACAACAAACTCTGGTTTAATTTTATAAGCCTCGGCTTCAAATTTTCAATCCAATATTATTTCTCACTACAACATATAAGATTGTAATCATGCACTAATTTAGTTAAGTAAATACATTGTATCGAATCACCAAACTCTCCATAAGTGGTCAGTTAATCTTTTTTCCTCATGTCTTGTAGATAAACTGTAAATGATTTACAAACCACAGTCTGTCCAATAGTATGATTAGGTTCTGTTAATCAAAACACCACCACAGAAAATATTCAGTTAATTTTGACTCAATAGCTGTTAAAGTAATCAAATAATAAACAGTATTGAAGAAAGTATCATTATTACTAGCCTTTTCCATGAAATAAATTTTAAAGAATTAATCAAAAACACCACCACAGAAAATATTCAGTTAATTTTGACTCAATAGCTGTTAAAGTAATCAAATAATAAACAGTATTGAAGAAAGTATCATTATTACTAGCCTTTTCCATGAAATAAATTTTAAAGAATTTGTTTAATGCAATAAATTAAACAGTAACACTGTAAATTACACAGAATTGATTAGGATTTTTTACAGTGCACAAGAGTTCAATGCACTTCAACGCATGGATCTGTATAATACTGCACCACAGTGTTCACTACAGTCAGTCTCAGACAACTATTATCTTAGAACATTACAGATAAGTGGACAGAGGAACATGAGGAGTAAGTTGTCTTATGACACTGTACTGTAGAGGGTTATTATCCAAAATGATTCACTTAACACGCCTTGATAATATTACTTCAATAAAACACAAATATATACAGGGTGAGTCAGAAATATGGTAAAATATTTTAAGACGTTATTGTAGAGCTAAAAATAAGAAAAAAAATGTTATATAAAGGTAGGTCCGGAAACGCTCCATTAGTGAGTAATGGCTGGTGAAAGATTTTTTTTTGTTTTCAGTTCACCTGGTGAAATTACTCATTCCTTATTATAAAACAGCAAAAGTTTGCTGTGTAGTGTAATACGTGAGGAGTCAATTTCATAACTTTTTTACACATTTAGTTAACTTTGCTTATTATGGTTGTTTTTATAATTAAATTATCTACAATCTGTATTAGGAAAAACAATTTGTTTATTGGTCATTTAACAATGTTATGGGACATCAAACATTTAAGACGGTATTTTTGTTATTAAATTTTTGGCAAATTTCATACTTTTTCTCAAAAAATGTTCACACTACATCCTCTAGAGTGGTTTTATTTGATTTTTCAGGTGATTTTCCTTATAAATCCACCTTGTTTGAGTTAAAAAGTAAGAACAAAACATTTCAGAATCACTTAATTTCACCAGGTGAACTGAAAACAAAGCAAAATCTTTCGCCAGCCATTACTCACTAATGGAGCGTTTCCGGACCTACCTTTATATAACATTTTTTTCTTATTTTTAGCTCTACAATCACGTTTTAAAATATTTTACCATATTTCTGACTCACCCTGTATAACTAACTAGTCCCAAAATGGCTACATCAGATCGATCAAATACAACAAGATGGTGGTACAGATGCTTTTAGCTAACTTTGTCTTCAGTGTCACAAACATTGTGGCAATAACAATGACATTCTTGTCAGCTGATGTGTTGTTATTTGAAACTTTGAGAATCGGGTTTCATATAACACAAGCACTCAAGAATTGCTTACACTGCATGTATTGTATGCAGCATTGAATAACCAATTGAAGTGTAGAATTACCAGATAGGCAATTTCCTTTATCCTGCTCATTCTTAAATGTATCATGTCATACGGAACTGAATACCTCTCTAGCACATATAACACAAGCACTCAAGAATTGCTTACACTGCACGTATTGTATGCAGCATTGAATAACCAATTGAAGTGTAGAATTACCAGATAGGCAATTTCCTTTATCCTGCTCATTCTTAAATGTATCATGTCATACGGAACTGAATACCTCTCTAGCACATATAACACAAGCACTCAAGAATTGCTTACACTGCACGTATTGTATGCAGCATTGAATAACCAATTGAAGTGTAGAATTACCAGATAGGCAATTTCCTTTATCCTGCTCATTCTTAAATGTATCATGTCATACGGAACTGAATACCTCTCTAGCACATAAAACACAAGTTTACAGCTCATGGATCACTCCCTCTCCTTAATATTTTACACATAACAAACACTGATAAACCATTAGTGTACTCCTCTGGCTAAATGACATGACCTTGTAAATGACGGTGCAAATCGCGTCACTAAGGTCAGGTTAGGATTCTGGACCTTCAGGTGTCAACAATATTAGCTCAGAGAGATTATATTTTGAAAATTTGAGTTTTCAAGCACTTACAGAGCTTGGGCAGTTCATTCTCTTCTCTCCCCCCACCCAGCCTATATATATATATATATATATATATATATATATATAGCTTCTCTGTATAATTTTAGATCGTTTGGCATACTAATATAAAGTTTTTTGTCAATATTTTTACACGGTTAGCCATTAACTACTTGGATACGAATAACGTCAATCTAAAATATGCCTTATGTATTTTAATCTTTTCTTAATTAAGATGATGTGATACATTTAATATCTGAGCATTGCACAAATGATAGTAAGAAACTAAACCAATCACATTGTTCAGCCAAAAAACATACAGGTTTCTATAGGTACTGTTTTTTCTATTTAGCTAATGGATGTAAATTGAACCAATTAAATACTGTACAAAAGAAAAAATTCAAAATGTATTAAAGGTTTAATTAAGGTTTAATACACGTAAAACATTAAGAAGTAACACAACATTTTAAAATGTAAACTCACTGATTGGAATTCTTCCTTGATTTTAGTGATAAAATCTTCTTGGAGCACCACCATGTTGGTTACACACTTATGTAAGCTGTGAGCCAAACTTCAATTATTCCCCTTTATATTTGTTATCTATGCTCAGTACAGATAGCCTATCTCACTCCCAGTCTATGAGATAAAAAGTCTTCAATCAAATATCACTCTCACTTGAAGTTCTACAATATCAGACCAGCTGAAGGCAGTGTGTAACAGTTTTGCAATTGAGGTAACACAACAGTTACAACATTAAAATGTGCATGTACATGTTTCTCATTCAAAAAGAATAACTCAATGAATAAATAAATAAAATAGATTAAATGCTATAATTGTTCATGAGTATCTCTATTACTGACCAAAAGGAACATAAATATTTCCTTGATTGATTTCTTGATTCCAAACTATACACAAACTAAAATAACCAAAAGCACTGGAGTTATTATAAAATATGACTCGTGTAAGGTAACAAACATTATTAGCATCTCATGTCTTACAAGTGAATACAAATACTTTTACTGTTCAAATAAAATTGAGTCACATATTGATTTGAAAACTGTTACTGTACAGGAATAGTATTTTTTTCATGTTCTATCGTTTAACCTTAACCAACAAAAGAGACACACTAAATAATTCATATCCCTTGTGATTTTGTTGTCAATATCTCTCTTTGGTGCTTTTAGAAATCTGAGACTACGATATACAAAAGGAAGCCATTTTTTCAAACTGCGATTTGAATTATTACTAATTTCAAATTTAGCACGAAGTAATGTAATCTACTACTAATTCAAGATTGAAATTGTTTAAATCAAACTTTTTTTGGTTATTCATTTTTAAATAAAAATGCATGCAGGATATGGGGTGTAAAAAGTAGTGTTAACACATAAAAACAGAAATTAAATTGCCCGACCACGATTTTAAATATTACGATTGTGCAGTACCCCTCCACGATCCTGGGTTTAGTCCCATATGTCCAATGTTAATTTCAAATATTCCTCCTAACGTATTTTGAAGCTTACTTATGTAATAAGGGAATCCAGTGATCAAAATTTTGATCTTAAAACTACGCAAATGTGAATATAATTAACTAAAAACGCACTCACAAAATTTGCATTTAATACATTTTCAGTGTTGTTTTTTTTTTTGGAAAAGTAATCACTGGATTCACAATACAGAGTTTTATTGAGTAAAATTATATAAACACCGTACGAATTTATTAAAAATAAGATCATTACGAATTTTTTTAAATTAACATATGGGACTAATGGGTACTGCGTCCTCTTAAAAACAATTCCAACAAAAATACCGGTTTCATGTTTGAGTATAAACCATCGGTGTAGTTGACTGTAAACCGTTTATATTACAATCGATTGTTCATTATTACCGATGGACAATACGGTCGATAATATAACTGCCTGTGCTACTCCCCAACACGCAAGACAACAGACTGATAATTCCATCGCAAACGTATGAATAGCTGAATGGAAACAGTGTCGAGTAAACGACGCCAAATCCGCTCTGATAACTGTTATTAAATAAACGGAGTTAAGTCAATGAGAATGTAGCGCGGGCCGCTCACACGATAAACACCAGCTGTGTAATTTGGTTTCTTCTCATTCATTAGTTTCCCATGAGTCCACTAACTGTTAACGCGTACTCGCACTCGCACCCGCGCTTTCTCCATCCTGTTCGCATTTGCCTTCGCGCCCACTCACTCATCCTTTGTCTCTCGTTGACAGAGTTCAGCTGACACAACCGCTTCCCGCATATCCGTCAACTACAACAACGTGTATAAGCTAATCTCCCCGATCTAATAGTTTTTACTAAATTGCCCACAACCGAATCATGTATCGTTGCGAATGCAAAGAACCGACCGCATTGTAAATTATGACGACTGATTTCCATAAAATATTCTAATCCTAATGAATGGTTAAAAGCCTTACAATGGTACCACGTAAATTCGATACAATTTAATCGTAACATTCAAGTGGTTATTATAAATGAAAATCCGTACTGTCGAGTGTAAAGTTAAAAAACTTATCATTTCTGGACTTATCGTTATTTTTAATTTGTGTATCGCTAACATTGAACGGTATACACTTCTAATTTGTGTATCGCTAACATTGAAATGTGTACACTCCTAATTTGTTGAGTAGATAGCGGATATTACTAACATTAAATGACTAATCTCGAACAAGTTATTCAGACGTCTAAATGTGCTGTTGATAAAACCAACCAAACCGCGTTGCTCATATTATAATATATCTGCCAGAAGTCCCACCTTTCAGTACTCCTTGATCGTCATGGGCCGATCTATCGACACAGCAATTTGTCTGAGTACCGACCGTCACGGGCCGATCTATCGACACGGCAATAGGTCTGAGTACCGACCGTCACGGGCCGATATATCGACACGGCAATAGGTCTGAGTACCGACCACCACGGGCCGATTTATCCACAGAGCAATAGGTCTGAGTACCGACGGTTACGGGCCGACATATCGACACGGCAATAGGTCTGAGTACCGACGGTTACGGGCCGACATATCGACGCGGCAATTAGGTCTCAGTACAGAACGTCACGGGCCGATATATCGACACGGCAATAGGTCTGAGTACCGACCGTCACCGGGCCGATCTATTCGGCTTTGTGAAAAGAAATTGTACAGGAATGAAAAATATTAGATATAAATGGAAAGTTGTTGAAAAAGAAGAACCAGTTGTTCTAAATATTACAACCATATTTTTATCCCAGTCTGATTTTATTCCCCTACGCATATCGTTTGTAAAACATCTCGTGTGCCGGTACTGGCCATCGTTCATAATGTAATGTAATGCATTGTAGAAACGGTTAATTATGGCTTTTACTTGTTACACAAGAGACATAAGTTGCCAAGTTGGTGTCGTCAAGACACTGGAAATAACAAGAGCAAGTTTTGCCTTACTTGTATTTTACTTTTCGTTCACTGAAATAATATACAAGTTCGATTTTAGAAGTTACAGCAGTAAGCATGATAACTTCCAATTTGTTTCAGAAACTATGCACCATCAAATTTAGTCATTTCCGCAAATTTGTCGGTATATTGTAAATTCAGTACTAAAAGATATTGTATCGTAATGTTGTCACGAGAACTGGTATATTTCTAAGAACCAATATAAATAAACAGAAGTATAAATAAATATGTTCTTGTTAACAGCATGTTAAGAAATGTGTACGTGTAACAGAATTAAGTTTTCTTTGGTAAAATTGAAAGCAAAATTCGTTGCAAATAAAATTAGGCCAGACCCGAGTTTTTTAGTGGAGCGAAACCGCTTCCGCCAATATCAGATAGTGCCAGGCGAAAGTAGATTCCTGGAAATCCGTGGCGGTATTCAGGGCCACTTTTACAAAATTGTGCGACAGCCAGAAGGATAAATTATTTACAAATCACGATTTCAACTACACTGTGCCCAAGCAGTGAAGGTGGCGGTTGGGCAACCCCACCACCCACTAGTAGGGGCCACAGGCTCGCCCATTATCCCAGTCGTCACTACACAAACTACTGTAGCTACGACTTTTATACTGGACATGTATTTCAATCTCCAGTCTTTAGTCTCGGATAATACAGATCGTCATAGAAAACTAGAAGTGTAGTTTGAGAATGGATGAAACTATATCGCCCCTCCCATTCCTTCAAACTAGAAGTTAGTGTTCCTATTCCTTCACACTAGAAGTTAGAGTAGGTTGAGAGTGGAGGAAACTCTATCGCCCCCCTCCCTATTCCCTCAAATTAGAAATTACTGTAGGTTGAGAATGGAGGAAGCTATATCGCGCTTCCCATTCCTTCAAACTAGAAGTTAGTGTTCCTATTCCTTCACACTAGAAGTTAGAGTAGGTTGGAGAGTGGAGGAAACTCTATCGCCCCCCTCCCTATTCCCTCAAATTAGAAATTATTGTAGGTTGAGAATGGAGGAAGCTATATCGCGCTTCCCATTCCTTCAAACTAGAAGTTAGTGTTCCTATTCCTTCACACTAGAAGTTAGTGTAGGTTGAGAGTGGAGGAAACTTTATCGCCCCCTCCCTATTCCCTCAAATTAGAAATTACTGTAGGTTGAGAATGGAGGAAGCTATATCGCGCTTCCCATTCCTTCAAACTAGAAGTTAGTGTTCCTATTCCTTCACACTAGAAGTTAGAGTAGGTTGAGAGTGGAGGAAACTCTATCGCCCCCCTCCCTATTCCCTCAAATTAGAAATTACTGTAGGTTGAGAATGGAGGAAGCTATATCGCGCTTCCCATTCCTTCAAACTAGAAGTTAGTGTTCCTTCACACTAGAAGTTAGTGTAGGTTGAGAGTGGAGGAAACTTTATCGCCCCCTCCCTATTCCCTCAAATTAGAAATTACTGTAGGTTGAGAATGGAGGAAGCTATATCGCCCTTCCCATCCCTTCAAACTAGAAGTTAGTGTTCCTATTCCTTCACACTAGAAGTTAGTGTAGGTTGAGAGTGGAGGAAACTCTATCGCCCCCCTATTCCTTCCATTATGTACCCTGACCTCTACTAATGCCACGGTGAAAGTCCTGAGTTCTTTAAGGCGTTTCCCACGACCAAGTACCTTTCAGGGATCTGATAAATAAAATGACTGGCTTTTTCCAAATGAAGCGAAAGAGTATACTTTAAAATCGGCCGTAAAATAGAATAACTCAAAATGGTTCAACTCTTACTTTGGATATTTCACTGAAATATTGAAATACGTACAAAACGAGTTCATTGTGAACTAATGAAGTTATCGTAATTGTACAGTCGGTGACTAATAGCGATGGAATGTTGTTTGTAGACTCACGCTTGCATTCCCGTGGTAACGAAACAGGCAGAGTAAATTGATCGATTCCCTGTTTTAATTTTTCTATTGATTCAAGTATGGAGGGATATAGAGGTAGAGAGCAGAAGTTACAATATCTCGGTACTTTATTTAGACAACAAAATACGCTAAAACAATAAACCGTACGACTCGGGTTTCTAGCTTTAGATGTTTATCCGTTTATCTGATTTAAATACAAACAAATCACGACTTGAAAGGTTGTAATTTGCGTAAATAACGCCTTAAAAAGAATTACTAACAGATTTAACAATAGTATAATATTTCAACAACAATATTGTGCTTAATATTGATGCCCGCCAGTACATCAACGACAACTTCGCTAATCACAAGAACACATTTCTACTTATTCAGGCTAATTTTTGTATCTTGTGACTTTAAAGACTGGCCGAAAATAATCGAAACATACATCCATAGCCCGCCAAAAGAAGTAGTCACTTCAAAAAATACTTCTCTACTGGTTTGGTGCAAATATTTGCGACGTTAATTTACGCGACATTCCTGTGCTTTTCGATACCTACTCAAGAGTAACATTGTTCATATTAGAGCTATTTTTTTTACACGTTAACGATTGACGCCATTATAAGTTCTCTAATAATAAGTAATATTCTACAAAATTCACCGTTACTGCCTTTAATCTAATTAAATATTAATTTTTTATATATACAGTAGACATGCTTCCTGGCCTTTAAAATCTTATCTCTTTGTATTTTTCAAGACATATGTTTTTATTTAAATCTAAATTGTTTTTATTATTAATTTACTTTTATTTCAGTTATGTGGGTCTGACGATGTGTTCTTTGAGCACGAAAGGCCTCACAAAATAAAAATCTTTCATTTATTGGAGTGTTTTGATTATATATTAAGCAATAAGTAATATGTTTAAAAAAAAAGGAATTCGGTTTCAGATGAAAATGTGCACAATTGCAGCCGTGTGCAATGAACTTCGGGTGTGTTTTAGTTGTAATCTGCTCTGGTTGAGCTGCGACGTTGGGCTTCCTACTCAACACAAGCACGAAACGTTCAGTAGGTGACGAGTAGGACTGTAGTCCGCCCGTCAATACCGGTGCTTTGTATTCAGGTCAAACAAAATCAAGAGGTTTGTTTACTTGGGTTCCGTACAGGCTACGGAGTCACAGTACCGACTGTACAGTGTACACCACCTGTAGCCGAGTCTGTACACGGAGTAACACCCATTAGTCGAACAATGCGTCATATATAAATCTTTTAACAAGAATAATGGCGATGTCCACTGATATCAACGTCAATCATACCACGTGTCCATCCACGATCAGAATTTTCATCCGTCACGATTGATGGACACCGCATGTTCAGTGACCTTGAAATGGATAAGAAACGCGTAGGTTACGTGTAGGAAGAAAACACTTTGGACCAAAAGAATATAATGATCTGCCCTATGCAATAAAAAACCCTCAGTCACTTCGAATTTAAGAAAGGTGTTGCCGGAATGTTTAAGTGATAAACGTTGCTCGTATTTTTAGTTTTGCGTGATCTATGTACAATGAATTTTGTATACTTTCACAGGAGTTGTCACGAAAAGCAGAGTTTGTACATTGGTGAACGCTCGACCAATAAAGACATTTTTATTTATTTTTTCAAAACATGAGCACTGTTTTTTAATTTAAAAAGTTGTTCGCGTATGCCGATTGCAAAAAAGTAATTCCTTTTTGTTAATATCAATCTTAATATTAAAAATCCATTGTTTGTTTTTATTAAACCGAGAACCCCGGTGTAAAAGCAGAGGCAAGTAAATAGACGGCAATACCCTCAAAGTAGTTCTTTAGTCTAATACTCCACGACCTACACGGCCAATGATAGATAACCAGGGGCGTACACAGAATTTCATTTCGGGGGGTATTAACAGTACATACTGTACCTGCATAACCGTAATTGCGTGTTTAATAAACACCGTTAGTCATCATTATTACCAAAAATACGTGCACTCAGAAACTAAAACTATAAACACATTGTGGTTTTAATTCAAAATTTCTCTGAGACGACCTGCTGATCCCTCATATTGCCGTCTCTGATCCTAATGTAAGTTTTTCAAACAATTAGAGAGCCTGACTGATATATACGTGCAGTGCATGTTCTGTTAGGCAACACGTCTGAGGCAGTCGCCAGAACTTTATTACGACATAAAAGATGTCTGAAACACCGGTCATCGGCACCTTGTTTCAATATCAACATCGGTTTAATAGCGATAAAACCGAAGTGGAGTATGAGTTGTGCGCCAGTCAAAACAATCCGTCGAGCGGTGGCGACTCGTGCCCCAGACCAACGTCAGACATGAGCGCAGAGTCAAGTGCCGGAACTGTAACGACAGCGGTTTACGAGGTATTGGCTCTAACACAAACAGGTAGTTACAAAGTTTTAGTTCGATTTTATTGGCAATGAAGTGCAATTGGCTGTGCAAAGCGGTGCTGGGTCCGACCGCGGGGTTCTCTGCGAACGACACACGTCATTTCTCTCCCCCCCCCCCACCAGACGACCACCCACAATAAACAACCTCCCTGAGTCATGGGGGACTGAGCCACCGATGAGTCACGCGCAATACCTGGATGCAAGAAAACAAATCTCCGCGGACTGTAAACAATTCCAAGTGGCCAAAATTAATATAAACAGTTGTGATGACATCGACCGAATCTCGCCACGGCTAAATGACTAAGAGAGTGCATTTCTTCGCGAGTAAACTACAAGTTTAACTGATCACTTTGTACAGATTCAGAATTACGCATCCCCGTGCGAGCTGGGTGGTTACAACAGCACAATAACAATAGTCGTCAGTGCCTGACTGCACAGTCGCCTCTTGCAGTTGAACTATTTTAAACTTATTTTGTAAATTATTTATCTTGTCATTGTCATGTCTGTCATTTTACATTTTGCAAATTACGGTATTTATTTTAGACCTTCAACACGCCATTAATGTATAGGGCGAGAGAGATATAAGAACCAATCCGTTAGGTTATTGGTTCTATCGCATTTGGCTATGTCACTATCACAAGTAGTGTCGGATTCACCGTTTACTAACGATCATAATGCATGAGAGAACTTGTCTCGCATTCAATTAAACGACCATTGTATAAATCAAATGTAGTTGTAATTCAAATCGATAATCGAATTACAAATCGAATACATCACCATGATTTATAGCGGAAATCGTTTATATAAAGGCCAAGTGGAAAATGCAGCGAATAAACTATTCGATTGTATTAAATACAACGCGTATTATCGCAGTGAGTCATCCAGTGGTCTATATTTAGAAGCGATGATCCTTGGAAAGCCTACGATCGTACCAATTCGACCGCGATTTGAGACTGTTGTGAATTAACAGATTAGATGAAATTAATAAGATTTGCATGAACAATAAAGCAATGTACAATGTCCTATTAAGGTTTGCAGAATTTCTAAAAAATTAGCAATATTATCAAAATTTAATTATGAATATTAGACTCTACTGTTGTTTTATCACTTGTAATCACTTAGTTCTCAATTGTGTTATGGTCTGCAAAATTCCCAACAAAATCAGCAATATTATCAAAATGTAATTATGAATATGTTGTTTGTGGTTTGCCTCTAACTGTTGTTTTATCACTTGCAATCACTTAGTTCTCAATAGTGTTCTGGTTTGCAGAATTCCCAACAAAATCAGCAATATTATCAAAATGTAATTATGAATATGTTGTTTGTGGTTTGCCTCTAACTGTTGTTTTATCACTTGCAATCACTTAGTTCTCAATAGTGTTCTGGTTTGCAGAATTCCCAACAAAATCAGCAATATTATCAAAAATTACTTATGTAAATTAGCCTCCAATTGTTGTTTTATCATGTGCAGTCACTTAGTTAGTTCTCAATAGTGTTATGGTCTGCAGTGCCATTAACGATGAAACGGACAATAACGTGTGACTGCGATTGACGGTGGAAGTGACGAGCAGCAAACGTCGTAATATGCGGTCAGAGCCAAGGTGAGGACACGAAAGGTAGGCCACGCAGGTTGACGTAGGCTACGTGATGTGGGTGTGTTGCGGCTGCCGTGGACACATCAACGCGTAGGAATGCCGCGGCCTGGCGTGCCGCCTGAGTCACCGATATGCTAATCACTTACACTGCTTATCACGTCCACAAGAGTGTAAACCTAGCCGCCTCACCGACCGCGGTGCCACTGGCTCCTAGACCGTCACCGCACTCCCCGTCCGAGCACTACTACGGTACTGTAACAGTACACCCGGTACCAGACGAGGTCGGGTCGCTTACCCGGCCCGATAAAAGGGATTCAATTCGACCTTTGGACCGAGACAACTCGAAAGAAATGATTTTGGGTTAATTTATCGATGAAGTGAGACTCCGATCAGAGAACCAGTTGTAGCCCCCGCTTTTGTCAGTCTGCACCCAGCGTTGTTAGCCACAAGTAAAGGCTTTCGTAAAACTTGGTATGGAATTCCTTCCCTTCAGGAATCGATCATAGTTGTGATTTAGATTTTGAAGTGGTTGGAGTAAAAATCAACCTAAATCCCGAAAACAAAATTATCATAATTGGTTTATATCGCTCTCCAAATGGATGCAGCAACACCTTTTTTGAAAAATTTGAAATTCTTTCTAAATTCTCTCAGTTTAAAGTCGTCCAAGTTTTATTATAACTGGCGATTTTCAATATCGACGTTTTGGACCACACTAACCCCTTAACCCAGCGGCTACGTGATATTCTTAATTCTTTTGCTATAATCTGGTCAGTATAAACACGCCAACACGAGTGACCACCACATCGAGCACAGCCATCGACAACGTCATCACAAACATTCCAAACGCCACAATCTCTGTACTGGAATGTAGCCAATATCTGACCACTATGCTCAGGAGACCATAATTAATAATTTCAGGCCCAAAATTATAACTCATTCAGCCAAAATGAAAAGGGACTTGAGTTCGGTAAACATCGCCCTTATGAAATTCATTTTTAAAAAATGAGTCATGGACGTTTTTAGATCAAATTGAAAATGTCGATAAAGCTTTTCCGCGTTCCACGAACGTTTTGTTTTTCTTTTGAACATAGCTTGCCCGTTTTAAACACTTTAGAGAGCGAAAAAAGACAAAATCTAATTCGTGGATGACTCAAGATATTTTGAAATTACGTGAACGTTTGAAATTTTACAATTCCATCTACGTGCAAACAAAAAAAACGAACAATTCAAAGCTTTTTATAGAAATTTCAAGACCAATTATCGAAAAGCAATAAAAAACAGCAAAAGCACGTGAAATCGAAAAGAAGCTATCAAATTCTGAAAATTTTTCCAAAAACTGCTTGGAGCATCATAAAAAATTTAAACGACACAGCCCAATGAATCAAAACAATATAAAATTCCAAAACTCTTAATACAGAATGAATTAATTACAGATCCATTAAAAGTAGCAGGTGAATTCAACGCTTTTTTTTCGTCGGTTGCATTATCCGATCCATCTTTCAAATGCTCCAACCAAGTGTCATTCGTGGGACCGGTCTCTTCCATGGCACTGTCTCCAGTGAGTGAGGAGAGGTGTCTCGTCTGATACAGAGATGCAAACCAAAACATTCATGTGACATTAACGGCATGTCTATGTGGCTGCTCAAACGCTGCTTTAAGCACATTTTGACTCCACTGAAAAATTTGATCAACATGTCTTTCGCTCAAGGCATTTTTCCTTCCACCCTGAAAACAGCGAAAGTCACGCCAATTTTTCAAAAAAGACGATCCTTGCCTTGCAAGCAAACTATCGTCCTATTTCAATCCTTCCAGTCATAAGCAAAATTTTTGAAAAGCTTTTTCTGTCGAGATTAGAGGGGTTCTTTGAGCGTTTTGATGTTCTTTGTTCTCATCAATTCGGCTTCAGAAAAAACAAATCCACTATCGATGCCGTCACAAATTTAATCGAAACCGTTGTCGTCGATGGACTGGAGAGACGGGAACATGTGCTAAGCATATTCCTTGATCTTTTCCAAAGCATTCGACTGTGTACATCATGAGACATTGTTGTGCCAGTTGAAGACATGTGGTGTTCGAGGTCTGCCGCACGAATGGCTTTCGTCTTATCTCAGAGATAGGAGCCAGTGTGTGCAGATTGCGAATTTCCCTGTCAAAGAGGTAAAAAATGGCCTATGGTGTCCCGCAAGGATCTGTCCTTGGACCAGTACTATTTCTTGTGTACGTCAACGGGTTGAATTCGTCGCTCCTAACAGGTAAAAATGGTTCAATACGCTGACGATACAACGCTCTGTTTCAAAGCTAAAACAAAAAGAACCAATTTAGAAATCAATACTTTTTTAGAACTGAATTCATGTATTCAGTATTTTCTCAACATTGAATCTGAGAGCGAACAGTTCCAAATCAAATGTGTTAAATTTTTGCCTTCGACAATATGAGCCCGAGGATTGCGTTGCTGTGATGGTGGATGATGTCCTCCTAGAGGAAAATGATTCTACCAAGTTCCTAGGGATGTGCCTTGATCGAGCCTGACATGGGACGATCACATAGAAAAGCATCTGTTCAAAGGTTTCTTCGGGCATTTATGCTTTACGAAATCTCTCCAAGTTTTGCTCCTTGGACTTACTAAGAACGGCCTATTTTTGGCCTTGTATATCCTCATATAACATACGGGCTGAGACTGTGGGGCAGCTGTTCTAAATACAAATTTGAAAGAGTATTTAGAATTCAAAAGAAAGCGGTCCGACTAATTTCAAAATTGAAATTCAGAGATTCATGTAAAAATTCCTTTAGGGAGCTTGAATTACTGACTTTGCCCTGTCTCTATATCCTTGAGGTTTGCTCTGTACTGCCGATTCAAGTGTGAGTTGGTCCAAGGCAGGGACGTTCACCAATACGGGACTAGAGGCCGGGACAATTTCCGTATTCAACAGCACAGAAACTGCCATGTTCGAACGTCTACCATCCGAGGTTGGCGTAAGGTTCATAAATAAGCTCCCTGATGAGATAAAAATTTAAATGATCCTAAAAAATTCAAAGCTCGATTTGAGAAACCTATTGGTGTCGAGGGTGTTCTACTCTGTTGAAGAGTTTATGATGAGAGCCGCTGGGGATTAAATTTGAAGTTAATTGAAATAAATTGGCTAGTCCTTTAGTTCTGTTCTAAATTGTAATCAGCATACCTGAAAAGTTTTTAATGACTGATTGACTTGCATTTAAATTGATTTATTTTAATTAGTTTAATTCATTTTAATACATGTATATTGACGATTGTATACAATTTGCTTAAATTGTGAACACAATAAAGATTTATTATTATTATTATTGTTTATGTACACCAAGTAAAGTCCAAAGGCCAATCTAAAAATAAGAAATTTCCATTATACTAACTGATACTAGGATTTTCCCTTTAGCATTCATCTCTGCCAAACAACCCCTTTATAATAATGTATATCTTGAGCTATGCTTTTGTTAAATTTTTTCCGAACTCCTTGTGGACCATCCTTCTTTTGGATCTGAAGAGTCACTAAACTACCTTAAGTCTAATATTGGTAACTATGCTTTAAGGAGTCATCTTCACTTTCATAACACAAGAAGTTGCCATTTACTAAATAAAGATTTTGAGATACTTAGTAAAACAGTCACACTTTTTAATAAATTAAAGCTTAGTACTCATTTCGCTGAAAAAGTTTTAATAGATTATTGTTCGATTGGTTAGTAAAATATCCTTTTCATACTATAAATGAGTACCCGATGTGCAAAGACACTGAAATATATTTTAATTCGTTAATGTTCGTTTAGTTATTATATATTGTTACCAATTTTAAAATGTTATATTATATTATTCTTTGCCTTACTATTATTTTGAAAAAGTCTTAACTCAGATCTTACAAATTGTTAATTTGCTATGTTATGATACCACTGGATTAGCCACTAAACGAATTAATTGTAGTTTCCTTTTGCTCACTGATTGTATTGTGACTATCGCGTATGTACTGTACGTGACCATGTTGATTGCCAATCATGGTCTACAAACTAAAAATGATTCTGGTCGCCATAGTGAGGGAAAGGTCCCAGAAGTTCTTTTCACAGAATTAACTGGACTCGTTCAACAAATATTTCTACGCGTTCCTTGTCCGAGAACAACACAAGGCCATGCGGTAATACGTACATAGCTTCCATAGTGCATAAAACTCAAATAGTACAATATATTCGTTTTAGGACTAAAACATTTCTAGTGATATAAGACGCGGCTAAGAACTCGACCCTGACCTTAAACAATATATACGGATTACAAATAATTAATTTAATTTAATGACAGTTTATGCCAGATATTTTACTACTAGAGACCATTTGACAATTCGATATGCAGTTATTGTAGAAGAAAACGATCTTAATACGTTCCACACTTTGTGATATCAGTCATCACTTGCCTTACTAAAATACAGTAGAGTATTTTTAACGTAGTGACAGATGGTAACAGTTCTTCAACGTCGAAATCGGATGACGTGAGCGTATGTCTAAAACTTCGCGGAACCAAGAGGGAAGCTGCGTTGCGGTTTCAGCCTCCAAGGATGCCGAGCGACACAGGATATGAAACAGGAGATAACGTATCAGCGGAAACTCTCGGTGCTTTTCTGAGACTGTTCGGTGTTATTAAAGGGCGGTATTCCAGCACGGCACCGGCGTAGCTGACACACGCCGCCAGGTTGAATTCAGTGAAGTTGATGTCACGGTTCAACGTCCGCCTGCCGTCGTCGGCATTCCTCCAAGGTCCAACACACGACAGCGTTGTGGCGCGGCGGGTCAGTAACTCTCGTACATCAAGTGGACACCTAGCCTGTACGGGGCCCGCCCTCGTCACTCGACGCGGCGGGTCAGTAACTCTCGTACATCAAGTGGACACCTAGCCCGTACGGGGCCCGCCCTTGCGTCACACGGCGCGGCGGGTCAGTAACTCTCGTACATCAAGTGGACACCTAGCCCGTACGGGGCCCGCCCTCCGTCACTCGACGCGGCGGGTCAGTAACTCTCGTACATCAAGTGGACACCTAGCCCGTACGGGGCCCGCCCTTGCGTCACACGGCGCGGCGGGTCAGTAACTCTCGTACATCAAGTGGACACCTAGCCCGTACGGGGCCCGCCCTTGCGTCACACGGCGCGGCGGGTCAGTAACTCTCGTACATCAAGTGGACACCTAGCCCGTACGGGGCCCGCCCTTGCGTCACACGGCGCGGCGGGTCAGTAACTCTCGTACATCAAGTGGACACCTAGCCCGTACGGGGCCCGCCCTTGCGTCACACGGCGCGGCGGGTCAGTAACTCTCGTACATCAAGTGGACACCTAGCCCTTATGGACCGGAACGGGTTTGTCGGAATCGATGATAAGACGCTGATGACCTTGGAGTAATCCAAGAAAACACGACGCTGACTGATGATACATTTTCAGCGTTCCAGGTGGATACGTGCAATACAATACACTCATGAGACTTTGCAGACGAGCACGTGAGCCTCGTGGATTAGTCCGAGCGAACTCGCCAACCTGTCTATATTATGATCACGAAGAGGATCACGAAACCCCATATTGGCGGGTTTAATTTAATTTATAAGACAAATGAATAGTTAAGGCACTTTCCTGACCAAACTTTGAAAACGCTGATTTGGCGTAGATTGAATGTAGGAAAGGTAACGTCCTATATGAGATGAGCAAGGCTATATTTATGTGAACGAACATATCACCAAGGTTTCACAAAATAATCTATACAGTCCGTATTAATCATGTAAAAATGTGCACAACTTCGCCTACTTCTAAAACCCATTTTGAAATGAACAAAAATTAATTTTATTGTTGACGATTACAATATTATCAGATGTTGATAAACTAATTTGGTACGACTGATCTGCAGCACACGGTAGGAGGATGGCTTGTGGCAGGTGTGCTTGACGTATACTGTGCGTATGTGGAAACACAATTGTAAAAACCTTCAACCAGTTTAAGTAACTGTCTTAGTCAATCTAGAGTCAGGCAAAAAACGATGAGTCAGGCCAGGACGACAATGTAAACCGACAAAAACGATTACGCGAGAAGTATGAGTCAGGTGATATTTCACTGTGATTCAATTTGTAATAAACATTTACTGGGGTCCTGTCAATAGAACTTACTAGTAGCTAGGGTACTTGCGATGATTCATTTCATTGAATATCAGTTTACACGATGTACACATTTTAAAATATTGAAGTTCTTCTACAAATAAAAATTCCTACAAAAAAGATAATTGAACAATTGTTTTTGTTAACGCGGGTTCTAAAGTACTATAACTCACCGTATTTCAAAGTCACAATTCTATAATTAAAGACACAGTCACTTTCAGCTGGGTCAAACTTGACTGTTTGAACATATTTTAAGAACATCGATTTCTACGTTTATATTTACATCCCTTTTCTGATATAGAAAATAATATATACGGTTCAAATAAAAGGTACAAATGTAAGAAAGAAGTGTAAAAAATATTTTTTATCGTCACACGAGAAATTGTCGATAGCTAAAATAGTAATTGAAATATTGAATTCAGACCACAGAAACCAAACTTAAAGATAAGGATACCAGATTATTACAGTACAAGTGTAGCAGATGACATGTTTTTATTTATTAAAAAATATTTCATAGTAACATTTTACAAGACATTATTCCATGAAATGGTTACTCAATATATGCAGTATACATGACTAGTGTTTCGTGGAATAATCCCATTTTTCTTTCCATTTGCATGATTCAGGGAAGTTATCCTTACGCGTTTGTTTTCAACATTTTTATGGGCAATTCAGAAAAAAATCTCAAAAACTTTGTTGTATCCCATCATTTATATATTGAAAAGTGTATAATTTTACAGAAAATAAAAACTAAAAAGCGTATGAATTACATTCGAAATAAGACATCCCCTATGACGCTACTATAAAAAGTGAGGCCGTAAAACTGTGTAAATGGCGATGGTCTTCCGTGGTGGGGGGGGGGGGGGGGGGGAGAACTTAAATTCGTTTTACTACTAGGCTGTGACTTTACAGCCAACACCGTGACTTTACCAACAAAACCCGATCGCTCTCCTGGCACGGGTGGTCTTGGGCGGCAGCCACGATCGCGCATGCGCGCACCACCGATCACAGATCGTGCAGAGATCACCTCTTGCAAGTTTCAACTAGTATTTACTTTCCCAACCGTGGAACACATATATCGTGTTGTAAATAAGATAATAATATGTTTTACTGCAACAAATGTCTGAAAATAAAGTGAAAACGCCACACACCTTATAATTATGCTATTTTTTCCATCTATTCAACTATGTGAGTGTAGTCTTTTATGGAACTACGTGAAACTGCCCTATGTGGGGCGATGCTGCGATTCAGTTATCCAGTGCCTGGGAGACTAATAATAAAAAGTCATATGGGGAAAGTATATTAAATTGTTTTCCCCTGTATATTTAAGTCTTTTAGTAATAAAATTGATTAGTAAAAAAAATTATTTATAAAAAGTGTTAAATTTATCATTCTAAGACCACTTCTTATATTATCTGTACATAAACCACTTGATTACGCAGTTTATATGATTTTTAACAGTTCAAAATGTCTTAATTATAACTCGGTTAACATTTTGTAATTGTTTTATTATTATCCTGATTCATTATTGACACAATTCCATGTATACATCATGAGTGAAATGTGTGGTACACTTCCTGCAAGCTTACTGCAGTCATTGTAATGTTTCTTCTATTCACAGTGACTGATAACACAGTGATTCACGGACGGAAATAACTGTTCTTTGATCAGGATGATCAATGGCAAAATGTACAGCCAGAAAAATCCTGTTTCCTTTCACAACAATTCCATTGTTAAAAACAAACTTGGAACAAATAATAAGATTTAGTACTCCCTATTTTTATTCTCACATCTTTTTGTGTGCAAAAAGTATGAAATTAAATCCATAAAACGTTCTAGCTTAGATTTAAAAAAATAATAGACACTAGTACGTTGTTCAAAATTTCTTACAAATAAAAAATGTCAAGTCATATGGAATTTCATCACCTTAATTCGATAAAATAATTATATAAAAACGTTTTCAGATCTCGCATAGCAAAAATAACTAAATTCCAAATCAATCTTAGACATCTAATGTATAAAATACACAAGCAAAGTTCAACTTTTTAACAAATCTGTCTCAAAAATTGACGATATTCGGATTTTACACTGATTTTATTGAATACAAAACATTAAAAAAACACTACAGAAGTCTGATCGTAAGTAATCAATAATCTTAATTACTACTGTAGCTACTCTACGTTTCTTAATAACCATTACCTCGCAAACCTCACGAGTTTTCACTAGATTCACTAGAACTCAATACATTTTTACAAAATATCAACTTTGTATACTATACATAAAAAACAAACAAAGTACTAAAACTAAGAGACCTACACTGGAATCGTCACAACACGTATATGACATTACCCGAGGCTTTATTAAAAAAAGTTCATATCAGCAGCCATCAAAGCAAGATTAAATCAGCTGTCCTACCATGGTTTCTAAGTGAAACAAATTATTCATGACAGAAATGCATGCGTGTGGCTTCACTGTTACAGTCCAACTTTTACACAGGTCAGCTAGTCCACATTATATCCTAACCCTCTACTTTGAAATCAATAATCTATTGTCATACCGTAAAACAAGAAAAATAAAATTATGCTAGTAAAATATTTGTTCGAATTTAATTGCTGTGTTTCACCTGTTTACATTACAATCATCAACCTAATTTAAAAAATTATGATCTCCGATTTCATTTTCTCACAGAGTGCTCTAAAATAATTCTACAAAATAGTAAAAATCAAGGTAAAATGTGTACACGGTATTTCACAATTATGTATGTAATTATAATCCCTAACCTCAATATTATACAGCCATCCTTTACTATTACATAATTAAAAATTCATATATAATTTTCAGATTATAATTGAGGTAATTGAATGAATTTTAAAAGTCTCATAGTAGTAAACTTATGGTTGATTATATAAAAACCCTTGCAATACATCTCTAAAAGTTGTTCACCCAGCCACGTTATCATCATGAGAATTCTCATACTCGTGTAGGAGTGACACGGAATAGAAAAGTAACATTACATATACATAAAGCCTTCAACTAATTCCATGCCTGTTTCGGTGGGGTTAAACGTGTATCAATTAAATGAGACTCATCAAAGACTTAATACAAAAAGTATGCAAATGTTTCATTCATCTTAATTATTGAAATAAAGTGTTTTTATGCACCCAGAATGTGAGCCTTCTGTTGTGTACAAAGTTCTAAACTACTTTGTTAACGAATGTTGTAAGCTTGAAGTGAAATATAATAAGTTGTCAACAGTAGATTATCCGCAGCCTTCAAGTCCATCACAACTGTTGTTTTCACAAACCTGTTGGCTTTATCATGAAAGTGACTGCCAGTTGAGGCATTACTTATACACTGTAAAACTAGGATATCACTACTTTCACTTGTACATTGCGTAGCCGAAACTACTTAAACAGTACAAGATATTTTAATAAAAAGATAATCATAAGAAGGTCGGATTAACTAAACAACTTTCAAGGCAAATAGACAAGATTTAAGCGTCTGACCTTCAAACTTATTGCAATTCTAATGCTTTTACTAAGTTATGTAACTGAATAAAAATTTATTTATAACTTTTTTTAAACAATCGGTAACCTTTAAAGAAGCTTGTTTGTAAGAAATTATTAAGAATTGTAATAATATACTTGAATTTTTTAATTATCAAATAAATAATTACATCTCTCACAAAATACTTATGAGGATTGTAAAACAAAACATGTTGGAGCTTGAATGATTAATTAACAGGGTTGCTACAGGAGTCCAATAATGAAATTCCCTGACTTTTCCCTGATTTCCAGACCAAATTTTTCATTTTTCCCTAACTTTTTTTGACGCAATCCCCAGGGTTTTTGGCAATTAATGGGTGGAAAAAAGCGGTGTTGAGGCTAACAGGGTGGCAAATATAAAAAAGCAAAAAATAAAGTGCATTGTCTGCAGGCTTGGACTCAGCACGGCGGCAGTAAGTTTATTTGTGTAAAGGGATTTTATATTTTTCCCTGACCAACGTCGAAATTCCCTGACTTGAGACCGGATTCCCTGACTTTTCCCTGATTTCCAGTCCTGTTTTTTTTCCCCTGACTTTTCCCTGACTTCCCTGACCTGTAGCATCCCTGATTAATATTTTTACTTTCATAATTTTATGTTATTCACTCTCAGGAAGAAATGTCATAGTCGTATACGTTTATTGGAAATCAGGAAAACGCAAAAAGTTTCTAACCACAACTGACAATAGGTACTGACGGATAAAGGGAAGAAGGAGCTATTTCCTTGAAACAGCGTGACTCATCCGTCTGCATCATCTGACTGACTTGTGTGCAGATTCTGTTTACATGTAAATCAACATTTGTCTCATAATTTTCACTCATCTGATATTGTCTATTTTAGATATATACTGTGTTTCAAACTTCATTGGATGTTATAGAAAACAACTAATTTTTAAATCTAGAATAAAATGCATTTATAACAGACAATTTTGTCCTTTATGATATTCTCAACTGTTGTCAGTGTTAATATTTAAATCACTAGATGTGAAAAATATTTAACGTAAAAGCCAGGTATGAAAAATACTATCAAATATTTATAAATTTATGAGATCCGAAGTGCATAACAAACAGAAACAAAACCGTTACAGTAGCAAATTTCCAAGATTATGTACTGAAGTATATCTTTGAAAAGAAATGTAGTTCTCCCATGTAGTTGATAACGTTTTTATTGTAATCTAAAATGAAATGCCATTATTACTTGAAACTATTAAATACGGGAAATTAATGTTTACGTCTTTTTTATTTATATTAAGGCTAAGTTAATACAAAAATATTTAATTCATATTCTTCGTAAAGGGATAATGTAATGCAATCATTCCTTTCAACCCATTTATCTTAACATGTAAATAAGACGAACATTTTTTTTAATTACCACAAAACTCTATTTTGTAATATGTAGTTAATTTGTTTAAGACAGCTCCAACATTTTTTTCGAACATAAGAATTAAGTATTTGAAGTACTCCTCAATTACGCAGCTTACCGGGAAAACAAGCGGGGGAACAAGTTTGGTAATGTCGCTCCGTTTTCGTTTGCTACTTCAAGATAACACACCGAACAGACTCCTCCCTCAACTGCACTTTATAGTGGCCCCTACTGTAGTAGACCTAACTAACTTATTAACTTAATCCAAGACAATTGGAATCCATAACATTTTCAGACAATTTCATTATAAATTTGTATAAAGTAATTACTAGTCAAATAATCAAGACGTTAAAGATACTTTTCCGTAAAATAGCCAATATCGTAGGTACTGAATGTTACTTTCTATGAAATTAAACCTTAAAGTGCCTAGTTTTTAACGGTGCTGTTATTGCCGGGTTTATTTCCCACACTCAGACCTGCTCCACCGTCAGTGCACATGTAGCGTGTTTCTCGCCCACCATAATCAACTTCAGCGATATCTTCATTCACCAACCTGCTGTCGGAATCTCCTGATTCATCACGTTAGCGTCAGGTCATGGTTGATAAATTGAGTCTGCATCCCGATCGCTATCATTCTCAGTAAAGTTGCAACGCTGAATGAATAATTCACAACACATGCGGACAAAACCTAAATTGATAAACGTCCTTATCTTTATTACAACTAATTCTTGTCATACTGATTGATACACAATCAAATCAGAAAATTAAAAACATGCAGAAGCACCTTAAAACTCCAATGGAAAACTAGAAAACAATAACATTTTGTTTCTCAAGTACAGGTAAAACTTCATTATGTGCTTTCGTGATAGTTCCTTAGTTCACTCTCAGAATGTAGTACCAATAAAATATAGATTTCTTTTACAGCAGTCAGGTGTCGTGTAGCAAAGCAGTTGTTTGGAACCTGTTAACATGAGCATGAACACAAAAGTGGGATTGCCCGTGTTGACTTGGAAGTGCCAGTCAAGGGATTAAGAGAATTACAAAGTAACCTAATGGCCAACAGATAATTCTGAAAAATTATTTCATTAGTTTCTATTTCTTTCATATGTTAGTATGTCGATCAGGCAGTCCTTAGAATTAAGAACTTGGCGTCAAGTCATGGTTGATAAATTGAGTTTACATCCCAATCGCTATCATTCTCAGAAAATTTACAAAGCTGAATGCTAAACTCACAACACACGCGGACAAAACCTAAATTAATAAAACCTCCTTATCTTTATTACAATTGAGGTCCTCAATCCCTCTTTGTCGGATAAGAAGCAGTGCATGGACAATGAACATCTGACTAACAACTAAGCAACGTTATGATGGCTTTCTGACACTTACTTCTCATGTTTATTACTTTCCACGGACTGCCTAATCATCATACTAAAATATGAAAGACATTGAAGTTAACCCAATAATTGCTGAGAGCTTTATTGACATACACAGGAGCTCATAAAGTCAGAAGTTTGAGCTTGGGGAACGGCACCACCAGTCAAACTGTATATAATTCAGAAAGAACACAAGCTGTTATTAGTCTACCTAAATATAACATTGCCACACTCACATAGAAGAAGCAAACTCTGTGTGGGGTCTATAGTGCAATAATGATGGCATTCCTATTGCATTTTATTTTATTTTTTGATGCATGAATATTTTCTTATTACCAAATATTAATCTGTAAATTTTTATATAAAATCAATGAGTTATGGTGGAAAAATTAGCTGAGCTGTTAATGCAAAAAAAGGAGTACATAGCAATTTAAGCCTAATAGATTATTTAAAACTTATGCTCTTATAGTGATCGAAAATATGTTGGATGACTTAAACCAAAAATTTGACAACAATTAAATATAAGATTAAATTTTGATAGTTTTATTTGATTTAAAAAAAATTAAATTTATGGTATGAGTTTTAGATTACTCTACAACAGCTTTAGTAATTATAGAGAACCAACATGTTTATCATAAAAAATAAGTAAAGATTATTACGTATCTAAGTAATAGGATCCGCTGTAGTGTTAGGTTAAGAACAATTCTTCATAAGATATTTAAACTTCCCTAATACATGGGAACAATAGATATATGAGCGATGAATACGTAAATTGGAAACTTACCGCTTTAAATGTTTCATGGAGTTCTGCTTTTTCATCTCCACTCATTTTGCCGTTGGTGTCTGAATACACTTTGCATCTGTCAACTGTTGACGCCATAACCGAACTCACCGAACTCCAACCTTCAATGTGTGTGTTGAGTGTGACAATCGAGCGATAGAGTTCTTTTCTTTTTCTTTTCACACATTATACAGAGCGTGGTCTGAAGATAGTCCAAAGAGAATAGCCGATACGGATGATGCAACCGAGAATTATCGATTTGAACATTCATGCTTCATATCGATGTTTTTACCAAACCCAATTTAATATTACTGTTATTACGTTGTTGCCGACCACCTCCGTTTTTTAACGGGATAGCATAATAGTTCTCAGACCGAAAATTTACAAATTTAACCCTAAGGGAGGAGAGGTGTTATTTTAAGCATTATTAGAGAAAGTAGCGTGGTTTAAAACTAGTTTAATATATAATCTTTTTAGGAAACAAAACTTTTGTGTCGTATCCATTGCTCTAGTTTCTTCTTAACTATATCTTGGCTACCATCCAGATTTTACAGTTATTACAGAACAAAACATTTTTGAAACAGTTAAATTCTTGAAATATTTTGGCCTCTGGAAAGATATCTTCAGTCAAAATTAAATTAAAATGTAGAGCCAGTGATACGCATCCACTTTAAAAGATAAGAAAAGAGGTCAAAGCTGTATTTTGATAGGCTGAAGCTTAACTAATTAGCTTTCAATATGTCCAATCAGTATCAGGGTATCGAAAAGCTGGTAGTCTTTGATATAAGTAAACTTTCCTCTATACTATTTATTAGTTTAGTTTAATATTAACGTCTGTTGGTTTATGACGTTTTAAAAAAGTATGGTGATATCAAATTGTAACTGTGCTATCAATTTTTGACTCGGTGTGAACCAACAACTGTAAATAATCGTCATGATACTATGCGAGTAAGCTTAAAAAACTATTATTGTGTGCTTATTTTTGTTAGATTAAATGTCGAACATAACTATTATTCATGACAATTCTCATATATTATATTATCATTTTTAAACAATAGACTCCCAATATTTAAACTATGTTGGTGCCCATGTTACCCACCCAACATATGATAGTATAATCAGTTAGTGAAACATAATTTTGATAGATTACGTTTTTATTCTGACTGACTTGCCTTTTAATTGTTTTTCCACTAATGTTTACATTCATTTCTACTCGTCGGCCTTTTAAAAACACGTTTACTACCTTAACGACCACTAGTAGATCTCATATATTTTTAAATTTAGCACCCTAACCATTCCTATACCAGCCTATGTCAACTTTTTAAGAAATATGATAAAAATAACCTTTTTAACTACCTTAACACTGAATGTGGAATTTTTTGTTTTATTCCTCTTTGTTACCAAAATATAACATACATCCGAGATTCTCTTAGATCCCCAGTAAACAGTAAAGGTCATTAATACATTACCTTTTTTCTAACAAATCGTGTTGTTCCTCCACTTTCAACAGCTTAATAATATGTTGTGGTCTGTGTTTGTACTGTTACTGTGAGTCAAAATTAGTAAAATATTCCTGATTTTGTTTACAGAATTATTAATGAACCAAAGTAATGATATTGCGGATGTAGTTTCGTTCTGATAATGAAACGTTAATTAAAGCTCTATCTGGAGTTTATGCTTTGAACAATGGTCACAAATATCTCCACTCTAGCAACCTCAGTGAAAAGTGAGGTGGACGGACATCAAATAAATCAAGTCAACGTAATAAAACAATTGATAAGTCGAGAACTAGCAAGCCAAAAGCAGAATGTAAACAGGAATACAGAAGGGCAAACACAAACTTTTTACTTGGATTGGAGACTGGAAAATGCAGATAACCTCAATAATTTTACTTGTGATCGCATTAAAAAATACATCTATAATACATTATTGATGTTCTTTCCTCTCAAGCGTACACACTTTTGTTAATGGTTCTGTTTACATGTACTATGAAAGGTAGAATAAATACATATGTATGTCACACAGAGAATAGGAAAAAATATACAAAATAAAAAGTTTGTCTAAAAAATTGGTTACCTACAAATGGTAGCGAAACCAGGATAATTTTTGTTGTATTATTTTCATGAGTCTAATGTAAATGTCGTTTACAAGTTGCTACTGGGGCATTAATAACTTTTATAAAAATTAAATCTGTTTGGTAATGCATAGAGACTGACTTTAATTATCACTGTTTCTGTTTACTTTTCTGACAACAATAAAGGAAAAAAACTGCAATCAGATTGAACACTTGCAGTCCACTTTGGAGCTATAGGATGATGTGCGTTTTGACAAGTGTTATAATTTTCCGTGTAAAACCTTCATCAACATTTATGCAGCAGAACCGTACGGACTAACACGTGTTTTGCGTTTTGCATGAATGAATGCTATGGCTTAATGTCTTCATACTCTACATTAATGGGTTATACCTAGGCTTTAGACTAATACAACGCAAAGTCCATAGGTAATGATTGAAAAGAGTGACTTTCAATTAATGTTGCAATGCGTAAGGTGATGCATTTCTGATACATCACTGATCCATTTCTCTCGGTGCCGTGAGAACTCTTATTGTTGATAAATTACCAGTGTGAAATTGACTATGCTATGATGAACAGTGGGAACATTAAGGAAGAAATGCAAAGAATCTCCTGCCAGTTACGTAAAAAAGGAAGTGAAGTAGTGTCGGCGAGATGAAAGTGATGAGAGTTGTCTAGCTTGACAAGCAAACACTAACTGTGCTAGTCATAACTATGCATTTTTATAGTACATGGAATTTGTCATATCAGTGATTTATGCATACCCTACACTATTAACTATAATGATGGCATTGTTTCCAAGTGTTAGTAATTTGCTTAAGGTGTTGATTGTTGATATTAATATAGCTAATACTACTAAAAATTTCATTTTAATATGAACAAGATGTGTTATTAAAAGAGAGAGAACCTATATATATATCGCGGACGGGTGGTCTGCCTCGCCATATATATTGCTGTTCACACAGGCATGTATACAAATAAACAAATCAGGATCCTAATGAGAAATCCGACTTCTATGTGTTGAAAGTAGTTCGGTTGGATATTGAGACGTAGTATTTTTATTTTTATACATAATTGTTTTTTTAGCACTTTCCCGAGACTTTATTTGGAGCGTTAATTCACTCTCTAGTACTTTGTATCTCTTCAAATATATTTCTCTAACACATCAATCATTATTATCATGTGACAAAACTATTAGCTTTATAAGATACTTGTTGGCATGATGTAAATAATAATGTGACGTTTCAATTGTGTGATATTTCAATGGAGTTTCAGTGTTTGTTATCAAGGAGCCGATTCTGTGTGATGCCGAATTTCTAAACGAGTATTGTTCGCCTATTATATTCTTAATATAACTTCCTTAAAATTAGCACAAAGATCCATTAACTTTAGTTCTTAAATATGATTGTTTGAGCATTAATTTGAATGCTAGACAAGAGCTAGAATAAAATTGTGTTTTTATTTAGTATATAATGTCTTCTTGTCTGTCACCTCGATACCCCAACAAATCCAGTCTTTACCTATCTCATTCTAAAACAAATATGAATCAAACATCGTGTACCAATATATGTGATGCAGAAAGTTACAGGCCTAAAGAAAAATAAATATACTTATAATATTTATTGGTTAAGAAACTATAACATTAATGTCCATCTTCATCAAAATACGGGAAGAATTAGTCATATACATAGTCGGCATAGTTTAGACTTTTATCACATTACATTCAAATGAACGATATTGTTGACACTTTTTGACTAATATCTAGTTGTTGTTAGATAGATTCTAAACATTTCTAAAAATGTTACTTATGAAAAAGGCCATCAGTGGTCAAACACGGATGTGCACATCACGTCAGAACGCCTCTGGAATCTTCGGCATTATGGCCGATTTGATAATCGGTGTGTACATTTTTATGTTGACATTTTATATGTGTTGTTTATCGATAAGTAAGGCAGCTTGCCAACACGTTAGTGTATTTATTTCCTTCTATTGGAAAAACTGAGGTAGTTTTACCTGATTTTGTAATCACGTCGATTTCAAAGAGAGCCATCTAATTCCCTCCAATTTTTTTTAACAAGTCATACCAAAAATGCTCGTAAAGAAAATTTCTTTTTAGGAGAGTTTTTGTTTTATCTCTTCACATCAGCATGGCCTCATGACAAATTGTTTCAGCCAACATTTTGAGACAAGGTTAAAAAGTGATAATAGCTTGTCTCTCTAAAGGCATATTTATAAAGTTCCTACGATCACCTTTTTGAGTAAGCATTTCGACTAAGATCTTTTCCTGATCTTATTTGCTGGATTCGATTTTATCTTGACGAAGGGAATTTAGAGAATATTTTGATAGAGTACTGTGAGGGCTTTGTTGCCAATTCAGGACTGCCTCAAGGCTCTATCTTTGGACCTATGTGCTTCTTGGTGTTGATAAACAACATACATCTATCCTGAACTGTGATGTCTAGTATACTGATGATAATAAGATCTATCAGTCACAAAGTAGCAGTTGAGCTCAACAGTTATGAACCATTGATTCTGCATTACGAGGGCCTGAATCAACCACATACTGAGCCTCAGCAAAATTGTGGTGCAGGATTTCTTAAAACTAATCCTTTGTTTTTTTTGTGTGATATTGGTGTGATTAGTCAATACAAAGTGTATTGGTGTTCATATACCCCAATATTATTTTCTCTGAACACATAAGGAGTTGTTTGAAAGCAGTAATGTGGAGGAACTTTTATATGTATTAGCCAATTTGGCAATAGCAAAGATTCTTGTCCAATGATTTACAGATGCTTGGTCCAGTCACCTTGAGTGTGACACTGTTGTTTGGAATAAGGATCAGGATTACACAAATATGCCAATCAAGATTGTGCAGAGGGAATTCCCATTATGGATGGACTGGAAGTTTTCTGTGTTCTTGTTGTTCTGTGATATACATGTTGTTTCTCTATAGTTTTCTGTACGGTTTTATAACAGAAAAAAAATTAAGTTTAAGAGTTTCAGGACATATTTCTTATATACATGTTTGTTTATCCCTACACCACCAACATGTGATGTAGTAATTAGATGTATTGACATCTAAAGTTCCTTTAACAACATGTGCAACGACTGTGTGACTTATTCTTGTACTCATCTTCTTTAAGGAAGACCATAGT
This sequence comes from Homalodisca vitripennis, assembly GCF_021130785.1. Taxonomy (NCBI): domain Eukaryota; kingdom Metazoa; phylum Arthropoda; class Insecta; order Hemiptera; family Cicadellidae; genus Homalodisca; species Homalodisca vitripennis. The sequence goes on from NC_060215.1 coordinate 26,429,079, forward strand.
TTCTTAAGTGTAGCATGCTTTGGCTTCAGGACTGTTCAGAACACTTGATTATTTTTCAAGAGTTCTACTGATTGAGTGCCATTAGCCAATTGGAGGATCAATAAAGTGTGGTGTGAGGGGCTTTCTATGGAAAATACAAAACTATTTCACAGTATTTTATCCAGACACCATTTACCTGTATTGGACCGACACTTATCTATCTAATATTTGCACATATTGTAATTTTAATAATATTTTTTAACACAATTAAGTATATTACCATACTTTACGATATTGTGATGCCTGACACAACCACACTTATTTATTTTAGGACTTTCCAGGTTCGTTCCATACAATGACAGATACTAGCCTAGGTTAATTTACCTTGGTTGACCGAAACGAACAATACATTTTGTAAGATTTTAAAATACAATAATTCAATACAAACTTAATAATTTAAAACGGGATAGTTTTATATATATAAAACTTAACATGTTAAAAATCCTGGGACGACTGCACCAAATAATTGATGCTACTTTTCTCTCCGATGAACTCTCCTCAGAATGGAACAGTTCAAGTGAACTCCCCTCAAAGTGGGGACAGCAAAGTCTGAGAAGACTTAGCTGTATACAATGTTACCAGTCTGACCTTACAACTATATGTTTAGGGTTGTCACAGTATTATGTTGAATTTAGCTCGTCCCCCTTTTCCCCTGAGACGCTGTCTCAGATACCAGATGCTGCAATAAAAGGAAGGTGAACTGGAGCTAAACTCAAAATTCAATTGAATCAACCCTTCCTACCATAACTATATTATGTGTAGAAAATTCGGTTGCTCAACCGTGCTTAGAGATGGTGTCTATCACATTGTAGTGCACTCAATTGTGTACCTGATGAGACAATGAGACTACCACTTCACCTATTTATAGGTGTCTCTGATGTCGAAATGATGTAAATGTTTCGTTTTGAGCTTCTTCGTCGTTGACTTTCTTTGGATCTCTTCAGATGAACATGTCTCCAGATTCCAGGAGTTAAGTCTGAGACAGGGTCAGATACCAGACACTGCAATAAAGGAAAGGGGAACTGGAGCTAAATTCAAAATTCAATTGAATCAACCCTTCCTATCATATCTACTACTATGTTGCCATTTTAAGAAAAGCATGGGCAAGTCACACCCTTCTTCTGCTCCCATTAATCTTTCAATATCTTTACAGATACAAAGCCAACACCATTATGAATTCAGATAATGTGCTAGATCATGTCAACTTAATCCAGGGACTTTTGAGTTTGTTCTCATTGTACAGAGCAACAGGATGCTCATAGAGTGGGAGTAGGTAGAACAATCTCCAGTAATGCTCGCTAGAATGCCTTCGCTTCCAGTACCATTCAAGACACTGGTTTCACTACACCAAGCACCAAAGCAAGGTCAATAGGAATGCTTGTTTTGTTTATGGGATGGAGGAGATCGAGAGAAGGATACCTGCTCTAAATTTATTCAGTGGTTGTTGAAAAAAAAGGCCTGAATAAAAATACAAATAATACTCTTATTTATGCGTTTTTTTATTAATAAAGATATAAAACAATTAACAGTAACAATACATATCACTCTGACATTCCAGTTACATACAAAGTATAAAAAATATACTGGTGGCATTGATAAAATGTGCAAAATACACATATGAAAGATTAATACTTTCTCTCAGTACTACCTAGTTTAATCAAGATATATAATAGTCTGACGTTCAGAGTACTATTGTACTATTCACCATGGAAAGCAGTCATTAAACACGGCAAGGTACAACTTGCTTTAAGGAAGCCAATGTGAATATTGAGTAGAACATTGAACTGAAAACGTTTATTTGTATCACACACTTTTGTGCTGCAATCATGAATGGGCACCAAACAATTAATTTATTACCAAGTTAAAAACAGTTACATTTAGTTTGAGCTTAGTACAGGCCAAGCAAAAGCAGTTAGCCTTAGCTTGAGTTTTTTCTTTCCAAAATTTACTATCTCAACAAATTGGAACTTATACCTGACTGTAACCTATAACGGCGTATCTAGGAAACAATAAAACTTAAAATCATACTTGTTAAAACTATTAAATCATTGTACTATCGCATTCTTGTCTGCGCATCGAGGCCCCAGAAAAGTAGAATACAGGGTGGCCACTCAAAAACTCTTTTAAAATTTCCAAATCTCTAGTCCATTTTTAAACCAAATAAAGAACTGTAATACAGTACTTAAGCCTTATGACGAGTGTAATGATGGCGGTTTATCGTCACCAGCCGTATTTCAGGAAATGCCAAAAAGCTGTGAAAGCTTAACAAATTTCGTCCCTAGGGATATGCGAGAAATTCGATGATGATTCATTGCTACCACCTATTTTAAGATCCTTACTTTTTATCTTGTTTCAGTCTTTCAATGTCTTGACATAACATTGTGTATACCTAATCATCTTCCTTTGTGTGATGTTTAGAAAATACAAGTATCCAATTTGGAAAAATAAAGAGAACAAACAAATGCAAAAACAGCGTTACCGTGGGACAGACTGCAGTAGTCAATAGTCGTTTTCATTGCGGAGACAAAATACATTTGTATAGCAAATGTCAAAATATGTTAAAATTTGGACATACATACGACATTGAGCTCTCATTCAGACATACATTTGATCACTCATTCCACATTCATCCATCACCAATAATTCCCACTTCGTTCGAGAGTCAGTCTTGTTATTGTGTGGTCTCCCAGTCATATTCTAGAAACTCTTTTACATTGTAAAATGCATTTGACGCTAAACAGCATTTTAAACGAGTTTTTAACGCCTTGAGCGTAGAGGCTTTTCTTAATTCATTAGGCAATTTGTTAATAAAATTAACCCCTGCCTGTGAAGGCAAGCGTTTATAAACCACCATCCTGTGTCTCCCAGTTCGGTAGTTATCTCTGCCTCTAGCCCCGTACGAATGAATGGATCGGCCAGTAGTCAAGGCACATTTAGACATACAATACAACGTTGTTTCTAAAATGTAGAGGCTAGGCAGAGTTAACAGTTGCAACCTTTTGAAAGTTGACCTGCACGACTCTTGAAACTTCAATTTTGCAATGGTGCGGATCGCTCGCTTCTGTAACTTAAACACTCTTGAAAATTGGTTACTTGCACAGGCACCCCACAGTACCAATGCGTAAGTGAGGTGTGGATAAATCAAGCCATAATACGCCATTATCAGAACTTGACTTGGGCAGTATTTGGCTAGAGACCTCAGAACATAAATGCCTGAAGCTAATTTTGAGCAAACGTGATCGATGTGAACATTCCATGTCTAACCTTGATCAAGGTAAATTCCAAGGAATTTTGAGGAATAGACTTCTTTTAGTATTGTATCCGCTAACATAACGCTAGGTCCATACTCAAAGTCTACTGGGTTTTAAATGAAATTTAAAACGTTAGATTTAGATTAATTTGTATTTAGATTGAGGCTATGAAAATGTTGGACACAATTGTTCATTCCAACAAATGCGTTTTGTTCCAAATCTGATTTCGAAGATTCGTTGAAACAAAGAGTCGTATCATCAGCATACTGCACGATTTTCCCATGTGGCAGTGATGATTTTGTCATTAACATAAAGCAGGAAGAGAATTGGACTGAGAATGGATCCTTGAGGGACTCCACATGTTCACAGAATTTGAAATATGATTAGAAATTTGGACAACTTGAGTTCTATGACTTAGGAATGAACTAAGCCATGTGAGAGGCACGCCTCGAATGCCATGCGATTCCAGTCTGTCAAGCAGTGTAATATGGTCAACACAATCGAAAGCTTTAGATAAATCGAGAAACACACTTAAAGTGTGATTTCAACTTTCCAATCCCTCTACAATCATATCGACAAGACCCACAATTGCATCTATTGTTGATTTGCCCTTTCTGAAGCCAAATTGGTCATTTGAGAGCTGATTGTATTTGTTCAAAAATTGAAGCATTCGCACTAAAAACTACTTTTCAAATATTTTGCTTAAAATAGGCAAAATAGAGACAGGCCGATAGTTATTCATGAGTGTAGGGTTGTCTTTTTTAAAGATAGGGGTTACTTTTGACATCTTCAGAAGTGAGGGAAAAACTCCCAATTGAAATGAGGAATTTATAAGGCGGTCAGAGGCCTCACAATATGCTTCGAGCATTTTTTTATAACTATAGATCAGTACGAAACTATAATTTTGATGGTACAGAAGGTCGGTTCGGTACAACCAACAAATACACCAACTACTTTCATCTGAACTCTACTTTTAACTTCGACTTTCGGAAAAAAACAAGCCTAAGAATACCACCCTACTTCAAAGGAGTTTCCAGAGATTCAGAGTAATGAATATATTTTTTTGTAAAATTAAAAGTCATATCTTTTATTTTCTGCTTTTAAATCCTAGAAATGGTAAATTTAAAAAGAGCTCCTGGAATATATTCCATTTACGTAAAAATATATGGATATATATTTATATCTATAGAGAATCTATTCATGTACAACTAAACAAAGTACAACGCCTTAATAAAATAGAAATTACGGATCATCAATTTACCTTAAAACAACTGACGTCCGCAAATAGAATTAGCAGATGCACTGCTGTTGACAAATATAGACATAGAAAATACAAACTTTAATTAAAATATTAATTATAAATCACGTTATTTTATTACTCTGTGTTTCTAAAAAGCTTTTATATACAAAAATACTACAAAAACACGTTTTAAAAATCAGTAATTCACGTACTACCGATCAGTTGTTGCCCACGAATAGACACAACAGACTATAGACAATGCATCAAAATAAATATAGAAAATAAAAATTATAACTAAAATATTATTTGTTAATTTATATTAATTTGGCTATCTGTCTACATTTTTTTCATCAGAAAGTACAAAAATATGTAAGCAATAGCTAATTTACTTCCAAATCAGATGTCGTCAGCAAATAGACTTATTTGGATTAGAGATTCAGCTTCCACACATCACTATTTTTAATATTGTGAAATCACGATTTTCCAAGTGTATTTTAGGGACTTCTGTTGGTATCGGAATCGAGTGGAGAGCCGTGGTATCGAGTATCGGAATCAATCTACCTCTAGTAAAATTCCAAGGACACTATAAAAATTCATGCACGTTTCATGGAGCCTAAAATTCACGTATCACAAAGTTACCAGCTACAGAAGTTACTGAAGTATGTTTAATTTGCGATCTATGCAACACGTCTTTTCAAAATATTTTCTTCCAAGAATAAGAGTTGGACAACTTCATCCAGAGACCCCATTTCGGTGACTGAATAAAACTTAAAACACAAAAACACCTTGTTTTATGGTTTGTAATGCTCTGCCGCTTTAGTGCTTACAGCGTACCATTCCTATAGTGGTCAAGGCCTGAGACGATCGGTCGGATGACTTTAATTGTCCAATGGATTGTTACATTTTTGGGGAGTTTGCCACTACACAGAAATAGAACTAACCTGGATAAACTCCATAACACTAGTGACAGCGACCTTGAACCAATCGGCATCAGATGGGGCTCATGAAAATATAAATATGTTAATCTTCATTCACAGTTTCATGGACCATGTCGCGTGAAATACCATGTTTCGAAGTTAATACGAATACTAATCATACAAAAGAAATGTATTGGGACACTGGCTGGTCTCTGACCTCTTGAAGGCTGTAGAGAGGCATTCAGGTCTCTGAAGATTCTCACTGTCATTTCACTTTACATTCAAGAAGTAATAATGTATGCTGATGGGGAAAATCTTCCAAGAAACAATGCTGTACACCACTACAATACCAGAAATGCTGAACTCTACAACCTTCCAGCACATCGTCTGAGGCTTTACGAGCGGAAACCTTCGTACATGGATGTGTAACTCTACAACCGCCTACCACCTTACTTGTTATACAAAAGAGGAAAGGAATTGGATACCGCTCTATATTAATGGCTTATAGAACGCCCATTCTACACGCTAGAAGAGTTTCTGAAAAAATCCCTCCCCTAATGTCAATGTATTTATGACACTATAATCTCAAAGATTGTAAATAAAGATATTCTCATTTATTCATTCTCATAATCAGGTCCCGATTCAAGGAACTGTCAAACTATTTCTTGATTTTGTAAGTTCTTAGAGACAGAAATTGTTTTTGAGATTTTCCCGGTTCTACAAGAAGATTCCCGGCCTATTCCTGGTTTTTCCCTGTTTCCTGGTTGGGTGGCCACCCTGGAGTAGAAATGATGTAATTTTTGTATCTCTCAGCCTTAGAGGGTTTTTATCTTTAAACATAAATGATACAGAGTGTTTAAAGTTTAATACACAAAAACCTTGGAAAAAGAATTCTAGATGTGGATCTTAGATAAAAAATTTACTTTTAACCTTAAGAATGAATTATTTCCATAGTTTGCATGTCTATACAATCAATTACAGCACCAACTGTAGTGTTTCATAAACAAGGATGGCATTTATAATGTAAACTCTTTAATGTTGCATTTTAACAGGCATAAACACGTACTTTAAATGTTATCAGGAACGTTAAATATAAAATGAAATGGGGCAATATAACGCTAACAAGAAAATGTACTTAAATTGATCAATGAGTTTGCTAAAACAATTTGGCAAATTACAGCTAAACAATACAAACATATCTAAAATGGTTAACACTTAAGTATATTTAAAATTCTTTTAGATAATTGAACACATCCTAAAATACATAATTTAAAAACTGAGTAAGAAACTTAGTTTTATGAATTTGGTAATAACCATTTCAAAACCTTCATACAAAACTCAAATCCTATAAAACAAGCTGCATTGGCAGGGAAGGCACGCATCATAACAGGAGCACAGCCTTTGTACAGGGCAGTGACACCCTCTTGGCGGATCAGCTCACCAAACACTTGCTTTATACCCCCAGGGTACGTGCCTTCTGGAGCTGAAACAATCAAAATATTTCTCTTAATGTGTTTATGTTTAGTATTATTATTAATGAGTAGTAAATAGTTGTGAGAAATGTAGTTAAACACAAACAATGTTGTAAAGCTGGCACAGACTCAGAGAATGATTACTGGCAGTTTTCTTACTACCATTGATGATTTCAAATTTGACATTCTTGGTCTCTCGGAGACGTGGTTGACTCCAGATGTTTCCTCAGATTGTTTTATTGTAGATGGCTACTCTTTATGGCGCAAGGACAGACAGGGCGCTGAGGGTTCTCCCGGGAGCCGCTGGTGGAGGAGTGGCACTCCTGGTTGCAAATCATCTACAAATGACGCAGGTCTATTTGAACAATGTTGATAGTCGCTTAGAATATATCTGTGTGGCAAGTTTAGTTTGAGAAAAACAAGAAGCTGTGTGTGTGCGTGGTATATAAACCACCCTGTGTTATATATTCCACCCTGAGTTCTCTATTTTGTATTCTTTGTTTATTGATCAGATGTTGGATGTTGATGATGTTGTTTTGTTGGGTGACATTATGTAAATCTTATGGATACTGGTAAGGCCGATTGTAGATTCCTGAAAAAAACCTGTATGAATCGTTAGGGTTGGTACAACTCATAACAGAGCCCACTCGTGTCACCGAGAGCTCTTCGACATTGATCGACCTATTGTTGTGAATAAAGGTCTAGACATAGTCAAAGTTGGTTTAGTGGATACGTCCAAAATTCTTGATTCAAGACGTAAACAAATTACGGACCACCACCTGGTATATTGTGATCTCAGGTATGGCAACTATAGGCCAAAGGAGAAATTTATAACTTATCGAAATTTTTCCAATTTTCGATTGTGTCTCTTTATGTTTCTTTATTGTCACGTATTGATTGGGAAGATATTGAGACAAAGACCTCGTCGAGGAAGTTAGTCAATTGTTAACTACCTACATTGTCCAACTGCTTGACACCTGCGTACCGTTAACAAGGAAAGCGAGTCACCAAAGAAGAAAGCCCCATGGCGGAGTGACGAGAATAAGAGAGCTCACAAAAGAAAAAAATTATTTCAAACACAGACTGCATGATGGTGATGTTTCGGCTGCTAGAACGTTGTACTGTAAGGCACGAAATAGATTGAAACTGCGCCATCAGAAGAGCAAAACGAAATTACTTTCACGACAAGCTGAATTGTAAGGACTCTAAAATCATTCTGGGGTGTTTTACGGTCCGGTGGAGTGCTGGAAAAATGACCGTAATAGTGACGATATAAGATTCTCAGCTGATGACCTCAACAGGTACTTTGCAGGCATGGGTGGTGGAAGCAGGATTAGCACCGAGAAACTGAATTTCTACAGAAACAATGTTTGTGAGGATCTGGCGCATGGTTTCAGTTTTGTGCCAGTTACTGAGGGTGAGATCAAATGCATAATGAATAACATTACGTCAGTGGCTGTGGGGACTGATGGAATATCTATCAGGCTAGTGAAAGCCATGAGCCCATATTGCTTGGGAGCTATTACGCATTTGGTTAACCTGTCCCTTGCTTCTGGGTGTTTTCCATCATGCTGGAAGCAAAGTCTTGTCACGCCCATACCCAAAATAAAGAATCCAAGTGTGATTTCCCAATTTAGGCCGATATCGATCCTTCCGGCCATGTCAAAAATCCTTGAGAAGGTGGTGGTGAATCAATTGACAGCTTTCATTGAGGCTGAAAATATTCTTCCTGTACATCAGTCTGGTTTTAGGAAGTCTTTCAGCACTACCTCCGCCTTGATAAACATTATGGATGAGCTGCATGTAGCGAAAGATAAAGGTTTTGGAAGTTATTTTTGGCGACGCTTGATTTCTCTGAAGCGTTCGACTCAGTGAATTATGAACTGTTTCTTGCCAAATTTAAATTTCTATAGGTTTAATGAAATCGCTATAAAATGGTTTGGCTCATATTTGAGCGGACGGAGTCAGGTGACGAAGGTAAAAAGAAAACTGCTCTTCCTCGCTGTCGAAGAATACAGGGGTTCCTCAAGGGTCATGTTTAGGGCCTGTTATGTTCATTTTATATACTGCTGATCTTGAACTTGCATTGTCCTCGTGTTCACTCTACTCCTATGCGGATGACTCTCAGATGCTTCTAACATATCCCCCTCCAGGTGTCCATGAAGCGGTGCAGTGTTTCAATGCTGATCTGCGTTAGGGTTAAAGAGTGGTCGGAGGGACATGGCCTAAAGTTGAATGCAGATAAGTGTTCTGTGGTGCATTTTTTGCTCACCATCATTAAAGAGACCATGAACAGGAGTATTTCTCTCTGTTTCTGTTGAGGGTATTTGTTTGGAAGATCGTGTTTTTTGTTAAGGTCCTGGGAGTTTATAATTGACAGTCAGCTAACTTTCTTAAACATGTTGAATTGATTTATCAACGTGCAATGTGTAATTTGAGAGTTTTGAATAGATACAGAGCGTTAATTCCAATGCTTTCAAAGCTGCATATTGTAAATTCTCTGGTATTTCCATCAATATATTACGCCCTTCCAGTGTTTGGTAGCTGCTTAACTCAAGAGGCAAATGTCATCCTTGCACGGATACAGAACAGTGCGCTGAGGTTTGTTTATAATCTAAAAAAAATTTGACCACATCTCACCTTATCGCAAAAGAGCAAATTTACACTCTGTTCAAGATATTTGTAGGCTCCAAACTGTGACATTGGTGCATAAGGTTTTGGAAACTGGTGAACCCTCTTACCTGAGACGGAAAACTAGTGGGGGCGAGCGGACTCTAAGGAGAACGGCACACTCGACAGGACGACAAGCTGCAACTGCCGCGTGTGCGGTTTTGGAGGCTACAAAAAGGTCCTTCTCGTACTTTGGACCCCAGGAGTACAATGCCTTACCACCAATTATAAAGACTTTGTCTGTTAAAACTTTCAAAAAAAAGGAAGTTAAAACTGTATATGTACCTTAATGATGTATTGTTGTTTAAGCATGAATTTTCTATGTAAATTACCAGCACGCAATATTTGTGTGTCACAGTTTTAAATTACGAATTGTACTGTTATGATTAGTTTTGACGTGAGTCGATTTGTAAAACAGATTGTAAACTGAAATCCGCTCAAGAATAAAGGCCTTATTTATTTATTTATTTATTTATTTTTAACTAAATCATGTTTTGTCCGTAGCTAGTCCTACAAGGGCTATTCAAAAAGTAAGGAATGTTTCCATTTGGCACCAACAGGTGTGCGCCAATTACGTATATACTGGTGTGCTCGTACTTGGCACCTCAGTCAGCGTCCAGCCGTAACAACGGAAACATTTCCACGCTGCCCGGTTTTTTAATATTCAAATTTGAAATATGTGCTGCAATTGAAAATCCCACTAGATGTAAAGTGCGGTCTGTGAATTGTTTTTGTTGGTAAAAACTTAAAACCAATAGAAATTCATCGGGAACTATGTGAAGTGTGTGGGACCAACGTAATGACTGAAAATTCTGTCCGGAAGTAGTGCATTCAGTTTCAAAATGGCAGAACAAACGTTTATGATCAAGAGAAGAGTGGACGTCCAAGCATTGTGACTGACGATCTTGTCACCATAGTTGACGAAAAGATTTGTAAAAATCACCATTTCACAATAACAGAGTTTTCTCTACATTTTCCACAAGTTTCACAGACTTATTGTTTGAAATTATTTCACAGAAGCTAAACTACCACAGATTTTGTGCAAGATGGGTGCCAAAAACGCTTACAAGTCACCATAAAGAACAACAAATTAAATGAAATGAAAAATGTCTTTATTAGAGGCGAAGTTAGGACTATAAAGTCCTCTCTACCACTTAACCTCGTAAAAAATTAAACTAACATACATATACATGTATAACTAAAAATAAATCTATTTATTTACCTTATACATTAAAAGAATCTTAGCTTTAAAATAATAAAAAACAACATCTATAATTAATGTAACTTTATAAATATTTACAAAACTATAATAAGACATACACGCATGCATTCATTCAACTTGCATTCAGTTGCCCTAAGTAACACATTCCAAAGCCGCCAACCGCTATACCCCCCGAGCCCCCAGCATCAAGGCCCTGACCTCCGCCCCAAAGCGAGCGCGCTTATCAATGGCTCTGATGTTTATAGGTAAGGCATTCCACAATCGGCAGGCAGAAACTGTAAACGACTTACTAAAGGTAGTTGTTCGATGAATTAGTATAGATAATAAGGATGTACCCCTCCTTGTGCTTCGTTCACTTATTTCAGACATAAATTGAAAGTTGTTTGAAAGATAACTGGGGCAATTTGTATTTAAAAGAGCGTGCACCAGAATGAGTGAGTGATAGCCTCGAAGATCTACCACAACAAATGGTACAAATGGGGGCAGCTTTAACGTTTTTGGAGGCCTACCACAGTCGTGGTGATGCACTACTGGATGCAAACTTAGTCGGCAAGGAAGATTATGGCAACAGTGTTCTGGGACAGGCAATATGTTCTTCTTATTGATTTTCTAAAGCAAGGTGCATCAATAAGCTCTGAGCCGTACTACCAAACATTGCAAAACCCTAGGAGAGCTTTCCAAAACAACCACCAAAGATAATTGTCATCCAAAATTTTGCTTTTACATGACAATGCCCAACTTCACACGGAAAAACCGAATGCAAGAACTCTTAAACTCGTTCAATTGGAAAGTTTTTCCTCATCCCCCCTACAGTCCCGTCTTGCTCCAAATGATTTTCATTTGTTCCTGAAAATGAAGACCCGGCTAGTTTTGACAATGATGAGGAGCTTCAGGTACTCGTCAATGAGTGGCTGAGATCACAGGCGGCAGAATTCTATGACACAGGAATTTCAAAGCTTGTCCACAGTTACGGTAAGTACCAGAATTTGTACGGTGATTATGTAGAAAAGTAGTATTTTAGTCTCTTTCACATGTATATAATAAAATGTTTTCTTGTACTTGGCTTTTTTTCCCATTTTTCTTTCTAATTCCGAAATGTTTATTACTTTTTGAATAGCCCTCTTATATCTCTCTTGCCATCTTTAAATATTTTTGAAGATACAACAGCTCTACCAATAATCTCAACAGTTTCGTTATATTGAATTCCTTGATAAATTGAAATTTTGTCATTCCCCTTGACTGTGCCATTTAGTTCAATGCTAATTTTACGTTTATATATCAAAGGTTTAATGTAAATACAGTCAATATACTGAAGTTTTATTCTTAATTTTGCCTACTGTTAACCTCTATATATCAACATTTAGTTTCTCAACGCAACTTACTGAAGTACAGTACTGTATTTTTCATGTTGAGACTTGTAACCTCCACACCGACACTTCATTAAAATTAATAAATTAAATTGATGTACAATACTTACACCACAATTAAAAGTTCTTACTACACATTTCCCGATAATTTATTCAGAAGTCTACATTATTACTGTAGTTGCTGTGAACCTCTATATATTGAATTCTGACTCAAACAGCCTTCATATATTGAATCTCATTATACTGAAATTCTCAATATAAATCAAAGTTTTAAATTTCCTCTTGAGGTTTTTTATATCAAGGTTCCACAGTACATCCAAAATGTTAAATGCATGAATTTAACTAAACGAGAATTTTATCTCTACTTAATAATTACTTTCTGACTAGATACAGAGCTGCATTGTAAATATATTTGGCTATCTTACCATTCTAGATCAATAAACTGAAATACGGGTCAACACAACAAAGAAAAAATATGGGTCCAATAACCGATCCTTGTGGATCAGCCAAAGTAATATTTTCTTTATTTGAAAAAGGGTTTTCAGCATGCAATGATTTTTTTCAACATGAAAAGACACCAAATAATTCTAAATGGTGCAGCAGTGTCTCATGATGAGAACAGTCAAAGGCTTTGGAGAAATAAAAAAAATATCTTGAGCACTTAAAATACGCATTGCCTTTCCAATCTATTGGAAATAATATCAGTGACACTAACATTCTTTTTCGGATTCAAAACTTTGAATCTTTAAACAAATTCTCCAATCTTTCCGGAAATATTTGTTATAGGGAGCAGTTCATAAAAATGTAAACAATAATATATAGGACATTTTTCCACTGGCTTCATAAGTTTTGAATTAGAAATGTCAGATTGTGAACAGTGTGTTATTAGTCTTAAGAGTTCAGGATTTTTACAGTAGGTTCATATCCTACTACTGATGTTAAATTACTTTAGCGTGTTGCATCATATGAATTTAGGATGGATTCTGTTTCTATCAACTGACAGAGTTACAGAAAAATAGCAGAAAAGAAGAAAACTAAAAAGTTTATATTGGGAGTTAATGAATACCATACTTTAGAATTGCAGAGCAGTAAAACTCTCTTCTAAATAACCATATTAGTCATTGAATTTTAAAGTTTTAAATGAGAGAATCCTATTTTCAAAAAAAATCCTCTAATGAAAAAAATAAGAATGAAATTTATAGATAGATTATTTAGACGTGAATCGGTCTGCGCACGGAGTGGTGAGGGATTTGAGGGGAAGTGTGGGCTGGGCAAGGTGGAGGAGAGCGATGGCAGGTGTAGCCTGTAGACTACTAACACTATTGCAGATGTCTGTCTGATGCATGTCTAGGTTTTCATTGTACTTCTTTAACATAACACTCCAGAGTACTGCTTCTCTATATATGTATAAACGTTGTATATTATTTCATCAGTGTTTGTACAGTTTTCAAAACTGAAGCACTTGCAGTGTCCATTTTAAGCACTGATATTTGTTTTTAGCCACACACTTTACTCGTGAAGGAGACAGAACTGACTGTCTGCATTGATCAGCCGAGCGGGCCACGCATGCGCGTAGCGATATTTGTCCACTGCACAACCAAGACCCGTTTCACGTCTAGGTCCTATACCACATCTATACACAATCATTTCTCATTAATATTGACAACACAAGATTCCAGGAACTCTATTATAGTATCACTTTTCGAAAGTCAAAAAAGATACCTGTTTGTAGGCGACTCTTCAAAACGTCTGCTGGCATGCCTATCAGCCAGTTAAACACTCCTGCCATGCCTCCAGCAAAAACGGTGCTGAGCGTGCTAACCTCAGTGGCACCATCCGGTTTGAGCAGCTCTTGGATCCACTCATAGGTCATGAAATACATGCCACTGGCAGGAACATCTGAGAACACAGAGTTAAATTTAAAGATGCAGTTTGTATTTTACTGAACATATAGCTGTTTTTGTAATGATCAGATAAAGTACATGTTGATTTATCATGGTCTTTGACTCAATCCCACTAATACAACTGGCCACTTCAATAGCAAACTTTTTTCAGACAAAATGAGTGCACATTCCTCCAAAGGTTGGCTTGTTGACACAACACTCTCATTTTTATCACTCTTGAATTTTGAATAAAAATGGCAAACAGCAAAATAATGACTTCATTAAAGTTTGCTGAACTGATAGACAGATTCTAGTGCTCAAGGAAGGCACCAATGTTCTCATTTTACATACTACAGGTTGTGTTATGTTGTTCATACAGTATCAGAGGATTTTATAATCTTTAAGTTGAGATGTTGTTTGGGATTGGTTCAATTGTATTAAGTAAAGAAAAAAAGATCCATGAAATATGATTACAAAATTAAATGTTTATATTGCCAAGTCTTTTAAAACTTTTTTTAGATCAAAACTAAGATTATTTAGTAAAACATAATTGTTTCATTACGATACTCTTCAAATATTTAAGCATCCCTGCATACATTCATAAATTAGACTTACATGATAAATCTTTTCTGTAGATATAATATATGATAATGATAATGATAATGAGATTTATTCCAAAAAAATATAAACTTTACAAACAAGATTATTAAGGAATATAATCTAACCACATTAACAAGTTGCGTGGTTAGATAAAACTAACAATAAACAAGGAAAGGTCTGATAACAGTCCGGTTTTCTCTGAAAAGGACTTGATGTGCAGATCACTGCGGTATATTGAAATCTTCTCACTATATTTAACTAAAATCAACATTAAAATAAAAATACATTAACGTTGATAAGAGTACAACTTAATCAATTTAAACTCTAGTCAATCTTATTCTTACATACAATGTTTAAATATACATAAAAGACTAATATATTGAAGACTTTAAATCATCTATGTAAAAAATACAATTTATCTAATGACAATATTATCTTAACATTTTAGAGTAATGGAAACAATATTAAGATTCTACAGACTGTTTTGTTATATTGGTTACTAATTAATATTAAGATATGTTATATTATTATATCAAGACATATTAAGATATATACATATTAAGATATACAAGATATATCAACATACATATATATATATATATATATATATATATATATATATATATATATATATATATTACAAGATTATATAAGATAAGATATTATAAGATTATAAGATATATTAAGATGGTTACTAAACAATATTAAGATTCTACAGACTGTTTTGCTATATTGGTTACTAATTAATAGAGAATACAATCAAATAAAATAATTGTCTATAAAGGGGACGAATTTTAGTTTGCATATGAGAAAAAGAATGAATTCATTTAAGAATATTTTAGACTAATCTGTTGTGTATAATATCTATCTGTTCAGTTTGACTAAGTAACCAATTAGTTATAGCATTACAAAAAGCATTTAAGGTTTTAATTTTTTTAATTTTATTTGGAATTTGATTAAACAAATGTGTGTGTGTGTGTGTGTGATATTACTTATATCACACATAGTTTTACATTTAATTTTACCCAGTAAATATTGGAGTTTTATAGTTTTTAAACAAAAATATTCATTTATAAAAATTGTTGGAAAGCGCCATTCCATTAATCGTCTAATAGGTTGTAATAAGAATAAACAAAAATAAAACAATGTTTTTAAAGTTACTGCATTTTTTACTAAAGTCTAGTTTTTTTCATAAGAAACCTGACAAAATAAAAAACTAAAGATAATAAAAAAATATTATATGTTTATTTATTAACTATTTCTGATAAAAAATTTTGTCAAAATCAATAGGTTTGTTGTGTTATGAACTTGAACACACACGCGTGAACATCCACAAACTCATATTCGAAAATATTTTCATGTAAGACCTTTATTGAACTCTAACAGTACTAAAGTACTTCCTCTGAAAATAAGGAATTGCTTTCTGGGCCTGTGTACTTTCTTGTATACTATCTTTCCAGCAGAAACTAAAATTCATTTAACATGTCAGTTTGTACTATAGAATAAATAAACGACTATGTAAAAGACGAATATATAATTAAAAACAAATACGTAAAATCGCTCCTGCGCCTATAAAAAATTAAATTGAGTAAGTTTCAGAAGATAACCCGGATTAAAGTTACTACTCCGTGTGAAATGTTAACTATCAATGTGTGTCTTTACATATTAACAAAATATTATTTTATTATTAATAATATTACAAGAGAAAGAGAATTGTGACAGTCCAAAAATCAAATGTTTGTGTGGAAAATCTGTTTTGTCATCACCCGAGATCAAAAATTGTTTTCGTTAAACTTTCTGTACGCTAACTATGACCAATCAGCCTGTCAACTATATTTTTGTGTAGGAAAAGCCATTACATATCACACCTTTTCAGAAATTTTATATTTTTTAGTTTTCAAACCAAAAAAGAAAATCTTCATTAAAAGAAAGTACTAAAGTGCTTGAATATTATTTATTAATTTTATACTATTTATAGCTCATTGATGTTCAAACCAAGTTGCACAAACCGCATCTCTCTAAAAATTCTCTTTCCAAGGACTGAATTTTAATTTAAGTTAAAATACAATTGTGACATAATCAACAAGGTCATTTTGACTGTCTTGATTATTATGAAATTTGTCATGCAAGTGAAATGTATATATGTCTGAAATATTTTTAAAGTAACATGATTTTTAGAATGTTTAAACTCCAATTGTAGTAATTTTAACCTACAAAGTAGTAATAAGTATTACTTATTTTGTGTGAAAAACAATTATAATCTTCAGTGGCTTTGATAGTATGGAAATAAAAAAAGTATAGTTTATTACACATTTTGTACTATTTATTTGACAATGATACACAACTGTTGTAATAGTCATATTCTTCATTGGAATCTAATATAACAGACACAAGTATATATTGGCACTACAATGTACGCCAACCCAGATTTTCACAGAGAGCACATGGATAAATAGAGTATTGTATAGAGAATTGTACTCTTCATACCATACAAAGATGATACATAAAATGCTATGGACTGTATGACTGAGGGTGCTATTGTTACATTTCTCTGGTTTTCACCTTCCTCAGACAGTTGTTTGGAAAGTCTAATACATTTGAACTTTAATTTAAGAATTTGGGTTGTCACTTAAACCTTACTACAAAGGATGTGTACCATTCATGGAGAATCTTTTTCTTTCGAGTGGTCATAGGCCATTGACCACACGAATCTTAATATACAACAGTGAGAAAGCGACGTGCCACTCCTTAACATTGCTTGGAGACAAGTGGCAAACGTAAATTCTGCTGCTCATATATCACTAACTTCACTTGTATTAATCAGTGAGATAAACTCTACTGGAGCACACAACAGGCGTTGGTACCGCACCAGTGTATGGGGCCCAATACCGTAGACATTCCAGCATGAATGTGTTTGTGCTTCTTTCATCACTAACAATTCTATAGAGTTCACAAAATATTGTGAAAACTATGTGAAAAAATGAGCGTAATATATTAAGGATTTGAAGGATTCTCAAATAAAATAATTTATACAAATAGGTATAGGTTCATATGTTCATTAGATAAGGTGATATGTTCAAAGTATCAAAGGTTCTCATGACACAATAGAAAAGTATACTGCGCTGGTCATGGACCTAAAAGTTTCTCAGGTTGGAAATGTCCAACAAAAATTTACTCTGTCTGAACAATAAAGAGCTTATCCATTCAGAAAGACTAAATCATTATACTACTGAAATGCATGGGCGGTTAAACATAACACAAGAATTACACATTGAGAGGTTAAATTATTTTCTTTTAATACACATTAACTTAATAATTATGTCATGTTTTCTGACTTTATTTATACTGAATTACATATTTACCACTAGAATATTTTAAAATAGAGATTTGTTAATGCTGATTTCACTTAATTGTTATTGAGGGATTTTTAATGAATAACTAACACTTATTTGTAATCGGCAAATTCTGTATGATTGTTAAAAACTGTACAATTTTGATGGGAGTGGTAATCTTATATATATAAAAATCTTGAGTCACGATGTATGTTGCCAATAAACTCCAAAACGACTGAACCAATTTCAATCAAATTTCACATGTATCCGTAATTTAGTCTAACTTAGAAGATAGGATAGTTATTATCTGAATTATTCGCTTATGTCGTGAATATAAACGAATAAAATGAAGAAAAGTTTTCAAAGCGCCTGCACATTATAACCTGCAATTACGAGATAGATACGTATATTAAACAGTGAAACACTATTTGAAGGCGCTAAGTTATGATGTATAATTGTCTAAACTAAATTTTTGGTTGAACTTAATGGTTGAGTGGTAGACCACTTTGTAATAAAATACATTATGCATGTACAATACATTTTTGACATATTTTCTTGATCGTGACATCAAGGTAAAATCTACATCGGGGTTGGAAATATAATTTACTTCAACCAGAAATGCTCATACGCGGGCAAAACTTACGAAAAGCGTGCGAAGCCGCGGGAAACAGCTAGTAGAACAATAAAATCCTAACATGGCTTTCTCTAATAAACTGATGTTTAATTTAAATAAGAGAGAAACACAGTTTTAGTGTTTTTTATTACTCTTCAGGTATTACTATCTCGGTACTCCTGTCAGTACTATAGTTGGGGTTCAGTAACTCCTTGGTATTATGAGTGTTATGAGGTAATGTTGACCATACCTAGCGGTACGGTGGCATGACCGCTATGGTACTCTGTCCCCCCACACAGTCCAGAGATAAGAAGGATAAGATTCTGCTTCCTGTTCCCACAACTCAGTATGCTATCAGCTTCCCAACATGGGTCTCTACCTCCTTGTTGTACTACAGTCTGCTTGGTTTGTAAGTGTAAACAATAGAAAACACTATTTATTTACAAAATAGGAACAATATTAAGAATAAGAATAAGAATAATTTATTTTCACTTCTTTTGTACATAATTTTTTTTTACAAAAATAAATACTTGTACAGTAAAAAGATTCTTAGAAAACAGAAATTACAAAATGAAAACAATAAAAGAGAGCACTAGCTAGCACTAAGAATAATAGAGCATCATGCCAGGAATGACTACAAAAAAATCTTAGTCACATTTACATTTAATGTAGGAACTAAACAACAACAAAAAATATTAATAAGTACCAGAGAAATTATTGCATATTACATACAAGTATTTATATTAAATCAAAAGTGAAAATTTAGGACCTCTAAGGTAAAAAACCTGTTTAGAGGCTCCATTGCTAAAATAGAAATAACAAAAATAAATATCAGCTCTCAGAGACATTAGACATATAATAAAAAGTAATCTTCTAGTGCTAAAACAAAAAATTTCATGAGTCTAAAAAGCTTATAAATTAAAGATAGCTTATACAACTTATATACAGCAATATATAAAAGAATCTAATTAACAGTTAAATAAAAAAAATTAACTTATTCAGAAAAAAACCTGTATTGTAAAGACATTTTTATAAAAAAGAAAGACAAATGATTTATTATCTCCTTAATTTGCACATCATTTAGAGATGATTTGGCTTTAATTTTTAGAAATACAACTAATAAATTAACATTTTACATTCGCAACATCATTTGGTTTAAATTTTTAGAACTACAACTAATAAATTAACATTTTATGATTTAAGAAAAATGTATCTTTTTACAGCCAGTTATTATATACATTTTTCTCGTTACATAAATTCAGTTATTTTCATTTTTATATTAAGGACACTGATACAAAACTGGTTTTGGCCACACTCTGATGCAATAAAATAACAAGAATATAATACCATTTTCATATAATCAAGAAAAATAAAATTGATATATACATGAGATACATGGTACAATCCTAATGAGTTAGTATAGAATAATTTAATATAAACATTTTACAAAGAAGTAAAACTTCAGTTATATAAAAAATATCTGCTTACATGAGGATGTTTTTATTTATATAAATAAAATCTGCAGAAAACAAAAAGATGTAAGATGTTATCAGAGAGGTTACTATACATTTTTATAAGATTCTAATTTTACCTTAACAACTTTGCTTTAATATACAAAACATTTCTAAATACTTCCATGTTTCTAAGGAAACTGTTAATACAAGTTATATAAAATATATGAATATATCAATCTGAACAAGCATGGCAGAATCTACAGTCAGATGGCTGATTAAAGTTTCTGTTTGTATTTCATTACAACTACTTATATTGAATGACTTCTGCATTATAATGAAATGAACAAAACCGTCTTAAAATTAGCATTACTTATTGATAATTTTAAAACATTTTAACTCTTCATTATTTTCCAACACCTAAACCCTCGAGAAAACGAGTATTACCATACCTTAATACATAAAGGATATGTCGGTTTGGAAGTGCTTCATTATTGACTGTAATGTTATTGTTTTAGATAGTGAATTACAACTAAAATGTAAACAGACCTCTTTCAATAAATAAAAATAGTCTTAAATAGGTTGTGCAAGAATCTGAACAATTCTAAAAATTTTGTCACAATGTATTTTGCTTTAAAACTTATTACAAATTTAATATTAAGATAAAGAGAAAATAAAACAACGCTTTCAAAATGTATGCAGGACTAAAAATTATGGGTTCTAATAACCTTTATAGCCATATGTCAAAATATCTTCATCCCAACAATTACAACATTTTTAAACATACTTTTTTACTTTCAAACTGTTCTAATTCACCAAGCGATAGTGAAGCCTACCAATCGTGGGGGTGGAAAAATGCCACTTCTGTCAGTCTGTCTGTCTATCTGGATGATATTTTGAAAAACTAAACTGACCTATAGCTTTGAAACTGTGCATGAAACTATGCATGGAAACTATATATTTGAAACATGGTGCATGTCCCTCCATGGCATTTTGCTGAGCATTAGCAAACATGTTTACATTGGTCTTATGGGCAACCATGATGACAACGAGAAAATAGCAGAATAAATAAATTTATAAACAAACTCAATGTACTTGTAAGAGATTTTAACATGTGGCATGTTAATGCACATAGCCTAATTATACCAACACATCCAAGTTCATTTTATGGTGATTTGGTATATAGATTTTATGATTGTGAAACCCAATTTGATGAACAAAAATGTGACTGTATCATGTGGTAAGATATCACAAGAAAAATTTCATCTGTAGGCTTGAAATTTGCATGAAACTTCAGTGAAGACCTTTATGGGACATATGGTGCGGTGTACTCCTACCTTGTGTCTAATTTGATTTAAGCTGAAAGAGAAAAAGTATGTAAGCGTATTTTTACGATCCATTTTGATATTCATTCATAAAACTGATTCATTATAAACGAACTTGAGCTTAAGCAAATGTAAGGAGGAGCTAGGGGAATCTTGAGTATCCATGTAGTTAAAATACAATTTGAGAAAAAAGCATA
Source organism: Homalodisca vitripennis (assembly GCF_021130785.1). Classification (NCBI taxonomy): domain Eukaryota; kingdom Metazoa; phylum Arthropoda; class Insecta; order Hemiptera; family Cicadellidae; genus Homalodisca; species Homalodisca vitripennis. Next base: position 26,450,658 of record NC_060215.1, read on the forward strand.
ATTTAAGGGCATGACTCATTAAAAACATTTTGTGCACCACCAACATATCTTTTTTTTTAATTTTCTAATACTCCAAACTGAATTTTCCAAAAAATTTTATAGTTTTGTAGATTTAAATATTTTTTTGGAAGTGTCATATTGTTGGAAAGCATTTTACTGTTATAAATTAAAACTAATAATTTATACGCTAAGAGGTACAGATAAACGTTATCATAAATGTTGTCTAATTTGAATTTATTTCATACATCCATGAAAACAGTACACATAGAGTTGGTGGGCAAAATATCGTCTTAGTTACAAAAAATCGCTAGTAATAAAAGATTTTCCATCATGTTGGAGAATCCAAGTTACGAGATTGTGGGTGAGTTGAATAAAGGTGAGTAGCCACTTGTGAGATAGCTCAAAAAATTATCTTAAAAAATATAAATTTATGAAAATTACTTGCATTTTAATAAAACATTTAGTAAGATACAAATATAAATGTGTAAAACAATCCAAAAACATGTCATTTCTGTGGTTTTATTCGACTGAACCCAAATGGTTAACCACAAAATACGAGAATTGAGAGGGCACTCATCTTTATTCAACTCAACCATGGTTTACATTAGATTTTTTTTCCGTGGCTCTTAATTTGCCAACACACAATTCAAAAAATTATCTTAAAAAATATAAATTTATGAAAATTACTTGCATTTTAATAAAACATTTAGTAAGATACAAATATAAATGTGTAAAACAATCCAAAAACATGTCATTTCTGTGGTTTTTTTCGACTGAACCCAAATGGTTAACCACAAAATACGAGAATTGAGAGGGCACTCATCTTTATTCAACTCAACCATGGTTACATTAGATTTTTTCCGTGGCTCTTAATTTGCCAATTCTCAGAGCAGGTGAAAAAAGGGTTCCTGATAGCACAAAGGCAGTTCTATCCTATCACATAGTAATGTGCATTGCGTTTTCTAACCGTGAAATAGTTATCAAGTCATCGGAAACATATACAGATTTTCTAATCACTTTGTATGTTTGTTATTACAGAAACCTACACACAAGCACAGTAAATAATTTCCAAATAAAATAAGTATCAAATTACTTTCTGTAAATGTTTGTCTTTAATTCAATGATTATATAAAACACAGCACTTTTTATTAATTGCAATGTAAAATCTTAAACTTTATTTTCTGTAAGCACCACATTTACTGAAACCTCGCCTGACAATACCTGACAAGTTAAAATATAGAATGTTAACCCTCTCGACAATCTAGTGTAATAAGAGATCATAATTTACTGAACAGTAAACTCGTTGCCTTGGGTCCAGAGTGTCACCTGACAATACCTGACTAGCTAAAATATAAAATGTTAACTATCTGAACAATTTTTGTTTGACAGGAGATTGTAATTTACTGTACTGTAAAATCATCGCTTGAGGTCTACAGAAATATAAACAGACTATTTAAAATTAAGTACTAAAAAACTGCAACACTGCTATAGAAAACAACTATACAAGTAATTTTGCTCCAAAAGTATACAAAAACAGTTTTTTGACAAACATATTAACAAAAATCAGAACAAGATATCAGTTATTTTTAGACACTTACTGTAGCTTTGGTCAAAAAAAGCTTACAAATAGATTCTAGCAGCTGAACATTCAACTACGTTAAATCAATACACTGCAAAACTAAATAAAATATGATAAGTGCAATAGTTGGCTTAAGGCAACAATGGTCTTTTTGCAAAAATTGTTTCTATTGGCTTAAGTCATTAGACACACAGAAAGGATTAATAAGATAAAAGGATATATAAAGATATATAAGGATATATATTATGCGTGACTATTCAATTTAACAAACATCCAATTGTTGATTGAATTTTTATAATATTTACATGAGTATTTATATATTTTAAATCTAAATAAGGAGTCCCATACATTTGTCTGATAATTATAATGTTATAGGTATGTCCTTGTTCATCTGCTCTATTATTTATTTGAGTTTTCTTATAGACCTATCAGTAAAAGAATAAGCTTACTTTCAAATATCATATTTTCAAGAATCAAGAATCTTTACTGTCGTCCCACAATTAATGGGACTTTTCAGTCCAAAGTAGTTGTAAATATATAAGTAAATACACAACACATCACTGCATGTTTTATTAGTCACAATGATGATCTTACACTTAAAAGCAGATTCGTTGTAATTAAAAAATCAAGTATGTGATCCAAAAACAAGTTTAATCAACGAATAAACAATTTATTAGTGGAAATAGAAACTTCTTACCTTACTACTTGGATGTATCTATTCTTCTATAGCCCAAGTGGTAGGGTGAAATTAAATATCTTTGTCTATTTAAGATTTCAATAAAAAAAATGAACAGAATAACAAAATAACTATAAAATTGTCCATTTAAAATTTTTCCATCTAAAAACACTGATGGGTACAGTATACAGTGTGTTTCAAACTTGATGCACACTAAATGGATCTTGGAATCTATAAGAGATACAGCAAAGAATAAATGGACAAATTCCTGTTAAATAACAAGACCAGCAAATTAATGTGGTTAAGTTAATTATTGGTTGTGTTGTTAACTCAATGTGCTTAGAGTAAAACAAGTTGTGTTCAACAGGTTGTTTAATTATTTTATACAGTAATTTTAATTTTTTATAACATTATAGAATTATTAATCAGTCACAAAAATGTCAGTAACAGTCAACTTTAGACTGATCTTGACATACAACTTCTGTGTTTCCTGAACAGCTGACTCAAGCGCTAAGTGCAGTGAGATATCAGTCAGGTTTACCAACCATCCGAATAGTGTAATAAAAATTCCCTTCAAACGACAAAACTTATTAATTATTTGTCAAAACCCACAAGGATAGTATAACATATGGTATTTTTGTAATCTGTAAAAAATCTACTTTCATTTTATTAAGTAATAATGGGTTGCAAATTGACTTGAACCTTACATCTTCTGCTTGCTGGTGTTGAAAAACTTGTCATTATAATAATTAAAAGCTAGAAAAGATTTAGAAATGTCATGTAAAAACATTACATTACAGGTAATAATAAGAAAGCTGTAACAGTTTGAAAATTTTGACCAAAAAAGGTTTTTAAGCACCGCAAGAGAACAATGCTACCAATAATTAACTTGACCGCATTGATTTGTTGGTCATGTTATTACGTACAACTCTGTCCATTTAATCTTTAACCTATCTCTTATAGTTTCCAAAATACCTTCTTCAGTATGTATAAAATTTGGAACATCTGGTATATTTTTAATAATATCACCTTAATTAAATAAAATATGGATAGCCAAATACAGCAAGTGTAAATAAGCATCATTATCCCTTTGAGTGCCAAGAGCCGATGAAATTGACCCATGGGTATTTCCAAGAAGTGCCAAGGGCCGACTTGATCAGCTTTTTGAATATTTATTATTCTGTTACTAAATGTTGACATATGGGATTGTATTTAGCTTCACTCTATATCCAGTAAATCAAATAAAAATGTATTGTCAATCTTGATTTGATTTGTTGCAACTGGTGAACACTGTTACCAAATGTGAGAGACATCTTTAATCCGAGTGCAGATTATTATACACTTACATACATACAGACATTTTGCACTACTATATAAAAGTAAAAACTCTGTATTAAGGATATTTACTTTTATAAAACTTGGTGACTTATACATGTTCCTATTTACATAGGGAACAATAAAAAGGTGCATAAAAATATATTAAGAACCTAAAATTACAACTTTTCTATATCAAAATGTAAAAAAGTTAAAACATTTAAATATTTCTTGCATTTTTTTATTTAAAATTTTAACAGATATTAGCATGCAAATAAATATTATAAGTTATAGCCTACTTTCCCCCTACACAATAAAACAAAAATAAATCCCATTAAGTTCATTTTTTAAGTTGTGAATTATTTCATGGATCACTACACAAATTAAAAAATTAGAAATTATAACTCAGGTATACAGATACTTTTTTGAAACTTGGTATGTTCCTATATGCAAAAAGATGCATACAAATAAATTAACATCATAGAATTACAATTTTTGTATTTCAAAATAAAAATGTTGTTTTTATACTATTTTTTTGTATTTAAATCTTTTAACAGGTCTTATCATTAAAATAAATATTATAAGCGATAGTCTACTTTCTCCCCTATACAATGAAACAAATATCATCTCTTTATGTTTGTTTTTGAAAAAGTTATGAACTATTTGGCATAACACAACACTAACAACAAAAGAGTGCTTAGCACTAAGAGAGGTGACCTGTCACAAATGCTTGGCACTCAAAGGGTTAAAATCAAATTAAATGCTAAAAGTTTACTTTCATGCCATTTTAGAAGTCTTAATTAATGTCCTGATACAATTTTATTAAACAATCAAAAAGGATAATTTATCGGTAGTAGGTTTTCCATAAAATTGATAGTTTCTGATAAGGACTACCACTATATTATGAGTATGAATAGCATTCACAGTGTAACAAAATTCATCAGTTTGGCTACCATGGGAAAACAAAATGACTAAACAATTCTATACAGTAAATAAGAGCACTAAAGTACATATTGCTTTGGCTTTAGATTGATCATTTTTGATTTGATCAAATCTGTAAATGATGGAGACAGGGGAGAACACATTAATAAATGGATGGAATGTCTGAATGTGCAGGAAACCTAGCTATCTACAACTGTCATTAGCTTTATCTGCACTATCTGACCCTCTTCCTGTCCCCTCCCACTATCTCCTACAGTCTCCTACAATTCTGTACTTGACATTTCCAAGGACCTTCTTAATGAGCTTTATTTGTACAAAATCTTACAAGCTCTTCTATGTAATTTTGAGCGGAAAGACGATCAAAACTTGGCCTGTTATTGCCTGCAATAAATAATTGAATTATTTTACTACCCATTCAACATTCAAGGGCTGGATACTCTTTTCATAATTTCAATGTCTGTTTAAAACAAAAGACTACATGATAGCAACATTACAATATAGTAATAATAACTAACTAACTATAATTTGGTTCTTACTAATATATTTAGGGATTAAATTATTTCTGTCAAATATTAATTTATTAATTGTATTTTACTTTCACTAATACAATTCACATTATTTAGGAAATTGTGAGTACTTCCATTTGACTCATTGTACATATATAATTAGCTCTTTTTTAAATATTTGTTTTTTGTAGTGTACTGACAGATATTTGCACTCTACGGCAAGTGACTGTAACTAATTCATTCTGCCATACAGTGTATAGCAAAAAAAAAACTTTATTATGGAGTGAACATACACAAAGCCATAAATCATTTCTTTATTAGTGAGTAACACAAAGCCATTTCACATTCACTTTAAGAAAATTAACAATTATGTTTTTTAAGTACAATTTACTCTTTTAAATTACATGTGTGGACACTAATATTATATATAGACTGACACAGCCTTTCTTGGAAATTTTTAACATACCTCCATGTAATTTCTGGAGGAATGGCGGTATCTTCTCGAATGCTTGCTTTCTTTAGAGCTTCCAGCATCCTAAAATAATGTTTATTGACTTGGGTTTTCAGGTAACCCAAAGTTTCAGATATGTTAAAAAACATTATTACTCTATTGAAGAATATCTATGTGACAATAATTTAATAATGTACCCACATGTACCAAAATATTACTCTTCATCTAGAAATAAATTCACAGATAGAAGTCTAGGAAGATCTAAGAGGCTCAGCTGATTTATAATTTACACAGGTTGGATGTAGTATTTGTCATTTAAAGTGTATTACTTTTTGTATGGAAATAATTTTTTACTTTTTGTATGGGAGGCAACATAAACACAAATATATTAAAAGGGATTTGAAAAGTCAATCAAGATGTGTTTGCACAATTTTACTCTTGAACATCTGTAACTTTATCATATATCTCCCTGATCTCCGAGATAGGGACTGTTTTTTTGTATTCAAGTACATAATATTATTTTTATCATCATCTTCTATCAACAGACCTTTCTTATATTCTAACGGCGTACTAGTCATGCGATAGATAATGGATAATCAAAGATCTACTGTGACTTTTATCAATCCCTTGATCTCTAAACGTTACTGAGTGCAGCTCACAATGTTACAGATGCTGACAAAAGCCGACTTCTGTCCAGGCTGGTGCTCTTGTGAGATTGCCCAGCTGTCGGGTCTGCCCATCAACTCTGTTCTAGTCCTATCGCAATACAAAAAGCCTGCAGAAGAGCAACTTCCCTCTTATCAGCACAGAAATGAGGTAAGCGTTTCTCTTGTTATTGTATCTTTTTCCACAGATGTTTTTGTATGTACTGCTGAGCCTGTGATAAATTATCAAGAATACACCTCACTGTGTGCAGAAAAGTTAGAAAACTAGACCATGGACACCTGACTTTTCACATCAGTGACTGTCCAAGTGTTAAATTATCTAAGCATAATGCATAAATATTTTTGAAGAACTGATTTGGTTTCAGGTGCTTGATGAGAGCGACGAGAACGAGGCAAAGCACCAGTTGGGAGAGGAGAAATTAAAGGCTGCTACCTGCGTGTTGCAACCTGCGGACAACCTACCGTTATTCGCCTCACTACCTCCTGACCTTCAGGTATTTTAATTCTACATGTTGTCGTTGACTTTAGATAACATAAACCTAAACAATTCCAGATGTGCATTTATTTTATAACCTCAAACAATTTTAGAATGAACTATTATGGATTATATACTGGAAAATTCCTTCTCTATTAATAAACCTAAGCCTCACGTAATCACAGTGATAAAAATGCTAAACAATCTTGAGTCACTAGTAAAATAAATAGAGAAATAAATGAGGATATGTTATTTGTCACCGTTAAATGAAACAAAATAACTGAAACACAACATTTCAAATTCTAGTGTCTGTTCCCTCTTCTAAAACAAAAACTTATGAGTATGAATGTAGGAATTTTAACAAATTAAGAAACAAGGAACCGAACATACCAAATAGTCCAGGTAACAATAAATATTTACATTGAATATTTGGAAGAAGTTTTTATTGTGTTTTATTTCTATGACCTCTTGGTTAGTGGATTTTAAAGCCAAAGGCGTATGCATGAATTTTCTAATTTTTTTAAAGATTCTTTCAAAATAACGACTTTGGTGGTAGAGATATCATAACAGAAACAAAAAATTTGGTTCGCCAACCAAAGTACCTATGAATTAACAAAATAAAAATCTTTTCAAAAATTTTTAAGTAAGGGTTGTATGGCAAACACCAGTACAACACTAAAGAACGATAAGATTTTATCTTCTATGCACAATGTGTGTTTTATTTTATTATTACATTCTGTCTAGATGCCACTTATTAATGTTTTATTACACTAGGAGATAGTTTCGCAATAAATAAAAAATACTCTATTGTGTCCCTTAACTTTGGGATCAAGAGCTATACTGATTTGGTAATATTTCTCCATGTTTGACCCTTGTTTTAGGCTCTTGTTACCTAAAGTGGTGTTGTTAACTTATAATTCTCGAAAACTCATCTTCTAATTATTGTTATCACACCTAAAAATAACATTTAATAGTGTATGTTCTCGTTATTGTTTCCTGTTATCCTCTCAAACTATCCATCCATAATAAGAAATTGTAAACACTGTAAAAGGGTTTAAATGTGATATATTTTTTCAATACTATTTTTGGATCTAGGTTCTGACAATACTTCAAGGGCCGGGAACATCAAATCTGACTCTGGACGAAACTTACTTCCAGCACCTTACAAAACTCGTTGTACTCGAACTTCACGGATTTCAGAACGGACAAGGTTTGCTACGATTAAAAAACAATGCTTTAAAACATTTAGAACTTCTCCGTTATCTAAATATTCAACACTTGCAATTGATGGGTGATAGAAGTCTCGGAAATCGCCCAGTACCCATATCAGGAACGCAATTCATTGAGAGAAACATGATTCCTGGAGCTGTGCGATTCTCTCCAGCTGAGGACGAGATAGAAAGTAATGCCATCCAGTTTATTCCAGAGCAAACTGAGGCAGAAATAGTTCCATACACAGTGTATCGAGAGCAGCAAGAGCGAGCAGGCTTATCTACATTTGCTGGACTGAGGAGTCTTATTTTTCTTAGGGCGTTTCATTGCAACATCAAAGAGGTTAACTGGGAAATGTTTGACGGTCTAAATAACCTGGAGTATTTGTCATTAGAAGGCAACAAAATACCTTTCATACACGAATTCTCCTTTTATGGTACACCCAACTTAAAACACTTGGTGGTATCCCACAACAAGCTGCTCGACGTCCAAAGTACGAGTCTAGCAGGACTGCTCAAGTTGGAGATACTGGACTTATCCTATAACAATATATCACACCTTTCTGAACTATCTCTACCTCCACTACCTAATCTGGTTACAGCAGACTTTCATCATAACCCTATTGAGCTTATTTTGCCATACACTTTTCAAATAATGAACAGTACAGAACAACTTTACCTCGGCAAAAAAAATACCCAGTTACAAATTCGCCACAATTCATTCCTGGGCCTGGATAAAGTGCGTAAAGTGAGTCTGAATGGAGTATACCTAGAAATGCTCGAGAGAGAATACTTAAATGGAATGCCTCGACTTCGACAGCTTAAAATGGAAGGGTCAATTTATGAACTCTCTTTCGATGCATTTGCAGAGGTCCCTAAACTTCAGGAGCTGATATTAAAGCAATGCTCTATTCGCAAGATATCCATGGATGCTTTTTTTGGACTATATAACCTGACTTATCTGGACCTGTCACATAACGAACTGGAAACACTACCTCCATCTCTTTTTGACCATCAAGAGTCACTAAAGGAAATCAATCTCTCTAATAACAAATTAACCACATTGCCCGAAGACCTGTTTGTAAACGTCCCAGCAAAACTCATAAGGCTAGACAAAAATCCATGGCACTGCACATGTTCTATGTATGAATGGAAACCTTCTCAAATCAACAAAATCAAGGTGAAAGTGATAGACGACTCATTGTGCCAGAATCGGTACGATAAGGGCAGCATGTGCCGTGTCAGTTACATATATCGGTACATGTATGAGCAGAGTGTGACACCACTGTGTGCCTCCCCTACTCGTTTCTCTGGCTGGAGCGTTTTCCACCTGCTTAGGAAACACCTCCGATGCTACAAGAAACTCCACAAAAACGCACCCAATCATGTACAAAAATATAAAAAAGCTATTCATAAGAAATTTCCTAAATTCCATAAAAATCATAACAGTTCACTAGAGTCAAGTGTAGTGACACAGACTCCTATCACAAATGAAGTGGATGACCAAAATGTTCAGACAGATGAGAAAAACACCACCACTTCCGAACAAACAAATCGTACAACTCTGCACACAGTTAGTACAGAAGATATATTATTAACTAAAGATAGTGAACAGACAACAGAGACAAATATACTTTCAACAAATAGGATAAATGACAATGGAACTTTGGAGACCAACAATGATCCTGAAGAGTCCAACACAATTGATATCAACCAAAACATGTGGACGCAAAAGGACAAAGATAAGTACAGGTTACTTCAAGAGAAGTACGAAAAGACACAAAAGCAATTTAACTCAACAGAAACGGTGAATAAAGATAAGCCAGTACAAGCGAATGTCAAACTGAATATTGATATGAATTCTAAAATAAAAAAGCGAACCGACACACAGAAAAAGTGGTCACTTAAGATGGAAAATACAGTTAGACGTTTAAACATGGTTCCAACGAACTAAATTGTCAAAATAAATTAAGGAAAACTTCATTTAAATACAAAGTGTCAAGTTAGCGTTGTTTAACCCTAGCCCCTCGTAGCATAATTTGTACACTTCAGGTTATAAAAGACATAATATCTTTAAATAAATGAGCGAATTGTAAAGGTGCATAAAACATGTGTCAACCAAAATTATTGCAATAGTACAATTGCGCTTCTAACAACTGATAAGCTGCTGCTGTACTGCTACGTTGTTAAACAACTAATATCATTTGTGTCCTGTACCATATAATGGAGACATTTTACAGGGATGAGTTGGTTTTCAACGCTTATCAACAGCCATTATCTACCAAAAGAGGAACTATGAGGCTAATTAATATGAAAATTTCCACCGAAATGGAAAATACTTTCTGTCAGCCTCAAGTTTTGAATTTCATTAATGCAAAGTTCTGACTTAAAATAAAGACATTTTCTGGTTACAATCTACCCAGCCAAATACACTTCACCAAATTAATTTTCCCTCCCAAATATAAGCCTATTGTATCTTCTGTCTGAGATATAATAATGCAATTTATAAAGTTTTGAGACATTACTGGAAATGTAATTGTATATTAATCAGAAAATAACTTTTGATCAGGTTGAAATGATGCAGGTGAAATACTATCATAAAGAGGACTTTAGTAAAACCACTGAAGTATATATTTTTACATAACTATTTCTGGTTTTTACGCTAGAGATAAAAACACGAATTATAATAAAATAAAATAAAGCAAGCGGATCATTGTTAAAAAATCTGTCTGACTGAGCTCCAATAATCAACCATAAGAATAATTCTGACCAAAATCAATCCATTGCGTTGAAATCAATTTATACATCCTTATACTCATTTATTAGAAATACTCAAGAAACTGCATTCTTTTATTCAGCGTATGCTGTTTGTAAGCTGTAATGTTTTACTTAATCACCGAAGATTGTTTAGTTCATAGATTTTATAACGATTAAGATATGTACAGTGTTTGATGTGTATAAAGGTTTTAAGAAAATATTTAGTATACTTTCATGTATTACTTAGCTTATTTTTAGTTATTGCTACTTTAGAATTTATTTAGTTAAACATTGAATTCGCTTGGTAGTTTCTAATGTTACACTATGTTATTGTATCTTTAATTTGGTTCAATTGTTTACACTGTTGTCCTTTACTTTCTCGATTTAATACATCGCTTTATGTAAATGCAAACTGAGATGTTCACATCAGCATATTCATATCCAGTTGATGTAATGTGTAATTTACAAAGTTGGTAATGATTTAAGTTACATGGAATTGAACAACAGTCACTACTAAATTATAGCATTTCTGCTATAACATTTTAGCTGGGGGTAAGCTCACTCTTCAAACAAAAAATTTTAAACACTACCCTAGGAGATTTATTACATGGAACTGATGATTTATTTTATTAACTTTGTGTCATGCCGACCTGTTAATAAAATACAATACATACAATGAACAAAACCTTACTCAAGCTACCAAAAATTGTAACAATTAAGCAATGATTAATATTACAAAAAGCATGGTGGAATGAGATCTGTTGTTAGCATTACAATATAAAAAAAACCAGCTTTGAGAGGAAAATCTCATCTAAAAATACTTATGACTTTTTTTTTAAGGGGAGAAAAGAAGCAGCTTGAACCACAAATTAATATATTTTATTCTACTTATACAATATATATATATCTATTTGGAAATTTTTTTTTCAAATGCTTTTCTCTTCCATAAAACACCGATAAATTATAATATGGTTATATTTTCATATCACTATAAAAAAAACAAAGTTTAAGAGAGACATTTTAAAATACAAATATGAGTAGATATGAATATAGATATATTGGGAGAAGAATATGGATTGGTCTCAAATGTGCTGATGACATGCCCATGTCTTTATATTCCAGATTATTTTATACACCCCAACAATATAAAGTTTTTTGAAATTTTTGCAATATATTATGTATGATGTAAGAATACGCAAGACTACACGTTTAAGTATAATCCGTCAATCGCCTTACTAAATAGTTGTTATTTATTGTTATTTCTGTTAAAATGTAAAGCTGTACATAGAATAGAACTTAAGATATTGAGGAATAAAACTAAGAGCATAAATAAATGCTGATGTATTTAACTTATATTTAATTTATTGATAATAAAACATTCAAATAATTAATGTCTACCTGTTTACCTTCCTGTTATCACAATTTGCATTAGCAATATTTTTATATACAAGAAATGAGACAATTCTGTGGGCAACAGGACAGAAATCTTGTAAGAACTGTATTTCTTTGTCAATGCTATTTAACAGTATTCCCCACAAGACATATACTACTGGTACAATTACACGTAGAGAAATGCTGCAATATAGTGGCACAAGTTGGGTAACATGTTGTACAATATAAATTAATTATACAATAAATATTTAGGCCAACCCATAAGATGTAATAAAGAAATATACAGAGTACAGCACAAATATATACACGTTTAATTTTTTTTGCTTTGCTCACTCCTCCTACACTGATCACTCTGAAATATGCAATATTATTAATGTGGCACACACACTCCTCAATAAAGGTACCAAAAGTCACTCTATGAGAATTAAAACTCACTGGTGCTTACAGAAACATGATGGCAACCAAAAGAAATATAATTGTAAAAAGTATATTATTGCTTCTGTTATTAATATTTTTTTTTAATAAAATTATACTCTCAGACATTAAATTTAATATAGAATAATTTAAAATAAAATGTAATACAAAATTCAATGTAAATTTGATTACAAGACCAACTTATTTATGAGTATAGTCTTTTTTTCAACCTCTGATCTCACACCATGACGGCCAGACACGATTCAGGTACGCGGTGTGCACAGAAGTAGATCACGCATCTTCCCTGCTACAACATTTGTTACTGAGCTGCCATCGCAAAAACATGGCCGCCTTTATTGATTTCCCGCTAAATGTGAATTGAGGAGTTTTATTAGTTTCCTACAAGCAGAAGAAGATAGTGCAGCAGGAATCTATTGGAGAATGTGCCGCATTTACAGAGAAAACATTATGAGTGATGGTGGTGTTGTACGTGAATCGCGTCAAAAGTTTACATATAGCCGAATGTCAGTTACAAGGATCAATTTGAGAAATGTCGAAGCTGAAGCCACTCAGTGACTTTGGTGGATGCCAGTCAGCTTCTTTGGATTTCTACACCACTCACATACAACATCATCATTCATAATGTTTCCTCTATAAACACGGCATATTCTCCAATGGATTCCTGCTGCACTATACCCTTCTGCTTGCAGGAAACGAATAAAACTCAATTCACATTTGACAGGAGAATCAATAAGAGGCAGCCATGTTTATGCGACTGCAGCTCAGTGCAAACTAGCTACTTGAACTCAGCAGTGACAAATGTTGTGGAGAATACGCGCAATCGACTACTGCCTACACCGCAGACCTGTTACGTGTCTGGCTGTCATGTCTTGGTGAATAAAAAACGACCCTTGTAAAATGAAATCCTATACAGCGACGCATTTCTAACAACAAACAAATAACTTGTATGCTCTTAAAAATAATGTTTAATGTATTTTAAGAATTTTCTCTGCAATAACGCGATTTCTCCTTTCTTTCAGTAGCCATTTTGCCTCCACAAATATCAGAGAGTAGCTTTTTTTAAAGAACATCCGTGGTATCTCCATTAAAATAATGTATTTCTTATTCATTATTCACAAAACATCAAGAGTTATGATGGCGTCATAATACATAACAATATTTATATTAAAGTCATAATAGTTTTATTCTAGTCTTCAAGATGTAGATACTCTTGCAGTGAGTAGACAGGTCTCTGTGATAGGCTGTCCTCGAGCTTTCTCTTGAGCATGTTCTCTGTGAGGTTTCTTATTTCAGCTGGTAAATGATTCAACAATTTTGGGCTGATGTAGGATGGCTTCTTTCTGTATAACGAAAGGTGGTGTGCAGGAAGGGTGTACTGGGATCTATGCCGGGTGTTATAGCCATGCAGATCATGGTGCCAGGGCAATTCTTTACTATCAGCATGTAGGAACACTTTTTGGGTGTAAGTGATACAATTGTCACGATTCTCACTTTTTGAAGGTTTCTCTGCAGCTATCTCTCAGGCCAATGTTTCCAAGCATTTGTAAGACTGTTATTTGTAGAGTCAAGATTCTTTGGAAGTTACCTGCTGGGGTATAGAAACCTCAGGTGGGATTTAAAGAGTGAGTGATATGTTACTATTGCTGTAGTAATATCAGAAATATAAGTTATGCGTTTTAGTACAAAGAGGCAGGTGTTTAGTTTTTTGCAGAGCAAGTCCACATGTCCAGCACATGATAAGCCATCATCAACTATCCCTAGAAATTCAGCTCCATTTTCTTGCACATTTTCGTTCATGTAGTCTTCCAGTGGAAGAATGAGCAAGCAATAGGAAATCAAACGTGAATATCTCTTTGTGATTCACTCTGTATAAGACAAAATAAACCTAAAAGTATTAAGGATTATACTACAATCAAAAGCAGAAATTTACTACTTACAGTTTATCCTTTTTATATTCCCAAAAAAACCAATAAGAATAAGAATATGTTTATTGTCATAGAGCTTACACGAGCATCGACACAAGTCATGTATAAAATATATAAAAACTAGCATAAGTCCAGACAAGGAAAATTTGGTACCCAAAACATGAAGTTGCCAAAACAGTCACGCCACAATTTAAATTATTTTAAAATATAAATAAATAAATAACAAATTAAAACAGGTATGTAACAAATAAACAAATAACAAATAACAACAACAAGTAAAAACACAGCCTCAGAAATTACAACAACAGAATTATATAACATTGATAAATTTTTTAATATAGTTTGTATAAATAAAAAACCATGACATTAACATTTAAAATCTAATCATTAAACTAAATAGGTTATGTCTAGAAACTAACAGTTCTACAGTCAAAAAATTCTTTCAATGAATAAAATGGATTGACTAAAAGCCAGGAATACAATTTTTGTTTAAATTCATTAAAACTATATTTCAAGATAAGTGGTCTTAAAAAGTTATATACTTTCAAAGCAATAACTGTGTGACTATTAATAGTTTTGTTTAGTCTATAAAATTCTATGGATACACTTTCTTTATTTCTGGTGTTATACATATGTCTGTCACTGTATGTCTTCAGAGGTTCAGGATGTTTGAGTATGTAGAGCACAATATCAAATATATATAAGTTAAATATTGTTTGAATTTTTATTTGCAATAAAAATTGGTTTACAGTGAGCTAATGGTTCACAACGTGCAATAATTCTAATGGCTTTCTTTTGTATAGTAAAAAATTTCTGATATTCTACTGCAGTTTCCCCATAGAATAAGGCCATATCTGAGCACTGATTGAAAGAAAGCAAATATGCCGTTCTGGGGTAATCAGTGTGCACACAACACGTGAGACGTCTTAAGAGGTAAACAATCCTGGACAGCTTAGCTGATAGATGATCAATGTGGAGTCCCCATGTTAAATGATCATTCACACAAACACCCAACAACTTCACATTATCCAACAATTCAATATCAGAATAAATATTGTAATTTACTTGTCTCAGGCTAAAAACTATATGCTGTGACTTGTTTTCATTCAACAAAAATCCATTGGAGTTAAACCACAATGATGCTTGTTGAATGGATTCCATTGAAGTTTGTTTCAATTCATTCAGATCATTACTACTACTTAAAATGGTTGTGTCGTCTGCATATAATATAGTTTTAGAATAGATAATAAGAGGTCCCATAATTCCTTGTTTGAAGTTTGTTTTTTATGATGGAAGGATTGTGAAGGAAACAGGATTTTGCCGGACATTTGCATTGTTCAGTGATATAACACAATCAGTAACACTTGGTTTCGAGATGGGCAATCTGATCTTTTCTTCAGGTAAATGACTAAACTAATGCACAACTACAACCTAGGTTAAAGTAAACAAAACATACCAGAGCGTTGTGATGTATCAATCAGGAACCACAACAGCCAGATCTTAAAACCAAGTGTTACTGATTGTATTGTATCACTGAACGATGGTAAATGTCCAGAAAAATACTGTTTCCTTCAAGGTCTCATAACTCAGTTCTGCCTTGGTTCAAGTAGCTTTTAGACTACTAAAGTTTTATTATATATATATAAAACACTATCTGCAGACTTTCTGAGAACTGAATCTTGTAACATTATTTAAAACAAAAAATATTTTGCAAAACATAGCAGCAAAACTCAAACACATGGCCATTTCAACACTGGGCTATGATAAATCCCCAAAGTGTTTGTGTGTAAAATAAACTTTAACTACTGATTATAATATGATATAATAATTATAATATTATTACTGATATAATACTGATTATAATAATTATTAGGGGTTGGATCAAACATGTCTAATTAATTGGGTTAACCGTGATGATTCAATAACGTGAGAAAAATAATTAAAATCCTGATCATTGTTTACAGAACAAAAAAATTATAAATCACATCTTGACAGAAGTCAAACCGTTTCTGCAACACATTAAAGCTATAATTACCAGATTTTTAGGTGCCATTCTATCTTTGATCGTTATGTAATTTTTTACAATCGAATTTATACGAGGGCTGTTTTTTTTTCAAGTTCCGTTTGTTTCTCCAAATAACCAGCGTAGTGGCGGGAGGCGGGGCTGCGTGTTGTGCAATTGCGCCGCTCCCCCACTACAACCAACGCCGTTGCCGGCTCCAATCCATCAGTCGTAGCCGAGCTACGGGCGAGTAAAGATGGCCGCTACGATCAATTCTCCCGCCAGTTGTGAGTTGCGAAGTGTGATTCGTTTCCTTCAAGCTGAAGGATGTAGTGCTGCTGAAATCCATCGCAGAATGAGTGTTGTGTATGGTGAACACTGTATGAGTGATAGCGCGATAAGAAAATGGTGTAGGCTATTTGCTGAAGGTCGAACAGACGTCCATGACGAAGGCGGTCAAGGACGCAAGTCGGTCGCTACTGCAAGTTTGGTTGAACGAGTTGACCAAGCGATCCGGGAGAAACGGAGGTTTACAATTGATGAACTTTCTACCGAATTTCCAGCCATTTCAAGGTCTTCCTTGTACAAGATTGTGACCACCGAGCTAGGGTACCGAAAATTGTGTGCCCGTTGGGTACCCAAAATGTTGAGTGAGGATCACAAAACGAAGCGAATGGCGTCAGCCCTAACTTTTCTGACGCGATATGACAACGAGAAAGACAGTTTTTTAAAGTCTATTGTTACTGGGGATGAAACTTGGGTCCTGTATGAAAATCCAGAAACCAAGGAACAATCAAAGCAATGGATGCACACTCACTCCCCTAGCAAGCCCAAAAAATTCAAGCAGACTTTGACCAAAAGGAAAACAATGGCTACAGTGTTTTGGGACCAAAAAGGTGTGCTTCTGGTTGAGTTCATGCAACAGGGAACAACGATAACAAAGGAATCATACTGTGAGACTCTACATCGCCTCTGGAGAGCAATACAAAACAAACGGAGAGGAATGCTGTCATCCGGCGTGGTCCTGATCCACGATAATGCACGACCGCATAGTGCCAATGTCACAAAACAACTTCTGCAAAAGTTCAAATGGGAAGTTTTTCGACCATCCGCCGTATAGTCCTGACTTGGCGCCCAGTGACTATCACCTCTTTCGAGAAATGAAGGCGTGGTTAGGTGGACGACGCTTCGCTGACAACGAAGAGCTTCAAGCAACTGTAAGGGTCTACCTGAGCTCACTGGCGGCAGACTTCTTCGAGGAGGGTATAGGAAAGCTTGTCTCTCGCTACGACAAGTGCCTCAACATTTTTGGTGACTACGTAGAAAAATAAGTAAGAAATTACGAATCTTTTGGTAATAAAATCATCTTTTTATCTCAATGTGTTTATTATTTATGGCCTATCGGAACTTGAAAAAAAAACAGCCCTCGTATTTCAGCTACAAATAATTTTTGAAGTAAAAAGATTAATTGCTTACATGTCTTTGTAATCAATTCAAAAATTATAAGTGATTTTTTAAAATAACTTTACTGCTCCCATTTGGTTTCATGTTGAATTATTATTATTTATATTAGCTTTTAAGATACATTTTTTACAAATCCAGATTTACAACTAACCAGATACTAAAATACCTACAAATAAATATAAATTTGAACATTACAATCCATAGGGCCATTTGCATGGTGATACTCTATTATCAGGTTTCTCTAAATAAGAACATTATTTTAGTTTAGCACATTACTTTATTGGTCTAGTGTTACAAAATTAAACATACCTATTTTTTACGTCTAATTGCTGTATGCCATTGTTATGCATACAGGCACAAAGTTAAATAGATCAAGTCGATAATGCACAAATCCAATTATGAGAAGCCAGTTCAAACCACATAAGCATACAATGGCGACAGTCATTTGAATATTGAGTTCCAGGTCAGACAGGACAATAGTGTCTTTGATGAGAAAAAAGACTGCTTATTCATTCACTAATAAAAAACCAAAATTCTAAAACCATTTAAAAAGTTTGTTTAACATAATGAGATTTCTGGAGATCTTGTTCCTTCTCATACAATATTATAAACAAATATTATTGCTGTTTATTTTCATAGAAACCTTAGTTTGTATATAAAGCCTTGTCAAATATCACAGGTCACGTTATACAGTATCTGTGAAAAATATCACAAAATAATTGGCAAATTTGCAGACATAATCTCTAAAGCAACAGGCTGCAAATACACGGAGTAACAAAATATATATTTATGCAATCTGCATTTCATAAGCTTTAGCAGATAATGAAGTTTGCCTTTGGATTCTATAAGCAGTCAATACAAGAAAAAAATCAAAGTTTCCACAAGATGTTGATGTGGCAAAATTCAGATGCTCTATACAGGGTGAGTGGCTCTTGGTGTGACAAAATTTTTTGGGTTATAAATGCAATGTAAATGTGATACAATGGCGGTTATAAAAAAGTCTAACTCCAAAAATTAGGTCTGAAATGAATTATTTTCAGTTTTTTTTCTAAAAAGACTCGTATTTTTTGTACGTAAATCTGATATTTCTCTGCAACGTATAGACATATGTGAGCAAACTACACAATTTTTAGATTCTCCGTTAAATTTTAAATTTAAAAAAGTTATCGGTTCAAACGGTAAGAAAAGAAAATTAAGCTTCAGGGGTCGATTTAAATGGCAAAGTTGCTAAGTTTCAGAAAAACTGAAATATCATTGAACCCCATCTTTTTACCACACCCTGTACACAAGAATGTGTCAAGTGATATTAAAAACTTTGCGATTTAATAGGCTTTTAAAACGGTATGCCATATGACCGTAGTTAGGTATTCGGTTACCTACTTTTATCGGTTTAAATATTACAAAAACATGCAAGCTACAAAAAGATTAACACAATTTAATAACAAATGTACTTAAATTTTATGATTTATAAAAACGGCCTCATAAAACAAGGAATTGAAGATTTAAAAAAATAAAAACAGTTTAAAATAATTTATGGATGCTAGTTATGGATTAATGGTCCCGCATCCTTTATCAATGTTTTAATTCCTTATTTTATCACTTTCACCAGTATTGTACATTCCTTATCTTGTTTTGTAAGACCAGTGTCCACATGAATTACTTCTACCTCCAATAAACTATTTTTCTGCTAAATTTAGTCAAGTGTAGGCTGCCATGGAGTTCACTACTCTAGAATACGGTGATATGCACTTTATTTACGGGTTTTGTGATGTAAATGCTCGTACTGCCGAAAGAGAGTATCAAGCTCGCTATCCTGATCGCCTGACTTCCCAGTCATTCTGTGTTCTCAAGACTCCATCAACGTCTTGTGGAGGGAGGTACAGTTTCACAAAAGACCTAACGAAGTAGGACACATTGTTCATGATGTAGGATTGGATGAAGTAGTTTTAAATTCAGTATGGAATGATCCAGAAGTTAGTAGTAGATAACTTGCTAGAGACGTAGGTTTTGGACATTTTGCATAAGAATAAGTTCCATCCATACCATTTTTACGCCTGTTCAAGGTCTGAAAGCAACTGATTATGCTCCTAGACTACAAATCTGTCGTTTGGTTGCTAAACAGAGACATAGGGCAGCGTCATTTTTATCGAAAAAAAATCCTTTGGACTGATGAGTCATTATTTACAACAGCAGGAATTTTCAATTGTCATAATATGCACCACTGGGATCAACAAAACCCACACTGGACAAGGGAACAATCCTTTCAAACGCGTTTTAGTATTAATGTCTGGTGTGGAGTCTTAGGCGACCAACTGATTGGCCCTCACATATTTGATGGAACTGTAAATGGAACAATCTACTTAGATTTTTTGCAACATGACCTACCTATCCATGCTGTGTGTGAGAAAAGAAGGTCGCCATTTTTAGAATGAACTGCAATGATTTGACTTTAATGTTTAAACTGCTTTACTTTTTTTTTAATTTTCAATTCCTTATTTTATTAGGCAGTTTTATAAAACATAAAAATTAAGTACAGTTGTTATTAAATTGTGTTAATCTTTTTGTAGCTTGCATGTTTTGTAATATTTAAACCGATAAAAGTAGGTAACCGAATACCTAACTACGGTCATATGGCATACCGTTTATAAAGCCTATTAAATGGCAAAGTTTTTAATATCAATTGACACATTCTTGTGTACAGGTGTGGGTAAAAAGATGGGGTTCACTGATATTTCAGTTTTTCTGAAACTTAGCAACTTTGCCATTTAAATCGACCTGAAGCTTAATTTTCTTTTCTTATCGTTTGAATCGATAACTTTTTCAAATCGAAAATCTAACGGAGAATCTAAAAATTGTGTAGTTTGCTCACATATGTCTATACGTTGCTGAGAAATGTCAGATTTACGTAAAAAACACGGGTTTTTTAGAAAAACTGAAAATAATTCATTTCAAACCTAATTTTTGGAGTTAGACTTTTTTTATAACCGCCATTGTATCACATTTACATTGCATTATAACCCAAAAAATTTTGTCACACCAAGAGCCACTCACCCTGTATGTAGGATGCCAGTATTTTTAGTGAAAATCCTAACGTCCTATACATCGCCAACATAGTAATTACTGCTTAAGCAACTTTAACACACATTTCTACTATTTCATTTGCTATAAATACATAAAAACCTTTGAATTAAAATAATTCATCATTGGAAATGGTAATTTCTGAGCCGTCTTCTGACATCGTTTGTGCAATATGCAAAATGTACAAATAACTCAATTACCTGTTCATAAAGATTTATTTTGAACTCAGCAATTTCAGTCTGACACAGACGACACGTCTACTAAACATTGATGCTCCGTACTTTTGTATTTACCCATAACCTATCACTGTTTAGTTTTAAATTACACTTGATGTTTTGCGCTAAGTGTGTGAAATAAATATTTGTATCCAGTACAAATAATGATTATTTTACCCAATAACAAATCATAATAATACCAACTTATTCAAACTGAAACTCATCCACATGCTTTTTTGTTTCAGGTTCTTACTGTTACAATTTATAAACAATAAATAACTAATTACACAATTACGGTTACGTTATTGATAGGTCAAGTTATAGTGTATGTAAAACCATGTTTTCATGTAGCCTAAAGTAAAGTAAAGATGTCTTATTTTACCAGGCGAAGTTAGGGCTAAGAAGCCCTCTCTAACACTTAACCTGGGGACCAAAGGCTTAAAGGTGACTTCCAAACCACCACCAACAGCCAGGCTGCTTGTAAGGACAGGATCGTTCAGCGGTCACCCATCCAAGCAGCAGCCACTATCGACGTTGCTTGATCTGGTTATCTTGTGATAACCGCCGTACCCGCTACACTGCACCATTGGCCATCAGCCTACAGATTTAGGATTTTGTGCGTCCCTTCCCTTTTTTTATGGTTAATTTTCAACCATAACTCTAGTTTCATTTTATATACTGCTATAAACCTATATCTTTTTATAAACTACATAACATACTTATAGTAACTTATGGCCACCTAGGCTTCCAAAATTCCAAGAAGAAAAATATTTGCAAACCATAGTCCTATCCATTTTATACAGGGTGTTTGAAAAGTATGGGTACGGCTTAATATTTTTAAAAAACCATAGGAGGTAACATCTATAAACTTTGCACAGTGTCGTATGGCTATGTAAACTATTTTCCCTTGCTATTACCATGACATGCCAACCATGGGGGGACGGCCCACAGAGGAAAACATGGAAATCTTAAATTGAAGCATGGGTCGAGTGATACCTCATTTGAAAGAGCTCACTTAGTAGAGTTGAATTCCGCAAACCGCATCTCAAAAGGTTTATCCAATCAGAAATGGCGGGTTGTTTTAGGTACACATTGTGAAGTACATTATGCGCTGCCATTTCTGACTGGATCGTCGTATTCTGATGCGGTAGGCGGCGTTTCACTCTACTAACCAATGTGTTTTCACTGACTGTTTTTAATTTAGTTTACATAGCCATACGACACTGTGCAAAGTTTATAGATGTTACCTCCTATGGTTTTTAAAATATTAAGCCGTACCCATACTTTTCAAACACCCTGTATAAACACTTTTCTGATGTTACGTTAACCATAACATTTTTTGTTATAATTTACGAGGTATGTTTTTTAAGTATATACAATTTAGGATTTCTGCTGCTGCAGCGCTACAGTCAGTGTCCCGGGCTTGCACACTGTCAATCTTCATCCGTTAGCAAGCCATAGACGCAATTACAGCAAAAATCGGATTGCTTTTACGCCTGTTAATGCATATTTCAAATGCCCCCACCCCCATTAATTGAGAATCCCGCCAACTGTAAAGTACATACTGTTATTTGTTTTCTTGGTGCTAACAGGCATGACAGCAGTTGAAATTCACCGAAAGAATTGTGGAGTGTATGGACAAACATGAGTTAAGGAGTTTCAAGATTAAGAAGTGTTCTCTATGACATTTTTATTGAGAAACGCGTTTCCCTGTAGGACAATTTCTGTTTACATGTGACAAAACGAACTCAAGATCTCATCACAGCATTTTGCTAGGAACAATGCGAATCCCCCGAACAGCCCCAATTTAGCACTCATTTGTTTTTCATCAGAAGAAGCATTTTGATGGTAAGTGCAGCACCGACGACAATATTCAAAATGATCGGGTTGTCACTGTTAAATTCGGTGAAAGTCTTCTATGACAACAGTAAACAAAAGGCTGTTCAGTTGCCAGCTAGCATTGCTTGGAGAACGTTGTGCTGTCATAGCATTTTGTACCAAATACAAGATTCAGTTTTTCTGGTTTGCACTTTTTGGTAAACATTAAATAATTAATAAATATACACTGTAATATATTTATGAACAAACATTTTCCAACTTTTCAACACATGACATCATAAATTGACTTACAACCCATGAAAATAATTAATTTTGAACAATATCGCCATTGTGAGTGACATTACGACAGTTTGGGCTCACTCGATGCTTGGCGAAACTTCTGTGGAACATTTACACATCAACGCATCAAGCATCTATATCTTAAAATACTTAACCCTCCAAGTGCTGGCTATATTCACCTGTAGCGCTACGTGTTTTCAGGATATTTTCAAGTATGAAATGAAATGAAAAATGTCTTTATTTACAGAGGCGAAGTTAGGACTTAAAAGTCCTCTCTACCACTTAACCTCCAAATATCTCCAAGTATCTGATATGACAAAAATAAACAAAGTGTAACATTGCATATCTTTTTTAGCAAAAAGACAGAATACTAAAGTAATAATCAAAATTACTTACCACTGCATGATAAAAAGATACTAACACTTTTTTAGAGAAAAAAATAGTTTTGCTTACTTTTTTCACATTAAGCACAGCATAGCAGTCGTATTTAGGCTTGTGCTATTCTGAGCTCATCATGCACAGGGTGGCAAAAATTTAAAGTTTTATTTTTCATTTTCATAATAAAATATTTTACAAAACATTAACATAATTATAATACGTTTATAAGGTTGTCTGAATGAGGTTGGTGCACCATAACATATATATTCTGTCAGTGCCTGTATACCAACAAGTATTGTTCTAGAGGGCTGCATTGCATCACCTACCGCTCTACTATTCTCGGGTCAAAAAGAATATCTAAGAGTATCAACCCGAGTTTGAACATCAACCACAAAGTAAATAGTAGAGCTACAAGCTATTAAGCTACTCACAGCTTAAGTCACAGCTTGGTCCCTTATGTGTGAGGTAAAATACCAACCCTGGGCACTCGAAGGCAGTATTATAATTTGTCCTTGGAGCTCGTATGGCCAGCTTTGCTGACCGCCGCCATTTTGTCGGAAGTGCAGTTTAATTTTTGCTGTAATGTACTGGCCAAGATATAATACGTCCATAGCTTGTAAGGCCAGCACCACTGGCCACTAAACATAGCAGTTATTTTCTAATATTCTCTTTGTTTTATAATGAATAGTGAATGCTGAAACCTATCGAGCAGCTTTATTTTACAGTAATTTTTTAAGTAAAGCAGTAAATTTTTAATTAGTCTATAATTCTTCTCTAAACATTGACTGTGCAAATAAGACGAATGGCAAGTAGTGGGCCTTTACACTGAAGTGATAGAAACCTAGAAAATGTTACTAAAAAGACTTATGCTAACTATTCTTGACTACACATAGGTATGTATTAAAAAACTTTTATTCATTTTAAAAATGTAAAGATTGTGAAAAATGTATAGTAGTTAATGTCTGAGTATAACATAACTGTAAAGGCCTACTTTATAACATTTTTATTTACATATCTTTGTTAACAATATACAAATGTTTGTTTATCTTTGTATTAGATTAATTAAAATTAAGGTATAAATTATTTTTCATTTCTTCTTTAAACATTTTAAAATATTATGCAAATAACATGGAGAAAATTGAAAAATAATTTCGATCTGGGAGGCAAACAACAAATATGGCCACTGAGCTGTCAATGAAAGTAGCGCAGCCATCTGTTGGATGTACGAGCTGCAAGAACAAACTACAGCAAAACTAACGCAAGCTGTCTGCAACCTTGGTGTGGCCAGTGCTGCTGGTCTTTCGAGCTCAAAGGGTTAATGGATGTGTTACTGTAAGGGGCTGGTGGATGATGTGAAGGGGCAGTCAACGACTAATGGCAAAGTGGCGCACTATTAATAAATATGGGAATTAGGACAGCACTTTAGCAAACTCACTTAAATAAATTCTAAATATGCAATAAAAAAATGTATTATAAATAACAAAATATTTACAACTTGCACATTTACATAAAAAAATACAGGAACAAAAAATGTGTTGTTTGTGCCCATTGAAAAACCAGCATCCAAAAAAGTTCTTGTTGGTATTTTACTCATTTTTGACCTGTATTATGATTCAAAACAGGTAAAAACTGGAATAAAACACTAAAGGAAAGTCAAAATTATTTAAGTTATCAACAACAAAATAACTTGTGTAAACAGTGACTCCCATAAGCAACGATTCCAGCTGACGATATGCAACGCTAAAATAATCTGTAGTCTTGTGACAGTATTTAGGAAAAAAGTAATATTGGAATTTGGATGAATTAATATTGCCGTTTATTTAGTTTTTTTCCTTAAAAGTCCCCCCCCCCCCCCAATAACTTTCTTATGAACAGACATGGAGTAATTACTTTGGAGGACACCACTTTGACACAGTAACTGGACTGAATGTGTTTCACATATTAACTGGTAAACAATAAGAGATAACAGGGCAAAACCGGCTATTGTTATTCCCAGGATTTCCTAATGGGCTTCGGTCCAACAATCATGGTTATTGATATTTGTTGATTCTTATAATAACTTGTTTTATGATTTCGTGTCATAAGTTCTCAAAATAACTAGTGAGTAAATATTTTATCTGCCTTACAACAACTGTAAATGTAACTTAAACTGTGGGGATTTTATAAAACAATTCAAACTGTAATTGGCAACCAAATTTGATAGAGTAACATTAGAGACCTCTAGTTAGCCATTGCTATTTTTTATTATACCTTTACTTATGGAACTATTTTACTTCCTTTTATTCACTTCACCTAATACGTTAATGATAAATGCAGATGAATATGTGTATTAATTATACCATTTAAACATTGCAATATATCTTTCTCTCGTACTTCCAGACAACAGTTTCTTAAAATAAATCACGAGGAGAATAATTACAACATCTGATATTTTTCAATTCATATTCTGAAATCTAACATAATTTATGGTAAATTATCTAGTGCTGGTAAACAGCAAACCTTAGACTCCTCCGTCTAAGAGGAAGAGTCAACCACTATATCATATCTTATCAGAAAATGACCCAATAAAGAAGCTAATGGACCTCCGAACGCACTGAAACCTAATGAATGAATACAAATATAATAATGATGATACAGAAATGAGTTTTACGTTACCTCTTAAGAGAGTAGCTACAGTGCCCTTGTAGATGCTACGAATCCCGCCCTCCTTGTAGAGCTTGCGAACAACATCTCTAGGCCCACTGTACTTCTTTGGCCCTGTAGAGTCTTGTTGCACCTAATCATATAGAACAGTTTAATACAATACAACATTATGATAAGCTATCATTAGCTATTTTTAAGTCACTATGAGATAAGATATTTTTAATGAACCTTTTCAGTCACACATATTTACAGTGTATCATTTATTCAACAAAAGTTCAGTTATTCCAGAAAAAATGTTAATTCACTTATGTGGAAAGTCTACCAAACATAAATTAATGTATTTATATATGGGTATACATAATATATCAATAGCATGGAATTAGTCTTCTGTTCCTATACAGCTATGTGGCATTCAGATCCCCACCATTCTGTAATAAGGTATTCTCAAACTTCCTACTGCCAAATTCAGACTAGACCGTGCCTCTGGAAGCAATGTGTTTAAAATCAAGAACAAAGGAATGATGAAATCAGAACAAGATGTAGCTAAAGTATTTTAAACAAGTGGTCTGAACTTCAATTCACTAACAACATACAAGCTATTTCGGAATATTGGGGTTATGTTTTCTAATAGGGAAATATTTACTAATAGGCAGTTACAATCACTACTATGCATAATTATGATAGTGACAGGAGATGACATGATTACCCCTGACTTAAATATTCAAGTAGTAGGTTTAGATGGTACTAAAGTGGTAAACTTTCATGCCTTGTTGGTAATATTTAGAGCAACATTGTTTAATTTTATTGTTAAATTGATTGTATAGTTCAAATAAAATGTCTGTGATACAGTGAAAATAAGTAGAAATTCCAACATTGTAGATTACTTGCACTGCAATTAAGATATTTTGCATTGAATCAATGAAGCGCCTTTGTGTTAATCTGAATTTGCAATGTATTAGACAAATGGTGATATTACATTGATATTTATTGTTCTTGATATCTCATAGGGTTAAGCATGAATAAGAAGAGAGGAAATGAAATTTTTTGTACCCATTACAACAAAGTGCCATTTGTTGTAATGGGTATTTTGACAACCCACTGTCCGATTTTATGCTTGTGACTACGGACTGATCTGTTTTATGTTATTTTGATGGTCTTTATGAATTGCTATACAAATGTAATTCCACCCTCAAAGTCAAACTGCACTTAATCCACTTCCTGTCAATATTATTTCAACAATTTTAAACCTTCTATTTTTAAACAAAGTAAAGGATTTAAATTATGAAGCAAATAAGAAAGTAAAACACAATTATTATTAATTTAGATAATTCAACTTGTTTTAAGAATTATAAATATGATTTGGTTGTTAGAAGTTTTAAAGCAGACAAATCAAGAATAAAAACACTATTGTGATAATTACCAAACTACGATTGAATTACATTGTTCGTTCGGTTCTGCACTACATTTCCAATACTGAGTCAAACTTTTACATTTTATCATTGGATATTGTAGCCAAATATCTAGCTGCAATGTCAAATATGCAATATGCAGGAATGGGGAAAAACTGTTAGAATATTTGAGCTAATTATGATATCTTGAATTCTTTTAAATTAAATATTTTGTATTTGTTCTACACTCTACCTTAATCTGAGGTTTAACTACATAAAAAACTTTTAAAATTATGAAGAATATACAGGGTGAATATAAAGTCAGGACCCCCCCCTCTATTTTTTTTCTATAGGTAATATAAGGAGATATCCTTTGGGTAGTGGTGCAATATGGAAAGGAAGTTTCATGTTATGATATTGAAAATTTTTTTGTCCCCCAAAATGGGAAAATTTTGGGGGCAACCCAAAAATTTCAAATGTAAACCCCTATCAAGTGACCCCTCATTTTAAAGAGCATGAAAAAACTTAAATAGTGGTGAAAACCAGAGATCGCTATCTCATTTCCAACAACATAGCCAATACAAATTGTAATTAAGTCTTTACACCTAAATTTATTTTGTTTGGGTACAGTTTCCGTCTGCGTGGAAACAGGTTTATTGGTTGTTTGTGTTCTCAATGAGTGAGGCATGCAATGGACGAAGAATCCAATATTAGAAAGTAAACTGATAAGGAGTTTATTGTCAATGAGTGACTGGGCTTTCCCGGTTCGAAGTACAGTTAGTACAAACTAGTCCATTCCTTGTTTCAATCTTGTGAGAACAGGTAAGCAGTATGAGTCAGCTGATGCATTATTATTTATAATAGACAGTAGAGCTGACACCAACAGCTGATGATGCTGTTGGAACTTTGTCACTTTAGTATCTTTATTATTATTAAACATAGTTACGACAATGAGAGTTAGTGCATTAAATAGAGGGCGTTTTTAAATAGAATAATTGCAAAATATTGTACTCAATTTTTCATAAAAATGTCAGTTGGAACGTTGCCAAGCCAAGGTAGCGAGTAGTTATTATCTTAGTAGATAATTATTATCCAGTGTATTGTGTGGTTACTATTCCGTGAAGTATTTTGAGAAGGTTTTATGTGTTTAGTGTTAATACAATAATTTTTTTTAGATGCACTTTCGCATTGTAAGTTTTTAAATAATAT
Organism: Homalodisca vitripennis; assembly: GCF_021130785.1. NCBI lineage: Eukaryota > Metazoa > Arthropoda > Insecta > Hemiptera > Cicadellidae > Homalodisca > Homalodisca vitripennis. Next base: position 26,479,481 of record NC_060215.1, read on the forward strand.
TATCTAATTCTAATACTGATTACGAGTAAAAATGGCACGTAGTCACGAAGACAAAGTAGAAATGATATTTACTTTCGGGATTTTGAATGAAAATTATCATGAGGCAGAAAGGCGGTTTAATTTGGCACACACCTGATAGATCTGTGACAAGGAAATACTTAAGAACTTTAGTAAATAAGTTCCGAGAATTTGGTTCCACCAAAGATGCCCCACCGCTCAGGTCGCCCTCCTTTAGGCGGTGACAAACAGTTTGAAATTGTTGCACAATTTGTGAAGATCCGCAGCAGTCCACCAGATTAGTAGCAAATCTTTGTGATGTTTCCCAAATGTCTGTGGTAAAGTTACTGAAAAAAAATCAATTTCACGCCTATAAAAATTAAGCTTATCCATGAGTTTAAACGAAGACGATCCAGACCGTCGTCTACAATTTTGTGAAGAAATGGAAGCACTAATTTCTGCTCATCCATTGTTTGTTCGAAACGTTGTGTTTAGTGATGAATTGCAGTTTTTTTCGTCAATGGAGATGTGAAACAAACACAACTGCAGGTACTGGGACACAGAAAATCCCCATGTTTTCCGTGAATCTCACACCCAGTAACCCAGAAAAAGTTAATGTTTGGGCCAAGGATTTTTGGGAATCACATTATTAGGACCATTTTTTATTAATGGAAATCTCAATGGTCAACTGTATTTGGAAATGTTACAAGAATCAATTTTTCCCTGCAATAAATACTGTTATTAGGGAGAATCAACATGAATTTGAAGAATAAATCGTTCATTTCCAGCAAGATGGTCCCCCATCACATTATCATCGTGCTGTACGACATTTCCTGGGAACTCAGCTACGTGGTCAGTGGATTGGTAGGCGTGGTGTAATAGAATGGCCTGCACGGTCTCCGGACCTTACACCCGTGGGACTTTTTTCTATGGGGTCACATAAAATCCGCAATTTACAAAACACCAGTAGCAAACCTTGAAGATTTAAGAAACAGGATTATTAATTCTTGCAACCAAATACCACCTCAGACTTTCCAAAACGTCAGAGAGGCGTTCACCCTACGCTTGTCTCACTGCCAAATAGTAGGGTGGGCTTCAGTTTGAACATTTGATTTGACTTCGTGACGTGGTGAGTTATTAAAATTGTTTTAGTAATACTGGCTATTATTTCAGATTAGGAAAGAGATAGCAATCTCTGGTTTTCACCAATATTTAAGTTTTTTCATGGTCTTTAAAATGAGGGGTCACTTGATAGGGGTTTACATTTGAAATTTTTGGGGTTGCCCCCAAAATTTCGCATTTTTGGGGGACAAAAAAAATTTTCAATATATCATAAAATGAAACTTCCTATCCATACTACACCACTACCCAAAGGATATCTTCTTATATTACCTATAGAAAAAAATAGAGGGGGGGGGTCCTGACTTTATATTCACCCTGTATATTTAGCGTTTGAACAACATTAAATATTAACCCCCCATCAGGCGCTTAAAATTAGAAACACCATCAGGCGCTCACGGAGGTTTCCTCCAGGTTAGCAAATAATGGAATCATAGTGGTTTAAACTGTTTTTATTTGTTTAAATATTCATACTGATTTAATTACAATGTAATATATTCATTTTTAGAAATTAAATAAAAATTACTCTCTTATGTAATGAATTTTCCAAATAAGAAATTCAAAATCTTAAAAAATGTTATTGTATAATAACAACATGATTTATTTTAAGGAATAATGCAATGAATTGTAAAAATGTTTAACCTACTGTAATGATATATGGAAATTAACTTAGTTTTTAACTTCTTACAAAAACAACTTACTTCAATTCTTGAGATATTATACAATTGTAATTTCAATTATTACTCTGAAATCAAAATTTATTCTTTACTAAACATTTTTTTACACACTACACAAAGTTTCAAAACATTTTCCTTCTGGTTCTTATAACGACAATGTTCACTCCATAAACAGTACTGAAATGTTCCCTAGCACACTAGTACTGTACTGACAAGTCTCTCGTCTTCATTCTCCATTTCACAAAATTCCAAAATTCAAATAAAATATATTGTAAAACTTAAAAAGAAACCATCACAGGTCCCACATTTAGGCGCACGCGGATTATTACTCCATAAAAACTAAACACAATAGGGCGCTCACGGAGATTTCGTCCAAGCACTACAAACACAACATCGGGCACTCACGGAGGAATCGTCCAGTCTCGCACGGAAGTAGACCCCATACTGACAGATTTTGACAAAGATAAGCTGGAGGCTATTGTTTCGCTTCCCCGAAAGATGCTCGTGAAGTACACTGCGGGAAACTACTGCCAACATCAGAAAAGTAGTACTATTTTTAATAATAAAAAATACACGGAGGAAAACTCCGTTTAGCGCCCGATGTAGGGTTAAGAAACTTTTACACACATTGTGGATGAGGGTCAAATGCTCAGGGTGATCTGTGTTATAACATTGTCTTCTGAGTTATAGGCTTCAGTAGGTTTATTCATTATGTGTCAAACAAAAAAGAAATGCTACACTAGGTCTTGTCTTCATTCACCTGATTAGATCTTATAAAGTAAAAGTCACTCTTGAAATGGTATAGATCAGCATCTAGTTCCTATTAGACAAACTTTCAATGTGAATCCTGATGTTCACACCATAGTGTGTAAAAAGTGGATTTTTACACATTCTTCAAGTATTCAAATTAGAAAAACCTTTTGAAGATCATCTCCAAAAATCTCATTCCTCAGAAAAAATTAACGGCAGGTATGTTACTTAAGGTTAGTACAAAATGTTTGAAAATCAAAATATTATCAATGTTTCATTTACGTACTCAAATTAATCTACATCTAAAACATGATAAAAATAAAATTGGAAAATTACCTGTAAGAGGCACTTGATTCTCTCTCCAGGAGCCATGATTATAGTAGTGAAGACTCCAGAAAATGCACCAGCATAGAACAGTTGGGGTTTTGTTAGTACATCTTCAGGTTTGGATTGTTGGAGTTTTTTCCCAACACCAAAACCAAAAAAACTTATAGCAAAGATTGGAGCTACGCCAGCAATAGGAGCTCCCATTCCTGAAAACAATTAATATAAAAGTATTTACAAAAGCTATTTTGGGAATATGTTTTAAGTACCAAAACAAATACTAATTTAAAGATTTGTATTTTATAAAATATATGTTTCAGCATGAAATGAAACATTTTGATATCATAGGAGAAAAAAATAAAACAATATAATATTTCTGATATTTGTTTTTATTTTCTCTTTTTCTTATAAAATAAAAAATAAAACTGTCTCACACAAAAAGATAATAGTAGCCAATTATAGTTATATGTTTGAAAACCACAATTTTTGTGGTTTTTTATTCTTAAAAAATATTTTTGTAGCATAAATCAATATAGCCAAAAGATGGTTGAAATACATCCATAAGAAACTGTAAAACATTTTATGAAAATATAAAAGTTTACTACACTGAACATAAAAAAACCTGCAAAATTGATAAAAACAAGGTTTTTTTATTGGTAAATAAAATTCTGTATTAGATATTACCCTAATATTTGCTAGAGTAAAATTACTAAAATGTATGTCTTAGTGGAGTAGTAGTATTTTTTATTATACCTTATAATTAAAAAAATCTATAGGCTACTTTTACTTATACAACTCTATAACACGTATTCTTTGGAAAAAAAAAAATACATATGCTGCCATCTTATAGCTCAAAATCCAAGCTTAATATGTGTGGTAAACTAAATACCACACTTCAACTAGATTCTAGTTTAATCATCTAAAATCCTTAGTAGCTACAGAAAAGATGGCGTGATACCACTGTAGAATATTAAAAACCATATATAAACAGCTAAATCTTGTTCGATTTTATCCCTGAAGTGTGCTCTAGAAATCTGTTTGTCCCCGTTTAGTTTGGCTTCAATTACACTGATTGAATCAGCACAAGCACAAATTACTGAATGTCAATCTCTTGTTGATAGATCTGTTTATATACATTCACCAAAGCAGTTTGTAACATCATTCACTGATGTGTTGTACTTTTTGACATTTAGTATAATAAAGTGTCAAACTTGTAAGAGAATCTAAAGTTCGTAAGTTTAAAACTTTAAATGACCATCTAATAATATTGTATTTATTATGAATTTAACACTGTGATTAAACAGTTATTGTACCCTAAATCCAATCAAACTGTTATTTGTTTGCGTTCATTTATCTAACTTTAAAAACTGGTGTACATAATGAGTATACAATTTAATAATCAAATTGGAAAAATGTTTGGGCTATTCACTTATGATACTCAAACTGGAAGTTGCTATTCAGGATATAGTGTTTGGAGTATGCAATTATTTGGGAAAAATAGCTTTTGACCATACTATATAAAAATGTATAGGATAGCCAATTCAAATTTCAGAATTAGTCATAATGATTGTAGGTGGTTGTTGTATATTTTACAACACTACCTGCAAAAACAATCCAAGTACCTACTGTGATACATCTGTGCACTGCAATGTTTTAGACACAATCTTTAGAGCTTCCACAATGCATTGTGGAGCAACCGAGATTTTCACACGTTCATTTATTTATGGTAAACATAATTTTACAACAGATAATAATATAAAAGATGGCAAAATAAAAAGAAATCAGAAAATTTAGGCAAAAAGTTAAATTGCAACAAGTAACATTTATAATCATGTATAAAGAATGAGTATATAACGTAGCTTTGGTAGGAAGGGTACTGTACTCAATTGTGATCCTGATGAGACAATAAGAATACCTCTTCACATAGACTACACTATATTTTGTAGTATGGGTGTCTCTGATGTCGATATAAAGAGTTTATTTTGAGCTTCTTCGTCACCAACCTTTTTAGATCTCTTCAGACGAACATGACTCCAGTTACTAGGGATCAAGTCTGTGACAGCGTCAAGATTTCAGACGCTGCACTAAGAGGAACGTTATCTGGAGCTAAACTCAATATATACATTACCTTAATGGTTACAAAAGGTCATTACAGTTAATTTGATCATTTGGCAGCAAGAAGTAATTTCCTAAACACCTGAACAGTCTTACGTTAGGTATTGTTTGACTACAATTTCTGATATTAGATATATGGTATGCCATAATGTAAACAACAACTTAAGGGTTATTTGGGAAGTGAGTTTTAATAGTGTCTGACATTTAGACTGGGGGGTAGTGAAATGATCTATGCAAGGTTACAGGACCATTGAACTGCTTCCAGGGTAACAGGATATTCAGGATGGGTAAGTCTGGATTAGGGACCTCCTGTTGAGACCCCAGGAGTAAGGATAGCAGGCACCATCTCAACCTTGTCACCTTGGAAGAAGGAAGGGGAGGCCAGCTCTGCTCCAACCTCTTCCAGTCAAAGCGTGCAAGGGAGGAAGCCATACTCCTTCCTGTGTAACATTATTAACAGCCTTTAACATTAATCCTGTACACCCCAAACATCAACCTCTGCAGTAAACCAGACCTATCGACCAGTCATTTTTAACCCATTATTTTGAAATTTGCAGTTAATGATGTGCTGCTCCTGGACAACCATTGGGTTGTCCAGATGTAAATTGAGCCGGTTCAATACCTATATCTCCCCGGCTCATGTGTGTTTTATATAGTGTATGTGTGTGTGGTTTATTGGCTGCAGAGGCCACTGACCATTTGAAGGCGTTTGGCCTTTCCGGGAGAGTGGCAAAGACTCCGAGCCGTGGTGTACAAGTTAGGAGTAGCTCCAAGTTAAAATTTAGTTTAATTAAGTGTTTGTTAGTTTTGCGGAGCTGTTCTCCTTCTGACATGTGCGGCTAAGTTTACGGCCCCTCACTGATGAGGTCCAAGAGATGAATTGTTTCCTCCTGTCATCTCTCCATCATGCGTGGTCGCAGAGAACCTTCGCTTTTGCGCTCTGCTGAAGGAGGGCCACCATGATGGACATTTCTTCTAGTCAGCACCCTGCTTCTAGTCTTCTGTGATACCCTGCTTATATTCTTTATTTATTTGTTATTGTTATTGTTGCCATTTATATAGTTTATATTTTGTTATTTAATTTTAAGTTAGTTTTAGATATATTTAGTTATTTCTTGGATTTCATTAGGAGCCCGCCCTTAGCCGAAGGATACCGGGTGAAATTGGCATTTCTTGTTTCAAATTATGGCGTTTCTAATTTTTGTATGCAGGTGCACCTGACATGGATTGTTTGAGGTATATACTACTGCAGGCACTTTATTTTTTTTTATTTTTTTTTTATTTATAGTATATATACTTATATATTTATATTGACTAGATAGGCCTATATTGTGTGTTAGTAAATGAACCTGAGTATGCTGACCACGGTGTTCTTTTTTTTTACCTAGTTTAGTTTTGATCCGGCATCCCGTTCGCCACCATGGGCGCGCGCTTCCCTGATGGTTTGCTGTGGGTGTGCGAGCGGCGATGTAGGGTTTCAAAATGACACATCTGTTTTTGCTGTACCCAGTGTAGGTTCTACTGGCAGGTATGTACCAGCCAGAAGTGAACTTTCTTGGGGTAAACAACTACCAATTATTTGGCATTTTAACACAATTTTTATTGAACTATTTCCTTCTTCTATTCATCTGTTAAATTTTAATTTGATAAAGCTTATCTTCAACATTCAGATATTTTATGGTTTAAAAAATTGTGTTATTTCCCTAATTTTATTGTTTTTACCTTACTACAGTAATATTTAAATGGCTAATAGCATACTTTAAATATGTTTTATCATAATATATGCTACTATAAAGTAAACCAAGTTACTCACCCTTGTAAAACCCCCTAAATCCTTCATTCTTTACAGTTTTCAAAGCACAATCCAAAGTTCCTTTGTACAGAGGCGGTAAACCATTAGTCGGTTGTGGCATAGTCTGCAGCCGCACCTAAAATGCAAATATATATATTATTTTATTTTTATTTATGCCATGGCTAGAAAGTTTTTAATTTGGTGTCACAGGAAATAGTGCAGAAAAGAATAGAGCCTATTACATTCAGAAATATTTTTTTAAGTATTTTTAAACTGTTAGTGATAGAACAAGCCTTTAAATACAAAACTTGTTTGTTTTACAGGACATTTATACAGTGTATGAAATGACTTACCTTGCCAAATAAGAATTCTGAGTATTGGGAGTTTTGTTTTCGTCTAAAACTTACATTTTTTGGGGTTGTCAAGATATTTCGAAACATGACCGTGTGTGGTAGTGTTTACAATTATAATTTATGTATTTTTTTGGTTTTTATACAACAATTATACCAAACCTAGTTTGGTTTTTGCAGAATTAAAGAAAAATACAAATTTCCACATATTTTTAGCCGGTATTTTGCAATAAAGAGAAATAATTTTAAATCTTTTTCTTCAAAATGCTCTGTACAGAAATAGGTTTAAAATTATGCATAATTTCACTAGTGATAAATCTGAAATTCTTAAGAATTGAACTTATGATCCTTGGTTTTTGGAAAGTTCTGTACTTAAAAATAGATGAAAATAAACAATTCTTTATGGATGATTCAGTAGAAAACATTTGAAAGCAAAGAATTAAGTATAACTATTTGTTCGCTGAACATATCACACAAATGGTCAGAAATGAAAAACAATGAGAGAAGGTAATATTAAAAAAAATATAATATTTAAATACAAATGTAAAAATATAATTTTTCTACGCTACCTAGTGTAATTACTACTACCTGCGCTCGGAGAATACACTAACTCTAGCTAGAAAACATTTGTATATATGTATTTGTATATTAAACAAGTCCTAAAAGAACAATTTAAACAAACTCATGGTACTGATTGTAATATCACACAGATCAAAATTACAATAACCAACTCATAGAAAACAACAGTACGCATATTTAAAGTTATCTATAACACATGATATCAATCAAAATTAATGGCTGTTAAGCACAGTGTTCCCCAAGGATCAGTATTAGGGCTACTATTTTATGTTACATAACAGTGTTCCCTACGCTAATTACTAATAATAACACCAATGCCAGTTTATGTATATACACAGATGATGCAAATATATATGGTCCACATTCTTCATCCAAATATGGATAGAATCTTATATAATAAAATATGTGTCTAAATATTTATGAAGAAGAATATTGTTTTAGTTACATTAGATGTAAATATCTAACGAATCACCTTAAGTTGTAATATTTGAAATCAAATGAAAACCATAAATCTCTTACAATTGTCCATAGCCAGTACTGAAATTAAAGTTTTTAAGATTGATGTGACAACTGACACTCTATAATGAAAAAGATTGAAGTTTACAATAAAATTGGTCTAAGCAATTTTGTTTTCTGATGCTGATTTTGGGGAAAAGGAATTAAGTAAAGAGTATTGGCCAAACTTAGTAACTTTATTTAACATACTATATTAACAATACTGTTTCTTAAACCACAAGGAATCTCATCTAAATAATAAAAAAAATGAGACCAGTCGAGTCTACTGTTTAGCACCGGCTACTCCCTATTCTCCCTCTGCAGTATAAGGCGTCAGCTACATTTAACGAGTTAACCTTATTATGCTGACATCTAAAAGGCTACTAACCTTTGGCAAGAAACTTAGGCTGCAGTGTAATAAGCGCCCAACACTATGCCAGCACTGATGGCCAGAAGTATTTCTAATTGGTACTTTCTCAATCTTAAATCACGTCCTAAATCTTGCACCATGATCTGATGTTGGAGAAGTTGGACGATCTGGAACGTGATCTGAAGTTGAGAAAATACCGAACATAAATTCCCCTGGCCATCAGTGTGGGAGTCAGTGGCAACATTGGTGCACCACCCCGCACTTCTGGTGGAACAAGAAAAACATCCCTCGAGATAGTACCCAATTCAAGCTCAGATCACGTGAGTGCTTTTTATCTTTAATTTTTTATATTCATAATATGAACTTATGTATAGCCAAATAACAAATAGTACATAAGGACTTCTTAGTAGCCAATTATTTTCTTGTATAATCTAATTTGAATTAACCCGTTTATAAATTTATTTAGTTTATCTGTCTATGTTACATTGTAGTGAGTTAGTTAAAGTTTTGTAAACTAACATGTTACCACGGTAACAGATTACAGGAACGTAATAATTCAACACATTATTTTGTAATAAGTAATAATTCAACACATTATTTTGTAATAAGTAATAATTCAACACATTATTTTGTAATAAGTATTGACAAACAACAGTATATCTCGTCTCTAGTGTCCTTTACTTAAATACCACACTCATGGTTTAACAATTGTTTAGATTACTATGGAACAATAATATCAAACTGAATTATGTTATAGACTTATAAGATTGTATTGTAGTGAAGCTATAGTTTTCAAGAAATATATACATTTAAGATTATCCAAAGAATACAATTTTCTTTATATTAAGTTAGGGCTGTTACAATTACTATCGTTCATAATTTATAACATAAGAGGTAAAAATAATCTGTCTATTGGTCATTGTAGGTTGAGTAAAACTTTGAAGAGTCAAACGGTGATGTCAAAAAGAGTTTACAATACGTTTAGTAACCTCATTAATAAAAGTATAACATTCAGACATTTAAAAAGATGTTAGTTGCCTGGCTCTTGAAGAACGCATTTTATTCTTTGACTGACTTCCTGACATGTCAAGATATATCCTTTCAATTTAATAATTTGTTATTTCATTAAAATTTATTTTGTTGTTACTTTGCTAGGTTCATGCCAGCCAGCATTGTTATTTCTGAGCCATATTTATTCATAAACCTCTTTTAACATTAATTTATTTGTTAATTTTTATTGTTGTTATTTATATGTTGTTTTAATTTATTTGATTGTTAAATACTGCTGTTAATATTGATCTCTTTACTGTTTTATATTAATTACTTTTATATTAAGTATTTTATAATATTAGGTATATTTATGTAAATACATTCTTGAAGCTCTTGTCTTATTGGAAATGATATATTAATTCAAACAAACTCTCCAATAACATAAAGTTTTTAATTTTTGTGAGGCCTTTCGTACTCAATGAGTACATCTTCGGACTCACACAACTGAATGAAAGTAATAATAACAATAGTAACATAAACAATTTTGTACTAAATAAAAACATGTCATTAAAAATAAAAAGAGGTAATATTCTATGACTAAAGTTTATATTTAGTTAAATCAAATTAAGTTTGAATTAATATAGGCCTATATTTATGTAAGTTTTAAAGTTACTATTTTAACCACGTTAGTCTATAGAACCACAACGGATCTCATTTTTACTTTGTTATTTAATGATTGCCAGTTCTTAATAATATTGTAATATATGTTATCAGTACTTAGGTATTAATAGTTTCTTTGATGAGGCAATTTGACTGAAATTTGACTTTGTCACTGCATGTAACTGCCATACGGCAATAAAAATTATTTGATTTCTTAACAGGGTAAACAAACATGTCTCATAGCATTTAAATCGTTCTAATTGGTGTTTCGGTATGGATAACCTGAGTGTTGGACGTTTATTATACTGCAGCCCAAACTTATCAAATGGAATATGGGGAGAGTTGGCACAGTCAAAGGCCCCCCTATGATGGTACTGATAAAAAGTGCTCTTATGATAAACAAACTCTGAATCTGAGATAAGTTAACTCAAACTCAAATTAATGCCTTGGGTCATTTGCATAGGTCCTGGAAGACCTAGGCCTACATCAATAGCAGTATATCTTGAACATAACATCCTATTCAAGCAGTCCTTTTCTTACTAACATATATTACAAAATGCAACATTAATTGTGAAATAATTTCATGTCTACCATGGATCCTGAAATTATATAGCCTAAAAATACTTCATTTGACGTAGTAAACAATTATTCTAATGACAAACAACTGATAATACGGTTTAAATTTATTGACATTGATTTAAGGCGGGTTTAAAAAATATTTCAAAGGGTGAAAAATCGAAAATTATAACCTTAATAACATAAAATTATATTCTAACCTTAATTGTATCAAATGGATGGCCCACTATTACAGTGCATACTCCTCCAAAACCTCCTGAAATAAAATACTTAAATGGACTGGATTCACTACTCATTTTGCTTCTAAGATTTACAAGAAAATTGTAGAAACTAGTAAGTCAACACACGTAATAATACTAGAACTATGACTAGACGTTAAGTCATTAATTACAGTGATTTAGTGCTTATAATGAGCGAACCGGCTGCACTGCCACTGATCACTGATCGACTGATCCCGGACTCGGTTACTCAATCAGTGAGCTAAACCGAACCGACTCGTATACTACATTGAGTCGGATCACCTAGTATTTTGTGAGCCGTGTTGGGTCTTCAGATTCACGTAGGTCTAGGATTTCGTGTGGTTTGAGTTAGCTATTGGATACATAAGAGCTGCTTCAGATAATTTAATATTATGTTAGATCTGAATGAACTGATCTGATTCTATAAACCCTTTACAAGTTCGTGAAGACATTTGACTAAATATTATAATTTTAAGATATTTTTAAATATTTTAATTTATTTAAGAAAGCAATTGTTTTAAAAAGTCGATCCCCTTTTAAGCATTATTGTCCCATGGCCAAATGTCTACGCTCACATTAGGCTCATAAAATGAACTGTAACGCCAGTGACCTGACCTGTGATCTGAAAATTTGACTCATGAGCCGGTTCATTTCAACGATCTGTGCTGACTGTACCGGATCATTCCAAATAGCCGTTCGCCGTTCCTCCCATCACCAATTTAGTACTTCCTAAATTAATAATTTTTGCAATTTGAACAGTAAAACATAAATAAGGCAATGATCAAAGATAATATAATCTGTGAAGAATCGACGGCTGCTCTAGTCTTCCTTTTCTATTCCATTTGTTTTTAAGCTATGGGCAGTCTGGCAGTTGGCGCGTTCAAACAGCGGGCGTGGCGCCGCCGCCGACCACGGTAAATTAACAAAACCTGATCAATTAAATCTGTGTTAAAAATTAAACGTTTTAAATAGTGGTTTAAATAATTACACGTCCACGATAATGAAGAGGTAAGTAAATTGAACAGTTTCAAATTTTTGAACCGCCCGCTCAAGAATAAAATTAAGATAGTAATTTAATAACAACGTCATTAAAATTTAAATTAAATATCTTATACAAAATTTTGTATTAATCGGATCGCAAGTTTCCGAGTTTTGAATTTTCAAAGTTGCAGTTTAGTTGAAAAGCTCCCAAATCAGTTCCCCTTTCGTTGTTATCAGCATTAAACTGGAAGTTATAGTACAAACACTGAAGCATTTTGGCTACTAGTTATTTCGGATTGGGTGGATTGGCGTGAAATTTGGACTGTAGCTAGGGAGTAGCCCAAGAAACAAAAGCGATATTATAGTGCCGATGTGTGTGGTGGATTCCACACATTCTAGGGATTGGAAATAAAAAATAACTTCACCATTCGAGAGGGACAAATTATAAACAAAAAAATGTACTATAGAAATTTGTTTTACAGTCAATACTTTTTGAGTTGTTGGCGCCCAAAGGTTGTCGTTTTAAGCCCAAAAATTGATGTTTTTAGAAATTTTTTCAAATACCTAAAAAAATAGGTTGTATAAAAAATGTGTAAGAATAAAAAAATAATGATAGTTAAATACCAAAGAGATTGCTTTGTTTGAATTTTGTGGGTAGTGTTATGTATGTTATGTATCTATACATAACGTGTTATGTATAGATCATTGAAGTTAAACTTGATTTTCAAGATAGCTGAAATCGAAACATCATTGTCATTTGATGGAGAAATGAAGGGTTTTCCTAAAAAAAATCATATTACACCATATTACCTGAGAGCAGAGACCACCAGTCATGCAAAGTGAAAGTTCATTGAGGATTAGTATATGGTTTACTTAGTATATTTACAAAAATGAATAGAAGAACACATTGTGAACCTCATGAAAGTGATGCAAATTAAATATTTAATTGAGCACTTGCCGTAAATCATTCATTATTCCTTAGTTTATTTTATACGTTTGTAATAAAAAAATAATAGTTAATTTAAAAAAGTTTACTCATACATGCTTTTATAATGTAAATAAACATTTAATTCTGTTATAGTTTGATAGAAAAATATTAAAAATAAATTCAATAAAGTAATTTATTTCATCATATAAAATATAATTCATACAAAATCTTTCTCTACATATAATTTTGTCGCTTTGTTTCCCTGAGCATCTTCTATAAGGGTTTTTGGTGCAATTAAAGAGATACAATATAACTATACAACAATTATTTAAAACTTTTGAAAAGTCCCAATTATATATATAAACAATAAAAGAATAAGACTTCATACAATTCTTTAATATTTCGACTAAATTGTCGTTTTCAAAAAGGATACAAAAAAGGTGTATACAAGCAAATAAACATTTTAAAGGTTTGTATGAAGTCATATTCTTTTATTGTTTAAAGAAGCCTCTGCGCATTTATTTTCTGCATACAGTATATATGTATACAAAACATTTCAAGCCTTCGATACAGTTTTTTCTTTATTTTGTTATAAGGGTCGTTATTTAAGGGTTGATAACTTTATTATAAGTTTGCTTATAAATAATAAAACATAATAAAATTGATTATGAATGCACCAAGCGATCATTTTAAGCTACTACAAACCTTTTTCGCTACTTTTTGGACATAAAAGGGTAGTTTTTAAAGGTTTTAAGGGTAGGAAAGGTATTGTATTACACCATAAATTCTATAAACCAACTTGAAAGGCACTTTATCCAACATATTTTGGATATGAATTAAATCTTTAAAACTAGTAAATCTAGATTTCGGATTTTTTCATTCAAGGGTAGATGTTACTCCTAAATAGCAAAAATGCACCTATCTAGAGATATAACTTTTGAAGTTGAGGTTCAGATGAGGTGGTGTGCAAATTCTCAAGTAAATCCATGCAATCGGAAAAAATTTAGTGCTTTTACCTCATTATCACCTTTAGTGTCTGTACTATTATTATTGTTTGTAAATTATTTGCTTAATTATATATCTGTCATGTATTTAATGCAGAAAAAAATCATGTATTTTTCTAGTCTGATACAACAACTAGTTTAGTCTTTACAGAAATGCGATTGAAATTTAATGGTGGTTATGGAGCGCTAACTTCAGAATTTGCTAACTGTAGCGCTGTTTTGACGTCACACAGCTATTTATAAAAATATTATATACAAAGGATTTGGGATAGGATTTATCTAAAGGAAGACATCAGATGTTTTATATTATTCTAAACAATAGCAAATGTCCAAAAAATCCTATTACATTCACAAACCCTTTGTGATTGGCATTAAAGTTATTGCTCTCTCTGATCACCTGTCCACAACAGTGGCCGTGGCCGTCCTCTGCGCCAGATCATTTATTTATGACCACGTCCTGTTCCTCAGTTCGGCGGACCAAACCTAATGGGCCGTTCACTGTTCCGCTCGTCAGAACACTCCGTATGGACCGCTGTATTGCGCAGTTATAACATTCAATTCTTATCCAGTTGTGGGTGGAAAGTGCTGCAGCCTCTCGGCTAAATAAGTAACTAAATTAATATTTCTCTATTTGCAGCACATATTATAGTAAACACAGTTCTGAAATTGTTTTTTATCCGAGTATCAGTATCACTGTAGCTGCTATTGCGTATCCTATCAATGTATTAAAATACCAGTGCATTTGGTGAAGACAAAGCTCAAAATAAGGAAACGAGTTTATATTCTGTTGGTACTAGAGACATACTTGAGAATAATTGTATTTGTATTCTGCAAATAAAAATACTTTTAAAACAGATCAACGAATAATTTAAATGGCATATTACTTTGTTCGTTCAGAGGCAAATAATAAATAATCAATTGTTAAAGTTTCACCCTTGAAGCTACAAACTTTTAAATTAATTGAGAATCTCACTTAAATCTCATCCATAGAGCCGAAAACCAAATACTGCCATATAATCCGAGTAAAAGTAAAGTATACACGGTTACACAAGTGCCGAGTGGTGACGCAGACACAACCGGCCACTATGCTTGGCCCAGTGAGCTGAGAGGACAACCACCTGAGACTATCCGAGCTGAACGATAGATAGCTTTTGGCCACATCAGTGGCCTCACGATCGCAAAGAATGTAGGATTTGTAAAGAAAACTAATATATAAACTCGAAATTTAATTAATTAATACTTTCAAACTATTCAAATAAGTGCGATACTCGATAAAATCTTTTTCTAACCATTCAAACTGCTTTTTATCACTATTATTTACCGTAAAATTTAAAGTTGTTCAGTATTTTTTACATTATTCGCTAAGTACTAACAACTGATCAGTTGGTTATGCTAAGTAGTAGTTTCGATTGGTATAAGATAAATATCACTTGCAAAGTTAGTACAGTTCTATTTCGGCCCCATTCAGCTATATGTGTAGAAACATGTACTGTTCCGCAGTGTTACGGGAGCGTGTCTAAAATATTGTAATACACTCAATTGCGCACCTGATGGCACAATGAGAACACCATTAAAATTAGATTAAACTGTATTTGGTGGCATGGGTGTCTCTGATGTGGAGATGATGCAAAGAGTTCGACTTAAGCTTGTTAGCAACCCACTTTTTTGGATTTCGAGATTACCATGGATTCCAAAAATCAAGTCTGTAACAGCATCAGATTTCAAACACTATACTAAGCGGCTGGATCTTTATCACTATTGTCATTCTTTTTATATTGAACCAACTAATGATTTAGAAATTTTAAATATTATAACATAATTTTTTGTTAACTACTATTGAACACAGAGCTGACAAAACTAAAACTTTTGTTTTGAAATCAATTGTTTTGAGGAAGTCGCATTTAATTCACTGACAACGTCATGAAGTGGTTATTTACGTTCTATGACGTCACGTTATCTGGTCATTGGGAATCCAGCATAAAACCACTCAGTAAACTATACTATAAAACGCCATGAAGTGGTTATTCACGTTCTATGACGTCACGTTATCTGGTCATTGGGAAATCCAGCATAAAACTACTCACTATACTCAGTCCGTACTGCCGTGACCTCTGAGGGATCCTAGACCCTCATCTAGCAGCTCTCCCGCACGCACACTCACAGCCCTGAGGGTCGAGGCCCTTTCAATCATCCAATCATCAACTGTGCAACTACCAGTTTTGTTAATTCTTATTCATTTAACCTAATTGTGTTACACACGAAATCTTCATACAAAATAAAGAAAATTAGTCTAAATCGTTGTAGGTACTTATGAAATAATAAAGTTAACACTTAAATGTACGTGGCTATATTAAAGACATCATTCCACTACGGTACTTTAAAATGTCACACTTGTGCAGTATTTAGGCCCAGTGTCTGTATTTTTCAGCGAGATCAAATGGTTTATACAATTATTCAATACATTGAACAATACAAAAATAGCTTCTGGATATCGTGGTAGAGGTTGATGTATCAAAGGTGGCAGGTAGTGTGGTTTGGGAGATCGACTCTCTACGGGTCACGGCTCTTCGGGAATAGTATAAATAATGTATCTATGCGACAAGATACACCTCCAGTATATGAATGTTAAAAAGTTAAGATGTACTTTTTTCACATACTGCAGTTAAAATTTAGTCTATAATGGTATTGACATAAAGTGCAGTAGAAACAACATAAGACAATATTAGATAAGTGCAATAGAAGTGACATAGAGTGCATACCTGTATGTAGCAATAGTTCAGTAGTATAAGGTCAAATAGATACTTCCCTGGCTAACCAGGGCCAATGTCATATCAATAATATTTTTATATGTTACTGCTACGGAATAATTTCATCCCTTCCGTAGAAAGCCATGCGCTAACAACCCCATTCTATCTAATCTGTAATATTTTCTTTAAAAAAATAAACGGGGGAGTCCGCTAACACCATGCCTGGCTACTTCTCTGAAATGCATGATTTACTGAAGAAATAAAATTAACATTCATTACAGAAACATCTACCTTTATAATTATTAAAAACACAAACATCAATAACAAAAAATAAATAACTACATCACTTTACAATATTAGATAGTACTATCACTTCAGTTTCAAAAATCTTCATCGTCTATTTGAGGCCAATAAGGGAATCGTGTTGCGCCACAGCGATAACAACTGATCCCTGGCCTCTATAATGATAAGTGCCGCCGCTTTCTCAGATGTTAACAAGCTCGTGGAAGCAATGTGCAAGTGGGTGACATTGACTTTAGTGATCTTTCTTTTATCGGGATTATCGGACTGTCTTTTTCCGTGGGCTTCAAAAACAACGAAGTTGGAGAATCACAGGTCTTTCTTCGACTTACCCAACCTGAAAGTGGGCGTCGTGCCTGAGAATAGTTACAGGTTGAAGCAGCCCAAGCTCCACGGGTCCGACAAGTGGAAGAAGGTCCAGGAAGGGAACGCTCTGAGGGCCGCTAAGACGGGTGCTATCTGGAATGCCAAACCTTCCAAAAAGTACTTCGGGCTGCGAGTGAAGGAGAGGACCGTGTTTCGCAGCAGACCCCCTTGCCTCCAGGGTCAGAAGGTCGACATCCTAGGGTACTGCAGAAACGAATTCATTTCGTTTTAGGTTAGTAAATAATGTTTCCACCATTATAATCCAACGTCAACATTTTTTCGTAGTGAAACCACGTTTGGCATTTGAGAATTTTGAGACATCTACAACTGGTAATAAAATAACACTGATGTATGCCTATAATTAAAACAAAGCACAATGAATGGACACTCGTTTCGGTCAAACATTTCACGTTTAACATAATATATTTGACCTACAAGTGCCCTTACCAAGCAGGAATAAAGAAAAGAATATTAGTATAAAATATTACGCAATACATGACACAAGAAACAAGACGACATTAAATCATGAAATACATAGTATTTCATAAATTGTGATGCAGGGGTGTATCTGAGCTTTTTAAACATTACCACCAGAAAAAAGCTTTCACAACTTTACGTAACTTTTAACAGTGTGCTTTACTATATCTTGATAACAGAAATTTTCTGGATTATGGTGTTAAGGGTTCGTACAACCATATAAAGCTGTACTAGAAGTGGTGAAGTTTAAAAAATAAAACACCATAATAGCTCCATGTCGATTTTGATAATAATACCAACATTACAAATCCTCAACGGGATATACATTATATTTCATTTCAAACATATCACAAAGTCATTTTTATGTTTGTTCACTTATTATGCATCTTATATATAATAATAACAAAAGGGCTTCCGTTTTTTGTAAGCCGCAGTGTGTACGCGGCAAAGCTCTAACATCTAAAAATATAATGGTCAGACTCATGCATTCATTTATCAGAAATTACCCAATACCATTGTCGTGTGATCGTTTCTATAACTTACTTTTACTACATTTGAAATTTTCCTGTGAACATTAATACTAGCTAATGGATTTCCCAGATTTACGAACGAATTTAACAGAACTTATTTATTAGTTGTACGTTTGAGGATGAATTTCACCTTGAATTTTACCTGTGCTAAATTCTATTATTATTCTTTCATTCCAAAAAAATAAATAAAATGAGTGGGATGGGAGGTAATAAGAGAAAAGTAGATTTTGGGAAGAAGGTAGGGGAAGATGAGAATGCATTCGTTTCAGAGACATAAAGTAATATAATTTAAAATATTTTTTCACTACATACCACATAATGGGCAAAGTTAGTTTTTACAAATACGTCAGTCAGAGGTTTTTTGTTTGAACCCTTTTTCCTTTCTTTACTTCTTTCTGTTCTTTATTTTTGTATGTATTAATACCTCCCCCACCTGACGAAGAGGATAGATTCCAATCCTCGAAACGTTGTGTCATACCTTTTATAACCTATAAAGATGGCAAATGTCAGAAACCCTGTTATCCTTTCAGTCAGAGGTAGTTTTGATAAAACGCTGTCGTTTAAAGCTGACTGTGGCCTTTAGTTGTAATCATGCAGTGAAGCAGCGTAAAAATGTAATCCAGTATCGCGTAATCCTGTTTGCATCGGTTTCAGCTCTTAGAATGCTTCAGCAAAAACAGTGTTAAGAGTAAAACAAACTAATAGAACGAAAACGCAAATTGACAGATGTTTTAGAATGACGTATAACCACTTTAGTCATAGCATTATAGCAGTAAATTTGGGAATTTTATGGGTCTGTACGAACTCTTTATTTTACAAGGTGAAAATTCACAGTCCTTCTCAATTTAACTTGAAAGATAAAAAACGAATGAAAAAAAGAAAACAGGAAGTGTTTAGTGGATAAGTTCAAAGAACCACAACCTTTTAAAATTACACGTTCTACCTCAAATTATCACAAAATACAGGGTGTTCCGGAAGAAAATAAGAATGTGACCGTGTGAACAGGTAAATTGTGCCGTTCTGAGAGCTGCTAAATATATATTTTTATTACTGAGAAAAAAGTGGGCGAAGCTCCCCATTTAAAGTCTACAGTGTCTCTACAAGTTTAAAAGACTCCAATGGCGGTACACTTCAAAGAATCGCCCTGTATATTTGAATATACTATGTGCACACAGGACGATTCAAAACATTGTTTAAAAGATTCATGAATGGTTGATACAAAAAATACAAATTCCTGTGAAATAATTTCTTAAAGTACTTAGTATTCCGTTTATTTGTATGTAGGTAGTTTTCACTACATTATTTATATCTAAGGATAAGGAGCCAACTAAATTACATATTTCAAATTTCTGATTAATTACTTATACAGCAAATGATACGAACCATGATTTAAAATAAACATTTCTCCTAATTTTACAAAGACCGATATAAGGTCAAAAATTGTCAAGCCTTATAAAAACCAACAGGCAAAACTTTTTTATTTCACCTGTTACGATTGTACGATCAAAACTTAAGAATGAATTTTTTATTGGTTTTGTGCAAGCGCATGAAAAGACAATTAATTCGTTTCAACAATAAAAATTCATCTTTGACGACTTCTAGGTAATATCATATAGATGTAGACAACAATACAATAAAGTTCTGCTAATAAAAAAACCCCTCGTAAATGCTTCCTCGTAAATGCTGACTAAGTACAACTTCTCTCAGAATTCAATGAGTTTTACAGTTTTAAAAGAAACTACAGAAACAGTGATCCACGAAGATTTGCGTAGACATTCATCTTAACTCAAGTACACCTAATAAGACATATTTTTACTCTATTATCTCTATACTCCGGCCTTTAAAAAGGTCAAACGAACTAAAACTACCGAACCAAATACCACAAACTGTTGTATAGGAGGGAGATGCGAGTAAAGTTACAAGTTAAAAACATTTATTGATATTATGAGTTATTTTTACAGTGTGTTTGTTTCAAAGATGCTCCCACTTTTTACAAAACTGACGTAAACATTATGAAACGTGAATTACAATAAGATCTGCTCCCAATAAGGCGATCAATAAGGTGTGTTACTGGTATTTTGTATAACTGAACGATGGAAAACGTCCGAGAAAATAATTTTTCCTCCACAATAAGGTCTCACTGTCATAGAATAGCCTGAACAACAATATACTTGACACGCGAGAGTATAGTAGATTTTAAACTGAACCAAATCCATAAAAAATGTAAAACATTCCTTTATAAAGAGGAACGGTGTTTAAAACCAAGTCATGGTTTGTATATGAAATAAATTACGCACAGTTTAATTCCGTGCCTTTGTTAAATATTACATTCCGTAAAAGACAACAAATGAAAAACATCCATGGACTATGTATAGATCTACGTATTTTCGTGTATACGAGTAGTCTTGTATAGAATGATTTTTTGGGTTAAATGTTACTTTTTGTTAATAGAGTGGAAGCATCAGGAATTATGGTTGCTTCGATAATCTGAAAGGAAGGATGTTTTACGACTGCATCAATCAATTCAAAATAGTAGCCTCCAATTTAAATTTCTTTAAAATTCGAATATTGCGAATTTTCTTTCAATCGTGTATTCACATGTCCTTATAAGTTATACATTCAAGAGATTCCTCATTGAAATTCAAAATTTGCAATCAAATATTTTAAAATTCTTTAATATTCAACATCTGCAATTTCTTAAGAAATGTGTAAAAATTGTCAGTACAAAAAGTGTAGGTTGTTATAATTTCGCACAGTAACATATTTTTATGAGGTTCCAATAACTGTCTTTGTCTGGAGCACTTTCTGAATACAAAACATGGTTGAAACGATAAACTACTGAAAGTATATTTTCTGAAAGTCTTTGCGGAATCGAGTGAAAATTGTAATACTACTGTGGCCCCAATACGGTTTGTTAGCTAAAAACACTTTGTATGAAGAAAATCAATAAAATACGCTTACGTGTTTAAACATTCTAAAACATTTTGTATTTATCGGCATTTTATTCAAAGGCGTTTTGTAAAGCAGATCGAAAAAAATTAAAAACTTAATTGAACATAATGACCTTCGAATACATAAGTAAAACTTTTACAAAGCAAAAGAATTTAACGCTTGCTCTAGAGAAGAATTCTATAATTTGCTCGGTTAAGTACGATTTTTACATTCCATCTATGACATATAATATAAAATAGAACTAGTAAGTCGTATAATAAGAATCAACGCAAGTAAAGTCTTAAAAATAAAAACTAAAATACATTCGTTGTAATGAAGAGAGCTCCATAATTACTTAAAATCGGTTCAAATATTTTAGCATTGGTTTAAAACTACTTATAATTGAGTTTTGTAAGGTGGCGTTGACACATTTTGGATTTTGGCACGAGATGTCTGTCATGTTCTGCTGTTTTAATTCAATTAGCGAACGGCGCTGCACTTCGCACGTTTGTGAAAAGGAGAGAGTCGCGAACGGGATAACGAATAGTGTAAACGAGCGCGAGAGCCACAATGACGCGTCTGAACCGAACCGTGGCCAAGGTTGGCGAGAGCCGGTCATCATCGTGTGCCCGATGGTAGGGGGGGTGGTGGGAGAGGGGAGAGGAAAGTCCGTCAACTACAAGTAGTAGCAGTGTACAGTCACCAGTCAGCAGTGAGTGATCAGTGTCTGTGTACAGTGCGCAGTGTGCAGTGTGCAGTGAACAGTACGGTGTGATGAGGCTCGCGTTGTGTTTGTTGGCAGTGCTTGTGTTGAGTGTGATCCTCATTCCTGTTGACGCGGGAATAAAAATAAGATGGGGTGGCAGAAGACGAGGAGGAGGCAGTAGACACAGGACCCCCGCACCGCCTCCTAGAAGGGAACCGAGTTATAATAACCAGTTCCTGAATCACGAGCGAGGTAGCAGCAACAGAGGAAGCCCACCGAGCGCTCCACCGGCCCCCAAGCCACCACAGACTTCCCGTCCCATAGGCTTCGAGGGAATAGGTGGTTCTAATCAAGGGAATCACCAGCTCGGTTTCGACAGAGTCAATTCCCAAGTGCAAAATAGACCGGGATCTCAAATACCGAGTGCTCCGCATTATCCGGTAGGTTCACACGTACCAGGTCCTCCCCAGTATCAAGGAAATGTTCCAAATGGTCCTCCTCCGGCGTACCCAGGATTTCGTGGTGGAATTAATGATCACCCCCCGGCTTATCCAGGAAGGCCGGTGAACGCCCCACCTTCGTACTCGCCTAGCATCCCCCACTACGGCCAGACTAATTCGTATCAGCCTGGATTCGGTAGCGGCTACCCCCACCAAACTCAAGGATACCCACAACAAAAACTTCGGTTACCCGAATTCCGGTGGTACGTACAAACAACCGTACCAGTTCGGCAGCGTAGGTCACGGATCATATCCGACGTCGACATTCAGTGGCACCCCCTATTCCGGATCCTACTCTACAAATTCTTACCAAGGTAACGCCTTCGGGGGAACTCCATTTGGGAGCACCGGCTACAGCGGACATCCCTACTACAGTCCCAGTAATTTTGGTTACAGTAGCAATCCCGGATATTTTGGATCCCAAGGTGGTTACTCCGGGTATCCCGGTCAATATAATAACCACAGAAGTTCTTTCGGTGGCCTACCCATTCCCATACCGATCCCGATCCCGATTCCGATCGGAGGTGGTGGTTTTGGAGGACTTGGGAGCGACAGCTACAACCATCGCCTACTAGGCTATTTCGTCGGCAGATCTCTTTTAGCCAGTTCTCCGACAAACACGACTTCCGGCAACTCGACAACATCAGTGTTCGTGCTGAACAACTCTACAGTGACTCCCTGCACGACCGATCACTTCGTGTACGACTTGATAAAAGTGACGGTGGTCGCGTGTACTGCCGAGCGATGCACGGCCATCAAGATATCCACAACCACCAATGTATCCAATGTAGAGTCCGTTCATTCCGTCGGCCTCACCATGTGTCTTGAGAAGAACGTGACGTTCACTTACTTCTCCGATATCGTCAGTCCTACAGTCTCGGCAATACAACACGAAAATATCACTGTATGCAGGAACGTGTCAAGTACTGATAAGGCCAACCAGACGGCAAAAAGTGACAATATCACTACCACCGAGGCGACAACTGGTACCACGACTGATGCGACTACCACCGACCCGACAACTACCATCCTTCCTCTAGACCCCCAGCCCGCCAACACTACCACCACCAATGGAACTGCATCCAACGTCACCCAAGTGTGCGAGCAAGTCGACTGCTTTCGGCTGGAGATGTGCGCCCCAACTGTAGAGATCGTGGACCAGTGTAAAACAGACGACTGTCCGTACAGACGCACCGGATATAAGCCTTGCCTTAAGCTCAAGATGTGCCACTCCCCCAGCGCTCCTGTCAGCTCTTTCGCTTCCCTCAACACAACCATCTCCAAAATTGACGAGCACAACAACTACAACAGTGTCTATGATACTGCAAACCTGACACTGATCTCATTCCATCGTCCGGCAATTTCCTTCAACTGCACTCAAAACGTGACTTCCCCTGGTTGCCCGCCTCCTCTTCCCCAAGTGACATGTCTTCCAGGAAACTCTACACAACCTTCCACAGACGGACCGTCCACCCCAGTCTGCATATCCACTTCACCAACGAACTCTACTGGAACCTAAGAATTTATAATAGAGAAGCCTTGTGGTAGGTTAGTAATTACAATAAATAAAATTAAGATAACATACTTTTATGCAACGTTTTCCCATTAAATACAGCAGTTGCAGGTCTCATGAATATTTTTGTCAAAATCTATGTCTGTATATTAAAAGAGACCAGTTAATATTAAAAGAGACCACATTATTTATTACCTCTAAAATTACAAATCTGCTCAACTAATATATGTTATACAAGTATAAAAGCCTTTAACTACACAATTGCTTTATTTATTAAATTTTAAAATACAATTTTATTATTATTTTAACATAAAATAAAATCACTTGATGATAAATAATAAACTTAATAGCCATTTAATCACCCAAAAAATATAAAGTATATTTTTAATAATCTTTTTGAAAAAAGAGAAGTAGATTGGTACCTACATTCAATACCAAATCCGAGAATTTAATTTTGATATATTACGTGAAATATATGTAATACGTGTAATAAATGACATGTGCACGCGATTACGAAAAGGCGCATTTACGAGAACATTAAAATGAGTTGTTTTGTTAATGAATCTATCATGAATCTAATCTATCATTGTAAGGCAAGGGTCACTTCAATCAACACATTCTAAAGTCCTTTGATTGGTTTTACTCAAGGTCATTTCAAGATCAAATGGAACTGTGGAGTTAGTGTTACAATACGTTAATTCACACAGTTCGTCTAAAATTCTCGGTAATCAAACTTCTTTGGAATACGGAAAACTCCATTGCATAATTTATTTCATGAAAATTATTTCCAATTTAATTACTTTTGTCTGTAATTTCTAGATGTTTACAGCTAGTAATAGTTTGAATTACTGAGAAATGAAAGGTTTTGTCACATTGTCGCTTCAACCTCTTACTTCGACAGTGCATAATTGAGTAAGGGGTCAAATAAAGAGTTGTAACTTATTTATAAAGATTATATGAAAACATCCAAAAGATTGTGCTAAATGCGGTACAACATTTCTGTCCTAGATAATGGAGTTATTTGTTACCACTTCCACTCTTCAAGAGTACAGGGTGTACCGGGCTAGGCAGAATATGGGGAATATCGCCCCTCCGAAATTCCCTCTGACCTTACTGTATGAGTATTTTTAGTCAGATACAACTAAATCATTCAAAATCCTAACAAAGTGTTTACAGTTACAGATGAATACATATTATAAATATTGTGTACTGTCTTTTATTCTTAGAGTAGACAAACGCTCTTAACCATGGAATAACCTCCCCTCCCCTGGCAAGAGAATTTTGAAGAGAGTATTTGGTACATTGTCTGGATCCTCATCAG
The DNA here is from genome assembly GCF_021130785.1 of Homalodisca vitripennis. Taxonomy (NCBI): domain Eukaryota; kingdom Metazoa; phylum Arthropoda; class Insecta; order Hemiptera; family Cicadellidae; genus Homalodisca; species Homalodisca vitripennis. The sequence goes on from NC_060215.1 coordinate 26,504,818, forward strand.
TTTCAATTATATATAAATAAATAAATAATAAATATTATTTTGCATGAAATTAATATTACAACTTTTAAACATATTTTATAGAGATACGGCCTTATAGTACCACATTGAAGAATGTTTTGTTTTTTAAACATTATTTATAGATAATACTTAGATAGATAATATTAAAAATAATGAGTTGTTTGGGGATACCTATACACCTTGTATTACAGTTTGAGAGTTCATGTTGTTTTAAAAATCAGTAATAACGTAATACAAATGCTCGGAGAATGTTTTGTATATTTTCTTCGAGATATCATCCTTTTTTTGTGCAAGTAATACATTTTCTTCAGCAAGTAGTGAACATTGTTATTATATTATTAGTTTTGTTTCTTGTGCTTTTCTATTTGTACGTGATAAAAATACAGCTCCTGAAAGTAGGGATTGTAATACATTTCAAACATTTACGACGTATAATACTTCTTTGTTATCAGCAAAGACTAAACCGTTTGCAAATATTCTCTCATTGTAATATAAGTTGTCTCAGTTTAGTTCATTTATTCCATAACGAAACCCAAATACATTCGTATTGTGTTATGTATGCTCAAATTTCAGGTAGTTTAATAAACAAAATTAAATCTATATCTAAGTATAAGGATTTAGTTTCAATTCTATTACTTTCTATTACGAAAGTAACGCATAAGGCTTTTTTTAATTCATAATAATCTGGCATTGTTAGGTCCAGGTAAAACACTGTCATCTGGGTCCTGGAAACCTAAAATGCATTTAATTTTTAAAATAATATAACCAACGGTTTATATATTGCCGAAAAATATTTATTTTTTGCACTATCGAAATGAAATGAAAATAAACTTTATGACTTTAGTATTACTAATATTTATGTAAACCGATTTCTACTCTGGCAATCATCGGTAATAAAGTTTGCACCAATCATAGAGATAAATAAACAGAACTATGGGACATTAAACTGGGATAAATGGCAACAAGGTCAAATTAACATCAACCTTTAGGTTAGCCATACGCTATAAAGGCTCAGCATTACGAAGTAACATACATGATGGAAAAATATAACTTCGTAATTAATTAATTACGAATTCCAGTTAACTTTCGCTGTATTTTGACACTGAGTACTGAGAGGGAAATCTTAAACCGTCTAAAATTCCGAATTCAACTTTCACCGTTGCCATTAGCGATTGTAACAGCTGTGATTTTTGTGACCGGAAGTGATAAGCGTTTCTCCATGGGAATTGATAGTTTGCCGCTGTTTCTTGCGGTTGTCTGAGTAATAAATAATTACTTGGCGCGTTTCTTTAAGTTTATTCACAAACTCATATATTTGAAAGCTTAAACACCTCCGCTTTTTGTGGGTTTGAGTTTGAACAATGCGATTTACTCTATAAAACGTAATTATATCATATCATGTCATCAACTGTATAAAAAGAATTACATCATCTGTTGATTCTAAAGAGCACACCCTTGGCCTTTTCGTGACCTCAGCAGGGCATTTGACGTTGTAGATCATCATATACTTCTTAATAAACTTAAAATATATGGATTTCAAGGATTGGTACTTCAGTGGTTTAAAACTTACTTGCTGGGACGCGTTCAATGTCTTGAAATCCGCAATAATTCCCAGCAGTATTTTTCGGATTTTTCTGTTGTAAAGAAAGGCCTCAGGGATATATCCTTGGACCTCTAATTTTCTTTATATACATTAATGATTTTCCAAAACATACTGAAAGTCATTTCAACCGAACCATGAAGCCTGCTGTCACTCTTTTCGCGAATGACACTAGCATTATTCTAATTAACTTTTGCTTTAATACCTTGTTAGAACAGTATACAGCCATATAATCTTTGATTTCTGACTGGTTCCACACCAATAAACTGTTCTTAAACTTTTCTAAAGCAAAACGAACACTGTGGAATAGCATACCCAAACCTCCCAAAATGTTCCTAATATTTATACATTTGGTGGCAATTCAATAAATAGAAATTTTTCTGTGAGTTTCTTGGAGTCCATCTTAATTTTGACCTGAAGTGGATATCCTTAAAAACACATTATCGAAGCAGCTAAATTCAGCTACATTGACCCCGAGGTGCCTTTGTATATTTGCCTCCGAACAAGTTCTTAAACTGGGTTACTTAGGCTTATTTGAGTTAAAGTTGAGGTACGGAATGATATTTTGGGAATTTTCTAATGCCGTCAACTTTAATAGAGTATTCACACTTCAAAATAGAGCGTCCAGGGTCGTCAGGGAATGAGATCAGATGAGAGCTGAAGAGAGCGTTTCCGATCTAGTGGGATTCTAACCTTGGCCTCTCTTCTCATTTTTCACGCGACAATGTTTTTTTTAATAAATATCTTGTTTTACATTTAAATATGATCATAACACGTGGCACAAAACTTACCTAATTTCAGACCTTTCCAGATTCAACCTTTTCAAAAACTATTTTTTTATTTTAGTCATAAACTGTACAATTTACTTCCAAATGTAATCAAAATTGGAACAAATAATGTAATTATTTTCAAAAATTATTTAATGGCTTACTTGATCGGGAAGGCTTTCTACAGTTTCTATGGGGCTCTCGTGATACCCATGTACTGATTAGATTGATTGTTTTTGTAGTAGAAATAATTTTAAAATTGTTACAAGAATTTATGTTTTACCTTTAGATTGTACGCTCTATTGTAAACAGTTCTGTTCTGTTGCTTTTCTATTATTATTTGTTATACTTGTGTTTTGAATTGCACTGAAAATCTTTGTGTTCTATTGTGTGAATAAACTATTCTTATTCTTATAAATTATTCTTATTCTTACTACGGAATCCAGCATAACTACTTAAAATTAAAATGTACTTTAATTTTAGAGTAATTTATTAATAATACTTTTATACTGCCCAAACATGTACGCCATTCCTCAATCGTTTATGTAGATTTAATTTAAGGATATATATATTTTTAATAGATTAGTAACAAGTATTCAAAGTCTAGTTATTTCGATAGACTCTTTTTTATAAGGACGAGGACGAACCCATTTTTATCCTTATCCTGATCGTTCCCATAGGCCACTGGCCTGTTGCGAGATGTTACCAAATATAAAAAGGATGTGAGTCGATACAGTACAAGGTCGATGGTTCTGATAACGATTGTGACGGTTCCAGGTAAGATGTAAAAGTGTAAATCAGGCCCTAAGTCCGATGTCTGAGACCGCTGTACAACCAGATCTCCCCAAATACTGAACATGTTTTCCTAGGTTCAGTATTACCCTTGATTATCATCAGAAAAAAAAATGAATGAATGAATTGATTTATTTCCCAAATATAGGCTATGTACAATATTACAGTATAATCTGTACAATTAACTTCTAAATTTTTACAACACCGAACGAAGTTTGAAATGTGAACAAAGAATAAGAAATAATCATCATAGAATAAACATCATAAAAATAACATCATGTATAAAAACATTGTCCTCGGGAAATGAGCCTGCATGGGCTATGATGCCTGTGCGCAGACTCGAGTTGCTCACGCCTGAAGAAATAACGGACTGGATACAATAAAAAAAATGAATATAAATATAATACAAAATAATACACCATTACACACCACATACATACATACACACACACATACATATATACATATACATGCATGCACATACATACGCGAATATGCAATGAATATATTAAAAGGAAAAAACGGCGTAATTTTGATTTGTACCTGTTTTAAAGCATTGAATATTATTAATTTTAAACATATACATATTAGCAACAATAGTAAATAAGCAGGGTCACCGCAGATTGTAATAGGTTAGTGATAATGAATGATGATGGGATAGGAGTGGTGGCTGTTCACATGTCAAACTGTCCGCCCGTAGTTCGTAGACAGCACTGCCTCGGCCTCCTCAATAGACAATGATAATAACCACTGGTTAACTTTCCTTTTAAAAATAATTGTAGAAATTTAATTGAAAAAACTAAAATTTGGAAACTGTTTACTCATATTTATAAAAAGCACGTGAGCTAGATAGTATGAGTTGGTGTTAGAATAAGATTTAGTTATAATTGCAGTGGTAGAGTTCCTGTTGATCTAGAATAACGTGTGTTATGGGTGTGTTGAGTTCTTACAAATAAATCATCTAAATTTTTATACATGTGTATTAAAAGGATCTATAATCAAGGGTAATACCGACTAGCGTGTATTACCTACAGGCTGGACTGTCAGTTTCGAATCTTACAACAAAACAAACGCAATTAAAGTCTCAATGTTTTCTAAAATCTGAGTTCTTATTGTTGCATAGAAGAATAATGAACAAGAAAGTACCAACAACTTTTTGTGTAAGGCTCGTAGGACATTTTAAATTAGGTTTCAAGTAAGTATTGTAGACACTTCCATTAGAAGAAAACACCTTTTAAGTCAGTGGCTGGAGACGTTAATATTTAGACAGTCTTGTATAAATTTTTTCTTGGCGGATTCCGTCTCACAATTTTACTTGGGAATACTCTAAAGAATAAAATAATCATGTAATAAATTTGTAGATCTCATCCACCAGACGATTAGCGTTTATCCAAGTTCATACGTTTGTTATTAAAATTAAAACCCCATAAATACTATCAGCATTTACAGAATATAAGGATTACTAACTTTGGCATTTTGGAAACAAAGTTAAGAACTGGCAATAATAACTAAATTTTTGTTGCTCTAAATAGTCCGAACTTATGCCAGTTTCTGCTTTGCCATATTTTCTCTTACCGGCAAAATCGTCCAGAAATAAATTAAAAGTATGCATTGATGTGGGTTAACCAAAATGTTTGTATCTATTAATTTTTGAGCGACTGCAGATAGAAAATACCCTGGAAATAGTTTTAGATCAATACTTTTTAATCCTCCTCACATTTTAAAGAGTATTCCCACAGAGAAAGTGACACCAACGTAACTGTTCTTGAGGATTTTTAATACAACCATTAAAAAACCAAACATTTGAGCATAAATAGGAGGTATTTATATTTATTGGTTTTCACTGTTTAAATGTCAGACTTTCAACTTAGCACATTAAAAAACTATAAATTCTATTTAAACACATTGGAATAGATAAACGACGTTTAATGTGTTCACACGATTGTATAACAATGTTATTAATACCTTTTTAAGGTTTCAAATAACTCTTAAGTTTAGCCTCTTTAAAGTTAACTTACTATTAGGAATTAATCACTGTCATCAATGACGTCAAAATTTAATTTTCGTGATTCTGAGCATTATTTTATGTACGGTTTACTTTTTATAATTTAAAAAAAGGGGTTACCCTTTTTTAGCATGCTTAGTTGTGTCAAACCTTTGATATTTAGATACCATATAAAGACAAGCCCTTTCGATTTGTGTCAACGTTTTTGTTTCTTTGTGTTTTTTCCAATAATGCATCATAAATAAGGGGTTACTATTTGAAAATGTTGTGTTCGGAATATTCCCTCTCAAAACTTTGAATATGCTAAACAAAGGATAGGTTTTCAGGTTTGCAGGTTCTTTGACCTAGAATTTTACTACAAGTGACCTATTTCTGTCTAAAATCGTGTACAAATATTACAGGAGGAGTCTTTTATGGCCCTGTGTAAAATTAAAAACATAAAAGTAAAACTTATAAAATATTTTGGACCTGTTAAATTATTGATCGTAATTTTATTTATAAAATAAAAGCGAATGTATTGTTACGCTTAGTAATTAGAATTGCAAACAAACAATTTAACTCGGAATTTACAAGACTTTCAAGTATTTTTTTTATATAATGGTTTTCACGAGGGTTTCCAGATTTTAAGTTTCGACATGACTGTAAAGGTATTACTTTTTTAGGGTTGTTTTAAATGTTTGTTCTATTTTTAATCTTGAATTACTTTGTAATGCTGAACATTACAAGCGACGAACAGAATGTTTAAACATGGTTCAATACATTTGTTTTATAATGGTTGATTTCATTTTGGCGACGCTAACATAAAATAGTTTAAAATTCTGTACGACAATTATATAAACCGTTCCTTCAAAATACCAACAAAATGAACTTCATCGTTCTGTGATATTTCACAGATTGCTGTATTAACGCTGATAGGAAACTTAGAAGCATACATAGCAATTTCTTAACAAATTTCGCACAATCAAGTAAATTAACAGAGCCAAACTGTTTACTATACTGCCAACACAGTTTGGCAGATTGAGTTACCACTACTAAACCCGTTATAAATGAAGTCTACTACTTTAAATAAGTAACTCTAAAACTGTCAGCAGTCCTAATAATTTACTAAAGTAGACTTTCTGATTTTGGGTCCAGATTGTATCCACAAAACACGCTCTCAACTAAAATATCTAAAGTAAGAGTGAGGTATAGGTAAACGTTCCGTTGCTGACAAAAGAGGTGATAACAAGTATCAAAGGGCCATTAGGATCGTATCAACGAGGCTACCAAAGCGCACCACTACGTCAGAACATTACGCAACCAGGAGTCACGTGCTATGCGATGGTGGGTAATCAATACGTAGAATATATAGTAGTCGGTGGTATTCTTTGGTCGCTGGTCGGAACACCAAATGAAGCTCAAGGTCGACAGTCATCACGTTCCCGTGATTAAAGCCAGTGATCGTACACAGTACACAGCTGGCGTTGGTGTCGCATGCACAGCTAGCCGCGGCTGTCACTCTCTGTTAGAATCGCTCTCACTCACCTCTCTGTGTCTAAGGCAGTGGCGTAGCGAAGGGAGGGGTCCAGGGGGTCCGGACCCCCCCCGAAATTTTTAAGACATATTAAAAAATAAAGCATGGGGCAGGAAAAAAAGGACAGTTATCATTACTCTTGTCTACAAACATTAAAATTGATTGATTTCACTGATTGAAGTGACCGTTGTTAAAAATATTATTGTCCTTTCGTTTAAATCATAAAGTATCAAACGATACTTTTGGGCTCGGCCTTTCGAATAGTGTAGTGTAATCACGGTATTTCTATAGGGCGCGGTCACGTGACGTCGCAAAGTAACCTGAACCGTAACACGGCGAACAGTTCAAATTAGCGACCACTTCGTTCAAATTCGTCGTGGGGACGTAAAGTGACTGCTTAGAATTAAGTTACGACGTTGATTTTTAGGTGTCATTAAACTGTAAACGTGTATATAATTATCGAAAAAAATCACTTTCGGTCGGATAATACACTTGAAAAACTCTACTGATTAGAACTTCAACTAATTTGGACTTCAATGATTGAGGTAAACGTGGGGTTTTCGATTGAGTTAGGACGACGATTTTTGTTATCATTAAACTGTACACCGTACCTATATAATTATCGAGAAAAAAAATCATTTCCGGTCGGAATATACCGAGTAAAAAGCTCTACTGATTCAGATTTTGACGATTTTGGATTTCACTGGTTGAGTCGTTGAGATAAAAGTGGTACTTAGAATTATGTTAGAACATTGATTTTAGGTATCAATTGAACGCCGACTAATACCTATATAACTATCAAAGAAAATTTAAAAAAATCGCTAATACACCGGAAAAAACTTTACTGATAAGAAGTTCCGACTACTTTGGATTTCACTGACTGAGGTATTATTTCATTTTCCTTAGTATATTCCGATCAGAAGTGATTTTTTTTTTCTCGATAATTATATATTTGGAATTATATTTTGGATTATTTCGATATTATAGTTTTGGAATTCATTGGCAAATAACACACAAAACGTCCCCCCGGATCCCCCGGTGTCGGACCCCCCCCCCCGAACGAAATTTCTGGCTACGCTACTGGTCTAAGGTCCTCCAAGCGAAACGCCTCTCGCAAATTACAGTACTCAATGCTTCCGCGTTGACACTTATTTCACGAATTTATTATTCTTATAGTCCTAAACGTATTGTTTCAACCATTGCGGTTTGATTGCCATGTTTTATTCTCCTAAAATAATCACAAGCAATGGAAAAAAAAATAGTGAAAAATTCAAAACCGTTAAAAATTAGGGAAATCGTCACTTATACTGAAGGTTATGTAGAACCATGGGCGTAAACAATAGAGAGATTAAGGGGTCTAAGGCCCCCCCCAGATTTTGAAAGAACATTAAAATTGCACCAAGTATTTTTTTTAAGCTACCATTAAAAATACCATTTTTTAATATGTTATGTAAATAAGTAGATTTATTTTTAGTTATATATATACACACAAATCTTTGACTTTTAAGACCTGATAAATGAAATGAAAAATGTCTTTATTAGAGGCGAAGTTAGGACTATAAAGTCCTCTCTACGACTTAACCTCATAAAAAATTGAACTTAAACACACACACACACACACACACACACACACACACACACACACACACACACACACACACACACACACACACACACACACACACACACACACACACACACACACACACACACACACACACCACACACACAATATAATATTAGTTCAAATTGTATAAGGTTAAGTGGTAGAGAGGACTTTATAGTCCTAACTTTGCCTCTAATAAAGACATTTTTCATTTCATTTATGAGGTCTTCAAACTCAAAGATTTTTCAAGGTACGTTTTGTGAGCACCTGTTTCTGGAGGATATTTATACCGACTAAAACACCAATCTGTTTCCGTCCTTACATTGCCAATAAGAAGTAAAAATATTCAGACCTGACTGAAATATGCTAAAGTGTAATAAATGATTATAATAGGTAATAAATTGCCAGAGAGTTTAAAGTCACATTTATAGCGGAACAGAGCTAGCCTTAATACGTGCCAAAATCATCGCGAGGTAACTAAACTTCTCCTTATTTCTCCATCTGTGCAGTCCTGGCATTGCAGTGTTGCCGTTAAGTTAAAGGCAGTTTCATCAAAATATCGAAGTGTATTGTCAATCACCCAAAACTAGGACTTAAGTAACGTAAGCCTAATTAACGCGAAGGTTTGCAGATATCATATGTTCTGCTGACTGACTAGACGTCCTCACCGGTTAGACCCCCAAAAACCGTCCCCAAAAGTGAATTAATTTCTACGAAATTAATAGTTAGGCGGGTTTATAATATTGTTTAGCGTTCTCAGGCATCTGTGCAGTGGTGGTTTACCAATAGGCCTGCGGACCACAGTACCAAAGAGGCTGCACCAAAAAATAAAGTAAATGATTAAATGGGACTAGTCTCAATACAAATGCAGAAATGCTACCTGACCTGTACTTTGACGAGGTCATTCGGGAATTATTTTCGCTAAAGAAAGCAAGAAAGGATTATTTGTAGTGACATAATGTATACGTTGCTGCGTACTAATGATTTTTCTTTTGAAGCGATTAAAATTCAATAAACATATATTTCACAAGGAGAGAATCATTGATCCTTCCCTCCATAGCTACGTGATGTGAAGAAAACTCAGTTGCTTCTCCGTACTTAGAGATTGTGTCAGTTAACATCGTAGTGTACTCAATTGTGTACTTGATTAGACAACGAGAAAACCTCTTCACCCTAGATTAAACTATATTTTGCAGTCTAGGTGTCTCTGATGTCGAAACGATGTGAGAAGTTCTTTTTGAGCTTCTAGGTCGCCGACTTTTTTTGGGTCTCTTCAAAAGATAATGACTCCAGATTCCATGAGTTAAGTCTGTGACAACGTGCTATATGAATTTCTAAACCAGCGAATTACAAGTGTAACTACCCAGATGGGAATATTAATTAAATTAATTCTCTGTTTCCAAACATCGTGATGATATAACTATTTGGATATTTTATTAAAACGTATAGTAGCATGGTGAAGAAAGCTTACCAGACGTGCGACACGGCGTACAAATAGGACGATAAGTAAAGCGTGTAGATAGGACGATAAGTACAGCGAGTAGATAGGACGATAATCGCACCGTATAAATAGGACAATAAGTACATCGTATAGATAGGACGATAAGTACAGCATATAGTAAAAAGATCAACACAGCGTATGTAACGGTTACGAAATCGTATAAGAGAGTCAACACAAAGTCTATGATGCACGACACGATGAAGATCAACACATCTTAGTGCGCTCAATATAACGCATTGTCATCACAGTGTGCAAGAAAGTAATACAACGCATGATAAGTTCAATAAATCCTCTATCGTTATATGTTACTAAAGGTATAACACTGTTCTCTCTTTTGGTGTTATACCTTATACAGATGCTATACCTTTTGTAACGAATAACGATGGCAAATGTTAGAAATCCTGATATCTTTGAAAACCTTACATTGTCAATAACAAACTTTAAACAAAGAAATCCCCTATGACTGTCAACACAGCCTATATTGCGATTATTTAGGATCTCGAGCACCCGTCGCAATTATACAATTCAAACTGAGATATACGTAAACATGTTGATATAAGGTACTTTTTGGTTTATTAGCTAATATTGATGAAAACTTAAGCTTTCAAAAGTTGGAGGCCCTAACTCATAAACGTATATTTGTGTAAAATATCTATGAAAGAAATAAATTTCTCGGGTGACCTCTTGAACGATCCTCTTGTTTCAGAAGCGGTGATTATGATATTCCAATATGGTGATTATGTTATTCATATTTGGTGTTTATGATAATCAGATGTGGTGACTATGGTATTCAGATGTGGTGATTACGACATTAAGATGTGGTGATTATAATATTCAGATGTGTTGATTGTGATATTCGGATGAGATGATTATGATATTCATATGTGGTAGACAGTGTTATTCTGTCCTTCCTTGTACATTTATTATGGTGGTGTGTTACTTTGCATGAATATGTGGTGATTAGTAAATCTGTTTGAATTCAGTTTCATTATTTCAAACGATTTGCTTTAACTGTCAATACCACAATGCCAACACTTCCATAACTAACAATACTTTGTTGTTACAACCCAATGAAGTGTAATGTGCGAGTTTATGAAAAACTCTCGTATCAACCTTTAATCGCTGTAGTTGGTACATTAATTTATCATTTGAAGCGTTCATCAATTCTAAAAAGTATGCATTCTGAATAATTTCCTTTTTAAGACATTTGGATTCTCAAACGTTCCTTTCGATTTTATAGTAAGTAAAAAAGTATATTTTAAACATATCTACAAAATATACAAAAAAGGACTGTCTATCACATTTGAAGATTACACATTCACCACTGCCAGAGCACAATGTAATATGTTAATAAGGAACTGTTTCAGCAGATATTGTGTTCTCTTAGGACAAGAATCTGAGAAATTGTACTTAATCCTAAAAGGACCTTTGTGCTGCTTCCGGAGTGACAGAATGAATATTCAGGATCAGTAAGGTCAGGGGTAGGGGCCGCCTCTTATCGAGATCCACGAGGAAGGATTGTGGCCATTAATCTCTGTCATTTACTTGTAAGAAGGGAAGCCAGCTCTGTACCAGCCTCTCCAGTCAAAGCAGGCAGGGGTTGGCACGCACTCAACCTAGTCTAGCAATAGCTTTTAACACTTAGGGAGTCCCAACATGTATCTCCCACTGTAGAATAGACTTATCGATCTAACCTTGGATCTCGATATCTCGACATTTGCGGTTAGTGACATCCATAAGGTTTTTCAGATTAAAATGACATCGGGGTTTGCTGTATTCAGTGTAGGTTCAATTGGAAGGTATAAACAAGCCAGAAGTGAACCTTCCTGAGGTGTTTCAACATATGTATGATTTGTGTACAGAATTACTACCGCACAACTCCATAATATTCTGACCTTGAGCATGGCAAGGCCAAGGTGATCTCATCTGATATTGCAGATGCACATCGTAACTTGTTCGATACCGACGCCGTACCAATAAGTTACGGCCTTGATTTGACACACCTTCAGTTGTTGAATCAAATTTAATTTGTTTTGAGTGCCTGTTAAGAACGACTTTTTAGGTCTTCGAAATCGTTGGACAGAGTAATTTCCCCAAATCATGGTTTTTATTAATCCGAAATCAAATTGTTTTTAAAGCGACAATTACGTTTAATCTCTTATTGTAAAATACGTTTTAGGTGGTGAATTAGGATGTGCTTGAACTAAAGCTTTAGAAGTAAAGTTTAAAAGTTTAAAACTTCCATCTGAACCCTATTTCATTTATGTACTCTATGAAAACATGAGGAAATTTGAATTTGGAAACAACTAAGTTTAAAAAAAGATTAGCTCTATATAGTTTTAGACATTTTCGAGGAATAGTCAATATTTGTATTTATCCTAAAAAAATTACTTTACAGGTAACCGAAGTTAGAATTTTTAAATCCTCAAACCTTTAGAGAGTGTGAAGTAAAATTTCAATCTGTCCTAATTAAATAGGTCAAACCACATATTCCTTATATTCTAAAGGCAATTCAGGTAGCTTTAATAAAGAATGTGTAATTTCTCGCAAACCAAATCAGTTTCAAACGCAGAAAATGCAGATTTTTCAAAACCGAATGTTTTTAAACTTTTCCGGGAACCACTCCCGGAACTATCCTCCAACATCCATTACCTTTCCTCAATTATTGAATCCTTATTATAAGTTTAGGTAAACGATGAAACCAGATACTTCAGCTAACGATCCAAGTTCCTTTAAATATTTCACTAAGTAATTACTCGTAATGTTTTAATATATATATGCATCATTGGATAAGAAAGTATGCATGTTGTCTGCTGTGTTTGCTCAGCGAAACCTGCGTCAACACCGCTATCCGGCTGGTTCGTTCCTTCTGTCGGGCCTATGTTCATTATTTTCTTTCGTGTGAATGCGTTTAGGAATTCATTTTAATGGCAGGGAAGCTCGAGCATCACAATTTATACAGATCCATATTCCAAATATTATTAAAGAAGCCAGCAGACACCAATTTTGTTACATGGAACCAAAAATATTTAACAAAACTGTAAAATGCCTTGGAAATGAAATTATTTTGGACAAAAACAAAAAATTTAAAATGAAAGAATTGAATTATATTTCAAATTACATCTTAGCTTCTTAATTTGATAGTATTTACGGTGGAGCAAGTGGTCTGGAGCACATATAAATACCGATAGGTGTTTACTAAAATTTTGGTGTTATTTCTTTGTACTTGTTCGTTGTTTCTTTGTTGATATTTATATATTTACATCGTTATAGATTTATTAATTTATATATTTATACATTGTCATATAGATGTAATGTCCATAGTATTGGCAATAAATATAAACTAACCAACTGAAAGGAACTGATACTGCCTAGATTTAAGTATGTTATAATTATCAATTTATGCTTACTTTAATTAACTTACTTCCCGCACGCACCTAAAAGGTGCATTGGAGGTGTCAAAAAACTGCATGTATTAGCTATCTGAATCTTCTGCACGAAATGTGTATGTTTTGCATGTATTCAACGATTTCCTGAATCAAGATTTTTGAACTTGAACTTGAAGGGCACAAAGCGTGGTGAAAGTTATTTGCCAAATTCAATAATTTAAAAAACTAATAGAACACGTTTACGCATTTATATACTTGTGTCTAGGTAATCATAAGCGTCTTAAATTATATTTACAAAAATGTGTCACAAAAACCGATTCACAGTGTTTGGATATAAACTGACTCTTTTGTTTCTCCACGCAAAGAGAAGAATTCTTCCAGAATATAACGTTGATGGGATTAGGCAAAGATTAGTAATAAGTGTGAAATAACCTGTTGTTGTAAAAAGTTTATCCTTAAATTAGTCGAGTTAAAATTTTTTAAATAAGCTCAGTAGTGGATAAAAGGTGAGCTCAACATTCGTGAAATCCAAGAGCCGATCCAAAATGTGAGGCGAATCTTTCAGTCCCTGATCAATAATAAAGTGGCCTGAAAGGACCCCCAAGGGCCTTTGTTCGACCGCTAGAAGAAAGAAGGTGGCAGGAATGCAGTGGAGGGTCTACGGGGGTAGGTTCACATGAGACGTTGGATTGTCTGTGGGGGTGAACATACTGCATGGTGCTGTTGTACTATCCTCTGCTAAACGTGAAAACATCGACTCGTCGCTGGCATCTTTCTAGCTTCTGCTGGCGGACTGCCTAAAACCTTAGGGACTAAAATCAAGATGGCTATTAGTAAAGCATGCTCTTAAATATCTAAAACACGAAAAAACAAATACAGATATCTCCGTTTCGTGCTACAAGTTAATAATGGATAGGTCATTGATTGAAAATTATATGTCACGGGAGGAAAAGACATTGTTGTCCCGTAAGAACTCTAGTATGGCTTTTAGGGTTAAAATTCTCTCTCATCGACAGTGTAACATTTTTGCTTTACAAACAGATAAATAACTTAAAATTTTTAGAATAGGTATAAAAATGGAGCAATAACACAGTTTCATGGCCACTCATGTAAAACGTACGTATTTTCTTATCTCATAATTTACTTATTATATTTTTTAATATCATGTCTGTTCTGGTTTATTAATTACCTAAGACTGTTTTGTTTCGGGATTGTAATAACTACACACTGTATGATAATTAGTCAATTACAAATTTAACTTACGGAGATTTTTGAACTTGAACTTGAAGGGCACAAAGCGTGGTGAAAGTTATTTGCCAAATTCAATAATTTAAAAAACTAATAGAACACGTTATACACACGGGCTAAAAATAAGGCATTCAACTGTCTCCAATGTTGACTAACTCAATACGAGTACAGTATACCCTCTCATATCAGACCCTCTGAAATGCGGAACTTCCCATATACGAGCATTCATCCAATAGCACATTTTATTAGTTAGATAGATCTGAATAATGTTTTTAGCGTGAATAGTAGCTTTCGATATTATACTGTAGAGCGGTAGAGGGTGAGAAGTGACTGACCTTGAACGTAGCGTCAGTCAGACTTACTACGATAACTTTCCCCTCTAACCTAATTCCCCTTATTGTACTGCCCGTATTGTAATCTTGAGTAGTTCACAGCTGACTGAGATAATGACAGGAACTGATTTGAGTGCTGCTTTCTTATTTGATTTTAGAGGATTCAATCAAACTCTAGTCGTCAACATTAAGCATGGTTTCTGTATTTATAAAAGTTGATTTCCAAACTTTTGAAAGTTTAAAATATATTTTAAGATCGATAATAAGAGACATGCCCAGTCCTCCATGTCTCTGGTTTGTATTTGTCTCCACATAGCCGGCACATCTTTCCGAGTCAATGTTGTGGACTTTATTGGTGTGTTTCAGAACTTTGGTTCTCTGTGTGGTGGCAAATTTGCATGTTACACAGAAAACCCTGATACAAACAACATAACAATAATTTAACAGGAACACAACTAATCTGAATAAAATATTACAAGCTTTAAAGGATGTTTTAATAAACATAACATTGCATATTCCATTTTAAAAAGCATTAAGAAATTACTGTATTTTATATTTATATAATGTACTAATTTCTTTATTAGCTCCTGAAAAAAGATGGCAAAACAGATATAATGAAGACTATCAATCCGAATTTCCTTTTTCCTATTATTCTACAGGAATGATCTTTGATTAAAAAAATCCATTTTATTGCTATATATAAAACCAAATGTGGTAAGACGATCTTTGTGGATAGTAATCCTGTTCAGGAACCCACATGTGTGTGTGTTTTTAGGACTTTATACGTACTCTAACTTGGATTGGTCAAAATATATTAATCATGTATGTCAAAAACTAAGTGCCTGTATATATTCATTGAGATATCTGTTTACATTTTTATGTAGGAAGACGCTTATGTAGGATATCCATTTATTTGGGATATTTTGTTCCTATTCTGGAGTATGGGCTAATCTTTTGGGGAGCAGCCCCATATAGCTCTGTTGGGAGAGTTTTTAATTGCAAATAAAGGCTGTTAAAGCGATGTGTGGCCTGGGTAGTCGTGATAGTTGTCGGGCAGTGTTCACTAATGAAAACCTTTTGACTTTGCCTTCACTGTTTATATTTTATGCCTCAATGTATACATTCAAAAACCTGAAATATTTCCCTACATATAATCTGTATTCCACCAGAAACAGAGATACGCACATCATTCGGCACCACTACAGCAACATTTTCACAAAAAATCCATGTCATATGTTGGTCCGAAAATATTCAGTGCTCTGCTGCATAGGGTGAACACTTCTTCAACTAAGGCATCCTTTAAAAAGAATTGAACGCAGTACAATAAAAACATTGTACTTGATAAAACATGCGTTTTACTCTGTGGACGAGCTGTTGGACGGAGCTCCTTAGCCTGGGCCATTAACGGATGCTTGATTGTCTATCACTTTTAGTTTTAATGACATTATTTGTAAAATATCAATTAATATTTTAGGTTATGGTATTTATAACAAATACTACTACTATATAATACATAGTTCTGATATTATATACTAAAAACTATTTAATGACTACTTTCTATGTACAGGTATATGTATATGTCTTTGAACAATAGATATTTTGATTTTGATTTCTATTTTCAGATGGCAGATCCATTTTTTTTTATTGGAGGGAATGTGGGGATTTCGGAAATGGACTCATTTTTAATTCAAAAATTGGGATTTAAATACGAAGTCGCTATTGTTGATGTATAATCCATTCATTTAGGCAGTGGTTGATTGGGTGGATTAAAATGATTTATATTTAATAAATATTTAATAGTGAAATGTCCTAGATGTCCTGACGCAAGTCACGTCACCCAGCATGACTACAAATACACAAGTATGCATGCTAAGTAATAAATATTAGTAGGATTTCTTATCGTCTGTATCAAAGTCATAACCGCTCTCTTTTTTCTAGGAACCTCAAGATGTTAATCATTCATGCATGCAGCTGGAAGCAAATCGTCTTCAGTTCATAGTTTTAAGTTGTTAATAAATATATATTTTTTCTAATGTGTACATTCTTTCAACCTATATCCACAAGATATGAACTTCATATGTTTATTTTACATTTTTAGTTGAGTCCATATTAATAACTTTAGTGCTATTATCTCGGACTATTTCTCAGAATCTTGGTGTTCTAGGCAAATTATAGACCTCTAAAGTTATTAACAAATTTTTACAGCTTTAGTCGGGGCTATTACAAAATAATACGTTGAGTTCTATGGGATCCTTGTGCTAATATGATGTTGACTGAGACACCCCAAAAGGTTTTTGTGTTTACGCTGTGTAGTTTTTACTACCAGTATCTAGTGTAGCTCGATTAGCGAGCATACCGTACTTAAGAGGGAACAGTCGCAACTGCCAGCCGCTCCGCTGAGGCTCCTCTTTTAATATGGGACTTAAGTTTAAAACTGAGTTATAGAAACTTATCTCAAACCCATATGTTTCACTCGAGAAACTTAGTCAGTGGCTCAATGCTAATGAATTGTACAAATGCAATTAATATCAATACTAAAGTTATAGTATAATTTGTATTCAAAGAAGTTTTTTTATGGGAGAACCTACGATCGTATTTTTATCAATTCATTAGCATCCAGACACTAAAATCTAAGTTTATCAAGTGAAGCCTTTATTTAGGAGACGAATTCCTATTTATTACACAATTTTAAACGTTATCCCCAATTCAAAAGTGGAGCCTCAAATATGCATCCGGAGCTAACAGTGTGACCTATTGAAAGGCATTGACCTTAAAAAAGCTAAGTGTGATGAGTGTGAGGTGAACGCGTGTCATCTTTTACAAAAATTGAACTGCAAAAACCAATGACAGATAAACATTCTATATAATTTTTCGAAATAAAGCTTTTTACTGAATTGCATGAATAGTTTTATATTTTATTAATTAAACTTATATTTGAGATAAAACACCAACATGAAATATCCTGTTGTGTCGACAATTAAAGTCTTGTTGTATAAACATCCCATGGAAGTAGCCCTGTTTTTGTCGTAAAGTTTCTGGTTTCAGAGTTGCATATTACATGTTTTCTTTTATCCTTCAGCAAAGCATATCACTCGAGAGGGTGGAAAGATTTCATGCATATCACTCGAGAGGGTGGAAAGATTTCATTTCTGTCTCACTATCCGAATAATATCTCGAAAGTGAAATGACCTACAGAATTGAAATGTTGTATGAAGCTTCATTTCTATATGAGGAACACGGAATTTGGCTGAGCGTTACTGAGTATTTGTACATTGGTCTTATGGGTAACCGCGATGGCAACGATAAAATAGCAGAATATATAAGTTTGTAAACAAACTGCGTATATTCACATGTGATTCGAGCGTGTGAGGTTTTTATTCCTAGAGTAAAACGAAAAAAATAATTGAGTGGAAAGTCAATGTTAAAAGCCTGCAACCATATTTGATTAAGCACACTCTTACATTCTTGTACCTTCCCTAGTTCACCGGAACTTTTATTATTTAGTCATTACTATGAACTTAATGAATAAGAACTTGGATTTATCATGTGCCAAAACATTTTTAGAAAGAAATCCGTACACTTTAATTCCTGAATACAAATTAATTTCTATATAAAAAGGAATGTGTTTTGTAATGGCCACGTCAAACCACGGAATTTGGCTGAATGTACATTTGTGTAAATTTCTTGTCTATATGACGTTTTCCTGTCTATATATCCGCAGAAACTCTTGCGGTAAAATAAGTTATAAATTAGAAATTTACCCTCATATTCGACCTCAGCGAAGCGAGTTACGCAACACTTGATGTGGGTGGGAGGAGGGGGTACACCTACCTTGTTTTTTTGCAAAATAATGTAATATTTGTGTAACAAATTTGAGTTGCGTCTAACTGTGAAAACCAACATTTCCAATCGCTGTCTAAATTAGATTTCCATTAAAGTTTGTGTTTTACAACTGGTGTCATTTTCTTTTTTTCTTGTACCTTATCGTACCGTGTTAATCTGCAGGGCTGACTATAGGCTTGAGCGGCCAGAGATTATAAAATGTTTATAAACAATTGCTATTATAACAGCAAGTAATTTAGCATGATAGTGTTGTTAGTTCTATATTAGCACAAAACACAGTAATCAGTCGTTAATCAATAAAAACATAATTTATGATTATTAATTACTATTTTGTATTTCAAATTGAAAATCATAACAATTACTTATACTAAAAAGAATATAAAATTGGACAATTTCCCACTGGTAAGTTTGTTTCCATTCTTAATAGCGTTATTTATTTTATATTTCAATATTTTTACTTTGGTCATACAGGTAACCACTTACATTGCACTGCCATTTTTATCCCTTTTGTATTTATAAGGCTTTCTCTAATTACTGTTATATTAGTATTATTATTACAGGGTTTAATTTTAAAATGGGTCATCCTTATAAAGAGGCTAGTTTCAATTGAATCTCTTCTGTATCAATTGACACACAAATTGACAAATATAATATTACAATACTAACTGCAGCTTGAGAAGGATCTTAGTAGTTGTCAGGTGTTATTGTTGGAAATCACTATAATCTCAGTTGTTTGTCATTGATGTTGCTTATGTGGTTAGATCAAGTGAGGAGAGAGATATTAGGCCGACACCCTTATTCCTATCTGCATCACTGGCTCAAGTCATAAACTTATCTTTCCATTTTCATTACGGTACTTCATTCTTCCTTAACATAGAACATTAGTAAACAACGCTCCACATCTGTTACGTTGAGACAGATATACAAAGAGAATCCGGTTCGGAGGCAAAAATGTTAACTTTGGAGAGACATACACAAAAAATTAAGATTGAGAATAATTACATCCGGAGATGGAAGTACGGATGAGACATTTTCTATTTTTCTATTAGTGCAACCTATCTTTTTTCGTTGCTTTTGTTTTTACAATCTTTAAACTCTTGTTTTTCGCCACAGTGAAAGCCACTGAGGTTCGTCACATGACCTGTCACTTGGCGTATTTTTTCAGGGTTGATTGAGTTTGTGAATGTGAACTCTTCACCAGTAAACTTAAGGTCATCAATATTTCATTTTCTAGAAAAATTAGTATTTGTTGTTACAGTGAGTGTAATCAAGAATCAAGAATGTTTATTTTGTCGTTGACATAATACATATGTATTGACAAAGTCATATTACAGCTTGAATTAGCTACAGTCAATTCTTCAATAATTTATGACATAAAAATTATAAATATTTGAATATATCATTAGCTAACAGGCAGTTTTAAGTTTTACTAGGATATAATAAATAAATATTGCACATAAAAGTAACATACATAAGAATAAATTATCACAGAAAAAATCATTATTATGAAAGACAAAATAGCATAAAAACACTGAAGTCAAATAACAAATAAAACTGCATATAAAAGTTTAAATATAACATATACAACAGTATTGTACCAGCTCATAAATTTAAATGTATCACAAGTATCAATTATAGGCATATAGTTATCTAAAAAATATCTATTTGTTCCAAAAGCAAAAATTCTTGAACTGAATAGACTGGGTTATTCAACAGCCATTCATAAAATTTTGTTAATAAGAAATTTTTATTGTTTAAGTAATTGCTAATTTTAATATATTTATTAATTAATTTTATTATAGATTTTGAAAGACATTTCTACGTGGCTATTGAGTGTTCTCCCTAGCCTGGAATGCGTCCTTGAAATATTACTACTATTTCTGGTGTGATAAGAATGCACATCATTTTGAAAAGTTAAAAGTGGGCATTGTTTCAGTGCATAAGATAAAAGTTCATAAATATACAAATTAATTATTGTTGGAATTTTTAGTAATTGAAACAGCGGCCTGCAGTGGGCATCATCTACTGCATTTGCGAGAATACGAATAACCTTTTTTGAATAGTTAAAATCTCTTTTGTTCTACTGCAACCACCCCAGAAAATTAAGCCATATCTATAGATACTTTGAAAGAATGCAAAATAAACCATTTTTAAATAGCTCATATCAACCAGGGCTTTAAAACATCTAATCAGATAGACAACTCTAGATAGCCTAATTGACACATGATATACATGGGAATTCCATTGAAGTTTGCTATCTAAATGCATCCCAAGAAACTTGACACACTCATCCTTGGGTTGTAAATTTTGGTCAAAAGGCCTCAAACTAAAGACTAAGTGTTGGGTTTTATCAGAATTCAACTTGAAATTATTGCTTAACCAGATTGCCCCCTCATTTACAGCACTGTTTATTAGATGGGAAAGTCCACCCATCATGCCAGCGGCTGCAATAAAGGTGGTGTCATCCGCATATAAAATTGATTTAACTGGATATGAAATATTTGATGGTAAGTCATTTATTGAAATAAAAAAAGTAAGGGTCCAAGCACAGAACCTTGAGGTACTCCATGCTCCACCCTCAACCTGTTTGACCAATCTCCATTAATACAAACAAGCTGTTCTCTATTGGTTAAATATGATTCAAAAAATTGTAGGGCAGATCCTTTAATACCGTAAAATTCTAATTTTAACAACAATTCCTGGTGATCGACACAGTCAAAAGCCTTGCTCAGGTCGCAAAAGGCGGCCCGAGCAAAAGCCTTATTTTCAAAAGCCTCAATCACATTTCGCACCAAGTCATCTATGGCATTTAGGGTTGACTTGCCACTACGGAAACCATACTGTGATGTACAAAGCAGATTATTATGTTCTAAGAATTCATTAACTTGATCAAAGACTGGACCGAGAAATTTTTTAGTTCAGGAGGGAAATACCATTGGCCAAACATATGTTGAATACAAAAGTCAATTGAAGTAATATGGATGGAACTATTTGTTTCAATAAATTATTTGACATATTGTAAAAATCACAACTATTTGAATTTTTTAATCTTTTAACTGCTTTTAAAACATCTTCTTGAGTAATTAATTTCCAAGAGAACTGAGCAGGAGTAACATTTAATTTTGACATATAACACCGGGGTGTTATATTAGGATTAGTGGCACTTTGCCTTAGTTTTTTAACTGAGTTTATGCAGAAGTTATTAAATTCTTGGGGTGAGATTCCAACTCTACTATTGCTAGTATGACCTTGAGTGTCTTTTTTATTAAATCCCAAGCTGCCTTACACTTGTTTTTACTACCTTCTATTTTTTCTCTGTAATAAGCCTGCTTGGCTTCAGAAACAGCTTTTCTGTACTTTAGTTTAGAATTGGCAAGCTGTTGTTTCAAATTGGACGAAGGTGTCTCTTTCAGAATTTGACTCAAAGCAATCAAATTATTTTTCATACATGTTAATTCTTTTGTATACCAGAGCTGTTTTTGAAAACCAACTGTTTTTGATTTTACTGGGCCAGTATCTAATTTAATAAGATTACAATAAAAATGTATTGCTGAGGTAATTTTGAGGGAAATTATTGAAAATAAATCAGTGGTGTTGAAATTATTGCTGAATACTAGGTCCCAATCAGTACAGAGAAGCATCTCTGCCACACAACCAAATTTCCTCACAGGTAATACCATTTTAAAGAAGCCAATAGACCTCTCCTGTATGTTATTTCCTTCAGATACAATAAACTTAATAGGCAAATTAAATAGTAGGGCATCGTGATCAGAAAAAGGGAAGGAGATAACTTCACAGATCGTCCTTTCAGTAGCTGGAAGTCTATTACAAAAAATATTATCCAGACAATTTTGATTTCTGGTTGGTAAATAATTCGTACAGTGATAATTATGTTGTCTTAATAAATTCAAAAATGTTTTAACACTAGTTTTTTGTACATTTGGTAATGTCAAATTCTCCGTTAAGGTCTCCTCCCACCACAACCTTGGAGTTGTGCCACTTGGAAAGAAATAATAGTAAACGCTCTAACTGTTCTAAAAAAACCGTGGGGTTGCCTTCGGGTGACCTATATATGGAGACAGCAATTAAGTTAAATTTATCTATGAATATCCCGGAAACTTCAAAATGCATTTCGTCACATAGGAAACCTAAATCTAGCTCTTTGGCGTTAGAAGTTAGATCATTCCTCACAAATATTAGAGAACCACCTCTTTTAAATTTTGAACGACAAAAGGAACTTATCAGAGAGTAGCCTATAGGATTTGAAAAACTAACCTCGTCATATTGTAGCCAATGCTCCGAGATGCAAACAACAGACACTCTTAGGCCAAGTAAAAAACCCTTCAATATAACAGATTTATCCTTGAGGCCTTGGACATTTAAAAACAAGTTCATACTGTTGTCATCTTCTTGAGTCCTTGGAACGTCATCCGGAGACTGCGGTCTTAGCCTTAGGTTTGGGTTAGCTCTGCGAGTTGTCTTCCATGGGTAAAAAATGTTCGTTTGATGAAGTCCCGTTGATGACTGCTTCTTTTCGAAGAACTCCCTTGAATTTCGTAAGCAAGCAGCCACTAGGCCATACGTCAGCGTTGAGCACTTTGTCCATGTCCGTTTCATTCACCTCGATGTGGAACGATGCGTAGTCCTCATATTTGGTCCTTAATTGAGAACATTTCACAAAGTCTAAGGTCACCTCATGTTTTTATATATCCTTCGATGTCAGATGCAGACACCTCTGGACACAGTCTTGATATGAAAAGAGCCTCCTTCTGGTAGGCCTAGGTCTCACAGGAATCGTTTTGATGAAGGAATCCGTCTTCTTGCCAATAATAACGTCTTTGAGCTCATTTCTTGATTTACGTTAGGATGTGCTAGTATCTTTGGAAAAATCATATTTAGGTGCTTTATATTGCCTTGATTGAATTGTCTTTATGTTATGTGAAACTGAAGCAGAGTTTAATTAAACTTAATTAAGCAGGTGTTAGTTACTTTATGATAATATAGTGTTAAGTGATAAACTGAAATATAAGTGAGGAGAAAAAGACTACAATTTTACAAAAAGACTGATGAATTTTACAACCATGCAGCTCAAAAACAGGAAGAAGGGAAAGTACATACGTACATTCACAACAAAAATAAGATCACATTGATAATAAACAGTTGGCCCCAAAAATATATCAAAAGAATCATGTTCCTGTCCTAAACTGTGATGCAGTTCTTCTTTAGCAGATATTTTATGGTTCAATTAAGATATTGGCCTGTATGTGTTTTCTTCTGATAAACTGTTGTCTTAAGAACCCCAACAAGTTTCAAAGTGTTTGCCTTCCCAGCAATGTCTTTGGAGTTTTTAATAAAAAAAAATGATTTACGAACAGTGAAAACGCCTATTTTCATTTTCTCCTACCTGGACTCCAGACTGTTGTTGGGTATTATATTTTTAATTTTTTAGTGGCAGTCCATTATCACACGTTGTAACTTAAAAATACTGTTGTGCATTACATTTCTTACATCTGATAAACAGGGTAGATTTAGATCTTGAAACGTATTGTTGTAAATTCTGTAACTTATAAATATGGCAAATGTCCGAAGTCTTATTGTCATACCATTGTCAATAACACAAACACATAAAGAATGTTTTGTTTTCTATTAGAAGTAAGCTTATGAGTGACAATTTTCAAAAACATAGTACTCTTCACCATGAATGTTTTTATTTTGAAATATACGAGTATTACACTAGCTGTGACTGCTGGCTTTGTTTTTAATTCGCTACAGAAACAGAGGTTTACATTCATCCCCTTATTAAAGGCGTACCGATGGTTTGATAATGATGGTCATTGGGCGATATCTCCACTTCTGGATCCACTTGGGTATTTAGATATGTACCCTCAAGATATGTATATGTTTGAGTATATAACAAATCAAAATAATGGGGAGGGGTTCTCTATACTAGCTGATATAGACACCAAGTGAGTTGAGCCGAGCGTCATATCCTCAGTCGAAGGGTAGCGGAGTGGTACAGGATGGTTCAGGAGCTACGTGGACTGAAAGTTTTCACCATCAGTCCGAAAAAATCCGAAAACTTCCAGTCCACGTAGCTCCTGAACCATTAGAGATATAGAAAAACTTTCAGAAGCAAAAATGTCTTATTTTGTATAGTAGAATCTAAAAACAACATAAAATACAGGGTGTTCCATAAAAGATTTTAAAGTTGGCCACCATATTGGAAAATGGCGGCCATCTTCAAAAAATTTGAAAGTGTATTCCTGAGTGAAACTTAAAATTGAGCAAGTTCCAAATTTAAAGTGTGGTGCTAAGTCATGTAATTAAAAAGTTAGCTATTGGATCACTTTAAAAAACTCACCCTATATATATATATATATATCATTTATTCAACACTTTTTATCGTCATATTTTCTTTGTAAAGGTTGGCAATATCAGCTGATCAACAATTAAGTTCATGAAGTAATATTTGAATAACCTTTATGGAGGTTTTTGTATTGTGGCGTGTGAAGATTGTATTTTGTGAGATCCTGTGATTATTTGGAAATATTTTATACAAGTGAATAAAATATTTTATTAAATATTTATTTTTAAAATATTTTATTAAATATTTTTATAAAAGTGTATGTAATTATCTTAGTAAATAATGGCAGATAATGTAAATGGTATGTATTCGTTTGAAGAGTATACGGACATGATACTGATTTACGGCAAAGTTAACAAGAATGGCTTAGCTGCAGTTCAGGAATATCGTGATACTTTTCCACATCGAATAACACCTGATCGCAAAACATTTGAAGCTGTGGAGAGACGACTTAGAGAAACTGGTAGCTTTAAACCGAAGCGAATAGATACTGGTCGTCAACGTAGCGCAAGGAACTATAATAATGAACAAGCAATAATAAATGCTGTAGAATTATCACCAACCACAAGCACCAGACGATTATCACGTCAGTTAAATATTTGCCAGTCAAGCGTATGGCGGACACTTCATGAAGCACAGTTGTACCCATTCCATATAACACGTGTTCAAGACTTATTACCGCAAGATCTTAATAAACGGAAGATGTTCTGCCGCTGGTTAAGAAGAAATTGTTTACGACATCAGTATTTTCTTCGGCGTATTCTCGTTACTGATGAATCCTGTTTTACTAGAAATGGAATTGTAAATTTTCGTAATACCCATACTTGGGCGTACGACAACCCACATGAAACTGCGACGAGGCATTTTCAACATACATTTTCAGTCAATGTATAGCTTGGTGTTCTGGGTGATAATTTGATTGGTCCATTTTTCCTCCCTAATCGACTTAATGGAGTAGCGTACTTAAATTTTTTAAGAACAAACCTGCCTACCCTCTTGGAAGATATTCCTGTTCAAAACAGAATAAATGCATGGTTTATGCACGACGGAGCACCTACACATTTTTCTAATGATGAGAAAAACTATTTAAATGATACATACGGTAGACAATGGTTTGGTCGAAATGGACCAGTAAAATGGCCACCACGTTCTCCTGACCTCACGCCAGCAGACTTTTTCTTATGGGGTTGGATGAAGTCAATTGTTTATTCAAAACGGATTAACACCATAGAGGAGTTACGTAATCGCTTTACAGAGGTGGCAGAAACTATCAAGAATGCTCCAAACGTTATGAAACGCGCTAGAAAAGAGTGGATTCGTAGTGCTTAAACGTGCATTGCTAACAACGGAGGACACTTTGAGCAACTATTATAGGTGATTATTACAGTTTTATAAAGGTAAATACATTTTATGTTAATGTTCAGTCTAGAATAAATGATCAGCTGTTACTCACAACCTAAACATTAGTTAATATTTTATGCAGATAAGAATATGCATTTTTGTGCGTTTGTTTTATTTTTAAATAAAGCTAAATTTCAATACCTATTATTAATTTTTTTCCTAAGTAATTCACATGAATCTTTTCATAATTAAATGTTCTACAAATCTGTTTAAGAAAAAAATGACCTTTATTTAACATTTATGGAAGTAATCTTACGTTAAACACAAAAATGTGTTATTTCTTTGCACCAATTCTTGTGTTTTACGTAAGATATCTCTGAAAGTATTGCATTTACAGCTCTGGGACGAATTTTAATAAATTTTTCAGATATAAAAACATAAAAAACAATCGTATTTGTATCTTTGTAACTACCTTTACCATTTTTATACGGCCTGACTTCATGGAGGGTTCTGAAATCCGGGCGAAATCTTTCGCTAGGCGTAACTCGCTAACGAAGCGTTTCCGGGCATATGGTTATATGAACTTTTTTACTTGTTTTTAGCTATAGAATAAGCTCCCGAGAGATGGCCGTTTAGTTTTGAATCACCCTGTATATATATATATATATATATATATATATATATATATATATATATATATATATATATATATATATATGCTTACCAGAAGGATAATAACCATGTCATTGCCGATTTATTTATTGATAAGAACTTGTCAAAGATAGCTTGTCTTACTGGATTTTGTGAAAAGTTGAACATACTAAGAAAGTAATTATAATTGCAAGAAAAGAAGAAAAATATCTTAAACTTGTCAGACATAGTGGAGGGTTAAAAAACTTGATGTCTGGCTATCATAACTAAAGGTGAATACTCGTACACTAGATTATCCGCCTCGAAACTGTTAATTGAAGAAAGGTATTTTTAAACTGAGTGTATTTTTCTGAATATCTCCCCATCAACGATGTCAACTCTATTGCGCACAATATAAATAGTAATAAATGTATTTAATTTCAGACTTTAGTTCAGTATAACTGGTTCCGGATGGGCATCAAGCATAATATCGATGTACTTGATATTATGCCACTCTACAGGTTTGTTCTTTTATCTAGTTTGAAAATATTGGAAGTCACTTATTTTGAATAGGTGTCACTTGTTCGTTTTATATAGGAGGATATTTTCACGAGAGGGATGTGATGATGAGGCACAAGCTGTATGATATTACAAAGTCTACCACATATGAGATCTGATAAGTCAAGTGTTTTACCAGAACCTCCAGAAACAAGGTAGTCGTCGAACTATTTCGGAAGACAAATTTGTTTAATGAAATATAATACAACATAGGCAATACAATGGAGAATCGTCTTGTGCGTAACTCCCTTCTTTATTATTTAAAACTACAGATCTTTGCTAATTCCTTTTTATGACACTTCAAGGTTTTTACTTGGACAAAAACAGATCTCAGGCTGAGTGAGTTTTTATGAACTTAATAATTTTCTCTGATTCTTTTTTTAATCAGTTTTTTGCAGACAAAAGTAGATTTTAGTTTTCACTAGGGGCAAATAATTTACGTGGTAAAATTTATAGTCAGTTCATATATTTTCATAGCCTAAACAAAGGTAATGTATTTTTTTCACTAGGTAAGATAATATGAAACCAATCATATGTTAGAGTTTTACCTAATCTGTAAATATTACTTAGGTTAGGTTCAATCAGTAAATTCATAAAATGTAATACTACAAAATAATTGCACACGTCCATTAAGTTTTCTGGTCAGGTTTCTGGATCGTTTACATCAAACATATTACTGAGTCACGTAAAGTAAAGTTAAAAGGCACTCCACGGATATGCGCCGAAATATAATAATTCACGTTTGCAAAAGATGAATACACCATCATCATAGAGTGATTTAAGATATTAACTTGAATGTAATTTAATAACAATTATTTTATTTGAATTGTAAATTCAGTATAACACGTTCGCTCATCCAAAACGTTATTCATATATGTTACCAAGCCTGTGTTGAGGAACGGTCGAGTAATAAGATACTGTATGGCTTTTGTTATTTTGTGGTCTTTGGTTTAAAGCCACTTATTTTGTCAATATTTTTGTAATAATAGTATATCGTATCTTTGTTTGCAATAAAAATAAGCGTGCAACATTAATATTTTTACAATTAAACTGTTTACACCATTTAGCCTAAATGAATCATAACGACTAAGCAATATAGAAAATAAAGTCAAACATAGCTCTTTAAGTATTAACTTGCACTGAAAATCAAGAAATATCAATTATACATTCTCATACTATGTATAAACATAGAGAAAGATATACATACGGTTTCTGAAGTAGATTATCTAGTAAATTTTGGTGCCTTCAAAGGTTGCATTGGCAAGACCTCTTAGAAGACAAAGGAGGACATTATTATGGTTGGCATTGGTTTGTTGAGGAAAAAAATATGAGTCTGTTTCAATACGTCTCTCGTCGAGATCAGATGTTTTCGTACTAAACTGAACTGTTATGTTAAATCTGTTCTTGTATGTGATTGTTAGAATTATAGTTTCTTAGTTTATTTTTATATCTTCCATGTTTAGTAACAGTTATATTTTTAATGTTCTCCAAATCTTAGTTTTATATTATCGTTCTAATAACGTGAAGTGGCTTGTCGAATAATAAAAACAAGCAGGAAAAGTTGACGTAGGCTAATAGACGTCAGAGATGTTTTGTTAATTGTTTTGCTGGAGGCATTGTTTAATTTTTTCATCATTTAGAGTGCTTACATGTAATGTTTGTATTCTAAACAGTCTAACTGATGGGATGACTTAATAGTTCTTCAAGTTTTTTACCGTGAAAATAAAGGAAAATGGGCAATTGTCTCAAAGGGTCTTCAGCAGACGACATATCTCTCTTGAGAGGTGCAGACAATCCTGTTGATTCTTCTTCGACGGATCAACTGGGACCTCCACCACCTTACAGAGTAAGTTTTAATTTATATTAGTCTGTTGGAAGGAAATGTAGCCAGGATTTACTCGACTGTTAGTCAAGAGGATAAGTAAAATGTGAACATTCCAGTACAGATCAACATAAACAATGCAGGCCTATTCCTAAATATGTGGCCAAATTGAATATTTCACTATAGAATTAATACATTTTGGTATAAACTTTTACATCATAATTGATTACAAGAATTAACAAATAAAAAACTCACTTTTTTGAATAATCATCGAGATCCAGAATGACTCACCATTTTTTATTTTTTATAGCAGGTCTATGCATACCTATTGTTAAAAGAACTTTATTTTAATATCTGTCATTACATAAAAAAAATAATACAATCCGACCAGTAAGTATTAGTTGCCAAATGTCCTGGGTACAAGTACCATATCACGCACTTTATGTTACTGTAAGATGTGATGAAACTGCCATAACCTACTTCAAAGTTTGCAGATCTGGGTACCAGTAAGATTAAACGCCGGGGCGGCAAATCACGAATTTGACGTTACCAACGTATTCTGCTCACCCTCCTGAACAAAAAATATATATAGTACTAGGGGGTGCAAATGACAAATAACATGATTTTAGGGGGTATATTGATAAGTGGTAAAGTTTCTAATGTTTTAATGTTCAGTTTGTGTGCTGTGTGTCTGGATAATCTGTTTACTTGAATATTATCTGCGGCCGGGACTGATAGCAGCCTGATAGCATACCTGTTATCTGAGTTGTCCGGGGCATAGGTCAGTTCTACACAAGATATCGTGTTCAGTAGGTCGGATTGAGTGAGTGAGTTTACAATGATGAATCAACCATCCACTAGTTCAACCAACCCTAGTGAATTGTGTGTGTCGGAGTGTTTCGTAGGGCACGTAAAGAGCTTACGTTTTAACCGAAACGAAATTATCTCTTTTTTAATAGAACAGGGCATTTTTTAAAATGAGTGTATTTGTTCGTCGTGCGGTCGTCGAGTGGTGTTTTTAAACCGGGAGACTGTGTCGTTTCGTTGTGATAGACCACTTTTTTGTTGCTGCTGTTTAGCTATATCCGCCAACACACTAATGGTAAGTGTTCTCTGTTCATATCCATCTATGTATTTGAGTTTTTCATGATTTATTTAGTTTTTAAACTTTACATAATTGCCTTTGCATTACATTTCAATTTATATTTTTGATCAGCCCCTCTAGAATTTTATATTTTACTGTTAGGTACTATCTCGAGGGATGTTTTTCTTTTATTGACATCAGCGCGGGGCAGCACCGGAGGTGCTGCCGAAGCCCGCGCTGATGGCCGGAGGCACTCGTAATTAATTTTTTTCTCGAAATTAAGAAAAACATTATTAATTTTGATCAAAATTCTGCTCATTTCTGTAATTTCTCATTTACGTTTGCAAAGATGGCGGCGCAACCGATGACGTCATCACGAGGTTCAATCATTGGCCACAAAAGGTCACGTGACGCTAGACGTGGATGTAGAACATGGAGATATTACTGGAAAGTTATTTAATTTTTTATTTTCTAGAACTTCGTTATTTCTCATTTCCACCCCATCAAACCTTATACTTTTTTTTATATAGGACGATTCCAATAAGTTAAGAACGCAAAACTCGTATTTTTTCCGCCCCGGCGGTTAATATGATAATTACCTATGAAGAAAATGTCAACTAGAGTAATTTGAAGTACATTTTGAACTGAATTTTAACAATGAAATTATTGTTCTCTGTTGTTACATGTTTATAATTGTCATGGCAAAACAATTTTTAATACATATGAAAGTTTGTTGGTGTTATTTTTTGTGCTGGCTGTTTGAAATGGATGGAAATAGTATCAGAAAACTGTTGTAAGATGAAAGTGTAACTTAAATTTTTATTTATTGAAGTGGTTCAGTTTTTAATTAGGCTGAGAGATCACAGTCGTAGGGTTAAAGTGCATTAAAAGGTTGTATAGCGTTACAAGGGAAGTAAGAAATAATGCATAAAAATGCCATTATTCGTCACTAAAAATTTCGGTATCAATTTACAATAACGTGACCATGGAAAGGTATGTTCATTTTTTTCCCTGAAAACTGCAATTTTTCCTGAAAACAATAGTGAAGAAAAAATTCGTCGGCAACGAAAATCAAAGGAGTTACGATTTTTTGAAATCCTCTGAAAACTCTGTTTTTGACAGTACCTCTGGCTGAAATGATGCTGACTAGTACGTTAATCCTGTCAACGATGCCTGCCCGCTGCGCAGTGCTGCGCACTGCTTGCTCTTTTAGAAAAAAAAATCAACTCGAGCTTGCAAAAGTCGAATCCCAGATCACGTGATGCCCCTGCTCCTTAACCCTCCAAGTGTTGTTCGACAAAATTTTGTCGGTTATTTTCCATCCTGAACGCAATAATGCCTGAAAGGCATCAATATAATACAATAATATACTTTCCCACCAGTTTATATGCACCTGTGATAATAATACTTGGCTATAAATGCCCAACCCCAGGAAAAAAGTCCATTTTCCATGGTCACGCTATTGTAAATAAATACCAAAATTTCAAATATTACCCTGAAGGCAACGTTTTTATTAAATACCACGGTTATTACAATCATTTTTAGTAAAATACTAAAATTTCATGTATACTTTAAGTGTATTTAATAATTTTTTTACCAATATCACATTTAATAAGATACTTTATATTTGGTCTTACAATTTTTATGTAATGTGTTTTTTAACTTAATTCCTTTTAAGCTAATATTCCTTTGACTAAAAATAAAATGAATAGAGATTAAAACTGTCCAATAGTTATTCTTCGTTACCTCGTACAATTTGTCTTTAAAGCCACAGGATCCATGCATAGCCAACAAAAATATTTGGTACTTCTTCAGATTTTTGTTTTTGATGCTCTAAGGGTTAAAACCACTATTTTTATTATTCTGAAATACCATTTTGCAGGTTATTCTGGTGCCCTAGGCAAAGTACCCTTTTGCTGCCCCCTACCGTCAAATAGGACTGTACCCTTCCACACAGGAATGCTACAACAATTACAGAACTTCTTCCATGGCATGTTTACATAGCGAGACATTAATATACAACATTTTTTGTGATTCAGTAGAAAGAGCTCTATTCAAAAAATGTACATACATTTTATATATATAATATCATTTTTTTGGTTTCATTTTTGTCAAAAATTACATGTATTCACTCACCTGGGATGCTTTTGTATAAGGCCAAGCTTTTAAGAGGGCATGTTAGTCAGCTGTTGATGCCTGTCGCGCATTTGAGGTTCCCTTTTTACAACCCTTTTTAAGGTATAGAGTTAAAAGTAGCAATTCATCTAAAATCCATAAATATTTCAGTCTAGATACTGGTATTTTATGTTTTCACTCACAATTTCACTTT
Source organism: Homalodisca vitripennis (assembly GCF_021130785.1). Classification (NCBI taxonomy): domain Eukaryota; kingdom Metazoa; phylum Arthropoda; class Insecta; order Hemiptera; family Cicadellidae; genus Homalodisca; species Homalodisca vitripennis. The sequence continues at coordinate 26,537,560 of NC_060215.1, forward strand.
TTTACAATTCATCAGCATTGAGACACTAAAGTCTTAAGTGTTATAGGTTTAAGTCAAAGTTTTTACTTTTAGGCCCATTTTAAAAGTGGAGCCTTAGATGCGCATCAAGATGACTTAAGTTTCCTCTTAAATACAGGATGCTTGCCAATCGAGCTGCTTTAAATATTGGTAAACTACACAGGGTCTAAACTACACACCAAAACTAGACCAATGAGTGGGTTTAAAGTTAAACTGACATGAGTAGATCTGTAAATAATTAGTACAGATGGAGATATAGCAAAGACACAGCAATAACTAACCTCTAAGGCTAGATCCAACCACAGTGTCATCACAACAATTTCTCACGCACCACACTGACATTGTTGCTTTCATCACTAACACATAGAGAGATAAGTGGGCCTTTTATATTTAAGTATATATTTAATGTATAGCTTACTCAATTTTGACATTGTCACCAAGTAATTCATCTAATTAAAGTAGAGTTTCAAAGTAAGACAATCTGTTTTATCTAACTTTTTTGCTTGGTTAAGTACAATCTCTTATTAAGTGAATAATTGTCAGATCACATACAAAATTCTATAGTTCCTTATTATTTTTCATTAGAAAATTATAAACTTGGACCTGTACAGTTCTGATTGCAGTATTTATCATGTAATTTCCCAACAGTAAAACATTTTATCAAATTCCTGTCTAGAGTTTACATTTGACACAATTGTGGGTGTTATTTTTGATAAGAGTGTATTCTTTCCAGATCAAAAGCTAGTACGATAAGCAAATAAATACTTATACAATAAATGTTTGAAAATTTAACGTTTTCTAAAATTCCTTATGCATAAAAAATAGCCTCATTAGTTTTTATCACCTTTTTTCTCTCTGGAAGTGATGAAAATCATATCAAAACAAAGATTTTGACCTTCTCTAACCAACTATTCTTTGAGTAACATTATTCAAGTTTAGTAAATAGGATTATTAGTAAATTTTGAAATTATTAAACTACAATGAAATGTTTAACAAAAATAATTAATTATATGTGTTTAGTTTTGTGCCAGACAGGAATACTATAAAAGTTATTGAAAGTATTGTCGACACAATTTTCATGAATTTTGAAAATTAACTGATATCATGTGTTCTTAATTTATTAAACGGAAGTACTTGATTATTTTTATGTCATGAGTTACAATTAAAAAAACTCTCTGCATATTTAATTAGGTACAAAAATATAAAATATATGTCATATTTAAATGCTAGGATTATCTAGCTCACAGATGGTCTGATTTTAAGAAGTGTAATTAGTATGCCACAAGATTCCATAGTTTTTTTGACCCTTTATTTGCAATTAAAGATTTTGATTTTAAATTAGATTGTTCATCAACAGTGTTTGCACATCTTAAAAAAAAAAAAAAAAAAAAAAAAAAAAAAAAAAAAAAAAAAAAAAAAAAAAACAAAACAAGAGTATCTTAGTATAGATAGAGTGATGATGGCTGAGCGGTCTAAGACACTGGACTTTGGAGCTGAGTTAGAGATAGTGCAGGTTCAAATCCTGTCTGTGATTGTTGTACTTTTTATCAGTACCATCGACCTTGTACTGTATCAACTCTTCCCCTCTTTCTGTTTGATAAGATCCTCATACAGGCCAGTGCCCCATGAGGACAGGCAGAATAAGGTTTAAAAGGGAATTGGTCTCTTCTTAAAAACATAAAGAAAGCAAAAAGAAAAAGAAAAAAGAGGAAGAATATTAACAATGTTTGCATATCTTTCAGAAAATTTGTGTATTACTATAGAGAAAGACATTAAAATGAGCTTTAGAATGTTGTTGATATTTTTTAAAGTATAATGAATCATGAAAAAATAATCATTTTTAGTTATTCTGTTGAGCTGGGATTTATGTAAAAAAGTGATCAAGTATAATTTTTTAGTGTTAAGGAGTCTCTTATATTCTATTTATTAGGAAGTATGAAACAATTTCTACCGCTGATCCGTATGTAATATCAAACAATCCTATGTTACAAGATATATCGCCGCACTGCCAACAATAGGATTAGTAACAAACAATATCAGATGTAGGAAACATATAGGGTTTATGATAATTTTACACACAAAAATCCAGAATCTGTCCCTAAGATTATAATTAATCCATCAAGACATACTCATTTTGAGTGAACATGGTTCTGAAATTGAACGCCGTAATTTTAAACACAAAATATGGCAATATTTTAATTTTAAGAGTCACACATTTCTGTTCTTAAGGTATAAATTAATCACACAGCTTGAAGGATTGTATGAATATCAATCAAAGAGCATGAGCTATCTGATAGACTTCTCCCGTTATTTTTCACAGAGCGGTTATGCTCTGGATAACATATTCCCTAAGTTGAAGCAAGAGATGAATGTGGTGGGAATTGTTAAATTACTTTCTAACGATGGTGTTTAGTTGGTCTGACTGGTAAATTTTAACAACATTAAGTCGAGGAAACGCCATTATGTGACAAAGTATTCGTAGGAGTTTTAATGGTTCAAACATAAATATTTTTCTCAAACATCTGGCTGTTGAATCTTGAATGGATGTGTACAATGTTCCATTCGAAAAAAAATGTTTACCATTTTTTTAGGGTGATAATATCAATAAGCTTTTCAAGTGGTGTTTGGACTTATGCTTTCCATTGTAAATGTTGAGTTATGAAATAGAAACGTAACTGGATCTTAGACAGTTTAAAACCTGAAAGGGAAAAAATCAAGGGTTAAATTACAATAAATTAAAATATTATACAAATGGCAAAGCAAATAGTAAAATCTCCCAAACGAAAAGTAACATTGGAAAAAGCAAGTTAAAAAAAAACTAAAACCTCAGAAAATATTAGTAAATTGGTCTGAGGTTTTATAAATACGAAGGAAGGGTTTAAATGAATAAAAGAATATAAATTCAAAATCTCATTATTCAGACATGTACAGATTACAAGAATAGCGTCAATAAAAATGTATACATACCCATTACACTGAGTATATACAATTTTTTGTATATTTATACATAAAATATATCAATTTTGGCATTCATTGACAGAGAAAGGGCCTGTGGGCTTCTATAAAGTAAGTTGTAACAGCAACTATATAATTATAATTATGTATATCTCGATTACATACATTTTTAAAATACCTTATAACACTTAAAAGGTATTTACATTTACAGAAAAAAATCAAAAGAATACAAGGATAAGCCTAACAAGTAATGTTTAGATTTTTTCATAAATTTTCTCATTTTGTACGGTAAGAGGAAAAGGAAATTAGGGAGTATTGCATTTGGGGATTATCAGCTGAAAATAGGAAGTAAACCTAATTAATCTGAACTAGTAAATCCTCAAATTTTCTCATTGTATATGCCATGCCATTATTATCAAAATTAGAAAGGAAAATGATTTTTTTTATCTTTCTGTGTATCATATTGTACTGTGACTGTAACTTGCATTAAAATTTCTTATAAACTGTTACTCGCGATTGAATGGTACCAACTAAATAAAAGTATACAGAATTGTTTTCAAAGATTTTAAATTAAATTGAATAAATCCACATATTGGTGTCAAGAGATCTATAGCCTACATTAAATAACTGGGCTTTAGAAAGGAAACAAAGAACACTCTTCATAACAAATTGCCAATTATTCACTATCACCTTGAAACAGCCTTTTACAAGTACTTGGTCGTGATCCATTGTTCCTAGAATGTACGAGATAACAGTTACAGGCCTAGTGCAGCTTTTGTTGAAAAGGAATTCAAGCTGTGTAGTTTCCTGAATTACAATTTGCTCATATGTTTGCCTTGTTAAAACTTTCAAAAACTATAATTGTTTCATATTAAAAATTTTTTAACATTTATAATTAGTTTTTATAAAATTACACACAAATTTTAATATTAGCAGAAAATATTTACAAATCCTACTCAAAAGCTTTTGAAAGAAATTATTTTAACAAATTACGAGCAAAAATTAGAAGCTTTAAGAATTTTTGTTGTTTTTTCATCTTATCCTATCAAATTATGTACACAGATTATTTTGTCTTTATCGGGTTTCTGTAATTTGACTTCAGATTGTTTAGTAATGTGATGCTAACATCTGACTAACATGTAATAAAACATTTTAAAGTAGCCACCATTTAAAAACATGTATTCAGCACCCAATTAGATTTAATAATACAAATATGTGTGAACATCATATTTACAAATCTGTAAAACAGTAGATATGCTATTTTGATCAGCTGTTTTCCTTTTCTAACCTGTTGTAACCTTGCCTGTTGCCTGTTTATGGGGAAGGTGAGTGGGTTGACTGTTTGAGATAGTTGTAGGCAGGGCTTCTCCGTTACCTGTTAGTAGGATAAACAATTAAGGAGAAGTTGGTCCCCTAGCCCTAATTGAATTTACTAGTTAATCTCTGTGTATTTTGTTTGAAAATATAATTGAATTCAGATATATAATAATTTAAGCTTTTATTGTAAGATTAAGTGTAATTTTCCTTAACAATGCAGCATGCAAAGTTTAGTTGTAATTTATTTTAAAACTTCATGAATTTTAAGTGGAATTTTACCTTTAGATTATGTGTATTTAACACTTTAAAAGTACATAGTTGTGCAAACACTAAGTGGTGGGCCAGCTTACGTACATGCTCCATCTGCCGGGTCTCAGTGAACCGTTTATGTACGCTGCCCACATCATGCTCTAGAACTATTAATCAGTATTGATATTCGACTACAAAAATTATAATTCCAGATCGTTTTACAGTTTAACCCTCTAAGTGCTGACTATATTCACCTGTAGTGTCACACACTATAGGAATTTTGCAAGCGTTTGCTCAAAGTGAATTATTGTATGTATTATGTACATTATCATTTACAAACTGTAACATATTGTACTTTATATATAATATATATTTAGCGAAAGCTAGAGAATGATAAATTAATAATTTAAATCACCTTACCATTGCATATTTAAAAGTTGTAAACGGTTTCTTATAGAAATGTTTTGTTATTTCTTTTTCCACGTTTAGCACTTTAGAGCAATTTACTAAAACTCACTCTCACTAAAATAAAAATCCAGAATATACAAAATAAAAATCATTTATTTATATATATATATATATATATATATATATAAATTATCTATTAATACATTATTTTAATTTTGTTTGTTCTGGATTTTTATTTGAGTGATTTTTATTATGTATATATAAGACTTTAATATTTACTTTGTTAAAAAAAGCACAGGAACAAAAGTATGTTGTTTGTGTTTACTGAAAAAAACCTAAAAATCTTGCACACTCAAACAGTTATTTCAGTTCATGCTGATATTATACATATCTTTAATCTGTACGATTAGAAAAAGCTTAAAAATATGAAATATAACTACTAAAGTTATTAACAACAAAATGATTCGCGTAAAACCACAAGAGAAGACAATTCCAGCTAACAACTAGTGAAAATTTAGGAAAAGTAGAGATGGCATGAGGAATAGTGGAAATGTTATTTATGCATGCTACATCGTGTGCCGTAAATGTTGACTAACCTCGCATGGCGCGATGCTAGCACTGAACCTGAATGATGTGCTGTTACTCGTACATTGCAGGCCCGGTTACTTTATCTTTTTTGTACATTCAAAAATTTACAGTTGATTCTCAGCTGAAAACATCAATATTGAATTAAGTTTCACATTGCCAAGGAAAAGCAGCAAACATTCAGCAAACAATGAAAATGGTTTGGAATATTACATGTCACAATATACGTCTTGTATGATATTTGACAGCAACATCAGTGGTAAAATGATTTCCTTCAAGTTGTAGCATGAGCTGGTATTATTGCCTGCAGGAGACTTTGCCTGTGTACTACCCATCCCCCAACATCAGCCGACCCGTAACTCAGCTGACAGAGGAGGAGCAGGTGAAGATAGCCAAACGCCTGGGCTTAATCCAACACCTGCCTACTGGAACTTACGATGGATGCAAGAAGAGTAGAGAGTGAGTATTCATCATCAACTTTATTATTTTTATGTTCAATTTGTGTGAACGAATCACTATTTTAGTAATAAGGTAATTCAAAAGGTCATGGACAGATAAATTGTAATGACTATGACCTTTTAATTCCTTATAGTCTTTAATGTGTTCAATTTTAAAATGTACTAAGTTTATGTATTATCACAGTGACAAATAAGTGTACACTATTTGTTTAAGTAACTGTAGTACACATTGGCCGATTATTTGTTTAGTTGGGAAAATTTTTTCAGTTATTTGTAAATAGATCTAATGCGTTCAACATCATATTAATAAAGAAATTCCCTCCTTTTCTATATCCCATATTTGTTTACAAATAGTTTCATTACACACTTGTCATTATTTTAAGAAATAGACTCCTTGTTGAACTGGTTCTTCACTAAATCACCAATTTTAGTCCAGCAAACTTTGTTTTATTATTGAATCAAGATTGTTAAGATTAACTCAATACGTGACTTGCAGTGTACTTTTGAAGATCAGGACCAAAGATTTGAGGGCATTGTTTAATTGTTCAGGATGCAGAACAATTTGTTCAATTAAGTGGATGCAGTAAAAATTGTTAAATTAAAACTCCCACCTCATGACTAATCAAAGAAAAGCACTTTAACCCAATTACAAAACTTTTGATTTCATTCCGATTAATATTGGCCATTTACAGTTTGAAATCACAATTCAATATCTTCCTATTTTAATGAACGGTTCTCAAATGTTTCTTCATCTAGCTATGGGAATAATAAAAGTTAACTCAAATAATTCGAACAATATCAGTCAATTAATTGTTATTAGTGAAATCCAGTAATTTAAGAATTATCATTTGCATATGAAAATATGCGTTTGTCATATAAATTTCTTAGTTTCATTTTAGAACTATAAATAAAAATTCCAAAATGAGATGTACAGTACTTTTTACTAGGGGTATTAAAGTATGCACGTGATTTCAAGGTTGTGCGTTACAAAATATCTATATTGTAATTGTTTTCAATGTAAATACCTCATAATATTGAAGAGTACAATTATTAAAACATTAAGTTGATTTGTATATATGTTTCTATTAAGATATCTTTTAATGTCTGAGCTTGAAGAACATTTGGATTAATCTGAATTCCTTGTGATCTCCTATCAAAATATGTATATTCAGGGTGTCAAAAACGTCTGTTGGTGATAGTACTTATCAATTGAAACAAAACAATGTCATATAAACATATTTCAAGAAATGTCTCGTTTAGTTGCTAGCTGCCATTTTGTATTTTTTCTAAAAACATCTTTAAAACCAGTTAAGCTAAAGAAACCAAATTTGGCACATAGGTTTGAATAGATAAGTGTTATTTTCTTTAATATGGTGCCTGTTGAGAATTTTAAAAGTCAAATAATAATAATAAAATAAACAGTATAATTATAAAATATTATTAAATACAACTATTTTTGCTAGCATTACTAGCATTTTTATTACAATTCCAACGATACTTGTTTCAACGAAATCCGTCAACGCATAAGCGAACACAATCACTTTAAAGATACACTTGCCCAAGCCAGACGTGTCACAGTTGAGAGGCATCAGTTAATTGTTCAAATGGTGGGTGGGGGCAAGTCAAATATTTTAAATAGGATGACCTATCGAGTAATACCTCTACAAATTAAAGGTCATGATGAAATAAAACAAATGATAAGAAGTAAACCAATATCTGACCTCACTGTCCAAAATGGATAGCATTTAATCAAACATCAATAACCTCAATTAGATGTTTTGTTTGATTGAGTCTAATCAACTTAGAGAGAGACTTCTCACCAATTTTCACCAATCTCCTTCCAACATTAAGATATTAGATCAAATTGATAATATGACATTTTTCATTCATATGATGTTGCATCTGTTTCATTTTAAAATTTTTAATGGTATAAAAGAACAAGAATAATTTGTTCACACAATAAAGCGCAAAGGTTTTTTTTTTTGTAAGTCAAAACATCAGCATAAAGTATAATTATTGTATGCAAATAGAAAACCTACAACAGATAATGGTACCCTAGAATTTACAGAATAGCACTTTTAAAATCATAAAGTGTATAACATAATCTGGAAAAATCTATATTGAGAAAAGTAAAATTTATACAATTAGTTGAAGATTTATCACCAATTTATCAATTTTGTTGAATGAATTGGAGTATTGTTATTATTTAATTTATTAATAATTCAAATTCGGTCTTGTCGCTTTGTATTTCTTCAGACAAGAGAAGAAAAATGCTTGCGTCAATCTATTTTTAAGCGCCCTGTTCATTTGTTAGGCTTCCTCCCAACTACATTCTCCCCAATGGGACTTCCCTCTACGTCAATACCACTGACCCCAGTATAAGCAATTAATACTCTATGCCAGTACTATTTTTTTTATCAAAATTGTTATTTAAGATGTCCCAAATGACTTATTACTGCTTATATCTTTGATCACAAATGAAAGTTTAAACATCATACTGTTAAAAAGTATAGTTTTACAACAAAATCTTATATTTCAATTTCAGTATTATGATTTTTTACTGATATTAGAATGTGTTTTTGTGATTCTAATGGAATTTAAGTTTTTATTTCATGTGTTTTATATAAGCATTGAGATTCTGTGTACAAATACACAGAAAACATTCAGAACTTGCTTATTATCCTCACCTAATTCACAGAGGTGTTTCTGACATTGAAATGTTACTTTGGTAGAACATTTCATAGCTCTACGGTGCTCAGATTGAATCTTTTATATTATGTAGTCATTTTTAGAATAATTTTACACAAATTATTTTTAAGTAAAGAATTATGTACAAATTAAATTTTGTATGTTAGCTGTAAAAATATGGTTTAAAATATACTGACAGTTTCCAATTATTACATGAATCAATCAGTCAATCAATCAATCAATATTCTTTATTACATATTCTTGGAGAATAGTAAATCGTCAAAATACAAAAACAAGTGCAAACGTAATTTGAGAGTCCATGTTGCTAGACACACACCAACAACCGAATTTGGTTGTTGTTGTTCGGTTGATTTTGAATCAACCAAGTTGTGAGATGATCACGATGGCTCAAAAAATTAGAGAAGAAACCAAATCTAGTATTACTCGTGGAAGTGAGATTAGGATCATATGATGATTAAACATCAGACTATTACATTAATGTTTCCGGTTCATCTCATCACAAATGTTGTTGTTTTTGTGACAAAGTTTGGATTTTGGATTCAAATAATGTTTTGAAGGCGAAAATTTAGCAATGAGCTTGAAGAGAATACAAATTAAATTGCTATATGAATGTACTTATGAGCACTCACCCAGTAATTATCTAGTTCCAACTTTAGTGGACCTTAATTATGCATTTGATATAATTAACCATTCAGTTACTTTTCAAGAAGTTATTATATGATGGACAATCAATATATTTATACAAATATCAGTATTGAGTATATTTGTATTAGTATTTAGGAAGAGGAGGAAGGTGAAGTATAACATTTTAGAACTGTTCAACTTGGTACACCGCAGGGATCACTACTGGGACTCTTTCATTTATCTTAATATGCTAATTACACATTAGTAAAAGTATAATTCACTCATAGTTTTCCTGGCTCGTGCTGAACAGAAATATATCAAAAGATAAACTTGCATGAAGTAAACTGTCAATATGTCATGCATGATTGATCGTTGATAATTGTGTCTATAATATCAATAATCTTTGGATGACCACTTGACAATTGAACTGTTTTAACTGAAGGTTTCTGCAGTATTACTTTAGAGGAACATGATATGCTTATTTTATGTAGGTCTTGTTTCAAAACTTTTTGTCCCAAATCTTATTCATTCATCTTTGCTCGGAGAGCTTGTCCCAAACTTAGTTGGCATATATATTGACTTACCAAACAAATCATTTCATTTGGTAGTTCCTTAAAATAATCTTCCATGACTAATTATTGTTTTTACCACATTAAGATTAAATTGCGATACATTGTGATGATTAAAAAACATCCTTTTACTTTTTGTCCTTTGTATGTGTAATGTTCATCTTTAGAATAATAAATATGAGAAGATATAGAAAAGTATTAAATTTCAGTATAAATACCCTCCTTAGGATATAAAATAAAATATTAAATAGGGCTATAGGAACACAATGAAAACATAACTTGGACACAGAACAAAACAAAAATGTATACGATTGTTACAAATCTATATTTAATGGTGATTGGTATCAAACATATTGTTAATGTTGGTGCTATAAAGCAAATTTAATGTATATCATCCAATTTTTGAATTATTTTTAGAATATCTCGTTTTATAGTACAATGACAACAAACTACAACACAAATTAATTCCTAATATTCTTCACTAGTAGTTTATATGACAGCCATTTTGAAATTGATACTTACGTTTGAAACATGGTGTAATTCTTAGTGTTGTTATTTTGAAAAAAACAAAAAAATAAATTTTCATAAGATCTGACATTTGACATTATATTTATGACATTTGACAGTTAAAATTATTTCCCAGACAAATAAAACTTCTGTAAATCTTGGAGATTAAAAATACCAGATTATTTTGTAGCATTCATTATACCAGTAAAGGTAACAAAACTTTAGTATTTTGACAGGCTTTTGTATACTTGTAGCAAGTTTATATTTTAAAATAAATTTGAAAGTTCATGTTTTGAGTTGTCAGTTTGAAATTAAAATTAATTAAGGTATCAAATGTTTATTTTACAAAACTGTTTTGCCATGCATATATGGATACAGCATTCTCAAACTAAACTAGATGTTAGGCAAATATATAACAAGTGCATATTGTGTAGTTCTTGAACACATAAATCCTTTCATAATTGTGTATCCTTAAGATTACAATGATTTATTACCTTTACATTATAAGATTGCCACAGCTGTTATGCAATGTAAATACTCTATAAGCATTCAGATAAACTATGTTGTGGATTATTAGCTTAGTCTCGTGAAGGAGTGACGGTGTAGCAGATCGCAGACCGTTTCTGTTGCATTGGCTTTTACCTATCCAGTAATGTAGTAACGTTGATGAGTCCATTAAGAGCTCGTGGCACAGTTTTGATGGAAGCTTAAGTCAAGTAACATGTTGTTTTTAAATTCTCGAAACTGATTATTTAAACAACTCTGATTAAAAAGGACATTCATTTTTTTGAGTAACATTTTAAATAGGCCATATAATTTATATTCAAGGTTAATAAAAAAGAACGTTAAACATTAATTTTTGATAAAGAAGGCTAAAAACAGTCTGCCATAAGCAGAGTGTAAGAACAAAGGAGAGTAGATCTCTCAAGATAAAAATCAGTGGAGTCCTTCAGGGAAATCCTACCTGTGACAGATCTCTTTTTCATTTTATCAGTCAGGTTTTAGATAAGCTTAATGTCAAACATTATATAGTTCATATAGGATATTACCCAATGTTTAAAAGGTCTTGCATTTTATAGAGATGTCTAAATTATATATACTTTTTAAATATACTTATCAATGCCATTTTTATTACTAAGCCCTTTAAAATTTTGTTCTATTGATCTATACTTACTTGAAAGATTTACCATTTATTCAATACAAGTTGTTCTCCTGACAAGGTGCAGTCACTAAGTACATTAAAAAGTCCTATGACGTTTGCAGATATTAATCTTTATAAGTGTAAGCCATCAACAAACGGAAAATCCCTTTCGGTTATAATGTCTGTTATCACAGACGTACATTGTATATCCCAACATCTGTATATATATGGACATTCACAAATTATTTTAAAATACGAAATTAACGAAACTTACACTTGCGCTGTACAAAATGATCACAAATAAACAATCTTTCTAATGAAGTTGTGAATTAAACTTTAAACGGTATTTTACAAATACTATAATTAGTGGTATTGCAACTTGCTATACTTTATATGTAAATCAGCTGTAAATGCCAAGTAAATACACACTTTATTGTTGAGTGAGGATTGCATTGTTTTTTGAATTTATTGCTTGGTTGTTTTTACTACTATTCTGTTCACGTTTATATATGTTTTACATCATTCGTTTTTATTTTATGATAACCCTATTTGGTTTGGCCGTTACTAGTCATCCTGAATAAAAATTAATTCTCAAAAATGTAAAATTAAAAAAACCCATAATTTATTACTGAGAAAAATGTATTAAATTTGATATTGTTCACTTTTTAACTGTACATTTGTATGAAGTGGTCACATAAGTGCTTACTATGTTTATGTACCGTAATCATCTAATCAGAGAATACAAAGTAAATATAAGTTTGATAAAAATGTTTTTTGATGTTTTTATTAACATAATATATGCAAGCATATATATTTCTCACAGTTATTACTTTATAATTTAGCAGTTTAAATCTTGAAAACAAATTTTTTTATGAAGGTCTGTAAAACGGACACAACAGTGCTAGGGTTTTTAGCTGATACATTACAGTAAATCACAAGGATTTTCGGGAGATATTTTGCAATAAATGGCGGGGATCGAAAGGATTAACACCCTTTATGAGTTTAATTGATTGATTTTTTCCGTACCAACAATGAGAAAAATGACGAATAGTACAGCTCACTCAGGATACGACAATTTGTGAGTCAACTTCCCAAAATTTGTTTGTACGGTGAATAAAAATATCTGAATTTCCTAGGTTAACAAGAAGTTTAGGTAAATGTCCAGGAAAATTATAAAGAACATCGCTCATGATACTTTCATCTATTTTATTTTTGAGCTTATTTTTTTTAGATATATGAATGAACATTTTTTTTTCTGTAAAAATCATAGTCATATTTTAGGTTAAGTACGTTAATGTCAGTTAAAAAGTAGCTACAAAACTAAAACTGTTAGTTTTCTAAAATTTCAAAAATGTATATAAACATATTTACAAAATTTACAATTTTTAATATTATTAATTTTATCATAAATATAACATTTAATATATTAAATTACGATTTTACTACAAAGATAGTGGTAAAAATTGTATTGCTCTATCTTTTATAGATTTTGTTTTGGAAAGCTTTAACCAAATTCTCACATGTTTTCCCAATTAAATAGCTGCTACCATTTCTGCAGAGGCCTCAATAAATACTTCCTCAATGGGTTAATACGTCAGGAGGAATGCTGGGTGTCTATTACTATATCCATCCAAATTAAACTGATTTGCACATCCTTGTAAAAATTAACAAGATGAACATTTTTAATGTTTTCATACAGCTAAATCTTCATACTCACCCTCGTCATATGTTTTAGGTGTGTGTAAATCCTTTAATTGTGATTCATCATAATCTATTCATCCCTATTTCATTGACTTATTGGCTTGGAAGTTGTTTTTCACGTGTTATAATCCGTCTTGTTGTAAAAATGTAATGCTCTCTAGATTGTATAAACTGATTACGTATATTAAGAGTACGTATATTGTGAACGTGTTATAGATGTGTGATCTGCATGGTGGAGCTGGTGGTGGGTGACTGTGTCCGTTACCTGCCTTGCATGCACACGTACCATGTCAAGTGTATCGACGACTGGCTCATGCGCAGTTTCACCTGCCCATCGTGCATGGAGCCCGTGGATGCGGCCCTTCTCACCACCTACGAGACTAACTAACCACACGGCTAGTCACGACAACAACAAATGCTGTGATTATTAGAAAATAAGTATTCTATTTTATTGTAACATAACTTAAACACGTATATAAACGGTAGTGCTGGTGTCGGAATATGTGACTAATGTGAACAAAAATATTGCGTATTTGCGACATAAATAATGTAAATATGTAGTTATATATAAAAGTATTTAAAAATGTATCATAATTATAATTATTTTTACATAATACTATTTGTTAGTGCTATTGTTACTCGATCATCTACAGTTGTTGGATAATTTTTCGTGTTATTTCACATAATAGTTGACTTTGAGCAATACTACAGTCTGTGCTGCCCCAACAGATTTTATCACCGTCTTATAAAAACAGCGGAAATCCTCTGTATTTTTTGCCATTCGTAAATTAACTGTGGGATGTTTTAACATAAAATGTGGTCAAAAGACTTGAATGTCGTGTTAATGACTTCCGTGATATTTTATATTGTTGAATTCTATGGCAGTATTTAAATGCTGTAGACTTATTTTGGTAGAAAAAATCGCTTCATAGTGGTGGGAATTCATTGTATTTTTTATACTTTTTAGATTTCAAGCAGAATTAGAGGTATGTTACACTGTACAAAAATATGTATGAAAATATAACCTTATTAATACATTAAGCGTGTTTTTCCATTCCCTTGTTTACCACTTTGTGCATGTTAATAGTCTATTGTTTGAAATGTAAGAAACAATCAATTGCTTAGAGCAGTTTTAAGTGAACACAATCAAACCAATTGATCTCTAAACTGAGGTCATCAAGAAAGTGAAGATTGTTTGTTTCTGACACTAGAGCTCTCACCATTGTGATTGTTTACTCTGAGAGTTCAGATGTCATCAGTCAGATTTATGATTACTTCTGTAATCAAGAATAACAAGAATAATAATAGCATATAAAATATAATTATTAACCCTGACAATTATATCAAGTGATGTCCCAAAAATCTCAAGCCATTTTAGACAAAATGTATGAGTTTTGTTAACAACTCATAACTAGGCTATTTCTAATTAAATGCAGTTTACAGAAATATGAAAAAAAACTGCAAATGTAATACGTTAAATAAAAAAAATTAATATATATATATATAAATTTTAAAATTTCAAGTTTGTTGATGAAAAGTAACCAGACTTCATTCTCCTACTGCTACACGTACTGTACTTAATTTCCAATTCTCTGAGAAAACGCCACTTTTTAGATTTTCATTGATGAGGTGTGTTATAGCTCTTGTTGCAAAAGGACTTTTAGATCTAACCACTTGGTTAAATATCCCATCGCTACCAACTGCCTTTGATTTTATTTCATTCGTAGACGATTTCACTTCTTCAGAAACAGTGGTAAGACTATATCCATTTATCAAACTATTTTGTTTGTTTCTCTTGTAAGCATTCAACATAGTTTCATCAACTTTATTATTAGGTCCCATATTAAAAAAGTAGTTATTAACATCGTTTGGCTTGAAATGGCATGTGAGGTCAACTTGACTTTTTTTAGGCACAACCAAAATTCTTAGGATTTTTTTTATGAGGATAATTTATCTACAAAAGAGTCTACTTAGTTTTCCATACCGACCCATTAAGTCTATTTCTTGTTTGTCTATTTAGGATGCCTTCAGCTGATTCTAAATTATTACCAAAAATGTAAAAGGAAACTTGCTACAAAATTACAATCTAAAAAAATTATACTAAAACAACTAATTAAAAAAAATTGTAATGTATGTTTTATATTATACTAATACATTTTTCAGTATGCACAACACAAAAATTGTTATTGCTGATACTGGATTACTCGATATAGATTGATTCTGAAGTGGATCTTATAAAAAGATTTTATCATGAAGTTTTAGTTATTATAATGTTAGTAGTTGAAATCATGAAGAACTCATTATACAACTTAAAACTCTAGGATTTGTATGTTCATTTAATATTCTAAGTACAGTTCTTCTAATATTGACACAGGTGTTGTTAATCCACAAAGACACATAATCTGTATCGTAATCTGTGTTTTGCTTAATAATGCAATCTAGATTTTGCTGTGAAATACCTATTTCCCAAGATGTCCCATTTGTGCCAGCAGGGGATAACATTATATTTGGATGGTATAACAATATGTAGATATTGAAACACTTTTATAAAACGTTTTGTGCATTAAAACATACTCGTCTTCTTTCTTCATTTATTCGTAATAAAATAAAACAAAAGACATATATGTGAAAATGATATTTTTGTGAATTTTTCCCAATAGCTTTTAAGTGCTTCCATTTCACTGCACAAATGGTTGTCATCTTTCAAAGTAAAACCTGGCTAAATATTGTTGCACTCTAAAGGAAAAAAGGGAACCTACATGTGTTCAAACATAACTCCAATTCCAAAAAGCATCCTTTTGCACATTTTTTACAGTTCTCTTATGTCTTTACAGTTCTGTAGTAGTGGTTGATACATGATAGATGTTGCGGAAAGTTTACAGAAAATAAAGTATTTGACTTTCTACCATACCCTTTTTTGGTATTTTCTTCAATATATTTTGATTTATTCAGTGACATTTCCAAAAAATCTTAAACTACAACTATATTTACATGTAAATATCTGTTCAAAATATTGTTTTTCACTGAGAAAAACAATCTAACTTATTTACGTCTTGCATCCTATTATTTAAATTGTAGGCTTAAAATGTAGTTACTACTTCCTACATTTTAAACTTAAAATTACAATATTTTTCCATCTGTGTGTGCTGAAAGTCATAATAAATTATACCAATAAATTTCTCAAGTAATTTTCTTTAACTTTTAAGTCTTTTGAATGGACACTTGTGTTTATTGTAATATATAGCAGAGGATTGACTGTGTAGGAACTTTGTTTTTGTGCAAAGCAAAGTATTTGTATTAAAAACTGTAATAAATCTATACATTTTTAGCATTTATTAAGGAAAATTATACAAATTTGAAAAAATATACTTTATTTTTTTAAATAAGGCGGATTGAACTAAAATAAATATACACTAAAACAATAATGAAATACATATATAAATAATATTTTTAATGTACAAGGTTGTTAAAGCTTTACATTAAATGTATTTTCATTTTATAATTCTACATGAACAAAATAAATCAGCATGAATAACAAGTTATTGCTGGCTCGGCCGTGTCTCTCTGCTGCAGTGATAGCTGAAGCCGAGTCTGGATGCTGACTCTACCTTATAGAATGCTTCAGCAACTTTGCTTTGTGACTGTAATATTCCTTGAATCTGCTTTCACCGTAACACTGAAACAGTAAACAAATTTTAATCGGATTCCTTGCAAATGAAAAAGAATAAAATTCAACTTTATGACTGGTTTTAAGTCATCATTTAACAATGGGTGAAGTCATAAGAAAGTAGTGTCAGATAAAGCAAGGTTATAATTAGATTAGAACACCTGTTTTTCAGGGTGCCTTGGATGGCAGAAATAGATTACAAACACGTTAAAAAATTTATGGCCAATAATACATGGTAATCAAAGTTCCCTTCTCCCATGCTAATGTTAGAATCATTTCAGTTATAAAAAGAAAACTTATTTAGGATTATATTATTATATTCATATATAGGTCTATGGGATCTACTTTTGGGGTATTGAAAATTTGGGAGGTATACACTTGTGTAAAATATTTAAGTGCAATATGTTATTAGATAGGTCACAAACATCTAATAATTTTGGCACAATTTTTTATTTTTATTAGTTTTTTAGGTATTTGAAGCCCATTATTTCATTTTGACCAATACAAGAGTTATAAGGTTTGGAATTATTGAGTGTTTGGAGAAAAAACACTAAAATTTAAATATGCTCAGATGTACAAGGATTTAAAAAATTAAAAACAAAAAAATCACACAAAAGTTTGTATCTTCTAATAGAGACACCAAACCTTAATTTATATTTTTGTTAGGGGTAAAAAGTTATTTTATGGGGGTTGATCTTTATTTTCATTTTCCAACTTACTGATAAATTTGAGTTCATAGATGAATGCAACACTAAACTTTTTAAATTCTTGGTTTACGTTTTCCTGAATTTTTAGTAGGAGATATGAATTTTGTAATGTATCAACTTGGAAAGCTAATCATTAATATTCAGAAAATAAATTAAAACCACTGGTTTGTGCCAAAAGTTCTTGGTTTAAAAAATGTTGTAATGAAACAACGTACATCCGTAAGAAAGTATTGGTAATTCTCTTTTTCGTAATTATTGGTTTTCCATAATTGCTGTAACAATTTCACTAACGCGTGTTAGTTGCGGTACTTGGTTTTGCTTCAAGGCGCTTGTTTGTAGTGTCACAGTTAATTGAAAATCATGCCTTTCGAGAGATTGGATCTGTAATTCTTTTACTTGAGAAGAGTATTGATCCAGTTTAAATTCATCAACAGGTCTAGGCCTGTTAGGTGTGTGGACAAAATGAGAAGAGTGATTCAGTGGTAAGGAGAACTATGGGCTTGAAATTTGCGTTATGAGCATCCATGTTTGGTTATTGATGAACTGGTTTATGTGATGAGGAAAATTCAAGAAGCTATAAGTTGACAACTTCTATTCTGTGTATAGTATTTCCCAAGGTTTGTAGACCATTTTACCAATGCTTACTGTGAAACACATAGAGAATATCTGCGATGAAATTCTCATCCACCACCAACATTCCTTAGTCTATGCCGATGGAAACGCACAAAAACCCTTACTGCAAATGTGACACAACAAACTTTAGAGAACCATGGATGGGATCAACTTATAACAGTTCAGATCTTGTTGCATCCTAGTTACTATTGCTTTCTTTTTCCTTTTTTTCCACCTGAAAATCTAACCTTGTTTAACAATGATGAGATCAAAGAATGTCACTATTTAAATTGTCATGGTCAGCATCTTTTTGTTATGAAGGATACAAAAGTTTGCACAACACTATGACGGGTATCTATCTAAATAACTGTTGGTAGTTATGCAGGAACATAGTTTAAAGTACAGAGATCCTTTGGTAATAAATCGCTTTTCTTAGTATGTATTTGTTTTCGTTGACTTACAACTGTTATTTATTTTCTGAATACAATAGAACTTGCCATCCATTTTCCACTTAAATTCTGATGAGTTACAAACAAATATTTTTCTCAGAATACATGAACACCCTGTGTTGCTAATAACGATACCTAACACTGGTGAAACAATTGTATATTACGTTTACAGACACTATTAAAACTCGGCTAGAATTAAACTAGATAGGCGGCAACTCGAAACATTAGTAAAATTGATTTTATTATTGTAACACGATAATCTCAGCGATCAAGAGTTGGAATATTACCACAATGTAGATAACCTTGGATTAATAATGACAAAACACCTGGAATGGACTGAACAAGATATTATGGTCTTTGATAGAAAAGTTTTTTTCTGAAACGTTTTGTATTATTTTTACAACTGAATATTAGCAGATATCTGGCTTTACTGCATTTTAATTACTGTGATATTACGCTCTGACTTTTTTTACTCACCCTTCAAGTTATTTCAATAAATCATTCACCATCTGCTTGGTGATTGTGGAATGCAGTCCCTGATACCAACAGACATTTTGGTTTACATTCTCGCTTTAGAGCTGGGGCGTGGTATATGTTGTGGAACTGGCATGCATTATGCAATCTTTGCCGCAAGTATCATGTGAGTTGGAAAATTATGTAAATGGATGATTGGGTGATTTGATACATAGAGGTAGTAGTAAACAATTATTTATTATAAAGTTAACTCAACTAACGCATTGTTTTATCGTTGGAGGTACATGCAAACTTTCTTTGGATTCATTTATCCGTCTTACAAATGTTTTAAAATTTATTTAATTTTTCGTCTGTTTAAAATATGGTTTTTGGTTGTAGTGAATATCAATAAAACCACCCTACAGATGGTATATTATTGTTAAAATAACAGGAGTGTATTGTGCTTGAACAATGTATTAATACAAAATTCTCAAGTTCCGTAAACCCAAGAAATGTTTATTGTTCAATGTTCAAATTCCACGTCTACCTATATAAAATGCTAGTTGTAGCAAAATTTCCCATTTGTATTTCCTTTGAGACCACTTCGGTACATGCTAGCAGTTTTAAGCTAAATTTGTATTTACACTATCGTTGCATAATGTTTTGGTATCTTACCCAGTAGTCAAACTCAACGGCCCGATTTAAGGTGTTGGAGTTGGAGACAACGCTCCACAGAGACCAGAAGAAGTGTGACGCCAAAGTGTAGAACTCTATCTCTATAAGGATGTGTTCCAATGTGTCTTCAGGCCTCTTCCGGTAGCTGGGTGAATCGGCAAGTGTGGACAGGTATGCTTCAACAAACCATTCCTGCATTGTTTGCAAACAATAATTAGTTCATTAATCGTCATGGCTTTATCTTGAAGGAAAATTGGAAAAATTGTCAGTTTAAGTAGCTGGCACGTATATATATTTTCAGTTTTCAATCTGTGAGTGATGTTATTCCTGAGAAGTGAGGATGTTATTACTACCATAGTTTTGTAACATCTCCATGGTTTCCCCAAATATTACAGATCTCCAGAGCCTTCGAATTAATTTTGTCAAATCTATAAAATGCAGCATGCATTATAACCCAGATGGAAAATAATTCGAAGCCAGCGTTTCAGTCTTCAAATATTTAAGAAAATTAGGTACAAAATGGTAATGGTACAACCCCCTTAGTTTGCATCATTTTACAATATTCAGTCAATTAAAATATAGTGGAGTCATCGTCATTTAACTCACAATATAATGTATTCTGCAATATTTAAATTAAACACTCAACATTTAAAAAATCTCCCTATTAATACTGCGTTTAACAAATAAGTTTACTTTATATTTTTGAAATTTCTTATGATTTGAGAAGAGAACTCTCCGCACATAGTCCTAAAAGGACCTTCACACCTCCCTTACTTATGTTTGCTCCCTCAAAATTTGAGACTTACAGAAGCCAATCAAATTTGAGGGCCCTTACGAGACAAATTTAGGACATTTAAATAAATGAATACTTTTATGCGTAAATAATAAATACATAATGAATACGTGTAACTGATATTTTGTGGCAGGGAATATACATATATCAGTGTCTTCAAAATTAGAACTTGAATATGGTAACAATTGTGTGCTAACTCAGTATACATGCGAAAAACAAGGATTCAATTTTGAATTCGCCTCTCAATTATGAATATATTCTAAAAATTGTATTAAAATAATTAATTAAAAACTGACTTGGAGTTAATTATGTGCAACTAAGTAGAAATTCAAATCTTTAACTATCTCTAGGACCTGATTATAATTTTGTAGAATTTTCAAAATTGATTTTGTACCTACAACACATACGATGTTGGAGGTCACAACAAGTATATCTTAATATGCAGTCAACAAAGTGATGGACCCCAGATCTAGTAAACTCACCTTCTGTTTCACAGAGGCATGGTCTTTCTCTGGCCTAGACCAGAAGTACGGGTGGGAATCGTTCTTGTAGTCGTACATCCACTCCACGAAGTGGTTGGCCAGGTCAAAGCCACGCCTGTTGTATCCACAGTACTCGAAGTCTATCACTACCAGGTCGTCCACAGTGATGTTCTCGAGGGCCGGCTCAATCAGCTGGCCGCCCTCAGAGTCTCCATTCCTCAGGAGGATGTTACCTTCCTGCATGTCATTGTGGCAGAACACCACTGGCGACTTTACTTTCTCCAAGAACTTCCTACAGGGCACAGAGAACAGTCAGTATCTTTTTGTTCTTCTTAATGTGGGTTAAAGTTTATACTTTGGTGAATTAAATTAGTTTCTATTCAACTTTGTTCCCATTGAATGTATAAAATGGAATTTTATTCAGTTCTTCTATTGTTATCATATAATTTCAGCTCTGATGTTGCAAGACAACAATAAAAATACATATTCAGTGCATTATTTCAAAGACAGTGTATAAAATTCTTTGACAATGGAAGGATTGTGAAGGAAACAGGATTTTTCCGGACATTTGACATTATTTAGTGATACAAAATCAGTATCACTACGTTTCGAGATCTGCAATCTGATCTCTTCTTCAGGTAAATAACTAACCTAACACATAATTACAAACTAGGTTAAAATAAACAAATCATACCAGAGCGTTGTGACACGCGTTAGTCAGGAATCACAACCACCATGTTGTGTGTCAACTTCAGTAACTCTAAAACATGCACTTAATAAAACACTAAACACAACACTAATTAGTATAGTGTATGTTATTGTCAGAAAACCGGTGTTTGTGACTGTTCAAGTTCAGACTGTCGAAACAATCTTAAAATAATTAAAAATCTTTAAATATTTCAGCCTTTCTGGGGAGAGACATCTTCAGTCAACTGATGTTAAGCCGAACATTCAATGGCTGAATACCAAAGTACATTTAAAGATTTCAGTTTTGTTTACAATATTTCGATTTGGTTTGAAGTGGAACATTTAAATGTTTGTAATTACACCGGCCATATAATTTTAGAACAAAGGGTTTATTGTTTTACTTTTAAAATTTATAAAATGTGTACATTTAGACTATATTGTTTACATGTTTTAGATGCTAACAAAATTAACAGTCAAGAAGGTTTGGTCATTTTAGGACTGAAAATGTTTAACGTTGTATTATTGCTATAGTAATTCACATTATCAGTATAAGTTATCAAGTTAATTCTTTAAAAAAAACTTGAACTACTAATGGCCATAATGGGCTATAAATAATAAAACTAAATCAGAATATATTTTTTATTTTGTTTTTAACAAAATTACATGTTTTGAAGTAAATATGGTAAACATAAAAAAATTCAAAGGTATTTCAACATTACCTGTATCTTAAATTTTGTAAAAATCAGTCCATTAATTAGGTAACTGTCAATGCTAGGTACAGACAGACGGCCGTTTTCACAAAACCGCCTCTTTACTCAGTAAGTGTTCTGAAATAGCCACTGAGAACCACATTTGTCTTTTTGGACACTGAAAATACTTTCTCTTGTACTGAGGACTTGATAAATAATTGAAAACCACTGCTCTTTACTCCAAAAAAATAAAAAAAGATCAACACATATCGTCTTTGAATTGCTGAAAAACTACGGTAACATTCAGTTTCATCAAGTTTGTTGTCATTTGGTGTTGAAGTTTCGATATTGCAATTAAAATATTGAGGATGTGCATTGTTAACATTATTGTTATATATATATTTGATTTGATTACCTTCATTCTGAGGAATCATGACTTGTTAAAATGTACAAATGAAATTCATGACCACGATACTCGTAATAAGAAAGAGGCAGTGTTTGAGTACCATAGGATTAAGAAAATCTTTATCAAGTCACATTGTATTGTCTCTGAAAGTAATAAGGTTAATGACCTTATAAGTGGGCATTCAGTGAAAATATTTAAACAAATATTTTCTAAAGTGGTTACCCAACAATCCTTTTTATTCTTTACATGAATTTTTCAAAGTGTCTGTGATCAATTTTTAAATTTAGTTTTTATACTGTCCAACTGTGCTTAATTATTTATTAATGTTTTACAATAAGTGTCTGTCTAATTTTATGAAATAAATTTGTTTTGTTTGTATATGTATAAGTTGTTATACTATTGTTATTTTGGTCTCTAGTTTTCATAGAGATTAAGTTTGTGATATTGTATTAACCAATAACTTTTAAACGGTTTTTATTTTTTTTACTTATTAATTATAACTTTAATCTAAGTATTGCTGTACTATTTAATTAAGTAGGTTAGTGACATGTCAATATTGCCCAATTTGAATGACTTTGTCAACGCTTTTGTAAGCCTGAACGACGATAAACATATTCTTATTCTTATTTACATGATTACTTCCAGTACCTGAGCCAGACCAGTTCCTTGCGCACATCCAGTTCTCTCAGCTTCTCTATCATGGTGGTGAGCTCTGGGTTATCTGTCACTTGCTGTTCCACCAAGTGCTCTATCCTTTGAATCCACCTGTCATAATCAAACCATACATCAACATGATTACTTCCTGTACCTAAACCAGACCAGTTCCTTGCGCACATCCAGTTCTCTCAGCTTCTTTATCATGGTGGTGAGCTCTCGGTTATCTGTCACTTGCTGCTCCACCAAGAACTCTATCCTTTGAATCCATTTGTCACATTTAAACCATATGTTAATATGTCAGTGTCTGAGATTACTGCAGACCCAACACTTCTTCAGCCAGATTTCATGTCAGAAAAATTATGTCTCTTATAAATATAACTTATTCACAATCAGTAGTAGAAAGTGTTTCAGTAGATAATTCGTATAATCTTTTGTGCTATTTATTTATTATTACGTATCAGACCGCCTCAAGTTTCATTAAATTTTTATTAAATAAAAATTATGTACAAACTTTCCATAAACGAGTAAAATGTATACCATATGCCTTTATACCATACGCCTTAAAGAATTCCACCATTTGTCCAAAAATTATGGGTATTGGACTGACAAAAACAACATGTTCGGCCAAACCCATTCTTCTCCCCAAGTCTATACTCAATGAAGTAGTCTAAGTGTTTAGGCATTTTTGTTTTCTCTCCTAATACTGACCAAATAAAAAACACATTTTGTATGCGTAATTTAAACAAATTAAAGTGTTGACTTTGCAGCACTTTCACTCTTCATTTAACTAAGGATAACATGTTGAAAGTACACTACTGTTTCTTCCAATAAAGATAAACTAAATAATGATCAAAGGTCACAATGGGATCAGTAATTTTGCTTAATGTTAAATTTGCTTAGTAATGTTTTAGATATTAATTCCTCCACATTATCTGGCGTAAATTAGGACATACTGGGTGTATTGAAACTAAACAATTATAAATAGATGGGTTGAATAAAACAGCAATGTATTCCAAAATAAATGCTCAAATACTAAAAGTGTGCACCGGCCTCTGTTTCTCTTCATAGTCTGCAAATAGTCCCAACTTTGTGCCTACCAATATTTCACCTCATTCAACTTTCATTTCGGTCTCTCCTTACTGACATTATAGGAAATATTGACCTTGTTATATATAAATCATTGGTTATGAGAAAAAATAAAGGTGAAGTTAGCTTTTAGCCTCTTAATAGAAGAACTACTTAACAACATTAGTGCTTGATTATAATGATTACCTTTTATTATTTTAGTGGATTTCTTTCTGTTCTATTTGTTTGAGCTGAAGAAAAACTGATCTTTATCAAAAGTCTGCATCTTACTCAACAGTATTTGAAGAATTGTTTAAGTTAAATTTTTCATATTAGATATGATCTTAGTTCAGTCAGGACGAGAAATTAGAAAACATTTTGATCGAAACGTACAATGTATTTATTACACTGGTTTAAAACTAATTAACTAGATCAACTTAAGAAAAAGAACTTCCAGCATTTATTGGAATAGCACTTTGGAATAGAATTTTCACATATAACATTTACAGATGTTTTGTACAGTCAATGCTTTTACAGGTTTTTTGCAATTTTACAACTCTAAGACTACCTAAAACAGATGGAAAATTTAAGTAAAATCTTTTACATTTGAATCCCAAACAGATAGAATAATAAAAGTGTCTTAAATTTTATATATTGCATTTTTCTATTGACACCAATTATTTCTGTAAGTTTATTTATCTGTTTTTTTCTTTGGTATTTTATTCATGTCAACCTTTTTTATTCAATTTAAATTGTTATTAAAGTAGATAAGAACAAAATTTACATTTTATTTACAGCGCTAACTTAATTATTGTAACAATATAAGGCTGACAAAATTTATTGCATCAATTTATGATAAATAAATATATGATATTGAAAACTTGATTTGGTATAATGATCATAATTCAGACACAACAAATTATGCTCAAAACCTCAAAATCTGAGGTTAGTATAAAGCATAGAGCGCAAAACTCTACATCAAAGTCTGATTACTGATTGCTAGAATAAAGTTTGACTCAATTGTAGTTTCATAGACAAATTTATTTCAGCAAGTTTATGGACCTACAAATGTAGATGCTGAATCTGATCAATCAGCTGCACTCGTAGATTGAATATTTGATCAAAAGATTTTAAACATACTTGGATTGTACTTCACCTTTCTATAGAGTCCCACATTCGGGTAGGGTTTCTGTTCATCGGCACATCCATCAAATGTATAGTGGCCAGCTTCTGTGCTATTTTACTGCTAACATTGGGATGGGCCAGCTCTTTAGTCATCAATGGTCTAGCCTACAAAACGATAAAGTGATCAAACAAAACATTAACGAAATTAATATATTATAAGATGTGTAAACTACTAATTACAATTTGCATTTACACAGAGAAGAAACCATTTTCTCAGTAATTACCTATTATTTCAAAATTAATTGTAAATAAATAAGTAGGGTATTCGGTTAAAGTTTATTTACAATATTAGACTATTTAACATCTAATTTTTTTGGTTCGCACCACATCTAATGCATTGGAAAATGAGCAATTGAACTCCTTAAATGTTTCGAACTTGCTGTAAAAAGTCATCTTCAGCTAAGTCCGACTGAAGATTAATCCACAGAAAGCCAAAGTATTTTAAGAATTGTATTGTGTAAGCAATGTTTTGACAATCTGTGAATCGGAAAACGTAGATCTTAGTCCTTATACAAGCCGTGTAAGCATAAGTACAAAGGTTATACGATTTTGCTTTATTTTTTGGTAATAATAGGTTAACAAAAATTAATTTACATCTCTTCCTAAAAGTGCGTACATTTATTTTTAAGACACTACACTTAAGGCACATAGTATTTTTAGCTCCCATAATCCTAAATAAATTTGTTTAAGCATTCATTTGTGAAACAATATGTGGCTTAGTATTCAACTTTTAAACAGCCTCTATTTTTCTATTCTATTTTCTATTTTATGTTCTATTTTTTTTCTGACAACACACCACAAGTTTTCACCTTATCCTTGTAGGATGACTTCCTGAATTTTCACATGGTAAGAAGGGAAAAAATTCTTTAAGTTTCCATGCTTTTGATACATCCCATTTACATTGACATACCTAAAATCTTCTTTTATCAATTTTTGTCAACATTCCACTCTGTTAGTTGAAGGTATTTTTGATATACCACAAAAGTCCTGTTTCTCATTTGCAAATCAAGAATTATTATTTCAGTGCATGTTTACATAACGCAAGCTGGAGTAATTTGGTATATAAAAATATTTCTAACGCCCCAAAAATGGAGGTATGGGGATTCGTGTAAGTAAAACATTTTCAACAGTAGTCCAATCATATGACACCTCATTTAAAAGATCTTGATAAAACAAAGAGAATGATCAAAATAAAGGTTTCTAAGTTACTGGAGTAAGACAGGGAGATGGGATTTCTCCCACTCTCTTCAACCTGGCTGTGGAAGAGGCATTACAAAAAGTTAAAAGACTACAAAGAGGGGTTAAATTAGGAGTGGACCTGAACATAATGGCATTTGCGGATGATGTAGTGATCTTGTCAGAAAGTTTGGATGACCTCTCCACACTAACAAAAAGTTTTATTAAAGAATGTCAAACAGTAGGCTTAGAGCTAAATGAAGATAAAACTAAAATTATTCATTTTGGAAGACATGCTGGAAATGTGAGAACAAACTTAAGCATTGACAACTACTCGATTGACTGTGTAGAAAGTTTTAAATATTTGGGTGTAACAATAAACAGCAAAAACGTGGAGGATATAGAGATACAAAGCAAATTAGCTAATGCAAATAGGTGTCTTGGGGCGTGTACAAGACTCTTTACGTCAAGATTGTTGTCACAATGCTCCAAAATAAGAATTTATAAAACAATCATTCAACCAGTCCTAATGTATGGAAGTGAAACATGGACATTAACGAAGAAAAATGAGGGGCGGTTGATTGTTTTTGAGAATAAAGTTCTCCGAAAAATATTTGGACCAATATGTGATGAAGGGGTGTGGCGAATAAGAAAAAATAGAGAATTACGCAATGTATACCAAGATCCTGATATTGTGGCTTTGGTGAAGGCAAAGAGAATTAGCTGGCTAGGACATGTACATCGGAGACAGGAGGGCACAAGGTTAAAAGAGGTCTACCAGGCGGTACCGACAGGAAGGCGCCCTTTGGGTAGGCCAAAGATAAGATGGTGCGATCAAGTGGTTGAAGATGTGACCCGGTGTGGAGGGTCTGTGGATCTGGCGGAAGACAGGGTGGCGTGGAAGAGGCTCATAGACGAGGCAAAGAATCGACTGAGATTTGTTACGCCCCGGCAGTAAGTAAGTAAGTTAATGTTATCCATCATAGTGTCCAATTGATAGTTTCTTTTTACCTTTGTTTGATTAAAATGGTACCCATTTTGTTTTCCTTGTGTTGTTGGATTTGTCTCAACAATACTTTTAAGTCAAGGTATCACTTGATGACACAAAATCTTTTAGTCGCCCCAGAATGCATTTTTTAGTGAGAGGGGATTACCTTGAAATTGATGAAAACGTCCTCATATGATGTATTACTTATCCCCAAGAGAGATTTGAATATTCTGAATTATTCAAAAATTAAGGTCTACACCTTTAAAGGAGAAGACTTGGACACACACTGTATAGAGGAAAACTTTATGGTAGAGTTTGATTCACTTTCTTCAGCTGAGAGGGTTCATCTATAAGAGTTAACATCACTTAGTGTTTGGCAATAAGTTAGGTAAGACCAATAATTATAAGACCTGTTATAATTCATCAGTACCTTGTACGAGATAAGTTGAGTTCAGTGGTAAATTGTGTTACACCAAATATACCAGTATGTGTCTTATCTGTACACTAGGTAAATATTCTCTAAAATTACATATCGGGATCCAATAACAAGTGTTTGATGGATTTACTTAAATCTTAACTGAATGGTTGACTGACCAGTTGTCTTTGGCAAGTAAACTATTTGTGGGATAGAGGTGAGTGTTTCCCTATCCCTATTCCCTATTCAAACAAACGTAGATAACAGGGTGCTTGAAGAATTTAGGCAAAATCTTAAGTTTGAGTCATAAAATATGTACCTTTGCCGTTTCTGTATCTCTTTACTTATTGTCTATCTATCTAGTAGTGTTCTACATAAATGTTCTAAAACGTTGTGTATGAACACATAACGTAACTGTGGTGGGATGGATTTTAACTCAATGCGAATATTGAGTTCAGCTACATTTCAATTCCCACAGTGTCTCATTGATATTTAGATTACACTCGTGTTTGTAGTCTAGATGTCTCTGATGTTGAAATAGAAAGACGCTGCACTAAGTGGATGGTGAACTGGAGCAGAACTCAACATTCATTGTGTACGTGTTTTATTATTGATAGTTTTAATAATAAACAATACAAAGATTCATCTCAAGTCATGAATCCCCCTATACCCAGTTCAACATTAAATATAAAATTCAGGGTTTAACCCTCCAACAAATATCATAAATCCATCACGCTTCATTATGTAAACAGTTCGTAATAAAAAGCAATAACGATAGGTGTCATTGTGAATCATTTGTGTCAATATGAAATACAAATAAAATATAAACAAAACAAAATGAATTACTGACAAAAAAAACTGTTAATGAATTCTTAACTAGGAGATTATACTGATAAGCAGATTACAGTATAATTACTTGTTCTAATCTTAGCAGTGTTATCCTGGGAGATGGTGTTATCTGCCTCGTGGTGGGATAATTATTATAATTTACAGTCGCAATATAGATAAATATATATACCAGTGTGCAGATACTCGTCTTTAACGACGTAAAAAGTGTTTCTGCTGAAGTAAACAGCTGAAATTTCTACGAATGATTTATTGCGGTTTGTTTACTGACTCTAACTGGAAATGGGACAATGAAGATAAGGGAGAATGCAAAATACTGAGTGATTCAGATGATGAAACCAAACAATAATTTGTCTAACAAGAAATATATTCTATATAATGTTTTCAACCGTTCCTCTTATACCAAACTAAAATACTTTTTAAATTGTGGTGCAATCGCGGAGAGGCCAGCCACCCAAAAACTGTGAGGAAAATAAAAGAATCTTTTGCCAATTGTATAATTCAACAAATTGCGTTGACAACAAATGGCATAGTACATCTTATGAAGTTTTAGCCTTAAGAATTCAACAAAGACATGAATACTAATTAAGGAGTGTTATAGTTTAATTAGTAACTTCCATCTAACCTTATGATTGAGACGTATCCACAATAGGCGGAGAGACGGGCAGGCTCACAAGTCGAATCAAGATACTTTATGAGGGTCTTGCTTAGTTACTTCCATCTAACCTTATGATTGGAACGTATCCACAATAGGCGGTGAGACGGGCAGGCTCACAAGTCGAATCAAGATACTTTATGAGGGTCTTGCTTAGTTACTTCCATCTAACCTTATGATTGGAACGTATCCACAATAGGCGGTGAGACGGGCAGGCTCACAAGTCGAATCAAGATACTTTATGAGGGTCTTGCTTAGTTACTTCCATCTAACCTTATGATTGAGACGTATCCACAATAGGCGGTGAGACGGGCAGGCTCACAAGTCGAATCAAGATACTTTATGAGGGTCTTGCTTAGTTACTTCCATCTAACCTTATGATTGAGACGTATCCACAATAGGCGGTGAGACGGGCAGGCTCACAAGTCGAATCAAGATACTTTATGAGGGTCTTGCTTAGTTACTTCCATCTAACCTTATGATTGGAACGTATCCACAATAGGCGGTGAGACGGGCAGGCTCACAAGTCGAATCAAGATACTTTATGAGGGTCTTGCTTAGTTACTTCCATCTAACCTTATGATTGGAACGTATCCACAATAGGCGGTGAGACGGGCAGGCTCACAAGTCGAATCAAGATACTTTATGAGGGTCTTGCTTAGTTACTTCCATCTAACCTTATGATTGAGACGTATCCACAATAGGCGGTGAGACGGGCAGGCTCACAAGTCGAATCAAGATACTTTATGAGGGTCTTGCTTAGTTACTTCCATCTAACCTTATGATTGAGACGTATCCACAATAGGCGGTGAGACGGGCAGGCTCACAAGTCGAATCAAGATACTTTATGAGGGTCTTGCTTAGTTACTTCCATCTAACCTTATGATTGAGACGTATCCACAATAGGCGGTGAGACGGGCAGGCTCACAAGTCGAATCAAGATACTTTATGAGGGTCTTGCTTAGTTACTTCCATCTAACCTTATGATTGAGACGTATCCACAATAGGCGGTGAGACGGGCAGGCTCACAAGTCGAATCAAGATACTTTATGAGGGTCTTGCTTAGTTACTTCCATCTAACCTTATGATTGAGACGTATCCACAATAGTAGGCGGTGAGACGGGCAGGCTCACAAGTCGAATCAAGATACTTTATGAGGGTCTTGCTTAGTTACTTCCATCTAACCTTATGATTGAGACGTATCCACAATAGTAGGCGGTGAGACGGGCAGGCTCACAAGTCGAATCAAGATACTTTATGAGGGTCTTGCTTAGTTACTTCCATCTAACCTTATGATTGAGACGTATCCACAATAGTAGGCGGTGAGACGGGCAGGCTCACAAGTCGAATCAAGATACTTTATGAGGGTCTTGCTTAGTTACTTCCATCTAACCTTATGATTGAGACGTATCCACAATAGTAGGCGGTGAGACGGGCAGGCTCACAAGTCGAATCAAGATACTTTATGAGGGTCTTGCTTAGTTACTTCCATCTAACCTTATGATTGAGACGTATCCACAATAGTAGGCGGTGAGACGGGCAGGCTCACAAGTCGAATCAAGATACTTTATGAGGGTCTTGCTTAGTTACTTCCATCTAACCTTATGATTGAGACGTATCCACAATAGTAGGCGGTGAGACGGGCAGGCTCACAAGTCGAATCAAGATACTTTATGAGGGTCTTGCTTAGTTACTTCCATCTAACCTTATGATTGAGACGTATCCACAATAGTAGGCGGTGAGACGGGCAGGCTCACAAGTCGAATCAAGATACTTTATGAGGGTCTTGCTTAGTTACTTCCATCTAACCTTATGATTGAGACGTATCCACAATAGTAGGCGGTGAGACGGGCAGGCTCACAAGTCGAATCAAGATACTTTATGAGGGTCTTGCTTAGTTACTTCCATCTAACCTTATGATTGAGACGTATCCACAATAGTAGGCGGTGAGACGGGCAGGCTCACAAGTCGAATCAAGATACTTTATGAGGGTCTTGCTTAGTTACTTCCATCTAACCTTATGATTGAGACGTATCCACAATAGTAGGCGGTGAGACGGGCAGGCTCACAAGTCGAATCAAGATACTTTATGAGGGTCTTGCTTAGTTACTTCCATCTAACCTTATGATTGGAACGTATCCACAATATAGGCGGTGAGACGGGCAGGCTCACAAGTCGAATCAAGATACTTTATGAGGGTCTTGCTTAGTTACTTCCATCTAACCTTATGATTGAGACGTATCCACAATAGTAGGCGGTGAGACGGGCAGGCTCACAAGTCGAATCAAGATACTTTATGAGGGTCTTGCTTAGTTACTTCCATCTAACCTTATGATTGAGACGTATCCACAATAGTAGGCGGTGAGACGGGCAGGCTCACAAGTCGAATCAAGATACTTTATGAGGGTCTTGCTTAGTTACTTCCATCTAACCTTATGATTGGAACGTATCCACAATAGGCGGTGAGACGGGCAGGCTCACAAGTCGAATCAAGATACTTTATGAGGGTCTTGCTTAGTTACTTCCATCTAACCTTATGATTGGAACGTATCCACAATAGGCGGTGAGACGGGCAGGCTCACAAGTCGAATCAAGATACTTTATGAGGGTCTTGCTTATTTACTTCCATGTAACCTTATGATTGGGAATATAAGTAAATCTGGAAGTGAATTAGATAGTAGATAGGGACGTATAGTTTCCTGACATGCATTTACATATTGAACTGTTTTGAATAAACTTTATTTTATCACCTCACTAAGTCTAACTTTTAACTGATGCTTGCATCCATTGATTTGTATCGATTCTCCAATTTGCAGTGAAGTGTACAGGTTAGTCCATGTTGTGAGTATTAATCACTTTTCATGATTATTATGTTTCATGGCACATACAGCACATAAATAGGTTATTGAATTTAAGCACTCTCAATGAAAGATTAATTAAGTTGATGTAGGTCCTTGATCTAGTAAGATAATTATCACAAGATTGTAATTAATCTACCGGTAACTAATTTGATTACATAGTGTATGTAATTCACTTGGATTTCTTTTCGAAACGTTAATATCTACTCAAGATATACTGTTTACATTTAATCTCAAAAGATTTATTACATTGAAATCATCTTAGCAAGGCTATTTAAACTAAAAAAATCTTAGTCCCAGATATAGGGACAGTATCATGTTTATATATGTGATTTCTGTAGTTTATATTTACATTTAATATAAGCTAATCAAGGTCCAATAGGCGTCTTATCAATAACTAACTCGTGTGTTTTACAAATAACTTTAGAATATAATTATTGAAAATTTCTGCTCTTAAGATGTGTACTTGCTTGGCCTTTGATGGTAATTCATATCAAGAAATATCATATTGTTAAAATAAAATAACACTATATCTTGCTGTGGTTACATACAATCAATCTACAGTTATCATATTGTGGACAGGAAATAGCACTGTATCTCTTCGGAAACACTATTGCCAACATTACCATCTTAGAACTTTGCTATCCACCAGTAATTCATTTATCCACATATGAATTTAATTTATTTAACTGTATGGAGAGCCAGTGGTTGTTCAATCTAAGGCATGGACTTTGGTTCCGAGTTAGGCAGTGCATTTTCAAATACTGTCTGTGGTAGTTTCAAATTTTACCAGCCCTGCACTGTACCGACTCTGCTTCTTATTCTGTTTTATATATCCTCACTCAGGCCAGTGGACCATGAAGACGATCAGAATTGGCTAAAAAGGAGATAGGCCTGTTCTTTTTCTAAAAGTATTACATCAAAACTCTAAAACCAAACAACAAATTTTGTGTCATCACTCAAATTCAAGACTGTTGTGGCTTTCTCGCATCCATCACGGTGTAGGCAAAGGTTAGTATGTGATGAACCTCTTGATCTCATCGAGAAATGGCAGGACCCAATCAGTCATATTTTTATTCCTTTCAAACAATTTTACATTGCATTTGCAAACGTCAATAAATAAAGCTAAAAATCCTGCAGTTTGCTACTCTAAAATTCATTCATTGCTCGCATACATACATTAAATTACATTCTCTCTCTCATTCATACATCGCTTCAGTATCGGTACTAAGTTACGAAAAATTAGTGGTCCCAGCGGCGTAACATGAACTCATCTACAGAGTAAAACACTTCAGACACTAAAAGGTCCTTTAATCGAGCTTTAAACAGGGTTGGGTTGTTGACATTTTTTTATGCTCTCAGGGAGATTATTAATTAATCTGACACCAGCTTTTGAAGGAAGTTGTTCAAATGCCAGTGTTCTATGATATTGCATCCTGTAGCTGTACCCACCTCTAGTATCACACCTGTGGACGTCCCTGCCCCGCACTAACTCACATCGGAATCGGCAATACAGAGCAACATCCAAGATATAGAGGCACGGTAAAATCGGAAAAACATGGTCTCTGAAAGGATCGCGGCACGAATCTCTTGGATTCAATTTGCACACGATTCTAATGACTTTTTTCTGGCCTCACACTGTTTTATGGCCTCATGATCAATTAATGAGGTCGAAATAATATAATATATTTATTTAGAAGCACAGCCGGTTTGAACACGTTTAATTATTTTCATTCATATTATATGGAATGGCTCAACTGAAAATCTTACATGTTTTCAAACCTCACTTTAATTCTCTAAGACGTATGGTCATGAGTAAAGTTATGCATGTCCAAAAATGGGTACACCTTCACGGTTAGCATAACATCAGTGGCGCTCAAAATCCCATGTTGGATTGTGCTTCACGTGGCATCATGCAATCCAATCTTATTGGTCTTGTACTTTCTTTGCAAGAATACTGTGGCTTCGCCAAAGTTGGATTAGTTATTGAGACGTTCTGAACTAAAAATAAGTCTAAGAAACGCTTGACATAAATCTTTATTTATTTATTCACGCCACTCCCCTGATTTATTCTCGTCGGATTTCTAATGGACCAAGGTAGTTATAGGAACGTAGATTTCGTGCATCCACTTCTAATAAGGTCTGCAATCTTTACTCTTCTGATATTCTTCGTGGTTGAAACTCAAGTGGTATGGTTCATATCCTCCGCTTGGTAATAATACTCGTGGGAAAGTGCCTCGTTTTTTGATACATGCCTATCTCAGAAGTAAATACTGCCGATATTCAGGTCATCAAACTTATGTATAAAGTCTGCAAGTGTCTAACCACTTATCAGGACTGAGACTATTCAACTTCACTGTGCTTTATAAGAAAACTGAACACTCCTACATCCCTCTAGAATCAGATATATATTATAAATGATATAAAATTGTGAAATGTATTTACACCCATACCTGTCCGAAACTAACTCTATATCTCCTTTCTCAACTCATCTATAATGCCAAAACCCCCGGCATTGCAGCAGCGTATTTGGCAGTAATGGCAGATATGAATTTGCACATTCTGGAGCAATACTCAATGTGAACTTCACCAAAGCAGAACCTTCAAGTATGCGACCTAGTTTTGTTTTGACCACGCTTCCTCTCCACCTCATCAGCTGAGTCAACCGGTGCATTCGTGTGGTAAATGTGTCATCCAAAGTGTTTCATTTAGTTCACCAGACCTGTTGTGAAGATGTTTCCTCTTTCCATACAATATATCCGTTGATTCTAGTGACATCCAAACTGTTTTATGTGATGTTTGAGATTTCATGTGTGTATTTTTTGTGTAAGTGCGGGAACACTCCAAGAAAGTGAAGTACGTTGTGTTCAGAATTCATAGGTTAAGCATTAAAGTAATTTAATGTTATTATTTCAATTTATTAAGTATTAAATACATTTTCTTAATTCACTTCACTCACTACTAATTATAATCATTTATTACTTTTCACTGAACACTCAAAACAACTGTGGCGCAATATTTTATAGCGGAAGCAGATTAGCCAAATTAAACCCTTTCACTTTTCTAACTCTCTCACACAAAATAGCGGGTTAACAATTTACGTCATTCATGATCTTATCAATTACTCATACGTTTTGTCATGTACTGTTGCCACCATATTAATAACAAGGTTGTTAGGCACTCTATGCAAAAATCGTTTCAGAGCAATACTTTTGTTCGTACCCAACGAACGATATCAATGCTATGTTATGGTATCTTGGGTGGATATCTGAGATTGACAATTGCAATGTACGACAATAATTGATCAGCCCACATCATCAATATACATCTTGGTTAACATAAACTCAACCACTATTTAATGAAGGAATAAAAAGATTTTTGAACTTGTAAAGAAGTGAGGTAGCTTGTACCTAATATATTATGTACAATGTCTATAGATATGAAAATATTTTATCATACCTAATAAAATTTGGTTTATCCAAAATTTTATGAAAAGAATCAAAAGTAATTAGAATGTGCCTAGAAATTGATTAAGCAAGGGAGATAAAGTGTGATCAGCTGATTAAATAAGAGTAAATACTAGTTGATCAGGTTCGATATGGTAGTTCCCTTAAGATTTAAATATTTTATCAACATTTCATTAAATATTTTCATGTGGGTATATTTCTTAATGGGTATGCTTTTATCACTGGATTGATAATAGTGACTAGGTTTCATTTCGTTATGCAAAGCTCTTTCTGCTGAAACATGCCGTAACATAACAGGTTATGTAAATATTTATAATTAGTTGGAGTTATATGGATGTTGATTTATCCTTGAATTAATTTATCAGGCTAATAACATAAAATTATTTAGAGTACAAATGGGAAACTTTATTTTTTCGTGTTGTTTAGGCATACAAAGGATGATTTCTCTTCTTTGCAAAGTGTGAATTAAATAAAATCGGGCCATCTCCTTCCATAAAGTTTTAATTCATTACAGGAATATTATAAATGAATGTGCGACTGTACTTACGGCTACAAACTTTTCATATACGGCCTCCTGGAAAGACGCCGTACAGGCGAGGCCCGCGTTGCCGCTCTGACAAGGTGTAACGTATGAATACTGTACTTACGGCCACATACTCTTCATAGACGGCCTCCTGGAAAGACGCCGTACAGGCGAGGCCCGCGTTGCCGCTCTGACAAGGTGTAACGTATGAATACTGTACTCATGGCCACATACTCTTCTAGCCGGCCTCCTGGAAAGACGCCGTACAGGCGAGGCCCGCGTTGCCGCTCTGACAAGGTGTAACGTATGAATACTGTACTCATGGCCACATACTCTTCTAGCCGGCCTCCTGGAAAGACGCCGTACAGGCGAGGCCCGCGTTACCGCTCTGACAAGGTGTAACGTATGAATACTGTACTTACGGCCACATACTCTTCTAGCCGGCCTCCTGGAAAGACGCCGTACAGGCGAGGCCCGCGTTGCCGCTCTGACAAGGTGTAACGTATGAATACTGTACTTACGGCCACATACTCTTCATAGACGGCCTCCTGGAAAGACGCCGTACAGGCGAGGCCCGCGTTGCCGCTCTGACAAGGTGTAACGTATGAATACTGTACTCATGGCCACATACTCTTCTAGCCGGCCTCCTGGAAAGACGCCGTACAGGCGAGGCCCGCGTTACCGCTCTGACAAGGTGTAACGTATGAATACTGTACTTACGGCCACATACTCTTCTAGCCGGCCTCCTGGAAAGACGCCGTACAGGCGAGGCCCGCGTTACCGCTCTGACAAGGTGTAACGTATGAATACTGTACTTACGGCCACATACTCTTCTAGCCGGCCTCCTGGAAAGACGCCGTACAGGCGAGGCCCGCGTTGCCGCTCTGACAGCAAGGTGAGGATCACACATTCTGTGATGAGTGTCTCTAAGGCCCTGTTTCTGTTCACTTGGCCGTAGAACCTCACCAGGACCCTGCGGGGCTCTGCCTCAGTGACGGGAATGTGCTCTGGTAACTCGCAGCAGTACAACAGGTTGCTCAGTCCCCCACTAGAACAAGGACGAGAACAGGACATTGAAGTTGAAGTGGCTCGTTATTACTACACAATAGAAGGAACAGAATGTCTTGTACCTCTGTAATCATGCAGCATGCATGAATAGTCACATAGTTCGGTGTTATGAAATCCAGTATTTGCATCGCAGTCTGACATTTTGTATTCAAACAAAGTCAATAATAATAAAAATTGGATGAATATTTCTTGACTGTTCCTTTACAGTTATTTTATTCTGTTATAATTCTTTGTTATATAGAATCTACCAAGTGTATAATAGTATCACAAGTGGTTATTCTTGTTTATGACGTTTTCCCAAATAAGTAAAACACGTTGTTTTAATAATAGCCTGTTGAAAGAATGAAAGAAAGAAGTGTCGTATTTTTCAAGCCAAGTACCTTTAATTAGTCAAACAATTACAGCAATCTAGTCGTTCCAGTAATCGGTTTGTGAGTCAGTGTGTCTGACCTATTAACGAGTGTAAT
The DNA here is from genome assembly GCF_021130785.1 of Homalodisca vitripennis. Classification (NCBI taxonomy): domain Eukaryota; kingdom Metazoa; phylum Arthropoda; class Insecta; order Hemiptera; family Cicadellidae; genus Homalodisca; species Homalodisca vitripennis. The sequence continues at coordinate 26,575,791 of NC_060215.1, forward strand.
TAAACACCCCGGGGTCAATGTGGCATTTTATTTGAAGCTATAGCCTCTCCATTTATAACAGCTACACCATAGTCTGGAGACCAAGGCCGGTAAACGTGGTGATGAGAAAAAGGTAAGGCTGTTTCTCAAAGTCAAAAAGGGTATCCTCTATTCATTAATGACCTTGATTATGCTGGAACCAAGGTTATTACTGCAATTAGAGATTTTGATAGAGATCTTAATTCTCATTTCCACGATGTAACAATCATATTTTTAAAAAGCAATACGATTATTCAGTGTAGAGTTTGACACATTGGTCGTTATGGATACTACAAATACCGGCATTCACTTGCTCTTAACTTATATCTCGATCCTTAAATTGATCTTAACCGGCATAACTTCATGACATGTTACAACAGTATCTTGATTGCTGGTGTTATTGCACACTCCGAATGCAAGAACTAAAGCATGGCGACCAACGCCCACACGAAGGCCATGCGTTAAACTGCAATAAAACGTGGGTGCTTATCGTGTGACCAAACACTAAACTACTTCATAACTACAGTGAAACACAATTTGTATATATGGGACGTGTTACAAGATACGTACTACGTGAAATGTGAACACTGCTTTGTAAGATATAAAGAATGTTTGTGTACGTAAATGTATACAGATTTCGGAAACACAATTACCGAAATTATTTTTGAAGACCGATACAGAAAGATTAATTTCCGAAAGCTTTATATTTGTCCAGTAGAACAGTTCTGGGAACAGGAAAACACTGGAATTATCGTTCACAACAAAAAATATGTATGGCCTATGGTGACAAAACATCTTACTTCTCTTCGAGCAACTAAATTCAATTCTAGTAGCTAGGATATAACTGAAAACTTGGATCGAATGGTCTTTTCTTCTGTTTAATATTTGAAGGTAACAGCTAGTGAACGAACAATCGCATTGAACGAAATAAAAAAGGTATTACGTCTTTAATTCATATTTTCCAATAAAAACAATCTTTCAAGTAATGCAGTCAATCATTCTCTATTTTACACCCAAAACCATAAGATCGGTCTTTGCGATCGTGCTCATCCACTCTAGGAAGAGAGAACTTGGTGTGAACAGCACTCATCATTTCGATGAATTCATGTAGGATCAGTCTGGATGGGAATTCAATGCAGTCCTAACTGAAGGAAATGCGTAGCATAGAGATTGATTCAGTGCGTGTACTTCTTCAGATTGATTCAGCACTAATGAATTCATAACATTGTAGAATACCAATTAAGAACAGTATACGCTATTCAAATCTCATGTCATTCCTAAATTAATCAAATTCAATATCGAGATACCAGTGCAAAAAAGTTGCAGACTGTATAAATTATACATGGTTGTCTCGCTAGTATCAACCGGTTGGAGTGGTAAAAAGTAACCGTGATTTCTCCATCCTCCATTGTGGTGAATGCTAAGGGTATACATCCTATATGAACATGATACTTTATACTTGAACGCCCTTACCCAACTAACCTGCATTGTTGGGAATGCATATATTCGTAGAGAGAGACCTGGTCTAGAAAAACCAAATGCAGAATCGTAACTAGCGAACGTTTTTTCTTTTGAGCCTATACCCTGAAGTCCCAATACCGTTAGTCTGAGATACTCTCACCTGGTGTATGAAATCTTAGTTTGGAGAGTTGTGCCTCAAAGTATTTTGTAGGCATATTAAGACTTAGAAAGAAATAAGTTAGTCATTTAAAATTTTTATTTTAGAGAGTCGTTTAGGAGTCATTAGAAGACTTGGGTTGTTACCTTCGCCATGACTTTATATACTTGAGGGGATCTTGTACTGTAAAACAAACTGCGCTGTGGCGTAGGGCAAGGATATTCGCCAGTATGCCACTAGGAACAGGGGGCCACCAGCAACATAAATCAGCAGCTTCTGGAGCTCTAGTTTCACAGGTTGGCTGGAGCTGTTAGTTGGAAAGCAATGGTCTGAAGACTTGGGTTGCTACCTTCGCCATGTCTCTATATACTTGAAGGGATCTTGTACTGTAAAGCAAACTGCGCTGTGGCGTAGGGCAAGAATATTCTCCAGTATGCCACTAGGAACAGGGGGCCACCAGCAACATAAATCAGCAGCTTCTGGAGCTCTAGTTTCACAGGTTGGCTGGAGCTGTTAGTTGGAAAGCAATGGTCTGAAGACTTGGGTTGCTACCTTCGCCATGTCTCTATATACTTGAAGGGATCTTGTACTGTAAAGCAAACTGCGCTGTGGCGTAGGGCAAGAATATTCTCCAGTATGCCACTAGGAACAGGTAGTCCAGCAACTTCTGAACTCTAGTTTCACGGTTGGCTGGAGCTGTTAGTTGGAAAAAAATGGTCTGATGTCAAGAGCAATGAAATAATGTTTGATGAAACAATGTATGAGTGTGTAAGATAGAGAAAATGTTAAAGATAGGCGCATTTTATGCACTGTAGGAATGAATCTACGGCAATAATAAAAGAAATCTTTACATCCTCTTACGTCAAAATTACTGTATTAGAGAAACCCCTTTCGGAATTATATGCTCAGAGAAATCCCAGCGTCCTATCTTATTGAAAATAACGACTTTTAGTATCAAAATAGAGAAACTATGCTCCTACATTTAATATTAAAGTGTGGAATCGTGTGTAACAATTCCAAGTAGGCTGTGCTAGCAAGTTTGTACAGCCTGCTGTGTAACATGCACGAGCTTCAACGTCAATAACTCTGCTGCATACAATGAGTTAGTTTAGTATACAAAAAAATATAAATTATGTTGAGATTAGGCTCGCAAGTATAAACTTGCTTATGTTCAGTTTTCAATGTATCGGAGTGCAAATGTTTGTTCAAAATGGTGTGAATGTTCTGGTATGGCGCGAAGACGTTCAGCGATTTTTTCGTTTTTTAATAAACAAATAAAGAGTTCCAAACAAGACATAGCAAGAATGAGAAGAAATCAATTTTTACCTGATTTTGTGAAATATCAAGTCGGAGAGTTGTATGGTGCGCCACGAGCCTGGCAGAAACTCTCTGCAGAAGCGGAAGGCAATCTCACTGATTTGACTCTCTGCACAACTCGCTGGAGAACCGACATCCTTGTCACTATGCCTCGACGACACTGCTATTATTTCTTTAGTAGCCACGGTTAACATTCTAAAACATTGACACATTGCAGGATTCGTGTCACTCGGAATAAATTACTAACATTAATAAGCTAATATGTTAGCACAGGGCTCTCCATGAAGAACAGAACAGAAAGAAATTTGAGTTTTTAAAATCATGCATTACTGAATAAAAATAAATCTTGTTATTTAAATAACACATGTTAGACAAAATAGTACTAGTAATGGTCTAGTTACATTTTGACAGGAACTAAAAACTAACAATGTAAAAATATATTCACTAAATAAATTATAGTATCTGTTATAATAGGAATTCAAACATTAGGTTACACAAACAAATTATTGTTATAAAATAAAATTTCTTAAAAACAAACAGCACTTTCAGAGAACTCTTTCCAAATGTAGTTCTTTCCTAATAATGGAAATGTGGTTCTATGTGAATTTCGGACACACTAGAAACACTAATTACCACGATATATCACTTTTGAAGGCGATATATATATATATATATATATTTAAAGTCAGGGTTTGCAACCAACCTCTACTTTTTTCACCATTTAAATGAAGAAAATATGACAGGTTTTTAGTCTGTAATAGTGGAGATGTTAATACCAAAAAGCAGAAAATATAGATGACTCGATTAACCATTATTCTTGCAAATTTCGTTGTTTATCATATCCTCTAGGAATGCGAGAATGAAAGTAAAAACATTTCTCAATAAAGTTGAATCAAGAATCCACTTTTAAATAATCATTGTTCCTCCACACCCTCAAATAAACGAGCATATAACCAAGAATTGGAAATAATTTAAAAGATCTTGACGGTAAGAAAATTAAATTAATGGGAATTAAATTAATCTTGAAAATCACCATTTAAATGTTTAAAGAACTGGGCAGTATTTTTTTTATTTGTAGCTGTGTCCATTTTAGACGGTTTCAAAATAAAAATGTATATTGTAAGGAGAGTTCACTTTTAAGACACTTTGACAGCACAAAATGGAGCAAAACAAGTATCAGCAAATAATTCGTTTTGGGTTGAATCACGCTTTGATTCACACCATCATCTTCACTCACTACAAATTCAAAATTGAATCTATTGTTCAGTAAGAAGCTGCCGCACACAAAATATTAATGATAGTGATTTATTTCTTCTCTTTTAAATCATACGGCTTGGATATCCTGTATTCGTAGATGACATTGTTCTTTAGTGTCTTAAGTTACCTATATAGAACTCGGTCGATATATAATATGTGATTTAACTGTTAGAAAATGTATTAATTGTGTAGTTAATCTAGCAATCTAGCATATATTTTGTTTAGGCGGTACGGGAATGGTCAAGCCGTAGTGTTTACTTTGCTATAACCATTTATCATCCGATCAAAATATATGATAATTTTTGTAATGGGAGTTTAATCTTTTTTTAAAAAGTCCTACGACAATGTAAAGATATGATTTCATCTTGTTATTATATTTCGCTCATTTCTCTAATTTCGAATTTCGAGGTGGTGCAATCCATTTTTGTTATGAATCATTTTTAAAGTTGATTAAAAGCCCTTTAAGATACCATTTTTGAAGACAGGAAATACAGGAACAATGGTTTTTAATTATTGCATGAGAAATGGTAAGAATTAGACGCAAACCTCTGGAAATTCTTACAATCAAGCACATAGAAAAACTGTTGAAGAAAAGGACATACACTTTTAAAGCATGCACTTCAAAAGTAGCTGAAGGGAGTAAAATGATTTTCCTGTGTAAACAAAACTAATTTTCATTAGAAAAATTATTGAATACGTGTAATTTTCTTAAGTACTACCCAATTTAAAATATAATTTCTTTAAGTCGTAAATGAAAAAGATATAATACTCTCGGAAAGTTACAGCTCATGCACTTACTCTAGTAATTTCACATTTTTAATTGTTTGACCTTTTATTGGGCCTGATTAAAAAGTTGCCATAATCTCTTACTTTAAATGCCTGTAATGCCTCGTGGACTGCTATACAAATGTTTTCCTATTATTTATATTTTCCAGGAAGTTATTTCAAAGAGCTACGCCTTTAGTACAAAACATTCTACAACCAAAAGTCGGTATTAAACACTTGCTATTGCCCCAAAACTAACCTCAATTTTATAACACATACGTTGGAATACTTACTTACATATGTCTACTTTTGTTGTAGTCTTCTTTCATAATGTAGAATGAATATTTTCAGGTCTTTCAAGCTTTTCTTATAAATAAACTGGCAACATAATTTGTGATATTCTTAACACGAAATGCCTGCTCTGGCCCTCCGACGCTGTCTCCAACAATTTCGATTGATTTAGTTGGGAAATTGAAAGCTCGATTTCGATTGTCTGTTAATTAAGAATCGGGATCTTAATAAGGCGTCTAAGACCGAAATACTAAATGAGGAAAAAGTAGTATCAGTTATGTAATTGACTTTACGTAAAAACCAAGTTTTCAGTGGTTTGGTAAAGGTAGTTGAGCTACAATGGTTTTCACTGCAGTTAAATTACTAAACAATCCTAACCAAATAACCTGTGAACCTTGGTACAATAAAACGTCCATATGCTTTATGAATCTTAAATGTAAGAACTAATAGAATAAAGATATCAGTAATTACCTCCAAGTAGAACTGTCAATATCATGTATAATTGTTTTGCTGTCGGTGCGAAGTACGAAAGCTGCGATGAAAGGTGCACAGCTGTTGTATGTGATTCGAGGTAACAGGGTGGATTGGTTGCAATCAATAGACTAGCGGCGCACGCCACTTTACTAAGGATATAACCTTATTCCACAGCCTGTCTTATCTACAGACCTACCTTGTTGTTATCATAGAGGCATTATCACTGGCTTCAATGGAAGGGCACGCCGTCGACTCTATTGCATAATACTAATCATTATACTGTGTATAGTTTTAGTACCGTGAATCAGTAAACACCTGAACAATATGTATAGTACACTACGTCGTTGTCGGTGGTTATACAACGTGGACAGGGCCGGCATGACTGGGGGTGCGTTCTGTGAAGGGGGATGAGGAGTTGAAAAAAAAATGATAAAGAGAAAGTAATAATAAGAAGAAAAATAGTAATGAAATTACTGGATTTTAATGTATTTTATAAAATCTAAGTATAACATCTTTCCTACGCTCTAGATTACCGATTTAATCCATAAATTGTAATGTTATAAGATTTTACACCTGAAAAAGAGAACAGATGTCAGTTTTCGAAACGTCGTGTTTCTGTTATATCATAACAATGGCAAGTGTCCGTAATCGGACCATACTTACAAATCCATCGTTAATAATGAACGTTTAACAAAGAAAATGCATTGTTCAAACTGGTTTGAGACAATAGTTCATAATTGCAGGAGGTCCAGGATGTGTGTGGGTTAATTGAACTTTTACTCTCGCTGGTTACTTTTAAAAATGTATAGCCATTGATTTTTATGACACGAAAAAGATGAAACGGCAAATCATTATTTTTCATGAGTGGCGAACTAACTAAACATTATTAAATTAACTACATGAGCTGTTCATTTAATATTGAAATAGGTTTGGGAATTATATTGCCCTAGGTAGGACATTGGCGTAACACCACGCCAGGGTTGCCACCAGCAGGGGAAAAAGCGGGAATTTAAATCACTGGAGAAAACTGGAAATAAGCCGGAAATTTCGTTGTAGAACCAGGAAAGCCCGACTTGTCTATGTCACAGAGTTTAAATTAAGATGTGTTTAGTTTAATTGATCTTATGTAACGCTTGCAAGAATGTCAGAAAAGTGATAAGTTAAGGAGGAAAGAGTTTAATTTATTAATAATGTACAATATCAAACATACTATATATACACACAGCGCACACTACAATTTTTGTTATTTTTGACCATTTAATTATAATTAACAAACAACTAATACGTTTTTCTGAAATCATACTTTAAGTCCTCCAAAATCAAATGTTGGTGTCAAAATTTCAAAATTGTTTCCGAGGAGGACTCTCAGATCCCCCACTCGATTTCAAGGGTGGGGGGGGGGGGTTATTGTTTCACACACCCTGTACCCCCGGTACGTCAACCGCTACTCTCCTCACCCCAAAGTGGCACCCCTAATCCACCCCCGGCTTATTGAGATACAATGCCAGTAAATTTTCTTTTATTGGCAGGAGAAATTTCTTTGTATAAATTGAACCTACATGTAAAGTAGCAATCTGTTAGTATTAAGGTAGAAAGGTTACAGATATTCCAGGATTGCATCTAGCGATTTGATGACACCTGCAAATTACAAATTGTTATATTGTACATTTTCTATACCAGTGAACATAACTCTGACACATCTAGATTGAGAGGTTGTTTGGACCTTCATAGTTTATAAAGTATCTTAATTTTACATAAAAAAATAATGTTTAAGGACATTTTCTTGTAGGTGACTTAAAAAATTCAATATATTAAATTTAAACGCAAATTTTCAGAACAAGATTCAGTTTGTACAACTTTTTAAGACCTATTGGATTATAAATAGTTGCATATTTAGGAACAAAACTAAAACGATTGTAGAAAATGGTGTATTAATCATTAAAGCACGATTTTGGGGGGAAAATCTAAAACAAACATAAAGTAGAACATACTTGTCTGCAAATTCAATACCAATGACTATTTTCATGATGAAGTTCATTCTGTGTTTGATTAAAAGTACAATGCTGTTTGGTTGGCTATTGGTAAACTGGCAACTATGGCCATTATACCATTAAACTGTCGATCTGCGTATGTAACGAATGTAAAAATTATAGATTTATTCGGTATGACTTTTGCCACATAATTGTATTAATGTGACCGGAAATAAAAGGCTTGACTTTGAATTTTATGTTCCATATTTCCACAAAAATTTGAGATTTAATTAAAACTGTAATAAATATTTCCAAGAGGAGTCTATAATGATTTGGTAATCCATGCTTTGACGAGCCGCTCTTATGCTGGGAAGCATTATGAATCTAGTCAACTAACCTTCATGACATTCTTTCTCCTGAGGGGCAGAGTTACGCAACAGTTACATGATTGCGCACAAAACAGTTCAATAACTCAAAGAGGTTTAAATCACAGGACTGCTTAAAAAACGTTACGAATAATTCATAATAAATAAAACAATTTTTAATCAAATCACATATAAATAATTGGAAAAATACAGTGTCAGTTGCTTTTTTGATTAATAACAGAAGCTATCCAAGGAATGAACTTGGCCGTGTCCGTAAACACAATGTACTGGCTGAGATCACAGGCGAGGGTGGTCGCGTTCAGCAAGGATAGGCTGACCAGCCCCCGCAGTTGCCATCTTGTGACATTTAGGCTGTCCTTGACGGGCAGCATCAGTCCTCCTCCACTGTCTCCATTGCAGGGCCCCACACCTGAAACACGCACTAAAGTGTGTATACACAAGTTCCAAGTTCAGAAGTCTAGACTGATGGTATCCTGAAGAATGGATGTGACCAGCCCCCGCAGTTACCATCTTGTGACATTTAGGCTGTCCTTGACGGGCAGCATCAGTCCTCCTCCACTGTCTCCATTGCCGGGCCCCACACCTGACACACGCACTAAAGTGTGTATACACAAGTTCCATGTTCAGAAGTCTAGACTGATGGTGTCCTGAAGAATGGATGTGACCAGACCCCGCAGTTGCCATCTTGTGACAATTAGGCTGTCCTTGACGGGCAGCATCAGTCTTCCTCCACTGTCTCCATTGCAGGGCCCCACACCTGACACACGCACTAAAGTGTGTATACGCAAGTTCCAAGTTCAGAAGTCTAGACTGATGGTGTCCTGAAAATGGATGTGACCAGACCCCGCAGTTGCCATCTTGTGACATTTAGGCTGTCCTTGACGGGCAGCATCAGTCCTCCTCCACTGTCTCCATTGCAGGGCCCCACACCTGAAACACGCACTAAAGTGTGTATACACAAGTTCCAAGTTCAGAAGTCTAGACTGGTAGTGTTCTGAAAAGAAAGGGTGGCCAGCTTCCCTAGCTGCCATCTTGTGAATTTTGCGAATTCAGTTGCTCTGTGGCCAAACTGCAATAGTCATGTCCTACTTTTTCCCACACTGTAGAATATGACCTTTATCAGTTCCATCCATTAACTCCACTGCAGATCACCTCTGACACATGTACCTAGTATGTATACAAAAGTTCCACATTGAGAGATGTAGAGTGGTTGGACTCAGCAGTAACAAGTTGAACAGCCTGAGTAGACGTGATATAGTGATCCTCTCCTAATGTCTCCATTGCAAGACCAAACACTTGAAATCAAGCAATCATTGTACATGAAATATACAAATGAATACTCAGTAAACACAACAAATATAACATTCGATCCAATTTTAATTTTTCCTTTATCTATTAAAATTAATCTGTATTGCTCTCAATTTTTTTTTATATTTTAATTTACTAAGTTTACTTAGACAACCATAAATTGTTTCAGTACATCTTTTACCTGCAGAATTAGCTTGAAGAAAAATTAAATGTAACTGTGCAAAAAGTGTGTGTGTGTGTGTGTTTTTTTTTCAAAAGACAACATTTTTATTTTGATACAGTTGAACAGGCCTGGAAATTAAAGGGTATTGCAATTTGATCTCTTTGTGATTCTTAACTTTCGCATTGAATGTTTCTAATTCTGCAAATAAGCATTTTAGAAAAAATTTCAAGTCACTATTTAAAAAAAGCTTCTGCAATGCACATATACGTAATTCATCTAAGCTAAATATATGTGAATGTTGAGTTTAGCTCCAGTTCACCTTCCTCTTAGTGCAGCGTCTTGAATCAGACGCTTTCATGTCATCATTTCATATCATATTATCGTTTTGGTATCAGAGGCACCTAGGCTACAAAATATAGTGTAATATAGGTGAAACTGTATTTTGTAGTCTATTTGTCTATGGTTTCAAAAAGATGTAAATAGTTTATTTTGAACTTTTTCGTCGCCGAATGTTTTTGGATCTCTTCTGACAAACATGACTCCAGGTTTTAATCAGTATAGAAGTAAACTGTATTGTCAAAACCTTTTTTAGTTCAAGGAAACTATACAGTACTAATATGCGACTGGTGATAAAAAAGGCAGTTGACCTCTTTTGAACGAGTAAGTTCTTGCTGTAACCAGAATCTTTAAACACAATTTAAGTGTTACATTTTATTTTAACAAAAATAAATGTTTTGATTTACCATCCTTGGCTCCAGCACAGAGTGTTGTTGAAGAGGTCAGGAAGAAGAACTCTGAATGGCTACCCACGCATTCTTCTGTGGAAACTATCGGTATCTCCAGGAGCCTTGGAGTCGGAGACATCTTGTTGCCGAGGTTGTCTTTGCCCCAGCCTACAACCTAGAAGGGGCCAACAACCTTATAACTTATCTCAACATTAGGAAGAAGCCCTCTACATGTACCTAGTAGATAGAAACTACCTGCTTGGGAGACTTTCAAACAATAGCAATATCGATTTTATAGCGAACGTCATATTAATTTAATTACATTATTTCTTATATTTATTTGTAAACTAATTATTTGTAATCAATTGTTGTTAGAAGTCAATTAAATACTATTATACAGAGGTTATTTAAAGATGTTGATTAGGCAAAATTAAGAACTCTTCCTTAGAAATTGCGTTAAATGTATGTGGAGCAAAACGATCACTATGTATTATTATCCTCCCAAAGTACGACATTGTTAATCTAATTGAATTTGTTCTTAAAATTTGTTTCTGATATTTATATCACAATTAATTACACAGGGCGTTAATAAAGTCCCGCAAGGGCTTGATAATTCTAGAACGATTACAGGTAAAGAAATAAAACTGGGATGGCCCGTAAGGAGTCAGAAGGAAATCTTAAATGAGAGCATAGGTTGAGTAGTACATAAAAGCCTCAAAAGCTTCAATCTTTAATACATTTGCTGGTTCAAACCTTTAAACATTTACTATCTAGGTCTTGTCCTTGATGGTTTAATATTTTTGTCTTGGCTCAATTTGTGAAAGTTAAACTTATTAAATGAATAATGGACTTAAGAAATAGTTTTTAAGGTAGTGACTCTTCACATCCAATGGAGGATAATCTATAAGGAGTTCGGCAAATCAAATTTAACGTAAGCACAGCTCAAGATGTACATAATTTTAAAGGTGTTGTTTAGCAAAGATGAATACAGCAAACCTCACTTAAAAAGGCGAATACAGTAAAAATGGCAAATGTTCAACGTTTTTACTGAATAAGTGATGTTTACTTACCAAATATTTCTAGCGTAAATGTTGCGTTGTGAATTTGTTATTTGACAGTTGGAAATACATACATAAAAACTATTTTCAGAATTTAGCAGGGCAACTGGAGGAATCAATTGACGTTCTTGCACCATTCTTTGCCTCAGTTCGTTTAAGTTATGAGTATTTGTTTTGTAGACATTGTCCTTAAGGTAAACCCAATCAAAATAGTATAATGGAGACAAATGTGATGATCGTGTTGGTCACTTACAATACCCCGCCTATCGATCCACCGTTGTGGAGAAACGTTGTTGAAGTATTCCCTTACTTCAACGCCTTAGTGAAGTGGTGCTCCGTTCTGTTGTAACCGGATGTTCTGAAATGTTCTCCAAAGATGTTAAGAAGTACTGGTACAGTATCATTTTGGAGCATATGTAAGTACGATTCTGCATTTAAACTGCCTTCTATAAATACAGGACCTACCAACTGGATACCTATCACGCCAAGCCAGACTTTATATTGTGTAACTGATAATAGGTTTTTCCCTCTATAATTCTTCTCTGCTAAACAACCCATTTTAAAATTATGCACATCTTGAGCTATGCTTACGTTAAATTGTTTTGCCAAACGCGTTATAGACCATCCTCCATTGATGTGAAGAGTCACTAACCCTAAAGACTATTTTTTAAGTCCAGTATTAGTTTACTTTTCACAACCTGAGCCAAGACCAAGATATTAAACCATCTAGAACAGGACCTTCATTGAAAATGTATTAAACTTTGAACCAGGGTTGTCTTTTAAAGAGTGAATCTTTTGAGGTCGGATTTGCGGCATTGTACTCTACTAATAAGGACCTTTAATTTGATGTACTACTCGACCTATGCTCTCGTTGAAGATTTCCTTCTGACTCCTTGCAGGCCACCCCCTGACATATCAAAAAGTAGATTTACGGGTGCAGTAATGATGTACCAAGTTTTATTGCTTTAACTGTAATCGTTCGGGAATTATCAAGCCCGTGCGGGACTTTATTAACATCCTATATGTTCAAAGTGACACGACTTTGATTTCATCGTGGAATATATCCATTTTTATAATGGACTTAAGTTTACATTCGAAGACAAATCTCTTAAAAAAAGTCCTTCTTCTTCACCATTCTGGAATTAAGTATGTATGTGTGTGTTTGTGTTTAATTTCTGTGTATGTGCGTTGTGTGTTTTTATGTTTGTTTGACTGTGTGTTAAATTTATTATAAAATGAACTTTATTTTAGGAAGGATGAATGTTATAAATACACTTCACTTGGGTTGTTAATTGTTCATTACTCCACTCACTTGTCATGTATTTGTTGAAGAGCCAATAAGGATTAATGAGTTATCCACATTATGTTTATGTCATACGCTATGTTATGTGCGGCAAATATGTAATAGGACTGCCAAAAACAGACATACTGACCGTTAATTTCTACTTAACAAATTATTTCTATCAATGTGTACAGACAGTATACTCCTACTTTATGTAGATGACTCCATTCACGAATACTTCATAGTTTAAACTATTCGTCGAAGAGGAGTCACAGAATCTTTAAAAACTATACAAAAGTGTTTAAAAATTTTAGCGAAAATCTCATAGTCAAACAATTAAATACAAATTGACAATTATTAGTCCATTTTTGTTTTCATCAATGAGAATTTCTTTATATTGTTAATGAACTAGTATGATCAAGAACGGATCAAAGTTTGTGTAGACTTGATCCCAGTCTGATCAAAACTTTTAGTTGTGATCAAATCTGCTAAGTTTATAACTTGAACTTATCAGCATTTGATTTCAGATGTCCAAATTTCAGTTCAAAGCCTGATAAATGTTCCATCAAATCCGGACAAAACATTGTTAATCATTGTTCCTAATTTCCACTTAAGCACAAATTATAACCATTATATTACAAATAGTAAAATCAGTCTAGAAAAATGTTCAAGAATTAAAATAGTTAAAGTTTAAGCGAAGAAAGTTAGGGAAACCCCCATAACTGTTAGTTTAGTTCTATGAAGATTTGTATGAAGTACTTTTCCAATGTGCTAACTGATGCCAACGTAGGACTGACTTACAGTGCCTACGCGTCCAACGATCAGATCAAGCTGGGGAGGCTCGCTCCACAGACATACGGGCTGGATGAACATGCTATAATCTATCAAGGTTTTTAGCTGCAGCAATGCTACGTCCGCTGTGTACTTGGTGGGATCAAAGTCTGGATGGATGTGTATTTCACTCACCTGAAATATGAAGTGTTATTTGGTAAGTACACAGCCCCTTCAAAAATAACAATAACATTCAAAATAATGTAATCATTCAAAGATAAAAATAAATAGAATATATATATATATATATATATATATATATATATATATATATATATATATAAATCTAGAATAGAAAACAATTCTACTACCCGATGATAATAAAGAATAATTCGTAAAAAAAAAAATGGAGAATCCCATGACACGTCTTGAAACTGGTAATAATTTTGTCTGGAAAAGAAAACATTGCTGACCTATTTTTAAAACTAAAGTCGTTCTAGAAATATTATTGTTTTCTTAGAAAAATAAATTGCACAACAACATTTTAATTACATTTTTATATAAGAAAATTCAAAAATATAAAAGAGTAGTGGTCCGTAAAACATGTAGGTCACACATTTTCAAGGAAGTATTCAATGAAATATATAACATTAAAGTATTATTAAAATACATATCTATTAAAAAGCATAAACGTATCAAAGTTTTTTGTTTATTTTAGAATGATTTAAACATGAAACATTACAAAAAATGTAATTTTGTATATCTCTTTATAAATCTAAAATGTAATTTTCCATAGAATAATTTATTTTTTTGTTTTTGTCTTAAATGCATACATGAAGTACAAGAAAACATGACGATCTTTTCGATGGCAACAAACATTATTAAATTTATCGTTTTAATGAAGCACTACTATTTATCAGTAAACTTTCTTTTTGATATGGAATTTGGCCACTTATTTAATATTTTTTTATTTTAATACGGCAATGTGATCACCTTTTAACTCCCACTACTTTTTTTAAAAGATTGACGAAATTCCTTTCTGCTAAATCGCTCCTATAGTTTCCATTCAGACATTTGCCTTATTAAGGAAGTACTGTGTCTATTCCCAATGACAAAGAATATGCTAATTTTGGAGAGAAGTGTTGTACCTGTTTGATGACAGAGTGGGGCTCCTCCCATTGTTGCAGATTGAATTTCCCAAGGTACACAACAACTTCTGAGGGTTTCTTGGTAACAGTATCTTCATCGCGTATACAATGGCCCACTGAAACCGACCATCACTAGTGCGTCACCATAAATTGGTAATTCTAACCAATATATGGGTCAATCTCGATTTTTCTCATATTACAATATAATGTTCCAATAGTCAATTAGAAAAGGAAATGACTAGAATTTCTTGCCGGAAAGCAGTTATAGGGAGCAGGGAACCGCCAGACGGTCATATATTGCTTATAATTACCTATTAGTGATCAGGGGCGCTGACGTGATCTGGGCTTCAAATTTGGAACTACTCGAGGTAATTTTTTTTTTTTAAGAGCAAGCAGCGCGAAGCGCTGCGCAGCGGGCAGGCATCGTGCGTGATCCTTTTTTTATTAAAAATTACTGATAAATTGTTATTACATATTAAAATATAATGTAGGTAATGTATGTAAAACAATTTTAAACACATGGCCGTCTGGAAGTTGCCTGCTCCCTATAACTGCTTTCCGGCAAGAAATTCTAGTCATTTACTTTTCTAATTAATTATTGGAACATTATATTGTTATATGAGAAAAATCGAGGTTGACCCATATATTGCTTAGAATTACCCATAAATTGTTACTTACTTATAAACCTATAATTTTTTGTTACTTATACAGGATGTCTTAAAAGTCTCACCCCACCTAGTATCTCTCTTATGAATAGAGATGGAATGATTTACTTTGGGTATGTTTATATGACTAACTGAGGAAGTTTTCCGTGTATGAAAATGCATGACTCCCCCCCCCCCAAAGGGGTAATTTGGGGGGTAAGTCAAAATGAACCCCTAGCAAGTGACACCTCATCTTAAAGGTTTTATAAATAAAAGAATAATGGCGCAAACTATAGATCTCTAATGTTACTCTATCAAATTGGTGGCTAATTAAAGTTTAAACTTTTTACAAAACCCCACAGTTCAAATTGCATTTAAAGATATTGTAAGGCAGATAAAACATTCACTCGGTAATTATTTTGAGAACTTCGTAAAACAAGTCAATAAAAGGATATAAAAAACTTCAATAACCATGATTAACATAGCATTTAGTAGGTTTTGTTTTGTCTGACCGGAGCCCATTACGAAGTCCTGGGAACACAAATTGCTGATTTTGCTTTATCATCTCTTATTGTTTACCAGTTAGTGTGTGAGACACATTCCGACCACTTTTGCACAGTAACTGGACACAAAAATCTGTCGAAAATCTCCTCAGTTGGTCATATAAACATCCCCCAAAGTAAATCACTCCATTTCTATTCATAAGAAAGTCAATCGGGGGGAGGGAGTTTTAAGACAACCAGTAGATTGACCGTTTATGTTCTAAATTTTACAGTTTGTTTCCACACCTTTTTGACCATTAAAAAGTAAACCGTTGCATAAGTATAAGTTGTATTTTTTTGTTAATTTCCCATTTAAATGGTGGCTTATTCAGTATTCAACATTCTAAAACTTTAAATTGCTTTAATATTTCAGGATGCCCAATTTAAATTTATTTTAAGCTATTTCCTGTGTATAGGTACCTAAAAACCCAATATTAATGAAATGTAGAGAGTTTTAGCCTAATAAAGCTAAAAATCTAGAATAACTTATTGGGAATACCTTTTCTAAGGGTATGTTTAAAACCAATAAAATTATTTTCCATAAATAGCTATTTGAATATTTATTGAACAATTCCAATAGATATTTAAATTATAAGTATTCCATGAATACAAGAATACTGCATATACAGTAAGTAACTGGTACAGTCACTACCAGAATGCATGATCAGTGGGGCTGATCCCATTGGGTTTTGGGATGGCGACCAGCCTGCGTTCTATTACATAACGAACTTGCTGTTTAACACCAGTTTCGTAATTCAAATTCAAATTACTTTATTTGTATCATATATAAAAAGGGCGAATTTAGGGCCATAAGGCCCTGTCTTACAATTAACCCCAATACAATAATACTTGAGTCAAATAAAACTACTATATTTAAAATAAAACAAAATTATATAATAAAGGTCTCTTTAAGAATTTAATACACATACATTCATTAGGCCCTATCCGTCCTCCAAGACCTACCCCAACTAACCCATCGCTGACATCGTTTCTAGCAATTGAGCTTTCAGTAAGGCTGCAAACCGGTTTCGACTCCCTACTGACTTAATATGGTTAGGAAGAGAATTCCATGATCGACAAGCAGTAACGACAAATGATTTGTTGTAAGTTGAGGTTCGATGGCGGGGAATAAGAAGCATTCATGAGGCCATTCTTGTCTCTCTTGCGCTTGTTTCAGAGACCAATTTGAATTTGTCAGCCAGATATATAGGCTCTCCAGAGTTAAGACTAGAATACACCAAATTAAGAATTTTTAATAATCTTGTATCGGCCAATTTTATAATTTAATTTTGAACATAAAATGCGTTATATGGTTATCACGCCTTAGATCAAATACAAAACGTAAACAGTAATGTTGGCATCGCTGCAATTTATTAGCAAGATCCACAGTCATATCATTGATTACAGAGTTACAATATGAAACATTAGGAAAATCAGTGTTTTTACCAGTGAAAGTTTCACACATTCTGGCAAGAAGTGCTGCATCCTCTTTAGTGAGTGTACTGATGCAAACACCTTCTTACAGATGCCCACAACAGCATCACACCATCCAAGAGTTGTGTTCATAGTTAGACCCAAATTTTTCACTTTGTCACGGTACGGAAGAGACTTCCCTGATGATTTAGTGATTGTGTGGAGTGATGTCTCCACATTTACCTGTAAGTATATAACTGCGAGTGATAATGCTGCCACTGCAGTGGAACTCTAGGCCGAGTGAGTTCACCACGAAGACCGCAGCGAGCCACGGCCACTCCCCTCTCTTGATGAGACGTCCTCCTAACACCAGTGGGTTGGCAGTCACTGCTATCCCGCACTCCCCTCCTGGGTCTTTAGGATAAATAGTGACACAATTATTTGCTGCAAATGTTCCACCTTAATATTTGTATCAGAGAGTTCGTATTTGATATTTTCAGACAAATATGGATTAATATTTGATTTAACATCAAACCAAGCTTAAACTTACGCATTTGCTCAGATTCAAAAGTGATAGATTGTATTAGGAAATAAGTAATATAGTGAGCGTGAAGAAAAGTATATAAATACTGTATAAAGAATAGTGTGCATGAGTATTATCTTTTGAAATATGAGTGGGCGCGCGCGCGTTGGTGTGTGTGTGTGTGTGTGTGTGTGTGTGTGTGTGTGTGTGTGTGTGTGTGTGTTGTATGTGTGTTGCGCGCGTGCATTTGCGTGTGTATGTGAATTTGAGTGTGTGTCTTCTGGGGGAGGTCATGCGCTACTAATAAGCTGATGCTATAAATACAGATAACAACCCTCGATGATAAGGAATGGTGAATTTTGTACGTAGTTTTTCCGATGTCCGTCTGTGAACAGAGTTGCACCAAGGCCTGTCCGTGGTCATGGTCTCCGACAGTTAGTCGTTTTGTCCTTTTAATAATAATTTCCATTCACTCACTTCATCTAAATAAATTCTAAATTTTATTTTTATTTTAAATTTGTATAGAAATTTATTTTGCTTTTTTACTTTTTTACTTGCTAATTTCCGTTAAGATTTACTAAAATTTGTACGGTTTAAAATACAAACTGAGTACCTTGTGGTGACTCGTTCTCACGCACAGGCTTTAGTAGCCCATGTTAATAAAATAGTAGCCTATGTAAATTAAATTAGAAATATAAATTTATTTTACATATTAAACTTTAAAACCAAATTTTAATGTAATAATATATTTTTTAAGACAATGAATATATTAATATGTATCTTTTGTTAATTTTTCTCAGAATAAACGATTTTGATTTGATTTTTTTATTTAGTCCGATGAGGCTGATATAATCATCAGTCGTGTTATAAAGGAAGATTCACTGAAAATACATGATTACCAATGTGATGAAATATGTTCGGTTTGTGCTTCATGGGCGGTTGAACTGTAGTAGGCACTTGACGTAGGGTGTGCTCCAGTCGGATATCAGTTACCACTGGTCCTCTCACTGCAACATGACACCATTCATCATCCTGGCTGGTCAATTTGGACTACTTTAACGCGTTATATGTGTGGAAACTGTGTAAAAATGTATGTTTGTAGCTTTTGAATTGTCTAGGTTTGAATATAACTTTTTGATACATTTTATAAGTGGTGTAATAAGTTTTTATATGCACATGTTATCGTAACTAATATTTTTAATATTTGTTCAACTGGTAAGCCGAATAGGCGGTAAGGAATCATTTAGATAGTTAAAAGTTAAGTCGGTACACATACGTTCAAGTACTGTTTGAGCAATCGGGCATTTTACAGCGGGCATTTTTGTAACTTTCAGCAAGAGAGCAGTTTTGTTCAATCACCTGAAAAGTCAGTATTCAATTTTGGTATGTATTAAAGTTGCAATACTCGTATTGTAAGATTGGCAAATGTTTAAGGTGTAGAACATTCTCCAATGAATCAGAATTGTACTTCAGCAGGTAAGTTACGCTTGGAATGATTGTACCATTCAGGTGAATTTGTCCTCCTCGTGGGAAAGGCATTACTCAACTGGGTTTTCTCAATTTAGTGCGGTATAGACTACAATGTGAGTTGTAAGTTTGGCGAATTTTAAAAAATTTGCAAGACTGTCCATTGGATTAGAATTGTATGTTTGGCCTAGAGTGCACATTTGTAACTTTGGTCAAGATTACTCTTTTGGCAGCTATTGCATTTTAGCCATAATTGTCATGTTGTAATATTAGCCAATTGCTAAGCCGATGAGGAATTTCACATTTTATAAACAATACTCTATCGAGTACACATAAAATCATTTGTTGTAATGATTCTGTAAATTTAGGCAATTTTAATTATCTCGTTATCAATGTAAAATAAAATGGTGCAAATCTTACAACACCATTTGGCTGTTACAATTTCTATTCTAGTTTTAAGATTATGATGACTAACGATTAAAGCTAACCTTGAGGCCCAGTGCATATGACTTGGGAGTTGATGGAGATGTGACGTACCGTTGGTAGAGGGGTTACCAGAGGAAACCTGACTCTGTACATCAGAGCAGATGATAGGTTGCCAGCTGTGAGGTTGGATTTGTCAGCAACCTCTACTAGACCCACATATTTCTGCACAAATACTGTATTTACTAGAAACATAGCAGTAATTACACTACTAGCAAGTTTGTCAAGCCATTCTCTAGAAACAGATCTGTAGAAAACGAAATCCTACCTAATTACCAATTTCTAATCATTAATTTAAGTAGTCACTAAACCTCTCCATCTCCTGCACAGGCAATTCAATTTAAATGCGTTCTTGTCAGAAAGTATTTTTTTTATTTTTTCAAAATCTGTTTACTTTGATGCCCAGATAGTCCAAATAAAAAGGCAAATCACTGTATGAATTCACACGAAATTTGTTGAAAAAGCTGAATTTGTGAACACGCAAAAGTTTAAATAGCCAGCTTTTAATTCATCTGGTTCAAGTTATTTAAGTGACATTTTTATAAAAACGCCACAAAAGTGGTCATAATAGGGCAATAGACAGAGTAGTACCTTTGAAAAGCAACCCAATTTATCACAGTGAAATATATTATATTAGTTACAAATTAGACGTCTCATTTAGTAGGGAATGCCTAAAAGTAAAAAAGATGGAATGATTTGGGGAATAATAAATGCATGTTCTACGTACTTTATAAATATATGAATATAATTCTTTGTCTGAAGTTTGTTTTTGACGATGAAGGGTTTGCGAGGGTAACAGGGTTATTTATCTTTCCCATTGTTTGTGTGAGAAACACAAAAGTATCACTATCTTTCAGGATATGCAATATGACCTCTCTCTCAAGTGGATAACTAACCTATACATAACTGTACAGTTCAAAATAAAAAAAAACATCAATGTGATGTAACACACAAAAGTCAGAAACCGTAACAAAACATGTTGCTTCTCAATCCCATGTATACTATCAATAATACGTGCACTTACTAAAACGACCTGATCCTTCAATAAAACCTAATCTAAAATGATATCATTTAGCATTTTATGTAAAATAGGTTTGAGTGCTTTTCGATTTGTGCAAAATTGATTCTAGTTATCTAGTGATTCTGATCTATTAATTGTTTTTACCAAACGGCACTTAAAAATAAAAATGATGTGTAAGGTGTAACAGGCATACACTTTTGTTTTCGAGGCACTAAAATTATCAAATATTTAAAATTTAAAAGGATTGTAAAATAATATTGTGTACAAAAAGGTTCCACGAGTTACACACATTAAAACAATGACGTTTTTTTCGTAAAATCATGAATCATCATGAAAATAAATTACCAATACTTATAATTGATAATTTATTGTGAAAGTAATTTCCTTTTTTTAACAACTAATTCAACACGTTAAGAAACTAAATCCTGGATGTATACACACTGTAAAAGAGTACTACCTCTGAATTTATTTTCGTGACAACAAAAATCATAAAATAATAATGGAACACAGGTGAAACTCGTAATATTGCAAAATACATACCAATCGCACATTCACATTATGAACATTCCACGTTTCATATGGAATGTTTGTTACTTGTTAGATCTAATATACTAATATTGGACACGCTAACCAGTAGCAGTTATCGATTGGGCGCTGTTTTGTATAAAATAAAATAATATTTTATTAATGACTGTATTTTGTTGTCCATCATTTTATAATATACGCCTTTTGTATCTCCCAATTATTGAAAGAATGCAAACCCTTCTTCGGCAAATCTTTGATGATTTGATCTGATAGCAGAGTTTGAAAACGCTATCAGTGTGTGTATTCTTTCAAAAACATTTGTATTTTGGTGTCGGTTACTAAATAAATGTTCTGTTATTTTGTTAAAATCTTGTTTTCCCCCTCCGTAAACTAAAGACTGACATTTTAAAGTGGATTTTTCATTCAAAATGAGTAGTCCACGATCAGCCCCTAAAAATGTGGAATGAGGGTAATAATATTAAAACAGCATGCTTGAATGAGTACACAATGACCCCTTATATGGAAGTCACGTTATGATTATCCTTACATTGTTCATTCAAAATGTATCACTTTTAAGCTTAGTACTATAATAGGATACTGACTAAAGAATTCTCGTATATTGAGAATGTAGTTTAGAAACGTTTTTTGCCTAATTAGGAATTATTAGTACTACACAACTGTTAATACAATAACCTATGAATGTTTTGTAATATATATTCAATTATATATTATTGCAAACTGATGAAGAAAATAAATGAGAACGGTTTAAAGAGAAACAATTCTATATGTTTTAAAACAAGATATGTCATACATTACAATAATACTTCCTGCAATTGGGTTGATATTAAAATACTACAGAAATATATTTAGTTTATTTATTGAAAAAGCTTAAGAATTGTATACATTTAATGGAATTCAGCTCACAAAAGTGTTCTCGACACACACTCCTATAAAATGTCACAGTTTGACTGACTTTCATGTATATATGAACTGATTTAAAACACATGCATATCTTACGAATTCTCAATTTTACTTAAAATCCTACAATAGTTAACATGGGATATACCAGATCATATTTCAAGGCTTACTTATCACACAGACTTACCGACGGTAAAACAGCCTGTAGCTGCAAGTGAACAAGAAGATAGAGCATAGTCCCGATAGGTGGAGATATGACAGTGATGAGCCCAGTCACCGTGATGCCCGAATCACCAGGAACAGTGTGACTCTGGTATTGAAACACTTGAGGACACGGTGATTCAGGAATCTGGGGCCGGGCCAGCCCGTTGACCAGAGTTCCCAAAAACATCGTTCCAGCCTGTGAAAAGTGATCATTTTACTATTAGTATCAAGTACCGAGACTGTAAATGTTGACATGAGCTTCTTATTTGCAAATGTGACGAATTCAGAATGACATGAATAAACGGAATGCACAAAAAATGTGCCTGTACTGACTTTCTGGTAGAGGAAACATCACTATTCACAAAAGTTCCGAGGATAACTCTAAGACATAAGGTTTTTGTTATCTTAGGACAAGAAGCTGATGAATTGCACTTAGTCCTAAAAGGTACTTTTGCGCTGCTTCCAGAGTGACAGAGTATTCCAGTTGGCTAATATTAGTGGTAGGGGCCGCCTCCTGTGAAGATATATGAGGAGGGATTTTAGGCACTTATCTCAGTCATGTCTTCATGGAAGAAGGATAAGCTAGCTCTGTACCAGCCTTTCCAGCTAAAGCAGGCAGGTGGTGGCATCCTCTTATGTCTATGCTATCAACAGACTTTAACAGGATTTTTCCGGACATTTGCCATCGTTCAGTGAAACAAGAAATCAGTAACACTACGTTTCGAGATCTGCAATCTGATCTCTTCTTCAGGTAAAGAACTAACCTAACCTGCATTAGGTTAGTAAAGAACTAACAGGAAAAATCCTGTTTCCTTCACAATCCTTCCATCGTGAAAAATAACCTTCAAACAAAGAGACTTTAACACTTAGGGAGCCCCACCAACTCCAACAGCCATCTCTCCCAGTACACTAGACCTATCAGTCAACCCTTGTACAATAATATCTTTACATTTGCGGTTAGTGATATGCCGCTCCTGGACATCAACAATGTTGTCCATATTCAAGTTAACATATTGGTGTTTGCTCTACGAAGTTTAGGTTCAACTGGAAGGTATAAACCAGCAAGAGATAAACCCTCCTGGGGAAACTCCTAAGTTACTGGTGCAATGTCTACCACCAGAACAATTTGGATTGCACCTTCGGTGTTTCCTACGATACTTGCCTTTTGTGCGATTAACTAAGAGAAGATGTCTGTTCACTTAATTGACATTTTCCAATTTATTGAACCAGCTTTGATTTAAACATTCATACCTAAGGACATACTTAAAATTATGCCTAGTCTATCGGTCTGTGTGATAACTCTTGAGAAAAAGGTTCTAGTGGCTCGAAACTTGGTACATAAGTTCCTCTTAGTACAAGGAAGAACTTTATTAATTTTGGTACCAAGGGCGGTCCGTTTGTCTGTCTGTCAGTGTGTGAAATAACACTTAAAAAAAGGTCCTGCAGACTTGGTACATAGGTTCCTCTTGGTACAAGGAAGAACTTTATTGATTTTGGTACCAAGGGCGGTCCGTTTGTCTGTCTGTCGGTGTGTGAAATAACACTTTAAAAAAGGTTACAGACTTGAAACTTGGTACATAGGTTCCTCTTGGTACAAGGAAGAACTTTATTAATTTTAGTACCAAGAGCGGTCCGTTTG
Organism: Homalodisca vitripennis; assembly: GCF_021130785.1. NCBI lineage: Eukaryota > Metazoa > Arthropoda > Insecta > Hemiptera > Cicadellidae > Homalodisca > Homalodisca vitripennis. The sequence goes on from NC_060215.1 coordinate 26,599,721, forward strand.
TCTGTCTGTCGGTGTGTGAAATAACATTTTAAAAAAGGTCATGCAGACTTGAAACTTGGTACATAGGTTCCTCTTGGTACAAGGAAGAACTTTATTAATTTTGGTACCAAGGGCGGTCCGTTTGTCTGTCTGTCCGTATGTGAAATAACACTTTAAAGAAAGGTCCTGCAGACTTGGTACATAGGTTCCTCTTGGTACAAGGAAGAACTTTATTAAGTTTAGTACCAAGGGCGGTCCGTTTGTCTGTCTGTCGGTGTGTGAAATAACACTTTAAAAAGGTCCTGCAGACTTGGTACATAGGTTCCTCTTGGTACAAGGAAGAACTTTATTGAGTTTGGTACCAAGGGCGGTCCGTTTGTCTGTCTGTCCGTGTGTGAAATAACATTTTAAGAAAGGTCCTGCAGACTTGAAACTTGGTACATAGGTTCCTCTTGGTACAAGGAAGAACTTTATTGATTTTGGTACCAAGGGCGGTCCGTTTGTCTGTCTGTCAGTGTGTGAAATAACACTTTAAGTAAGGTCCTGCAGACTTGGTACATAGGTTCCTCTTGGTACAAGGAAGAACTTTATTGATTTTGGTACCAAGAGCGGTCCGTTTGTCTGTCTGTCCGTGTGTGAAATAACATTTTAAGAAAGGTCCTGCAGACTTGGTACATAGGTTCCTCTTGGTACAAGGAAGAACTTTATTGATTTTGGTACCAAGGGTGGTCCGTTTGTCTGTCTGTCGGTGTGTGAAATAACACTTTAAGAAAGGTCCTGCAGACTTGGTACATAGGTTCCTCTTGGTACAAGGAAGAACTTTATTGATTTTGGTACCAAGGGCGGTCCGTTTGTATGTCTGTCCGATGACCCTTTTGTTACATTCTATGTGGTCTCTCGATAGTCCTCTATATTGTTTTTTAAATCGTTATCAGATTTCAATTATGAGTTTTCAACAGCTGCTACAAATAGTTTAATCTATGGCTAATGAAATTATAACCGCAGTAGAGCAGAACCTGAGAATATATAAGTTTAAAACCTTAGTTTTTTTACAAATACGAGTATTTTCAGGATTTAATCACTCCCGCACAAAAAATATTGGCAAGTCTCTCTGCTAGTACAGCATACCCTATATGGAAGACCTGCACTGCCACTGGTGTCCCAAATCCGGTAAGGCCTACTATACTACCGCACTTTACAGTACATTTAGCAATCATTGGACAGAATCACTGTACAGGTTGTGCCGCGGAAGTACTGTAGATTTTCTCCATTAGGATTTCGATTTTTGGAAGTAAAAATTGTATGTGTTTTATACTACTATTTTTTAAATGTAATTTCCACTACAATGAAATAGTTTATCAATTCAATGTCCAATTTATATAGTGTATTATATTTTTAAGAAGAGGTGGAACAATGAATAAACTAATGTATACTTATTATAATACTAGTTTTAACTTCAGTTTAAATTTTGTTCAATAAAACTTGTTTTGTTCTCCTAAATGAATAATTAATTTTATTCAGTCCAATTGGTTTAAAATGTATAAATTTATTTAATAAATTAAAAATAATTGTAGAATTGGAAACCATTTTTATTTCTGTATATATGAAATATTCAACAATGTTGGTTGAGTTTAATGACGTAAATCGAATACTAATAGGAAACTTAACCATAAAATAGAATTTTGATTTGTTATCAAAATATATTTATTTTACCCGCCGATACCGAAAATAAAATATTATTGGTTTTAAACTCGCCATACGGTACCTAAAATTAGTACATACTTTAAAGTAGCCCAAAGACGTTACAGGAAACGTTCACCATAGTACAGAGTGGAGTGGAAATATGAACAGAAGTTTACAATTCCTATTAAAAGATTTTTGCAGTAAAGCTAATCGTCTTGTACAAAAAAACTAAATGTATAATTTGATTTTCGGTACTTTAAAACAAAATTGTAAAGCTCTGAGAAATACAAAACAGCACAGACCTCGACTAGGTATGAAGGTGTGTGGAAACTGTAATAACATATTTAGTTTTTAATTAAGGCTATTAATTTTACAGTAAAACATCTTTTAACATTTAACATTTTTAGTTGTTAAATTTTAAAGATATACCTCTGCTGTTTGCACTATAGTAAACAGTTTCTGAAAATTTCACTTAAATAATTTTACGCTACGTTTTATACGTTTACCCAAAAAATACTTTTGATTTTAAAAATCTGACTTTCAGTATCAGAAGGGCAAAATGAATGTTGACATAAAAATAGAATATCTAATAATCAAACGCCGTTAATGAGTACAGTTGATGTTTAATTAGTTACATTGTAAATTTAATTCAAAAGAACTATCTAACCCAAAAGCACTCATTTAAATGTACCAAAAGCTAGTCCTTCGTCAGCATTTAATAGTTAAAAAGTACAATGATAACCTATAACATAAAAATGTTATATTACCATAACTGTAGGTCTGATTGTTATCCCCAGTAGAGATATCACTATCGCTTCTTCTTTCTTGACATCAATGTTTGTTCAGTCTGTGTCCGAGTCTGTATGACGTTGCCTGTCACTGCTTCTCGTTCCGCCAGGTCCTGTTTTGTCCAGTCCTGACTCTCCATCGTTGTTTATACGCTGTAATACCAATAGATTATACCATGCAGCTAGTTTGTTCTCCAGCGCTGTCTCATAGTGTAGATAGCGGTTATCTCAGACCTTAGATTATGTAAGAATCCAAGATAAGAATATCGTATCCAATTCTAGAATCTATTGACCGTAGAACATTGAGGTTATGCGCCGTCCTGCGGCAAACGAAAGAAACAGTGATTATATTATAAAAAGTATTAAACCTTTCATATTGATTAACCTTTGAGAGTAATACAAAAATATCAAAATGTTCAGTTTAATTCATAAAAATAACGCAATTACTTCAAGAAAACTGAGTACAGTCAGATTTAAACAACAGATTTAGTTCAGTAGCACTATCTACGCGTAACCTAACTTTGCTGACTAAAGTTGTGCCACAAAATCGCCATACGGATGCAGGCTTTCAAAAAACAAAGCTCAGAGTAAGTTACATCGTGGCATGCGGATCGGTCAGTAGGGATAAAGGGTAATCAGGATTTTTTTTCAACGTTTAATTGTGAACATTTGTAGTTACCTAAGTAAAAGAAATAACTTGGGCTAGAGAGTCACCCATTAATTGAATTGCGTGAAAATTATTCATTTAAATTCTGGGAGAGCGAGGCATAGGGCTTTCAAAAAATAAAGTAGAAAGTTGAATATATTGCATACTCTATAACGAGTCCACAATGTATTACATTTAGTTAGTGACAAAACTCTGATGACAAAAGTAAATCGTGAATTGCTTGATTTAATCTAATTATTGATTATTAAAAGTATCTATATGAAATAGCCGAACACGAAAATAAACCGTAATAATTCTATTATACGAGCATATTTCTTTTCAGCATAGTGTAAATCATAACCTCTAAACTTGTGGCCAAACTAGTAAATTGAACGTACAAAGAAACTAAAATTGACCCATCCAGGTGTACAATGTTGAAACTTTTGTTCTATTTTCACACTTCTTAGAGTGAGGCAATAGGGAGCGTAGAGACAAGAAAAGTAAATAGCCTTCCATGAAGTTTAACTCGGATACAAAGTATAAACAATGGTGTTATATACTGTTGCACTACAAAGAAGATTTAAACAAATCAAATTGGCAACAAGCAAATTGGTAATAAAACAAGATAAACTTTCAACTGGTGATTTATATGGATGAACTTTGACACTAGCTCACCTCTTGGTTGGATAAGTATTAGTAAATAACACATTACAAATTGATTATGTTCCAGTCTCCAATTATATTCAATACTAACAAATTATATTATCTCTAATGAGGATTTTCTTAGTTAAAAAAAACTGAGAGATATTTTAAATGGATAAATCTTGAATAACTGGCTTAATATTATAGGTTGTAATTTGGGCTGGTGTGTAATAAATATGATAATTTCTATTAATCTGTCCCTAATAAACACAATTTATCTAATATCTCAACATCTTTTTCAGTTGAAGTGTTGTAAAAAAATTGCAATCTACGCTTTAAATTAATACATGTTAACTTCTATACTTTTAAAGTTTAATAGCCGATGACTGAATTTGAATTGTATAACCACTTAGAGGTTTCAGCTAAATTAAAAAAAAAAAAAAAAAAAAAAAAAAAAAAAAAAAAAAAAAAAAAACTGGATTTGATTATAGGTTTCATTTATAATATGATTTATTAAATTTGAAGCACAAATGGTGGGTATTGTGTTAACTGAACTTATGACTGAATGCTAACCAGAGGGTCCTGTTTTGATTATAAAGAACCTTATTATGGATTTGATTGACTTTAATGGCAATGTGATGTTTATATTTCATAAATAAATACAATGCTACATTTTAACATTTTTAAATGCCAGAACAGAGTAAAGTTTGTTTTATTTACTGCAAATGGTACACTAAAACGATAAAATAACAGTTTTCATTATTTGAAACTTTCAGCTATATGTATGCATAAAACATGGAAAACGTTATTGTGATTAAATCTTTTTCAACTATCGCATTAAGAGTTACCATAAGAGAAAGCTGCCACAACACTTTAATGTAGCCTACTCTAATGAAAATTAGTCTGAATTAGGTGTGATATACCAAAGTATTCAAAACGATTGAAAACCTAACTTGGAACAAATAAAACAGTCCTTATTTAAGGAGCTTAAGTTATGATTCCATCGAAATAGATATTGTGATATTTCATAATATTTACACATGAAAGCAACAGCTGAGAAACATTGGTACCAAGAGTCTGAATGTGTCACTTAACCAATGTCTTGTTTGTTTGTTTCCAGAGCTAAATACTGCAATAGCCTATGAATATATTATAGATTGTTCACAATACCTAAGTAATTTATTAAATACAGTGTATTAAAATTAGTAAAATATCGTTCTTAAACTTATTAGGAGAGGGTTGATTTATTTATTTACCCACACTTTAGACGAGAAATTATACTAACTTTATTTCTTCTTTATAGGCCCTACTATAAAAGATAACTGAGCAAGTTTATTACAACTTAGGTTCTGGTTCACCGGTTGGCATAAAGTTCCCAAGAGGTGTAATACCAGCGCCTGCTGCTCATGTCGAAGAAAGTTTAGGAATTAATAATATATTTGTAGATCATCCTATATATTTGAATCAGTCATCAATGAGTTAAAAAACTGAACTGTCCAGGAGTTGATGTTAATCATGCATGCAATAATTTCCGGATGCAATAGCATTTTTGGTAGAGTGAAAATACACTAGAACTCTTTCCTCCCTAAAATTCCCATAAACAAAGAAGACGCCTTATCAAATTCGAAGCACTCAAAGACTCGCCTATATCCAAATTCTACCTACTGAATCCTAATCTAGCTCCAGATCTAAGCGTGTACAAAATCTATATTAATTTTATAACGTGGAGATAAATACTACCAATACAAAACATATTATATAAAGTATACTTAAATATAATTCAAATACAAGGTTTAAGATTAACAAAGTCTACTTATATTATAATAATCGCCACTAGCAGAGGCTATTATCAGGACTATACTGATTTTACTGGCCAACATATGAAAAGTCCAGTGAATGACCCCGTACCTCAAAAACGTACAAGCTGATTCTGATAAAACTGTGCATACAAATTCTAGATATACTCTAGCATATTATATTAAAACCCTCATTCTAAGGTCACGCCTATTTCCAAGCCAAACCGACTTTGTAGATTAAGCACTTAAACAAACTGATGGATGGTATCGTATCTCAAAAACGTACTAGCTGATTTTGATGAAACCTTGCATTCATATTCTAGACATAGTGTCTTCTATTATATTACAACCATCATTCTTAGGATGTGCCTATTTTTGAAGCTGTAACGAATTTTCGGCCCTAGCACTAAATCTGTAAGTTATGGATGGCTTCATACCTCGAAACGTACGAGATCTCCACGTTTGGATGAAACCTTGCACGTACATTCTTGCATAGTCTACCATACTTAATTGTATGTATACTAGTGAATATTAAAAAATCACTGGTAATTTTACAACCATAAGATTTTCTTTTTCTATCCCAATACAAATCAAATTTGTCATCCTTTGCTCTAGGAAGGAATTTGTTTACCAATATCCCCAATTATATCTTTGTTCCAGGTTATACTGGGCCAATTAATATAGATTCTTCAATAATTCTTGGTTTAAATGGTGTTGAAGATGGTAGTTTTTATAATTCAAATTCTTCTTCAGAGACTAGTAAAATATCTAAAAATTTGTCGAAAAAGTGGAATCAAATCCACAATATTTTGATTTTGACTTTAAAAAATGTTCTATGTTATCTTAAAAAACCTTCTTATAAAACTCGTTAAATTGATCAAAACTCATGTCAAAACCAACTTAATTATTATAAATGTTTCTAGAATAGGGGGCTTGCTTAAAACGCAATACATTCAAATGATTTATTATGACTTGTTTCCAAACTTTAGAGAAACATCGAGAAAGATATATTTTTATGTCTAGAGTACATTACAGATTCATTATATGGTCTATAAAATCGATATAGATCCGAAAATAGATGCGGACTAAGAATGAGGGTGGTAATGATAACTATGACAGGAATATGCATGAAAAGTTTATTTAAAAACTGCTCGTGCGTTTTAGAAGTACGAACCATCCATTGGTTTTTTTAGTACTCCTGTAAAATTAATATAGCTCGGCGATAGGTGTGGCCCAAAAATGAGGATTGTAATATAATATACTAGACTATATCTACAACGTGTATGCAAAGTTTTTGGGAAATCGGCTCGTACGTTACTGAGGTACGGGACCATCCATATGATATTTCAGGTGTTTACCTTTAAAATAAATAAAGTTATGATATATCCAACATCAAGTAAAGAAGTAATTAATGTCATTACAAATATCTAAAAAATAAAACCTCTGCCGGTATAGATGAAATATCAGTTAGAATGTTAAAAGATATAGCAGACCTATTAGCAGAACCTATTAGCCACCTCATACAATTCGCTACAAGATGTTTACCAAATCCCTTAAAATTGCAATAGCTAGACTAATATACAAGAAAAGTGAAAAAAAGACCAGAAAACCTATCGCCGTATCTCAATTTTGACGCCTATTTCTAAGGTTTTTGAAAAAATATGTTCACCCCATCTATCTACATTTTTGGGAAAACATGAAATAATTTGTGAAAATCAACATGGGTTTGTTAAAAACAGATCTACAACCAGTGCAATGTTCGCTCTTATAAATAATATCGTCTGCGTTCTTGATGAGGGAAACTACTCCAAAAGCCTTCTATTCCGTCAGTCATGATCTACTACTTGAAAAAATGAGTCGTTAATGGGATAAGAGGCTTGGCATTAGATTGGTTCAAGTCTTATTTGAAGGTAAGGAGGCAATAGGTAAGAGTATCGGCAGTTTATGAGTGTGGATTTCTGCGGCAATATAATCCACGCGATCTTTCTACATCGAGATTGTGCCCCAGGGCTCCATACTCGGTCCTACTCTTTTCCTGATCTTTATCGACGATCTTCCTGCAGGTACTGAGTCGGCCAGGGCCGTCCTCTACGCTGATCTTTTGCTGTCCAGCTCCACTGTGGAAACTCTTGAACAACTTACTTTTGTTGAAGCCAACGGTTTAGTACAATGGTTTGACAGTAATCTGCTAACAAATAATTCACTCAAACCCCAGTTTCTAAACTTTCACATTTCTGAAATATCCGCTCCTGATTTAGTTCTATCTAGATGAAATTCCTATCAACCCGATTAACAACACAACATTTCTTAGACTGACCTTGGACGGCAAGCTAAAATTTCACAACCATATTCAAAATGTATCCAACAAAGTGAGTTGCCATTCGCACGTTAGCAATATCATCTAACTCTGATGTTCTTCTTTCTGCATATTACGGACTCATTTACCCACCAATCGTCTATGCTCTGCCCATATAGTGGTGTGAGAACAAACGTACACTTTTTCTGCTCCGCCTACAAAAAAGCAGAGTAATTTTAAATTAACAGGCGTCAATCTTGTAAACTGATTTTTAAGTCTTTCAATATTTTCCATGTCTTTATATTTACGAAACTTTATCTTTCCTAACTCAATACATTGAAATTTCCAAAATTCATCCTAACCATCAGTATAATTTAAGAATTTCTAACAACCTACAAGTCCCTGCACATCACACAGCTTTCTTAAAAAAAAAATCCCTGATACAATGCAATTAATTTTAACAAACCTCATATGCACCTCAAAACAAAGTCAATCCATTTAAAATTAAAAAAAGGCTTAAGTTATTTCTCCTTGAAAAATGTTTTTACAGTGTCCCTACATTCCTGACTGACGGCTAATTGGACAACCTGGTAGTTTTATAAGAACTTAAGAGTTCAGTTCAGTTATTTTATTGGTGATTGTAATCTGTTGTAAGAAGTTATCTGACATGACCAATGCATGTAATTGTGTTACTTGGGTTGAATAAACGAGTTATTGAGTCAGGAAAATAGCTGCTTTCGAATGGAGATTATTAAAATGTAAAGTAGACTTTGTTTATCTCAAATCTGTGTTGTAATTCCTTTTAATTAGAGTCTGTAGAGTAATGTATGTATTTATTTTATTTAACTTCAAATTATGATGGCTAGATTTTTAAGGGTTTAATTCAGGAACTGGGTTAGGAGTAGTTCACGAACTAGGTTAGTATTAGAGTCTTACAATTCTTTCTTTCTATGGATGGAATCTACGGGTAGTTTACATTGCGAGGCCTTATTGGTGTCAGGCGTAGAATTCAGTCAGCTGCAATATTCAGCTTACACCATAGTAATATTTTGGATCAGCTGTGGGAACATTCGTGACAAAAATTTTATTAAGATTAATAAATGGTTTAATATTGAAACTAAATATTCGTTACATTTAAATACAGAAGTTTTTGATACAATGTTCACTCAATAGATAACCGATTGAAACTAAAATAACCGACTAATCAATGAAACTGAAATAATCGAAACAATATGTTATTTTAGTTCGGTTATCCAAAGCAATGTTTACATCAACTCATCATAAATACAACAAAACAAAAACAAATGTTGATTTAGGGGGATGAGTTGGCTTTAATGTTTGTGCGATATTAAAACTGCGTAATTTTATGAATATTAAATAGTTTAGTGTGATGTGACAATAAGAGATGTGAAACTGTTTTATAGTAAATAAAAACTAAAACAGCATTAATCCAAAACAATGCATAAATCAGGAATTTTGAGGCTGTGTTTGTTGTGTCTTCTTGTCTTTTGTTCTTCAACATTAGTATTTTATAAAATGAAATTGACTACGAATGAGACAGGTAAATTATGTATTAATGAAGCATAAACTAATTTTGTGTACAAATATTTTAACTAAGCCATATCGAAATACTTAGAAAATTCACCTAACCTCAGTTTAACCTTAAAAGTTGACCAAAGACATCTTTTGTATTTTTCTCAGTTTTTGCATACCGGCACCAAATATTTTGGTAAATATAGAGTTTGGTCTTGATAAAAATGTATAGATATCCAAGTTTGAAAGTTAAGCATAAACTAACAAGCCTGAAACACCAACAATAACAGAAGTTACATTAAAATTTAGCCTGTTCATATTTCTGTGTTTAGATGTATAAAGCAAATAATTTACAAATAATAACTTATAGTTTTTCTATCAATAATGAAACAGGGTCTTGCCTGTGGCACTTTTGAACTAAACTATAACTTAGTAAATTCATAACTCTGAAATTTGGAATCTGATTAAGATCTAAGTTTAATACAAAATATGCACAAGTGAGTTTTAGAGAATGTAGTTCTAGAATTATATGAAAGAAAGTTGTTATAAAATTACTATTGTAACTTTTGTTCTTGACTGGTGGGTTAAAAAAATCAGCATTGGTCATGTTGTGGAGCTCGTAAAGTCTTTATCTAGATTTGTAAACCACTATTTGACTGTAGTATGATAAGCACCCAACACACGGATGATCGATAATATCGAATCACATTTAGAACAATCTAACCCTTCACACGGATATAAAAATCCATTAACTTTCTTATAACGCCATGACAAGTAAAACTAAATTTTGTTTAAGTTCAAAGCTAATTTTTATTGGTATATAACTAAATTATAAAAGGCAAAATAAAAAAAAGTATGAAACAGAGCATTTTACTTAAAGTTTGTGTATTTATTAATAAAAATAAAAAATAACTATTTACAAAACTGTTTATTTCAAATAAACTTCAATATTTCATTGTAAAATGTAACTAAACAGAAAACATTTTTATTAAATTTTACTATAAAATAAGATAAATATTTCAAACTAATCACAACACTACCACACGATGAAGAATTATAATGAGATACATAGTAGATGAGCACATGTGAGAACCGAGTAACCCTTTAGGATTGTGACGATGTGCCTAGGGACGATTGGTTGGAGGGAAGGAAACCTCTTCCACCAGCGGAGCTTGAATGGTTTACAGACGGCTCTAAAACAAAAAGTGGCACAGGTGGTGGAATTGTGGGGGTGAGACCATGTAGGGAGCTGGTGATCCCTATGGGTCCTTATCCAACAGTTTTTAGGTGGAGGTCACAGCCATTATGGAATGTGCTCGTGAGAATCTTAGTCTGCATTATAGGAGTAAGATGATAAATATTTTCATGGATAGTCAGGCAGCACTGATGGCGCTGGAATCTTGTGTGTTCAAATCCAACCTTATCTGGAATTGCTATCAAGTCGTTTCTTCCCTTGCCAGAATCAACAATGTGACTGTTTGTTGGGTCTTAAGGGGATCCCTGGGAATGAAAGAACTGATGCTCTGGCCAACCGGGGCTCAGCATCAATTATGACAGGCCCTCAACCGTTCTGCGGTATTCCAAGGTCTTCGTGATAATAATGTCCATTGATGTTATCATCAGTTGAAAAAACCCATGTCTTTGTCAATGACAAAGTGGAGCAACCAACAGTGATTGAAGAATGTGTTAAAATGATTGAGAGAGTCTTTCACATTTAGCCCAAAAAAATCTGTTCGGGAGGCTAGTTGTAAGTTTGCAATTCCAATGATTCAATTTGTGATTCTCGTAATTGTCACTTGTGCTCGGAACTTGCATTCTGTGTAGTGACAACATTTTGACCTAGACTCCAAGCAGCTTTTGGGTATGTTTGAACCCTTTTCTTTCCCTTCTTTTCTTTTTTCTTCTTTCTGTTGTTTATTTTTGTATGTGTCCACTTGATGAAGAGGATAGATTCCAATCCTCGAAACCTTGTGTTATACCTTTTTTAACATAAAGTGTCCCAAAATTAGTGTCAAGCAAAGACTCAGAGATGGAGTGCCCCTGAAGGTACACTAATAACCTAAAACATGTTATCCAGTTTTTCAGTTTTATTAATTTTTTTGCACTTTTTTTATTAAACTCTTGACTGTTATAACGTTATAGGCTATAGCCACATAAATAGTTAAGATAATATCTTGAATTTAGTTTTCAAAACTACATGACTGGTAAATATATCTGGCAGATATAAATTTGTCACCATACATCTCCATGGTGTTTAGAAAACTCATTGAATGTTAGAAAATGTGAAATCTTTAACGATTTTAAAATCTTTGAAGCAAATTAAAAATATAAATCTTATTATTTCTTTTTAGTCATAGTTTCAAAAACATGTACATTTTCTCAGCTATTTACCCTATAAATATAGTAATGCTATCCTAATCACATCATACCTTAAATTCCACTCAAAACGCATAGAGCAGAACATTTCAGTTTTAGTTATATTAACCTGCTTTTATACTTCATGCTTATTATAAGAATTTTTTGTTAATCTATTTTTCAAAAACAGTTCTGTAATTTCATAATGAATTTAACATCTAACTCCTTTTATCAGGCAAAAATATTTGTATAAATAAAAATATATTTTTTTGTAGTTTTTTCATTCTAAAGTGAATATTTAATGTAATTTTCTTATTTCATAGTAATTACTGAATACGTTTTACGCATGGTTCATGTTTTATGCTAATCGATAACCAATCTAAAAAGCTACAAAGCAATAAAGAAATAATTCAATATACAAAAAAACAGTGGCAGTACATAACCAAACATAAAGCATTGTGAAAGAGTACAAATAGGGTTTTGGGCAGAACTGGCATTTCGGGTACTGATGGTCACAGGTTGGGCAGCAGCCTTGGGCACTGGCGTCCAAATGGTTAGTATGTATTATCAGACCGATTTGAATGATATTATATACATTTAATGTCAATTTAATTGATTAACATGCATAAGTAATGTGACCAGATATTTTTCACTCCAAAGTGGGAGACTCTTCTGAATAGTGACCATTTTAAGGGGAAGGAAGGGTTGTGTAATAGTGAGGTTTGTGAGAATAAAATAAGCATACATCAAATAAACAATTAGCAAATGTTGTATTTTACGATGTAAAATGTCCTAGCTGAAACTGAACTTAGGTACTGAAGTCTATTTAAATCTCAGTGTTTAATATTTGTCACTAGAACCTATTCTTTTAATTAGATTTGGCGATGATCGCAACTTTGCATGAAAGTCTTACATTGAAATTGAATTTTGTCAAGAGAATTGACTTCAAAACGTCCACTGAAAGCTGTGTTTTTTTCAGTTGTCCAAACGTTCTTCATTGCCAAAAAACTCATTCAACTGACGTGTTGCTTCCTGAGATGGTCAATACATACACTGCAATCTTACTTGTGTACTTACAATTTATTGAGTTTTCTTTAAAGTGTGTAAACATTTCTACCTATCTAGAATCAGTTTCAACTTTTTCTCGTTCCGCTCAGGAACTTTACTCTCCAAATATTTTGTTACATAGTCGATTTCATCAAAGATTTGCGTATCAGAAGATAGTGGAAAATAATTCTTTTGCAATCAAGCAATCCACAGAAGGTTGGATGACCTCCCACTTCTGGGTTTTCTTCAATCTTGCCCATTTTAAAATCTCTAAACTTTGAAAATGGACAATCCATTGCTCCAAGTACTGAAGTGATGAGTCAGAAAAGAAACAAAAGTGTCCGTAATAGTGTCCTTTTTCATGTTTTGAGCAGCTTTTTGCTATCAGATTATGAACTATGTGTGGAATAATCTATTTACAGTCTTCTGTTGGAGATTTTCTTTCACGACTTTTATCTGAACTGTAACCTTGACTGCCGAGATCTATCACCTTCTAAATTTGTCTGTTGAAACATAGCTGCTTGGCTGTGCATGAAATAAGCCATATTTCCGAATGTGGAATTTCAGGACATTTTGTTTGGTTTAGAAAGTACTCTTTAAGTGGAATAAAAAGTTTCAAAATTCTTTCAACTGCGACCATTGTCACAAAATATCTCACTAAAACAGTATACATTTTTTGTGATTCATGATTTGAGGCATCTGTCATCACTGAAATATAGTTGCAATCATCCAGTCCTTTTTAAGTTAACTTGCATGAAAAAAATGTACAGTGCCGAGCGGTTTTGAGCTCAGCTGAACACACGTGATGAATTTACTCATTTTTAATTGGAGGGATAGAAACACATAGTTAGTTCTTCGTTATTTTCTTGCTCCTGCAATCATATTTGTATTTTTATATTAACTGAAGGAAAAAGTAAATATGTTATACGGTATGCATATTGTTACTTCAAATATGTAATGTCAGACTCAAAGCGGGACATTTAAGTCAGACCCACTGTCCCCACAGTCATTTGTGGGGACAGTGGGTCAATTTACTGTAAGCGGGATGTATAGTCACATTGTGCATAAGGCTGAAATTCTTTACTGTTATATCTTAAAGTATATATATATATATATATATATAAAATACTTTGTGTACAGATAAGACAGAAAGTTTTATTCGATTAAATGCAAATCGATTACGAGATGCTAGTGACATCAGACAGAATTACTGGTGAATTGTAACTAAATGCCATTATAACTTTTACGGTGTTATGTTAGCCGTTACTAGCATGATTGAGAAAATTAATTATATCTGCACTGTAGCTTGTCCTCTCTGTGTAAAATTATGCATTTTTACCGTTGTATTGTATCTTGTTTGTCTTCTACTGGTTTGTGCATTCAGGGAAGTACTTATATTGTACTTCCCTAAGATAAAGCATGTCTACATATGTTAAAATAATTATTGATTTATGTTTCAGATGGGAAAATTTATTTACATAAATGGATACCAGAACAGTTAATTTATATTAACAGACAGGAAAATATAAATAAGTTTTGTAATAAGATTGAGAACAAATCAACAGAAATTAAGAACATAGTCTCCAATAAGGAACTGTTGGAGCATATACTTGTGGATTCTAAGCATAAAATGCTCTACTGTTATGTTCCTAAGGTATTTATTTCTATGCATTAACTTACACTACTAATGTTTACAGTTATCTGATCATGCTAAGAATAGATTTTAAAAGCGTAAGAACGTTTTAAAATGTGCATTAAACACATTTAATGACACATGTTTAACAAAGGTTTTTTAACACATTCAGTGCTGATGACCCCTTTAAGCTTCGTGCAGGCTTGGTGGTGTGTGTGGCTGATGCTGTTCAGCATCAAGGGCTAGTTTTAGCGCACTTACGTTTCCCACCATTATGTGGTGAAAACCGTCAGTGTGTTATAATTATTAATGCTGTTCAGTCATATTTGACGGTTAGAATTTATTTTGTTACCGTTCGTTTGTTATTTCTCATTTTAGAGTTGTGTACTAATGGGTGACAAAATATAGGAGACTTTAGAAATCCTAATAATCTAACGATTATTGAAATTGGTCGTGAATTTGACTTTGACTCCCAGCAGGATCCACGTTGACAGTTCCGGAACCTCACTTTGGTATCCCCTTTAGTTATAGAAAATGGTCCATAAAGAGATAGGAAAGTTATATTATTCAAGAGGCATAACTCCCAAGGATTGAAAATATTAAAGCTATTCATAGACCCGTTACAGTAAAGTAAAGAAATGGCTTTGACCTTACCAAAAGAAAGAATTAAGACTTCTGATTGGAATGTTAGCAAGCCAAGGACTTCTCAGAAACACCTTAGGAGACTAGGACTGAGTGATTGAGTAGAATGTAGTTTTTGCAATAAGGATGAGGAGTTATAAGACCATGTCTGGCTGGACTGTCCAGCCATCTCAAAAAGTCAACTTAGGTGGATATGAAAGGCCTTTCCTGAACACTGATGTGAAAGAGGCGGACCCCAAAAAGGTAGCAGAGTTAGCTGTAAAGCTTCTGTTATAGCTTGCAGATTGATGGGAATTAATAGTTAGGGGAGCATAAAGGGGGTCACAGTGCATGGGGCTGTTAGCCATACCTCAACAAGACAAAATAAATCACCAATTCCACTCCACTCCTCCCAGCATGATCCACCAAAGCAGCTATCTCTGTGGAGGGTGTGGAATCCATATCATCATATGGAAGATATGATGATGAAATCATCAGGGTTCGTCTTGTGCCAGTCTCAATTAGTCTGACAGAGGAAAGAGCTCTGGAACAAATTTCTAGAACAGGGATGCTGTTCACCTTGTTGCTTACAGCAATTCAAGTTCTGGCATTATTAACATGGGTGGTAACAATATCAACCCCTGTCATGGAAAGCCTTGATACTTTATCCTTACAAATCCAGGGTCCCTGTATCAGGGCCACATGAAATTTTTCCTCCAGAAAACAGCTGAACCCTCTTTAATGTGCTGCAGATTGACCTGGAGAACCTTGAACCACATGATCAGCCGCCATACCCCGCATCTTCAGCTTGGAGTTTTGTTTCTAGACTTCATAAAAATCCCACGAGTATTGAGAAAATAACAGATCCATCTGGTCAGAGCCCTGCAAGACCATGTATGGCTATTTTCACTAGGGAGGCGCCCAACTGTCAAGGGATGGCGACGCACTACCACTGCGCCATACATCCGGTTACTGCCGTCGCATAGTGCAATTTAGGGACACTTGCCTTGATCCTGGGGTTCAGTTAAAGCAGGGTCACCTCATGTAGGACGTTTAATAAGCGTTTATCCGAGCCCAACCGTCGGTTGGACTCTGATCCCCCATTGGTCTTTAGTGACACTAAAGGTAGTGTCACTCCTGGGAAGATACCTTCCCAAGCCATTGGGGATCATCCAAACTGAGTCAGCGCATCCGCTAGACCCAGAGTAGTAACATAATTGTCCAATTAATTTGAGAATAACATGAATGTCGGTGTGAACAAAGAAAAGCTGAAACCCATGCCTATTTTCAAGGGGCGTTGATAGACAGGACCAGATGATGAGTTAACTCTTTTCAGCACAGGGCATGGGGTACAATAGTGTCATCAGCAGTGAGTGTGTTAAAAGGGTCTTGGTATAGGCATAGATCTTTTAATGATTGGTTTACAAGTTTATTTAAAACCAGCAAACAAGGGATAAAAATTTTCTCTTTGAAACAAAACCATTTATAACCAATATAGCAATAGCAGATGCATTAATCGTTATACTGAAGTTGCAATATGTTATTACCACTGGAATGTTAATATCAATAACATTTGGATTTGGTTAAAATTTGTAAGGCTATTTGTATTATATAGTTACAGAAATCTGCTTCCATTAATCGTTTCAATCTTTACCCCAATCTTATCATATCAGGAATTTTCAAATAAAATTAAATACATTCTCTTAGATAATACTTATAAATAATTTGAAGGCTCAGCCGATTTTCAAAATTTGTAAATATAGTTGATTGTTTTTTATGTGTATCTATATTTTTTATTAAAAGTAATAGTGTAAAAATGTTACATGCTAAAAAGTGATTACGACTTAGACTTTTTAATTCTATGATGCCTTCCTAATTACTGAACAATAGTTGAAATAATTTTTCTTGTAGTTGAAACACCCAGGTATTTAATGTGGTTTTGTAGATTAATTATCAATCTCTAGTCTTAGGCTGTCTTGTTTTATACTGTAAAGTTGCATTTCTAAAGCTATTTGAAGGTTTCTCTGTAAAAGGAGTAAGTCAGATATATAAATGTCATACATTTCGGGGTCTTATTATTTTTAATAATATTTAAATATATACAAAAATAGCTTTCGCCAATAAAATGCTTTGCAACCCAGAATTGTATTTATATAATATACGAGTATAAGAATAAAAATACATTTTGGGTTGACCTTTTAACTAGTAGTAGTTTCAATTTCTTCTCCAGGATGGAAATTCATCCAAGAATACAATTATTTGATAATTTTGGAAGGCTTTTAATGTACTTTTGAGAATAAACTAGTGTCTAAAGATTGTTTTAAAGTATTAATACTAACACTTTAATGATTTGTTTACTTTTCAGAGTGACTAAAACACATTTAAGTTCACAAATGTGCTAACATTTAATGAAACTTGTTAGGTAGTTTATTTCTTCCTTATATCTGTCAATTGTGGTCATTTCAAATGGGAACACTAATTCTGGGGGAATTTGATGATGAAAAAGGTGAGTGCTAGGCTATATGTTTGTTTAAATTTTCATATTCTTTCTTATTGAGGAATAAATTGAGAATTGCAAGGAAGTAGATGTGCCTTATAACGGGTTGCAAGTAAATGAACTACTGTTATTAGTTATCAGTTAAATTAACCCTTTTTAGGACCAACAGCAGTTTACTACCGTTGGCAGAAATACCAAATAAGACAAACTTGTCAACCCAAACGTGATTGTGACAGAATTGGTGCCGAGACTCAATTTTTAAGGAGTGCAAAAACATAACCATGTCTCAGTGTAAACTTTTGTCATTACATCATTTGGTTGAACTTTTTTTAAGTTTAAGTCATAGCCGTGATAAAATTATCATTTTTAAATTACGGAAGTTACACTACTTCATGTTTGGGGTGACAAACTAAAAAATTAACAACAAAAATTCGCTTTTTATGTGAATTTCTTATAGTATACTTAACGCCTTGTTAACTGCAATATTAATCTGGCATAATAAAGTTTAATTGCTTTGACTTCTCTAATGCTTTGTAAACTTTTTTTACTATCATCTGTGTTACTGAATAAAGAAATATAGTGTAATATTTTACCTAATTTCGTAGTGCACTAAAGATGTGATTGATATCAGGAATGCAGTAATCCTAAGTACATTATAAGAATTAGACTTAGTGCTGTAGATAATGTTATGGCATTAGTCTACTTTCTGTTAGGGATTGATTACATTCTTAGCTAAATTGGTGAATACCGGCCCTTGGTATAGGCACGTTTTTGTGTGTGTGTGTGTGTGTTCCATCTGCTCTCTTCTTGGATATCAATAACCGGAACCAAGTTTTAATGGCAGTTTGCCTTATCCAAAAAGTCAGTTATCCTAAATACGCTTGGTCTCATCAGCTTTGGATAATCGTGTGTCTAGTGTATTGGAGGTTTTCCTACAATATTAATTCTTCTGTCTGGAAGTAGAAACAAATAAATTTCATTTGATTTTTTAAATTTTAAATGAAAAGACATTTTACTAGAAAAGAGGTATAATTGTATTGTGAACATTAAATTATAAAGTATAAAACATTTTTATTTAGGGAAAGACTTGTAACAGGTTTTCCTCCAATTTGCTGGATTTTCTTGGATGTTTGGTCAAATACCTTCAGCATTTAGTAGAAAAACGGCTATTTAACATTATCAACAATTAGTGAAATACATTATTTTTATTACACAAGGTATTAAAAAAGTATGAACTGGTTTATTCAGATCCTTACAACTGGAACTTCTATAATAATAATATAATATCAAATGGACACTTGATGTGTAAGGTGAAGACGAAAATAATACCACATTTATGTCTCTGAAGTCTAGCAAAAGAAACATCTAATGTGTTGGAATTTCTTGTACAATGAGAATGAGTGTCAGGTTTTACCTTTAGTTTATTACACGTTACTTAAACTGTAGATCTTATTAATCTATTTAACTGTTTTTTAATTAATAAATGTATGTTCTAATATACTAATATTTCTGATTAGGTGGCGTGCACAAACTGGAAACGAGTGTTTATGATAATGACAGGAATGGTTCAGACATCTGATATATTATCCATTCCATCGACTGTTGTACACCAGCAGCATTACATACCTTCTCTGCTGAACTTCACGGATGAGCAGATTCAAGAGATGCTTCAGACTCATACGAAGTTCATATTTGTCCGTCATCCGTTTGAAAGACTCCTCTCTGCTTACAAAAACAAGTTTGAGCAGCGTTATAATAGCTCAAAGTACTTCCAAAGCAGGTTCGGTCGTAAGATAGTGAAGACGTTCAGAGCCAATCCTTCGTACAAATCGCTGATGAATGGTGATGATGTAACATTTTCAGAGTTTGTGGCTTACGTTACGTCTAAGAACAGTGTGTTCAACGAGCACTGGATGCCCATCGACAAGCTGTGTGAACCGTGTCTTGTCAAGTATGACTTTGTGGGTAAATACGAAACGTTGAACAGAGATGCTCAATACATTTTGGATCAAGTCGGTGTTGGAGAAATATCCTTCCCCAGAATCAGGCCAACAAATACATCTAGCCACCTGAGCAGATACATATCTCAGTTGTCTTACAATAGTATTATTAGTTTGTACAAGATTTATCGTAATGACTTCAAGCTATTTCAGTATAGTTTACAAAGTTTTTTAGGCTATGATTTGGAATAATGCCTGTTACTTAATAATACTACTCTTATTATAGGATTGAGGTAATATTTGAAAAAATATTTGATTTAGTATATCTGCTGCAGTGGACTCTTCCATCAGTCATAGTGCTGAGATTGTAGCAAGTTATTTGTTGCAAATTAGCTACAAGTCTCGAAGACTTTAGACTGTGTGTGACTGTGAAAACAGTCACAGCATAGTGGTTGACTCCTCGTTCATTTGGTGCTACCTTTAGTAAAATGTCAAAATAAGTATTTTATTAAAAATTATACTTTTTATCTGTTTCTAAGTTGAATTAGCACCATGTTGATAGTTGGGCTGTGTTAAGTATGCTAATTTTGTGTATTTATATTGGGTGGACCATTCTGCACTTCAGCCACATTAAATGTGTTAACATTGTCATGTTGTGGAATGGATCAAGATACAAATATATTGCTCAAATTCAGTCTACATAATTTGAGAACATTTTGTGAAATACAATAAGATCTAAATTACTCCCTTGAAATTCTTTAAAATTTATCTTAATGTTCTTAAAACTTGCTTGATAATGTAAGTAGGTACTATTACATAAACATTTATTCGAGGAATAATGGAATACAGTGCTTAACAAAAATTCAAGATAATAAAGTATCATCTTATATTTTTATTAGATTGCATTAAAAACTAATACAAAATAATTTAACCTGTAGAAATTAGATCTTTCATTATTTCTAGCACTTGCAAACCATTAATTAAAAAAGAGCTAACAAATATTTTTTCAAATGTACCCTACAATAGCTTTTAAGACACTAATTACGCTTATTACAAAGTGCTCAAATTATAAAAGGCATTATATAAGGTTCTAACACATAACAGCCTAGTGTGACCATATTGACATGGTAGCACATATAGTATTTATACAAAGCATGATTCAATTGACTTTATAACCTTTCACGCAGAGGTCGACCTACCTCCTGGACGCAAGAGGTCCATCAAGGAAATTTGCTCAGATTACTTTTATACCATTTTTTATTTTCCTTCAAAAGGAAATCTATTTAAAAAATCCTGTGATTAGTTTGGCTAACTGTGTCTCAGAATATACTACTTTAAATTATCTGCAAATAAAACTGAGCTGGTAAAAATTATATTACAAGTACGGTACAATTCGCCGTAACATTTTGACAATGTGGTCGGTTGCTCATGAGCAAATTGCTGCATTTACTTAAAAAGAAAATGTGTGTAATAAAATAATATACATGGAAAATGTAACTTGAATTTATTAGAAGTAAGTGATTCAAGTAATCATGTAATAATCATGTTCTCCTTTGAACTTGTTCAAGCAATGTATTAAAAAAAATGTGTACCCTAATGGGGTCACATGGAATCCATACCATCTCTCTTAAACCTGAAAAATTATGTTCACAAGCATTTGTGCTGCATCATCCTCCAACATGAACATATTCTGAGTCATCCCAGCCCATTATCCTGTGTTCCCCTCCTTTTTATCTTTGTTTTACATTCATAAAGCTTTGCTGTTGTCATCAATTATTTGTATACATTGTATTTTAGTACATAATAGACTATTTTAGCTTCTTAAGAATATAATATAGTTTAACACAATGACTTAAAATATTACTCTTCTTACCTCCAAGACATAGGCTCATGCCAAGATCTCTAATGACATGTTGGACCTATAAAACTATCTGCCTTTTTAACTTGAGACAGACACAGGTACTTACCAAGTCCAACCCGCTAGAAAGGTAAGAAAGGATGGCCCAGTGGTTAATAGACTAAATCTTATCAGTTATGTTTAACATCAAAAGTTCTGTTTACAAGAATATAATAGAATATATTCATTGCGTTGATAATATATATTACATTGTATTGCAATAGTTAATAATACCAACTTTTTACAGTATTTATCTTAAAAACTAAATCTATTCACTCGACTTTCCATAAAGCTGCACACATACACACATTCATACACATACAAAGAAACAAAATTCGTGGGATCAACCCCCAGGATTGCAACACTGCCGCGAATATCAATCCCAAGTGTGCTCCATGAACTCGCCAACTTAGTAAAAAGCACAAGACACCAGGTAGTGTTTTAATTGGGTTTAAACATTTTTTTGGATTTGTTTCTAAATTTAGTGTTTCAGGGAGACCGTTAATAAGTTAACTATTCATGTTTTACAAAGTGAGAACTTTGGGTTCTGATCAGTACCTACTTTATTGTTGTGTTAGATTAACTTCATCAAATATCAAGAGATAGATACTATATAACATGTTTGATTATGTTGACAAGCTCAAAGAAGCGTTAACTTATCACAACTTATCAACTCCTTATTGTACTAGTGGAACAATCATAATCATTGTATGAATGGTGTAAAAATATTTCACACCTGGTTAGGTGAAACCACACTCCAACCAAATTATTACTCTTCAGTTGGAATGATTATTCATGATTATAATCAATTTCAACCTCACCTTAAAACCTTTATGGTTTTTTGCCTTGTCAGTTGGGAAAAAAACCGAGCCAAATTATTCTAAGCAATAAAACAATGTTGGACCAATTAATACAAGATAAAAGCTAAATTAAATCTGTAGCAGTAGCAATGGTTTGTATGTGAAACAAACAATAGGGAAAATTCTAATATCATTCTAATGAGGTTATTGCACTGCTAGACCAGTCTTTCTCAACCTATCTACTCCTGAAAAGTATGAAAACCTGGCCTAAGTTTATGTAAGATAACTTTTAGTTCCATGAAGGCTTTATATCCTTTCTATATTTTTTATATTTGTATTTTCTTAGTATTGTTTTGCTCTCTTTGAGACTAGTTTATTTAGTCACCAGTTATGTACTTATTATTCAAATGCTGGAAGTATTATTTATAAACTATTCAACAAAGCAATTGTATCTACACCAGAACCCCTGTACTGGTCCAGCCTGTCTATAAAACTGTAATTTTCTATTACAGGTTTATTCTTTAAAACCATGTGCAATTAGTTTTTGCTTGTTTTCTTTTAATAATCCACAATTTATCGGTAAAAGTTCTGTTAACACTTTGACGATTAACATTTTTCAAACCTAGTGCATCTTCTGATTATGCTCTTAGTACCTATGAGTGTGCTATTTTCATCAAAGGACTGAAGGTTTTCTTGTAGATTATGCAAATAGAGATAAAGTTCATCAATTCTTATTTCTATTAACTAGTTTTAATATCTGGAAAGAGTGTTATCTTGTTTTAAATTGATTTTTTTCCAAATGATAGTAAAGTTTTATATGGTTTGGCAGCCTGTAGGGAGTGGCGGGGGAACCTTTTAACTTATATAGTCAACTTAAGTATAATCCTATTAATTAAGTTAATTACTGTATTAGTCGTTGCTTAATTTCACACCATGTTTATGAAACTAAGCTTCAATATAAACATTTGTAACACTTCACAAAAATTAAATACAATAATATTATATACTTTTCAGCCCTTTATCAGTAGTTTAGAACAAATTGTTTATTTTAAAAATATATTTTGTAAAAAATAAAAATTGAAGTCATTTTTGAGATGTTATAAAAATATTTTATTTAATGATTTTAAAAATTTTATTTCCCTAAAATCTTAACTAAATGACTTATTTATACATTAGTTCATGATTTAATTTTTAGGATAATTGTTACTATATGTGTTTTATATTATAAGTTTTTGTATGTATAAAATTCAGAGTTTCCCGTAGCTACTATAAGCATAATTAACACGTTTATGACAATTTTTCGCAACTACTGTCTTGTACCTCATCGAATAAACAACGGGCTTACGAAAAGCGCGGAGTGCGCCCGATGGCGTACACGTTGCTATGCATTACCTTATTGCTTCCTGTCTTGGGGGTTTGTTAAATTTGTTCCAGCGCTTAAATAAATACCTCAAACTATCGTGTACCCCAACGGGTGAATGATTGCTTAATTTTTTAGGTACACCTTGGGGTACATGAAGAAACATTAAAAAATATATTGACGTAATATTTAGGGGCAAAATTGCGTAGTGTACATACTTTTCTCACTATACTTAGACGTTCAACGTAAAAAAAACCGATTACGGTTTTTGGCATTATTATTGAAAAAATTTGTCTGTATATAAAAATGTGTAAAAATTAGCCGTTGTCGTGAACGTGTTAATAGTGGAATGACTGGTGAAAACACCAATCTACCAAAGAAAATGTGTTGCACATAGAAATTTGTCAAAGTGTTAATTGCATTAATGTGGTCTAGTCATGCATTTTAACCCCTGCCATATAATATACATATTTCTGGTGTTTACAATATATCATAATAACTGAAGTATTAAATTGAGTTGAACCATATACACTTTTTGTATAGTTCTCTATTGTCAATCATTTATGGAGATATATAAATACTTAATATAAATAACAAAATAATGCAGTCACTGTATGTTGTACTTACTTTGTTTTAATTTTACTCGTATTTTGCTTTTTTTCCGTAAAACGGTTGTATATGAAATATAATAAATAAAAGGTCAGGTATAAATTATATGGGTTTAAGCTGGTATCAATGTAAAGGTGAACATATAGGCAAACTGATAGGAGAATAATTCACAAGTAAACTTGTTGTCTTGCAGATTATTCTTTATTCTTTTGTGAAATGTGGCCAGAAGCTCCCTATTCAATATGTTGTAAAAAAGATTTTAAAGAATTTGCGTTAAAACTTTTGAAAAAGCCCAAAAATTTTGAAATGTATTAACCAAAAATAATATTGTTTGTATGTCTCTAAGAAAGTATTAACATAATTTTCAGTTATTTGTTTGGTAATTTCAACACCTGTCCAAATTTGTATTAATGTTTGATTTACCGTAAGAGTAATCGGTTTGAATGCTGGTTAATGTTTGACTTAACTTAGGAGGAATCTATGTTTGAATATTGCTCAATGATTATGTTAAATCAGGAGTAACACCTGCTTGCTTCTGAAACTTGTTAACATCTATGTGTGCCAGGGAATCTAGTATAGTACTGTATACCAGTTACATAATACTGTTGTACATTTGAATAGTTTATTATGTTTATACCAAAGATATTGTAAATAGGCTAGAGCTTGATTTCATTCTTTTTCTAAGTTCAAATCAAAAACTTAACTGGGGATCTGAGACTATCCCCAGGTCTGGACAGTAACTTAGCCAGAGTTCAGTGGGTCAGCTTGACATCAGGATAAACTGACATCCTGAAACCTGAATTTTGTTACAAAAGAACAATGCTAAATGTTGAACAACTTAACTCACTTATTTTTCATCATAGAGCTTTATGAGGTACATCTTTTTAAAGGTATGAGTTGTATACATCCAAGTGCTTTTAAATTCAACTGGTATTGCAGCTATAGTGGAAGGGTTGATTCAATGTGAATGTTGAGTTAAGCTCCAGTTCACCTTCCTCTTTAGTGCAGCATCTGAAATCTGACGCTGTCACAGACTTGACTCCTGAAATATGGAGTCATGTTCGTCTGAAGCGATCCGAAAATAGTCGCCAACGTAGAAACTCAAAAAAAATTCTTTGCATCGTTTTGACATCAGAGACACGTAGACTATTTGAATCAGCCCTTCCCACCATAGCTACATTATGTGTAGAGAACTCGGTTGCTCCACCATGCTTTGGGATTGTGTCAGTTAACATCGTAGTGCACTGAATTGTGCACCTGATGAGGCATTGAGAATACCTTTTCACTCAGATTGCACCAAGTTTTGTAACCTAGGTGTCTCTAATGTAAAGAGTTCATTTTGAGCTTCTTCGTCGCCGACTATTTTAGGATCCCTTCAGACAAACATGACTCCAGATTTCAGGAGACAGCGTCAAATTTCAGATGCTGCACTAAAGAGGAAGGTCAACAGGAGCTAAAATCAGCATTCACATTGGTGTTATTGATTATTCAACAAAAAATCTATCTATTCAAGTTATGACAAAACTAAAAACACTGCACAAAGCCAAAAAAAGTATAATTTGTACCTTTAACATCTCACAGCAAAAAATAAGGTAGTCGGACTGTTTAGTTTAACATTGTTCTTATGAACAAGAATCGAGATAAAAGATTGAAGCCTTCCTCTGTCAATACTGTAGATATAGATGGGCAAGCACATATCTGTTATATACAAGTATTTTTGGATATGCTCCACCTCATTATTTGTTACAATTGATACTTTCTTTTTGGGTTTAAATTTTCATCTTTTGTAAATTAGATGAAAAAAGTTGTATGGTTGTACAAAGTGTTATTGTAATAGTTGTTAAGGAACCTTGTACTTGATATACTAATATACAGAACCTAACAATATTGATACCTGGTGCTATTTTCCTGCTTTGTTTTAATGTTTCAGCTAGTTTTATACTAACATTTTAATGTTTAACATGTTTATATCCTGTATTGTATAGAGCCAGATATAGCCCATGAGTAGTGCAACTAATTTCTATACTGGACAAATAAACAAGTTTACTGTTTTCAAAATGATTTTAATTTTTTATCCCATCTGTTATGGTCATATTCTTTTTAATTTTGTGCTTGCAGTTCAATTTTAGGAAGTAAATGACTGGTTATGAATTAATGTAAGTACTTTTGAAAGTTGGGTACATCATTAAAAATACTGTAAAACATATTACAAACAATACAGTCCACTTACAATATTACAACTTTAAAAATAAAATATATGTTTGAGTAGATCACAGAAGTTTTTATTTTATTGTAGAAGTAGCATATTTAGAGAATCATGATGTCTGGTTTTCGATAGAGTTGAGTTTTATTTCTTAAATTTCCAATAGGTATTACGATTTTTAATGGATTTCATTTCTTGTCTGTGGATAGCAGAATAAATCTTTAAAGTTTGTCAACTGGCAAATCAGATCAGAAATGTGAGTATCAGACTTTTTACGCTGATAGTCGCCATTTACAGATTAGTAATAAATCTCTAGATTGGATAGTACAGCTTTCTTTTTAACCCAAACACCATTTAAAAATGTTGATAATGCAATATACTTTTTTATTTCAAATTATTAATCTACTCTGTCTGGATTGTAATCATTTCTGTCATAAAAATAATTATCAATAAAAACATTTTAAAATGAAATGTAGTTAAAATGAACTTACATAACCAGACCCTACTGACTCTCACTATACAAGGATGTATCCCAGTTTTATGCAACTCAACTGAACTGGGATAAGTCAATCACAAGTGTATATCTGATGCCAATGGCCTAAAGATGATGTTTTACTTTTTATATTAGCTTCATATGTTTTGTTTGTTGTATATTTTCATTCAATTTAATGTTTTTTTTTAACACATTTGCAAAGTTCTTGTATACTGAAGAAGAACATTCTCATTGAACTTCTGTATAAAAGTTATTGAATGTTCTAGAACCTATATTGTATAAATAAAAATATTTAAAGTGTATGCAATAAAATCGGTTTTATTCAAGCTTTTCATATTATAAGATATTTAAATAAAAAGATAAATAATATTATCATAAACCAACATACAAATCTGTTACAAAATAAAAAACAGGAACCTTTACAAAGTTTTCCTTACATAGTAAAAAAAGTAACTACACATTAGTAGTTAGAATTGTACATAAATGAAGGAAACAGGATTTTTCCGGACATTTTCCATCGTTCAGTGATACAAAAAATCAGTAACACTACGTTACTGAGATCTGCTATCTGATCTCTTCTTCAGGTAAAGAACTAACCTTAACACATAATTACAAACTAGGTTAAAATAAATAAATCATACCAGGGCATAGAGAGTAAGTCAGGAGTTACAACCACCATATTGTGTGTCAGGGATAATGTTTTACTTTTTCAAATGAAAAAAAAGGTTTTGCAGATCTCGTAATGTAGTGTTACTGATTTTTTGTATCACTGAATGATGGCAAATGTCCGAAAAAATCCTGTTTCCTTCACAATCCTTCCATGTACATAAATATATTTGAATTTGTCTGATTTCATATACTGCATATACAAATCAAATTAAAAAAAAAAAAAAAAAAAAAACAGTAGCAGTCGTGGGACTGCCGATAGAAGTGAAAACGGAACTATTAAGTTGAGAGTAATTAACAATACGTTATAGTAGCAGTACATCTGTAATTGTAAATGTGACGCGTTTTTAATTTTCCAATTTTAAAATCCACGAAAAAATATTATCAAATAACTAGAAATCTATTTTACCACGCTAGTAAGATAAATCTTATATCGTAATAATACTCATTTCATGATGAAGAGGTTAAATATTAAAAACATAATTAAAATGAATAATGCTAAATTTTAAATACAAATATTCGTACAAATATTAAAAATGTTTAAAAATATATTCGTTGTTTTCATTATTCATTTATAAGTGAGTAAACACCGAGTGAACAACAGTGAGTTGAACACCGTTGTAAATAATAGAGTTATTGCTATGGATAAAGTATATAATTGCAATAACAATTAAACCCACAATATTTTTAAAACTAATAAATTAGTTAAATTAACTTTGTTCTTTCGTAAAGGTATTTTTATTGCACAATAAACTAATTTATTGAGTTAATACGGTATCAGTGAGCCAATGCGCCAACTACAGTTCCGGCAGAAACGTTCACTCATCACTTCATACGCTACTACAGGCTAAACTAAACTTCCAATAAAAAAATGATAAATTACAAAAAAAATATTCATCTATTTTCACACAACTTTCTCGCTGACAAATTTTGTCTGACCAAAAAATAAAAAAAATCCTCGCTTACTACTTTTTTCTTGTCATTGTAAACGCTATGTAAAATGTAAACAATAATCAAAGTTATTTCGAAATGTTTTTAATATTTAAAAATGTAACCAATAGATTGCCAATATTAAGAGCTTTAATTTGACGCATCTTACATAATTGTACGACATTGGCTTCACTTTTAAATCGCGAGAGGAAGCCGTAAAGGTCACTGATTTTCGCAGTCTGTTTTCATACTCCGCCGGGACAGTTTTAACACAGCGAGAGACTGACTTTTTCATGCAGGTTAGTAGTCCGCGGCCAAGTCTACGGTTAAAAAACACAGCGAGACTGACTTTTTCATGCAGGTTAGTATCATTAGCATGTCGGTGACGCGAACCGAGGATTTTACCCTCTACCAAAACGCTCAACGCGCCTAAAGAAGTTTTCACTTCAAAAATCTACCAATCAATTAATGAGTTTTATTGAATCTTTTGATAAAATGAAAAAAACTATATACTATATATAAACTACATATTTGATAGGATAGGATGTATATGTTTGATTATTATGAAATGAAGCAATAAAAAATATTGCCAATCACTCAACAAAAATATCAGTTTTATTACTTGCAACCATTTAATCTGAACTATCTATCTTCAGTTCTGCTCTATTGTTAGCATTTTACTAATTGCAGATTGCAACAGTATATTCTCTATAAGTGAGACTTATACATTTTTCACACCTGACTGTTGTAAACCTGTTATTTTTTTCTTCAGACAATATACACACTTTACCCTCTCTCGGTTTCTTACAAGATCTGGCCTTGGTTCTTCTGTTTGTATTCCAAGATACTTTTTTATTTGTAATTGCAGATCATTTTCAGGCCATTGCTAGAAGCCCTCCTGATCATATGGTCTTGCCTCTACACCGATTTTGACAGAATCATGCATAGACGATATCAGGATGACATTCTGGATTTATAAATAGACAAAACTCTTAAATTGGAACATTCATGTAGAAAAATTACTTTCCAAAATTTCATCAGGTTTATATGCATTGATGAAAAACCTGTGTGAAAAAGAACCTTAAAGGTTATTTATTTTTCGTATATTTGATTGAAAGTTCTCCTTCCCAGGTTGTGCACGCTGTTCAGAGCCTCTGTGGCTCTCGGATACATTTCTGGGTCCTGGAGAGTATCCAGGGCGGTGTTTGTCCCAAAGCAGGGGAGGTCTAGCCCAGAGCGCCCTCTTCATCCAAATGCGCTTACACTCCAGGAAGTTCATGCGACTAAGTCCTGCATCAATTGATATGCAGGATTGAGAAAGCGCTAACAGCAAAACAATAAGAATATCTTTATCCATAAAAGTGTTACTTACATATTTTTAAAAAAAGTTACAAGAATTTTAAACTAATAATTTAAGAATCACTTTAACTATATTTAGCACTTAACACACATTTCAATATACCACTTGCATGATGACTCTTACATCAAAAGTAACAAAAAGGAAACACTTCACTTATATGATCACACTAACAAATATTTTAGTTAAACATACTTTTATGAATATATAGGGCCTCTAAAGGCAAAGCGTGTGCAGAGGTTCCTTCATGCTAAATTAAATTCGTAATAGCTTAGATAGAATGTTGACAATTAATTTTGATTATAAAAACTTCCGTTTATAAAACGCAACTCTGATCCAAATAAAATGTTTTAACTAATGGTATGCAGAAGAAAATTTATATTTTGTTTACTTAATAGCCATAATTTCAATAGTTTTGAAAACATATGTATATTTTTTTATCAAATATTTCTTTTGGTATTGTATTAAACATTTTCAGGTCCTAAAAAACAATAACTTTTTCTAAAAATGGTTAAATTGGGTTTTGGAACTGCTAATTTGTCTTTGTGCCTTAATTTATTTTATAGATATTAATTAATACAGGCAAATTACCACTAGTGATATAACATATTTTTCAAACCTTATACACAAACAAATATGTTATTGGAAAAATTTTTAAACTTATAAATAATGGATGAGGTGGCTTGTATATACATTTTCTTTGAACTAATCGAATGAATTTCTTTTGTTGCATTAGAAGAGGCTTTAAATTCGTTTCATAGGTTCCACCCCAGCAAAATTTTCCGTATTCCAATCTACTGTTTACCAATGAAAAATATAACATTCTCATAACTTCCTCTGTACACATATTTTGTAGAAAATAAAAGGTTCTTAAGATACTATTAAGTTTTTTCTTTACCATGTCTATGTGTTTTTTCCAGTTTATTTCCCTATCCAGCAAGATTCCCAGGCATTTCAAATTGTCAGCCTGCGATAATTGCACACTCAGGACACTCTTTGTTTGTACACAAACAACTCACACAATTGTATAAAATTTGATTAGGTAAACGTGATTTTCATGCAGCATGCTTGAAATATAGTAAGGCTGACGTGGGTTGCCTAAACGAAGAGGGTCTAGTTTGGAGGTGTAAATACTGTCAATCTACGAGGAGGAAAAGCATGAGATTTGAGTCTGCAGCAGCTGAAGGTAAACTATCTCTCTCGAAGAAGTAGCAATAGGTGTCCTGACATCGAAGGAGCTCATACAACACAGGCACTTAAGCGCTTGTCAAATCAAATCAGATTTATTGCCAAAACATTTTACAATGCATGGCAAAAGTCTTCTTTTTATTCGCTAAAATTTTTGTCATACATTCCACAATAAATCTTATTCAAAACACATTGGGCGTTGGAGCAGTTTTTATTGAATCTGGTAATTTGTTTATGAAAGGAACATCTGCCTGTGAAGGCGAGCGTTCATAAACCACTGGTCTGTGTCTACTAGTTCGGTAGTTATCTCTGCCTCTAGTCTTATGCGCATGTATGGCACATTTAGACACACAAAACTGAGTTGGTTCCAAGATGTAGAGACTGGGCAGCATCAACAGTTGTAAATTGTTGAAGGCCTCCGTGCACGACTCTCTGAATTTCAACTGAGTGATAATGCAGATTGCCAGTAAGTAAGAGATCAGCCCGTAAGTGAGATGGGGATAAATCAACCTGACTAGGGCAGTATTTGGCTATAAACCTCAAAAGATAAAGGCCTGACACCAATTTGTAGCAAACTTGATCAATGTGATTATCCCAAGTCAACCCTTGATCCAGATATATTCCCAGGAATTTCGAGCAGTAGACGTCTTCCAGCATTGTCAGCCAACATAACAGGTGGCTCGTTATGCATGTCTACTAACCGCAAAGCAAAATTAGAAAGTTGGATTTTGCAGAATTTGTCTTAAGATTGAGGCTGTTGAAATGTTGGACACAGTTGTTGATCTCAACAAAACTGTGCTGTTCTAGAATCAATTTTGATTTCCTAGTAAAACAGTGTCGTGTCATCAGTATACTGCACAAGACTTCCAAACAGAAGTGATGAACCTACGTCATTGACATAGATCAGGAAGAGAATTGGACTATGAGGATTGAGCCCTGTGGGATACTATAACTCGGGTGAATTGGTTGAGATAATTTGTTTGAGATCTGGACAATTTGAGTTCTGTGGCTTCTTCTTCTTCTATGGGGGAGGCCTACTGTCATGCACTTAAACCTCAAGGGCCTTTTACGAACCCCGGGAGCACACCATAAGGCCTACTAGTCTATAATTTCAGCAGTTCCGCAAACTGCCGAAAACAACCTATCAGGTCCTCCTGGGGAAATTCACCACCTTGTCCAAATTACCAAAGATGGCATACCGCTCCCTTGCTATTGAAGGGCAATCAAAGAGCAAGTGTACGGCAGTTTCATCCTGCTCATCACACATTCTACATAACGGATCCTCCTCAAGGATGCCGACTCTGTGAAGATGCTTCCTAATCCCGTGATCAGACCTATAAACCGAGAAGTCATTAATTTATTTAGTGAGAAAAGGTCAGACGCCACTCTGTTAGAAGGCGACTGTAGTACAATTCGGCTCTTTCTCATGTATGGATGCAACCTCCACCTTCTCTCATGTTCAGCGCGAACCCATTTAGAGACAGCCCCAAAGGATTCACACCATGGAATACCGCAGAACGGTTTAGGGCCTATCATAATTGACGCTGAGCCCCGGTTGGTCAGGGCATCAGCTCTTTCATTCCCAAGGATCCCCTTATGACCCAACAAACAGTCACATTGGTGATTCTGGCAAGGAAAGAAACGACTTGATAGCAATCCCAGACAAGTTTGGATTTGAACACACAAGAGTCCAGCGCCATCAGTGCTGCCTGACTATCCGTGAAAGAATTGATCGTCTTACTCCTATATCGCCGACAAAGATTCTCACGAGCACATTCCATAATGGCTGTAACCTCCGCCTGAAAAACTGTAGGATAAGGACCCATAGGGATCACCAGCTCCCTGCAGGGTCTCACCCCCACAATTCCAACGCCTCTGCCGCTTTTTGTTTTAGAGCTGTCTGTAAACCATTCAAACTTCGGAGGTCTCCTTCCCTCCGACCAATCGTCCCTAGGAGGTATCACAATTCTAAAAGATTTGTCGAAGGAAAACTTTTGTGGCATCTGATCAGAGATCATGTGCAAAGCATCCTCCTGAATCAGAACACTACAGTGCTCACAGCTGCAGCCCGACCAGAGTCCCACTTTCTAAGACGTAGGCAGTCTTCCTGGCCATAGCCCAAATAACAATGTCCAGGGGGGCGAGGTTGAGACAACAGTCTAGAGCTGCACCCGGCGCATTAGGAAAATCCCAAGTGACAGCAAGGCAAGCCATCCTTTGGATGCCAGCCAGACAAGCTACCGCCAGCTTGGCTTCCGTTTTTGCCCACCAGACAACAGCTCCATACATTAGTGCAGGTCTGATTACGAAAACGTAAAGCCAGTACGAAAGCCTTGGCTTAAGTCCCCAAGACCCACCTATCATGCGTCTGCATTGAATTAAAGACCATTTCCCCCTGGCGATGACCCTTTCTAGATGGGGTCACCAGTTTAGAACCCTATCTAGGATCACGCCCAGGTACTTGACCCCGGACTTCAACTCAATGGAAGAACCTCTGAGTAGAAATGGACCAATACCCTCCATCTGTCGCCTCCTAGTAAAGGCAACCACAGCATTGATGCGATTGACAGTAAGGCCCACCCCGTGACACCAGTTTCCCACCATGTTTAGAGCAGCATTGGTCAGTTCCGACTGTTGTGTTGAATTTGCCATTCACAATAATCATAATATCATTTGCGTACCCCTGTCCAAAGGCACCGCTACTGTTCAAAGACATTAGCAGGTCGTTCACAACTAGGTTCCACAGGAGATGAGATATGACGCCGCCTTGTATGTGAGCAAGGACCTTATCCAGTCACATATATGACCGTCAGTACCACGTCTGGAGACCGCTTTGATAATTGCCTGAGTGGCCGTATTATCAAAGGGTCCTTCAATGTCCCAAAAGACACCTGAGGCTACCAATTTCGCTGCCAGCGTTTTCTCAATCCTGCATACCAACTGATGCAGGGCCGAGTCGCATGACCTTCCTGGAGTGTAGGCATGATTTGGATGTAGAGGTCGCTCCAAAAGAGATCATTCCCAAACAAACCTAGCAACCATCTTCTCCATGGTTTTGAGATGAAAGGAGAACAGACATATCGGCCTGAAAGACTTGGTCGATCCAGGCTAGCCTTCTCCTGCTTCGGTATAAACACTACTCTGGACACTCTCCAGGACAGTGGAGTGTACCTGTGGGCCATGGAGGCTCTGAAGAGTCTGCACAGCTGGGGAAGGAGAATATCCAGCCCCCGCTGCAAGCAAACCGGTCTCACCCCGTCTCCCCCAGGAGTTTTATAGGGACTAAAAGAATTAATCGCCCACTCGATCCTTCTGAAGGTTATTACAAGGTAAGCCAGACTCCATTGCAAATGAGTGGCGAGCCCCGTAGGTCTCCCTTCACTGTCGAATGGTTGATCATTGTAATGAAAAATACAGTCCGGAAAGTGGCTCTCATCATAACTTTTAGAACTCTCTCCGGTTCAGTAATGTATATACTTTGATCGTCTTTGAGACCACCAAACGGCGATATGGGATTTTTTTCTAATAGTTTCTGAAGTCTTGCACAGCCCTGCACACTACCGATGTCGGTGCAGAGTTTCTTCCAGGCTAATCTCTTAGAAGTAGGGACCTTAAGGTTGTACAGTGCAAGAGCCTCATGGTAGGTCTCCCAAGTACCCGAAGTTTTAGCTCTCCTGAACAAAGCCCTAACCCTCTTCCTCAAAGAGGCTAGTTCAGAGCTCCAACAGGCTACTTTGGATCTACTCCTGTTGATAACAGGACAGCTGAGATCAAAAGAGCCCACAATTGCACAGGTCAAACTGCCAGCAGATTTTTCCAGCTGCATCGTGTTATGAATCCGTTTCCCATTAGTACAGTCAGATTCTAGTTGTGCCCTGAGGTTATCCTTGTATGATACCCAGTTTGTGTTTCTCGGATTCCTATACTGAACCTTTTCAAGCACTAGTTCTCCGATTTTAAAGCAGATGTAAGCATGATCAGAAATGGAGGGCTCGTCAGACACATGCCAGCCGCGTATCCGATTAACCATAACCTCCGTCATCATGGTCATATTACCTACATCATGGTTACTACTAACTCCCTACGCGCCCTCGTGCGAAACGTGGGTACATTTCCCACATTTGAAATCACTAGATTACGGGATATTATATATTCCAAAAGCGACTTACTGTTAGTGTTGGTGCTGCCCGACGCCCGTTGTACGAGTTGGCGTCGCATCCAACCACTAGCTCTGAGCCGCTCCTCCCAGCATGGTCCACCAAGGCAGCCATCTCTCTGGAGGGCGTAGAATCCACATCATCATACGGGAGGTATGGTGATGCAATCAGCATGGTTCGTCCAGTTCCAGCCCCCATCAGCCTGACTGTGGCGAGATCCCTGCAACAAAATTCCAGAACAAGAATACTGTTCACCTTGTTGATTACAACAATATAAGCTCTGGCATTATTAACCTGGGCACTAACAATGTTGACCCCTGTCATAGAAAGCCCTGATATTTTACTCTTACAAAGGTTCCTTTTATCACATGAAAATCTTCCAACAGAAAGCGCCTGCAGAACACAGCTGAAGCAGCTTTATTGTGCTGCAGATTTAACTGAAGGAGCTTGATCCCCATGATCAGCCGCCCCACCCCGCGTCCTCAGCTGGACTTACTCTATACCAATGAACACCCTCCAGTTCCTCCCTTTAAGAGTAGCTGAAGACTGCCCATCAACCAGAATCACCATAGTTCTGGAACCTCCCGTGTGGACATCTCCAACAACCTTTCAGTCAGACACAGAGATCCCAACATTCTGCCTACAATGGCCCCAAGAATGGTCGCAAAGTCCTTCCCGACCATAGGACCGCCGACCCTGAGGAAGCCCTTGATAGATCTTATGAGTTCTTCATAGTCCCCACAGACCACACCTATCCCCCAGGGCCACCGACCCCCAGCCCTAGAGCCAGACCCCGCAGCCAATCTCTGGTCTCGTTATTGCTACACAGCATGACGAGATCTCCCCTTTCAGGAAAGCACCTCTTAAACTGCAGGCACACACCCTCCGCTGAGTGTATCTCGTCAAGTATGCGTCACCGCAGCTCCAAGGCCTCCTCCTCCGAGAAGCACCTTTCAAGAAAGTTTGCAAGTTTGTGTCCCGTTAGAACTTCCCCAAATATGTCTCCCAATCCCTCCTCCACTGAGGGATTGGTTTTATTGCCAGTTCGCTCGATCTGTTCTGGAGGTGTGGTAGGGCACTTCTTCAGCAGGAGCTTTGGCGGGGGGTTTTCCGCCGAAGAACCGCCCGAGCGCCCTCTTTTCCCACTCGGAGTAGAGTCAGCACCTACAATTTCCTCTGGTCTTAACTCCCTCTGCTTCCTCAGTTTTTCTTTCGTTGGCTGATTTTGCCTCCTCCACTCACCATCCGGAAACCAGGTGCCATCAGCTTTCTTTTGCTCCATCGCACACTGCTTGCGCAATTTGAAAGGGAGCTTGAGATTGTAGTCCAGTTCACATGCTTCAGGGTCTGTGTCCATGGATTCAACGTCCGCATATGTACCACCAACTGCTTAATTGTCATCGATGGTAGTTGTGCCTGATGAACAAGCAGAGATATGCAAAGCCAGGTTACCGGATGCAACTGCTTGTTGCAAACATTCCAGATCAAGATCACTTGGGGTTTGTTTGTTTGTAATTTCTGACTCCATAAAGGTCCCACGAGTACCGAGGAAGTAAAAAGGTCCGCCCAGTCAGAGCCCCGCATGACCAGGTAAGGCTATTTACACTTGGGGGGCGCTCAAACCTCAAAGGCTCCGTTCGCGACGGACAACCCCTGCGCCATGCATCCCTTAGGCACGGTTCGCTTCACACTGTACGATTGGGGGCCCCCAGTCAAATTAATTTGTGTGGTGCAATTCCTGACAGACCAGTAGAGACTGGTCATACCCGGCCTGGCACCACTACTGCGTGGCGCCGAGGGCCGTCACCGTGCAAAGTGCACATTCGGGGCACTAGCCTAGATCCTGGGGTTCAGTTAACAGCAGGGCCACCTCATGCAGGACGCTTAATAAGCGTTTATCCGAGCCCAACCGTTGGTTGGTTTGGGATCCTTCATTGGACTTGAGCGACACCTTGGTGTCACCCCTGGAGAGGTACTTTCCCAATTCTTTGGGCATCATCCGAACTAAGGTCAGCCCATCCTCTAGACCCCTAAGTCTTAGCTTTTCTGTTGCTTACAAATTGCATGAGTCATTGGAGACGTCTCAGATGCCATGACATTCAAGTTTTCAAGCATTGTAATATGGTCAACGCAGTAGAATGCTTTCAATAAGTCTAGGAACACACTCAATGTGGTATCCCGATGTTCTACCCCTCTACAACCATATCGACTAGACTTACAACTGCATCTATAGTCCTGATTCAGGAGGATGCTTTGCACGTGATCTCTGATCAGATTTCACAAAGGTTTCCTTCGACAAACCCTTCAGGATTGTGATACCTTCTAGGGAGCCATGGTTAGAGGGAAATAAACCTCTTCCACCAGCGAAGCTGGTTTACGGATGGCTCTAAAGCAGAATATGGCATAAGTGTTGGAATTGTAGGAGTGAGACCATGCAGGGAGCTGGTGGTCCGTAAGGGTCCTTATCCCACAGTGTTTCAGGCAAAAGTCACAGCCATTATGGAAAGTCCTTGTGAGAATCTTCGTCTGTGGTATAGTAGTAAGTTGATTCACATTTGATCCATTAAAGGCATTGGACTTTTGTGTGTATAACACCAAACTTGTCTGGGTTTACTATGATTCAGTTATTCCCTTGGCAAAATCATCAATGTGACTATTTGTTAGTTCTTGTTCATGAAGGGATCTCTGGGAACGAAAGAGTTGATCAAGTGGCCAAGTTAGCCTCAGATTCCAACATGATGAGCAGGTCAACCGTTATGTGGTCTTTTTAGGTGTGAATCCTCTGGACTATCTCAAAGTGAGTTCACGCCGAATATGAGAGAATGTGGAAATTAAATTAGGGTCTGAGGTTGAGCAGAATAGTCCTACAGTCACTTTCTGCTGGACCAGGGTGGCGTCTAACCTTCTCTCCTTAAGCAGATCGGCGTCTGCTCGGGTTAGGGGTCTAATTACGGGACAACGTCATCTGAGGAAGCGCTTCACAGAGTCGGCATTTTCCGGGAGAATCCGCTCCGTAGAATGTGTGATGGGCAAGAAGAAACTGCGGAACGTCTTTTCTTTCACTGCCCTGCAATAGCAAAGGAGTGCTACGCCATCTTCAGTAGTCCGACAAAGGTGGTGAATTTCCACAAGAGGACCTGATCGGTTGTTTTCGGCAGTTTTTAGAACTACTACTACGTGCTAGACAATAGGAAATCCCCTAGGAGAAGTAGAATAACATCATGGTATCGTGTAAACTAATGATGCAATTAAAGAATTAGTCAAAAGGTTGCTTTGCAGTCTTTGTCGCAGTACAGCAATAAAAATATAAACATATCTCAGCTGCCTTCTCCAAAGTTCTAGGGTTAATAACTCTGACAATAATAAAAGTAACCCCATTTCTAAAAATGAAATGATAATAGAAGATTTAACCCTCTCCCGCTCGCAGTAGCGTAGCCAGAAATTTCGTTCGGGGGGGGGGGGGGTCCGAAACCGGGGATCCGGGGGACGTTTTGTGTGTTATTTGCCAATGAGTTCACTGGTAAAAGGTAAATACCAAAAATATGGAGCTTTAGTAACTATGCCTTATAGAAAGTGGAAAGATGTAATAGGCAAATTCAACTCTCACAGCAACTCTAGTACCACAAACTTTCTTGTATAGCTACAGAAACTTTACGAAGTTCGATTCTGGCCTAGTAGAAGGCACCAATGTATGTTGCATTCACTAGATAAGAAAGAAGAAGAACAAAACAGAACTTCACTCAAGCGTATAATTGACACAACTATATTCTGTGGAGAAAATAAAATATCCCTTCGGGGACATTGGGCCACTGACGGCCGAAAACCCTTTAGAAAAGGAGGGCAATTTTCTAGCGTTCCTCGGGTACAGATCAAACTAACGGTCGGAAAATGCGCCGAAAAAATCTACTGATTAGAAGTTCGGCTGCTTTGGATTTCACTGATTGAGGTATTTATGGATGAGTTATAATGACGATATTTTGTATCATTACACTGTAGACAAGTACATAATTATCGGAAAAAATCAAAGAAATCACTTTCGATCGGAAATAAAAGACACAAAATGAAAAACTCTAATGATTAGAACTTCAACTACTTCGGACTTCAGTTATTGAGGTAAACGTGGTATTTTTGATTGAGTTAGAGCGACGATTTTTTGTTATCATTAAACTGTACTTGACTAACTATATAATTAACGAGTAAATTCTTATCAGTAGAGTTTTTTTCGGTGTATTATCCGACCGGAAGTGATTTTTTCAATTTTTCCTCGATAATTATATAATTTATTAGTCGGCGTTTAATTGATACCGAAAATCAATGTTCTAACATAATTCTAAGTACCATTTTTATCTCAACGACTCAACCAGTAAAATCCAAAATCGTTTAAAACTACACTATCCGAAAGGCCGAGCCCAAAAGTATCGTTTGATACTTTATGATTTAAACGAAAGGACAATTATATTTTTAACAACGGTCACTTTAATCAATTAAATCAATAAATTTAATGTTTGTAGACAAGAGTAATGATAACTCTCCTTTTTTCTCCTGATCCATGCTTAATTTTTTAATGTCTTAAAATTTCGGGGGGGGGGTCCGGACCCCCTGGACCCCCCTTCGCTACGCCACTGCCAGCTCGCATTGTTTCCAGGCGCTCACGGTGCTTCTAACCTCAATCAATTCGTTCTGCCGGTCGCGCTCGGTCAAAATACGCGGCGCCTCAACTTACACACGTTCTGTCATTGTAATTAACTATAATTATATATATTAAATATTTTAAAAAAATATTTGGTTCAATGAAGTTGATTGTACGAGACCAGTGAGGGGGCACACGGACAGCTGGGCGCCGGTGGCGCGGGGTTGTTTGTTGCGCAGTTACTTGGTGAAGGTCATTGTCTGGCTCGCCGTTACTGCCACTGCCACTGTGATCACTCCCAGGGCCTAGTATCAAGGGCTGAGCCATTTCTTTGATCTCAGCGTGGTGCCGCCACGGCAGGCGGAGTGGTGGGAGGGGGTGCCGTGACGTCGCTGGCTTGATCAGGCCAGATACCGCCACCTTGCCTGCACCGCGTTGCAACTTGCAGGGACTGGCCGTGTTGGCGTTGAACATGTGTTACATTGGCGCACTGTCGTTTACACGCTGCTGCACATGACGAAGTGTTTTAATTGAGGTTGATCCTCAGTGATTTGATGTGGATTTAGTTTATTTATGCAGTGTCAAAATGAGTTGTTGTGCTGTGGCTACTTGTCCAAATAACTCTAAAAACACTAAAGGAAGTGAACAGCGAGTAGTGTACCATAAGTTTCCAAAAGACAGTGAGACTTGTAAAATTTTGTTATCAAACTGTAAAAGAAGAGACGCGGTAAATTGTAAGTATGCCTATGTGTGTAGTGATCATTTTGCACCATCTGACTACATTGATGACATGAAAAATCGCTTATTAGGGCTGCCTCAGAAATTGTTATTAAAGCCCTTTGTTGTTCCGTCAATAAAACTTTCCACTATCAGTAATGACGATGACGATGTACGCAATGAATGGATAGAAAAACGACGTGTTCGTAAAAACGCAATTGAACGATTAGACAGTTTAAGTCCAAAAAAACCTCGAATTGAGCCGCTAAATACAGACCGATTAGACGAAAGTAACCTCGTACAACCGAGTTCTGTTTGCGAAAAAATGCGAGAATCTGTTAGAAGAAAACAACAATCTGAAATCTTCCATTGTTGATTTAGAACAAAAACTAACTAATCTGAGAAGAGAGCATGATATATTGTATAAATCCATTGCGAAAAAAAGGAAAATGCATTCTAAAACCTTAAGAAGACATGCAAAAACTGTCAAAACCCTGAGGATAAAACTCAATCTATTAATCTATTATCATGCATAATAATTGTAGTTTAAGGTATTGACGTCTTAAACAAAACAGTAAACAAATAATGCTGTAAAATGAACGAACTAATTTTATTTGGACTTGCAATCTTTTCGTCATTGGTTCTACTAGACATTTACATTGCCTAAGGTAAGTCACAAAATATTTTCAAACATATCCATAAAATTATTTAAATAGTTATTAACCAATAAGATGTGTGCAAATTGAAAAAAAGTAGATTCGACGGATATGATTTCTTTCTAAAATTATTCTATTATTCATTTGTATAGAAAAGCGTAAGGGAATATTAATAATATTTTATTCCAATTCTTCCAATGAAACTTATAGATAAACTAATTTACTACAACTTTGCCGCTAAAAGTTTGATTTTAACCAAAAAAATAACGCTTATAAACTTTCAATGCATTGCATTTCGGAGTTC
Source organism: Homalodisca vitripennis (assembly GCF_021130785.1). Classification (NCBI taxonomy): domain Eukaryota; kingdom Metazoa; phylum Arthropoda; class Insecta; order Hemiptera; family Cicadellidae; genus Homalodisca; species Homalodisca vitripennis. The sequence goes on from NC_060215.1 coordinate 26,641,144, forward strand.
AAACACGCCTTTTTGTGGTTGTACAATTTTCAAATCGATATAAACTTAAATATATTTATACTGCTTGCTAGTTTCAGCAGATCACACAGTTTAAGAATATATAAGGATGTCCTTAATTATATTATTCTACTGATGTGTAATAGCGTGTAAACTGTAAACCATAACGCTCCCATAGTGACAAGCGGGTAGACGCGGCAGACGTCAGGTTCGTGACGTATGCGGTCACGTGACCAGGGGGTCACGCCGGCAGGCAAAATGGTGCAGCCCTTGATACTAGGCCCTGGATCACTCCGAACTACATCCTCAATGCCACCAACCGCTTCAAAAGGCTCTGGTACATCACTACACTCACTTGAATCGTTGCAATCACTACTAATAACGAGATCGATTTCACTGTCACGAAGTGTACGACTACAACCCGCCATTGTTTCCGCACAACTAATACAAATAGCAAAATAATGGAATAAATCTACTGTAAAAGTAAAGTAAATGGTCTCCTGATAGCAAACAACCCGTAGTAGTACAACATATTGCTACTCGAGAGCAGCACTTATCGGCACGGTAAAGCAGTGCGTGCCGATCTGTGCCGTTTAAGCTGCAGTAGCTATATGGTGGCCGTGCCGATTGATGTCTTGCGAGCGGGAGAGGGACGGATTAAAATTCTAAACACTACATATAGTACCTCTATCTACGAATCTGGAAGCATGTTTTTTAAATTCAAATACTGTAGGTTCGTTAAAACACCTGTGGTAAACCGTTACCGTTTGAACGAAGCAAAGTTAGCCGTCTGTTTGAAGTTTCTGGGCCAATGTAAATATTATGTTAAAATATTACATGACCAATGAATACAAACCTTATAAGAAGCGCAAAGCCAATGTTAAAAAGTCTGCCAAATTTTATTTGAATTTTGTAAGCTTAGCGCGTCCACCGCTAGGGCGTGGCCAGCTAGAGTGAGACAGAAGACAGAGCGGGAGCGAGGGAGAAGACAGCGCGCGGCCAGTTAGAGAGAGAGAGAGAGAGAGAGAGAGAACAAGCTAGAGCGAGAGGGACAGACATTGAAACAAGTGCTCCTAGCGGCGGACGCGCTAAGTTCGTTGTGGCGGGAAACCAACTTGGCAGACTATTCTCCATATAAGCTTTGCGCTTCTTATAAGGTTTGTATTCATTGGCAAGACAGAACAATGAAACCAGTATAATTATTTTTATGAAATCAATTGATTAGTAGTAGACGAAAACAATATAGTACGAAGACAAATAAAGTCAAAGTACACAATGACATTGAATGTTCAAACTGTTTGAATAACTAGGTCACAGACAGTTCCCGCCTAAGTGTTGCCAACATAACCAATAACATAAAACACCGTGTGCCATTTCCTTTGTCCTCACTCTTCTTGGAACCACTGACTGCACTTGTGACTAAGGTAACCTTAAAATATATATTTAAGATAAGTTAACATTTTAGATTTGTTGTAATAGTCAAATCATGTAATTTTTATTTCAATTGGGGATTTTAAAGCGTGTTTACTTATAGTACTCATTCTGCAGACTTTATAAGCTTATATTTTGAATCAGAATGATGATGTGCTAGACAATATTTATCTAAATCATTCAATATTAATTACGATTAATATTATTATATCTGAATAAGATTTATATGATCTAAATAAATAAATATTATAACTATCCTGTCTGCATAATAGGTAACTATGGTCCTTTTATTTTCATATTGTTATTCTCTTAAGAAAATCACATTTTTGTTTTTAAATGAAACTGTATAAGGAACTATCCATTTGACAGCAATTTCCTACACAAAAACTACCTTACATTTCTTTTAGTTTGCAAATAATAACTCAATTGGTCTAATAAATAAAACCTTTATGGTGTATAGTGTGGAATAGAGCCTAGACTTTCCACATAGGCTACTTATTGAAAAATACCATAGTGGTATTTCAAAATGCCAATTTTAACCAACTAAATGTAATGTAGGTATGGTAGGAAGGATTAAATCAATGTGCATATTTGATTTGAGTTAAACTCTAGTTCACCTTCCTTTCAGTACAGTGACTAAAATCTGACGCTGTCACAGACTTGACAGCGGCTCATTATGAACTCATTAACAGAGTAAACCGCCTTTGACACCAAGAGAGGTTTCAGACGACCTTTAAATTTCTTGGGCTATTGAGTTGTCTGATATCTTCAGGAAGCCTATCGATTAGTCTGACACCAACTTGAGACGGCAAGCGTTCAAAAGAAGTTGTTCTGTGTTCGATTCAAAAGTTGTCCATGCCTCTTGTTCTGTACTGATGGTCATCCCTGCCCTGTATCAATTTACATTTTTGTCTACAGAACACAGACACACAGACAACCTTGAAAATATAGAGGCAGGACAAAATCAGTAATTCAATCTCCGTAAAGGCTTCTTTGTATAACCCTTTGGAGTTCAATTTTACTATAATTCTGACTGCCTTTTTGAGATTTAAAAACTCAACTTTTTATTTGGAACAATTGCCCATAATCTTAAACCGTAAAACAGATTGCAAGAACGTAGCAAAGAAAGAATTCTGGGGGTCAAGACGACTGATATTTTCGGTTTTTATACAGAAAGTATAAAGCGATTGCATTCAAACCACTCATTCCCCATTTTGTTCCTTAAAAGTTCTTGACCCGTTTCAATGTTGGAAACGCTTTTCAACTGAATGATTTAAATTGTTTTCTTAAAAAGAATTTAAAACATTGAAAATTTGGGGGGTCCGGAATTCCTGGACCCCCTCGCTGGTTGCATCCTTGGAGATGTGAATGTCAGACCATAATAGGCCATTTTTAATAAATCCGTAGAACAAAATTTTGCAAGGTTGCACAGGACATAAATGCCGGAGGCAACCTTAGACTAAACTCATATTGCTGGCGAAGGAAAAAATTCATGGTGTTTTGACTTTTGAACGTTTGTTTTCAAATTGATTCTAGAGAAATGCTAAATGCATGAGTTCAACTTAATGAATTATGTTACTTTGAGATCATGTTTTTATTTTTATCTGATGCATAGAGTCGTGTCTTCAGTATATTGAATCACTTTTCCATTCTGTATTGATGAGCTCAACCTGTTGATATCCAAATATTGATACTTGAGAGACACCATAAGGCATTTTGACCCTGTCTTGCTGAGTACCTGCAATCTGCACACACATGTGACAGATACCACTTAATGCAACAATGTCGCGTGATGCACACAAAATCTTTGGACAGGTTGAGGAATATACTTAGCACATTTTCTTGCCTCTGTAGACCATCAATAATATTATGAATGAGATCCATTACGGCATCGACTGTCGGATTTGTTTCTTGAACCTGAACTGTTCGGAGAATTTTGTGAGGGCCATAAACTTGTTCAAATTGTTTGATAGAAGTTTTTCAAAAACTTTACTAAAAACGAGAAACATGGAAATTGGGCGATAATTGATTAGGATTCAAGGATAGTCTTTTTTTTTTAATTGGAATCATTTTTTGGTAATCTTAAATGCTGACGGAAAGACACTTTATGGGAACGATAGGTTTATCAATTTTGTGATTGGAGTGCAAAGGTGCTTGAAACCACTCAATATGCCGTTGATGTCACTGGACTCTGTCGATCTCAGATCCTGTATGATACGGTCCACCTCAATCACACTCACAGAACGAGACAGGTCTCGTTAAAGGCTCTTCACAAGGGCTGTCCAAGCTAAATGAATCCTTGGGTTAGCCACAGAAAAAAATGTTGAATTTCCTTGCCACTTTCAAGAGATTATTAATTATTTTAAATGGTGTTTTGAGTACTGAACTTGAGAATTTCAAAAATTCTTCCTGGTTTTTGTAGTTTTTAATAATGTTCAATGTGTTTTTATACTATCTGATTGTTTTAATTTATCTTCAACATCTTTTGCTTTGGCATTCCTAATTTCTATAAAATAGTTTTGTTTGAAATACTGAAAATTGTTTTTGAATTCAACATTTTCAGTTGTGATGTATATTGAAAGATAAAACAAACTTGAGCCTCTCATTGGAGTTGTGAATATTTTGCGTAATCCAGGTATTCCCACTCCTTTGAAAATGGTCTTTGAAAGTTTTATGTGGGTAGGTGACATTTAAATGGAAAAACACGGTCTAAGAACGTGTTAAAGCCTTCCTCCACTTGTTCAAAAGAATCCAAGAATGATCATGATTCCTTCTTGATACATTTGTTGAAAAGCTGTATGTATACGGATTTCAAATCTCGTTTAATTTTCACGGAGGGAGTTTCGTATCTTGTTTGGAGTGAGTGAATACAGTTTCCTGGGTGAAGTCATCGGAGATGGCTGCATCCAGCATGGAGACTGAAACATCCGAATATTTGCAATATTCGTGATGTTGTTTTCGATGGCTGTACATGACATAGTGGTTACTTGTGTAGATGAGTTAAAAAGAAATTGCTGAAAGAAGCAAGAATATCGTGAAGCTGCTGAGTTAGAGGGGTCACATGGTAAAACAAAAATTGACAAACCACCCTCTTTAAAAATTTGTTCAGTAATAAAAGTTAGCCAGTTTGTAATTGTTGATTCTGAACATAGTGACAGTATCAGCCATGAAGAATTGTTCCAAAACAACTAAGATGTCACGGTGCAGATCTAAAAAAAAATAATATGAATCCGTACAAGTTTTATATTTTGGACAGCTCTGTATACAAGAAGTAAAATAAATTAAATTTAAAAAAATTGAGTGAATAGAGATCTTTAAAATTAAGTACGGCTCAATTTACCTTTAAATTTGATATGAGAAGTGTATATCAAGTCTAGTCTCTATTCATCATTATTCTACACTATAGATATAAAGATTCTAATTATTACTCCAATTAAGTTATTTTTGCCAACAAAAACAAGCACAGTTCATGTTTAGAAACTTACTGTCATGTTCGTCTTAAGAGTTATTTTATTCAATCTGTCGTATAGTTTAGTTAAATACATTTTAGATTAGGAATTGTTGCTATAGTTTATTTAAATGTAGAATTTGTAGTGTTTAATCATGATGAGTTGCTTTGAAAATCAGTGTATCTGAGAAAAACTCGTATGAATAAAATGATTTTTATTTATATTTATTTTTAAATGCATAAAAGGTATTACGTGCTTTTGGTCATGATTATATGACTAGTACCGTCAACTGGGGTTACTTTACTCCAATTTTTGCACTTTATAAAGAAAATGCTGGTTTTAAATTAGAAAAACGTACAATAACAAAGTAATTTGTGATAATATATTTGAAGAACTAATCTTTGATGAGTTTTATTTGTTTTTGAATACAGTTATCACTGTTTATCTATTAGTTATATATTATTTTGGAGACAAGTTACCCCATAGAGGAGGTTACTTTACTCTGAGTCTAAAACTATATGTAAAAGTAAGCCAAATCATTGTAATGGGGGTAAAATAACACTGTTTAAAGGTGATAAAATACTCCAACCTAGTTCTAAATAACATAGAGCTTTATTTAAACATCATACAAAAGATATCTGTTAAATAATTTGTGTTTTTAATCAAAGAATCTTGACCAATTAATGTCAATTAATGTCATGTTTTATTCTAAACTAAACTAGCCTAAATATTATTGAAATGAATCTTTAAAACTATACCAGACTAAAATACACAGAATCTTTAGTGTACCAGACTAAAATAAAACACTGGATGTGAAATTCCAATATATGCTCAACTGACAGCTAACATAGCCATACACAGTCAAGTTCTGGGACTGATAAAAACCTCGCTTAGAAACTTGTTTTGGAGGTTCGATTCCTCCAAGCACATCTTGCCAAGTGTAGTTATGACTGTCTTTCTGCTCTGGCCATTTCCATGACTTCAAGGATTTCTGCATTGAAGAGATGTTCACTTTACAATCATTGAAACTTTCAATTCTTCCTGGAAATAATTCGTCTTCATATTCAAAGACTACAAACTCACCAACCTTCCTGACAACACTTTTTAGTGAAAGTCAAATTGTGTCCTTGTTTCCCTGCAGTAACTCTTCGAAATCTTTATCTTCCAATAACTCTCTTTCATAGTCTTCTACTACTGTGTGAAGATCAACATCAATATCACTGTCTTCACATTCAGCTTCCATTTTTTTTCTTTGGAAATATTTTTTTTCTGTCTTTTACGGTTTCTTATCTGATTTTTCTGATGATGCCACTTCATCTAAAGTCCTCGGGACCGATGCTCTTCCCCGGAGCTACATCCATCTTCTTTTTCCTTCCCTTATTACTTTTCGAAGTCCACTGGGCCCTTTTCTCTTCTAAAGATTCCAAAAAGGAGGTTTCAATATCATTCTCAATCATGGGTGCATGAGGAATTTTCTTTAAAATTTCATCAACACTATTTGGATAGATTCCACATGACTTGAAACCAGACATTAGATTAATTTTAGAATTAGGCTCGATAAACTCCAAAACCTTTTTTAAAAAGAGGGGAAAATCCTGCTTTCGGAGAGTTGAACATGTGAATCCACCATTCTCTTTCCACTCTGTCAGTATTTTTCTCCAACCCCTTTTAAGAGGGGCAAAAAATGCCACGTCAAGTGGCTGGGTTAAGTGTGTACTATTTGCAGGAAGACTAACAAAGCTTATATCATGGGCTTGACATAAATTTATCACATTTACTGAAATGTGAGAAGACAAGTTGTCACCTAGACCACCTTCTTGCCTGGCAACCTTTTGAGGCGAGGTAAAAGTAAACTCTCAAACCATTCGTTAAATGATACTGCCTCAAACCAGCCTGATTGAGAACAGGTATATCTAGCTCCTGAAGGTCCGTTCTGTGTCCAAGTATCCCACATATTCATTGATTTGTATACTACAAAGGGAGGGAGAATTTCCCCTGCAGCGTTGCCACAAAACATAGCAGATATGCTGGTTTTAATTGTGTTCATTATTCCCTTGGGATACTTTGAACCACGCTTGATTATTACTTTCTTTCTACCTGGATCATCTGTTAGGTTTGACTCATTGTAATTCCAGATATTTTGGGGTGGAACACCTTCTGTTACATGTTTCAGGTTTTCTACATATTCTGTTAACATTTCTTTAGATATTGCGGCACGGCTCCTTTTTATGTTTGCAGCAAATCGAGATCCAGTCAGTGCTGGGTATCTTTTGAGGAATGATTTAACCCATTCTGAACCAGGCACATTATTTTTGGACTCCTTAACTCTTCTTCCACATTTATCAAGGTAGGACTTGGCAATCATTCTTAAGTCAATAGAATCCACAGGAAAACCAAAGTCTTCGCACCGGGATATACATCGAACAAATGCAGATTCTTCTTGATCGTTAAATACTGTTGGCTTACCACATGGTTTGCAATGCCGTCCTTTAAGGTGATTAAATATTGTTTTTCTTGGTATCTTGTACATCACTTCAGCCTAGCGATGAGTGATGTCACCATTTCTAATTCGTTCCATGCATTCATTAAAATTTTTCACAGAATAATCACGGTATTTCCTGGTTCCAGGTTTCCTTTTATAAGTCCTTGGTATGCTGAAACAAAAACAAATAAATTAAAAGCATGAAAAAAAATCATAAAAAATGTGGGGGTTACTTTACTTCAACAATATTGTGGAGTAAAGTAACACCATTAGTCACAAAAATTAACCTCAAATTGTTAAACATCACAAAATTAATAGAAAAAAAGGATAAAATGCTCATGAAATTCAATGTTTAGCTTGACAATTAGTATAGGTTTACATAGATATGTCTCTTACCTTAACAATGAAGCTCACAACCCGTCTAGATGTCAAAGTTTGAAGACATTAATATTAGGAAAATGACACTTCCAACTTTTATCTCAAAACAAACAAACAAGAAATGGCGGGAATTAATGTTCTTTCTCTCAGATCATACAGCAGTGTAACCAACAACATAATAAAAATATCCCCAGTCAAATCTGATCAGTGAGTTCTGATCCATAATCTTTTTTCCGAAAATGGAGTAAAGTAACCCCTGGTGGGCCAAAGTAGCCCCGGTTGACGGTATGCAAGTTTATGTATTTTAAAGAAGGTTGTGATGTAATAGTGCTGAGCGGTGTGGATGACTCAATGAAAAGTTGAAGTGATGAAAACATTTAAAATTAAAATGTGTGTGCATTAGTGACTGAAAACAACCATTCGAATTTTAGAGGAATCAATGTTGGTTCAGTGCTGCGCGGTGTGGAAGACTCAATGAGGAGTTAAAGTGATGAAAACGTTTAAAATTAAAATATGTGTGCATTAGTGACTGAAAACAACCATTCGAATTTGAGAGGAATCAATGTTGGTTCAGTGCTGAGTGGTGTGGAGGACCAAATGAGAAGTTGAAGTGATGAAAACGTTTAAATTTAAAATATGTGTGCATTAGTGACTGAAAACAACTATTCGAATTTGAGAGGAATCAATGTTGGTTTAGTGCTGAGGGGTGTGGAAGACCAAATGAGAAGTTGAAGTGATGAAAACGTTTAAAATTAAAATGTGTGTGCATTAGTGACTGAAAACAACCATTCGAATTTGAGAGGAATCAATGTTGGTTTAGTGCTGAGGGGTGTGGACGCCTCAATGAGAAGTTGAAGTGATGAAAACATTTAAAATTAAAATGTGTGTGTATTAGTGACTGAAAACAACCATTCGAATTTGAGAGGAATCAATGTTGGTTCAGTGCTGAGGGGTGTGGACGACCAAATGAGAAGATGAAGTGATGAAAACACGTAAAACGTGTATGCATTAGTGACTGAAAACAACCATTTGACTTTAAAAGGAATCAATGTTGGTTCAGTGCCGAGCGGTGTGGATGACTCAATGAGGAGTTAAAGTGATGAAAACGTTTAAAATTAAAATGTTTGTGCATTGGTGACTGAAAACAACCATTCGAATTTGAGAGGAATCAATGTTGGTTCAGTGCTGAGGGGTGTGGACGACCAAATGAGAAGTTGAAGTGATGAAACGTTTAAATTTAAAATATGTGTGCATTAGAGACTGAAAACAACCATTCGAATTTGAGAGGAATCAATGTTGGTTTAGTGCTGAGGGGTGTGGAGGACCAAATGAGAAGTTGAAGTGATGAAAACATTTAAAATTAAAATGTGTGTGTATTAGTGACTGAAAACAACCATTCGAATTTGAGAGGAATCAATGTTGGTTCAGTGCTGAGTGGTGTGGAGGACCAAATGAGAAGTTGAAGTGATGAAAACGTTTAAATTTAAAATATGTGTGCATTAGTGACTGAAAACAACCATTCGAATTTGAGAGGAATCAATGTTGGTTTAGTGCTGAGGGGTGTGGAAGACCAAATGAGAAGTTGAAGTGATGAAAACGTTTAAAATTAAAATGTGTGTGCATTAGTGACTGAAAACAACCATTCGAATTTGAGAGGAATCAATGTTGGTTTAGTGCTGAGGGGTGTGGACGACTCAATGAGAAGTTGAAGTGATGAAAACATTTAAAATTAAAATGTGTGTGTATTAGTGACTGAAAACAACCATTCGAATTTGAGAGGAATCAATGTTGGTTCAGTGCTGAGGGGTGTGGACGACCAAATGAGAAGATGAAGTGATGAAAACACGTAAAACGTGTATGCATTAGTGACTGAAAACAACCATTTGACTTTAAAAGGAATCAATGTTGGTTCAGTGCCGAGCGGTGTGGATGACTCAATGAGGAGTTAAAGTGATGAAAACGTTTAAAATTAAAATGTTTGTGCATTGGTGACTGAAAACAACCATTCGAATTTGAGAGGAATCAATGTTGGTTCAGTGCTGAGGGGTGTGGACGACCAAATGAGAAGTTGAAGTGATGAAACGTTTAAATTTAAAATATGTGTGCATTAGAGACTGAAAACAACCATTCGAATTTGAGAGGAATCAATGTTGGTTTAGTGCTGAGGGGTGTGGAGGACCAAATGAGAAGTTGAAGTGATGAAAACGTTTAAATTTAAAATATGTGTGCATTAGTGACTGAAAACAACCATTCGAATTTGAGAGGAATCAATGTTGGTTTAGTGCTGAGGGGTGTGGATGACTCAATGAGAAGTTGAAGTGATGAAAACGTTTAAATTTAAAATATGTGTGCATTAGTGACTGAAAACAACCATTCGAATTTGAGAGGAATCAATGTTGGTTTAGTGCTGAGGGGTGTGGAAGACTCAATGAGAAGATGAAGTGATGAAAACACGTAAAACGTGTATGCATTAGTGACTGAAAACAACCATTCGACTTTGGAAGGAATCAATATTTGTTTAGTTCACTTAATTTTGCCACCCACTTGTGTACATTTGCATATTCATGTGCATTAGAATAGCTCTGGGAGTGATTTTATAATATCTGAAGCAGAGGTTTTGTCTAACACATGCACTTAGCTCCGTTTCTCAACAGTTTGGTTTAATCAGTCTTTGAATTTGTTAAATATTTTATTAAATGGACTTTCCAATAGATTTATTTTGGTTTATATTTAAAAACTTCATCTTCAAACTAATGCACAATCTCAGTGTAAGGGCCTTATTATTCTTTTCTGCTTAATTTAGTCTTATTTACTGAAAATTTTGATATTACAGGTTTATTAGCTTAGCATTAGCTAAACCTATCACTCAAGGATTGAAAACATTTCATTTTAGCCTGTATGTATGTCTGACTGTCGGCACGATATCTCACAAACGGACTAATCTATAGACTAACTCGAAATTTTGCATGAAATTTGTCCCTACTCCTATAAAGGCAATACTAAATTCGATGATGGTGCATGTTAATCCATGGGATTTAGCTGAGCGTTGGCGAATATTTGTACGTTGGTTTTATGGTAACCATGATGGCAATGAGAAAATAGAATAATTAATCAGTACAGTCATATGAAACTTTAACATGTGAAATTTGTATTCAAAAAGAAAAAAAGTTATAGTCAATATGATATTAAATCAGTATCAAGATTTGATCTCACTCACAGAACTAGTCAGGTCTCGTTAAAGGCTCTTCATGAGGGCTGTTCAAGCTAAATGAATCCCTTGGTTCAGCCACAGGAAAAAATGTTGAATTCCCTTGCCACTTTCAAAAAATTGTCAATTATTTCGTGTGGTGTTTTGAGTACTGAAATTGAGAATTTCAAAAATTATTTCTGGTTTTTGTAGGTTTTTAATAATGTTCCATGTGTTTTTTTGATTATCTGATTGTTTTAATAATTTACTTTCAACATCTTTTGCCTTGGCATTCCTAATTTCTTTAAAATATTTTCGTTTTAAATTGTGAAAAACGTTTTTGAATTCAACATTTTCAGTCGTGATGTATATTGAAAGTTAAAACTTGAGCCTCTCATCGGAGTTGTGAATATTTTGCGTAATCCAGGTATTTCCACTCCTTTGAAAATGGTCTTTGTAAGTTTTGTGTGGGTAGGTGACATTTAAATGGAAAAAACGGTGTAAGAACAAGTTAAAGCCTTTCTCCGCTTGTTTCAAAGAATCCAAGAATGACCGTGATTCCTTCTTAATACATTTGTTGAAAAGCTGTATGTATACAGATTTCAAATCTCGTTTAATTTTCACAGAGGGAGTTTCGTATATTGTTTGGAGTGAGTGAATACAGTTTTCTGGGCGAAGTCATCAGAGATGGCTGCATCCAGCACGGAGACCGAAACATCCGAATATTTGCAATATTTGTGATGTTTTCGATGGCTGTACATGACACAGCGGTTACTTGTGTAGATGAGTTTTAAAAAATGCTGAAAGAAGCAAGAATATCGCGAAGCTGCTGAATTAGAGAGGTTGCATGGTCTAGGTTGCCGATGTTGAAGTTACCAAAAGATTATACACTTCAATGATTTAGAATTAAAAATATTTTGACCAAGTTTTATCCTGGCAACTTCAAAGTCTATATAACACCTGTAATCAACATTGAATGGTGGGAACTTCAATTGAGATTTAACAAAAATTGACACACCACCCTCTTTAAAAATTTGTTCAGTAATAAAAGTTAGTCAATTCGTAATTGTGTTGACTCTGAAAGTAGTGACCGCATCAGCCGTGAAGAATTGTTCCAAAACAACAAAGATGTCAGGGTGCAGATTAAAAAAAAAAACAAACTATGAATCCGTACAAGTTTTATATTTTGGACCACTCTGCATACAAGATGTAACATAAATTAAACTTAAAAAAATGAGTAATAGAGATCTTTAAAATTAAGTACGGCTCAATCTACCTTTAAATTTGATATGAGAAGTGTATATCAAGTCCAGGCTCTATTCATCATTATTCTACACTATAGCTATAAAGATTGTAATTATTACGCCAATTAAGTTATTTTTGCGAACTAAAAGAAGTGCAGTTAATGTTTGGAAACTTACTGTCATGTTCGTCTGAAGAGTTATTTTATTCATTCTCTCGTATAGTTTAGTTAAATAAATTTTAGATTAGGAATTGTTGCTATAGTTTAATTAAATGTAGAATTTTTAGTGTTTAATCGTGATGAGTTGCTGTGAAAATCAGTGTATGTAACACTCGTATGAATAAAAGAATTGTTACTTTTATTTATTTTTAAATGCATAAACGTTTTTTACGTGCTTTTGGTCATGATTATATGAGTAGTATGCAAGTTTATGTGTTTTAAAGAAGGTTGTGATGTAATATTGCAGAGCGGTGTGGAAGACTCAATGAGAAGATGAAGTGATGAAAACGTTTAAAATGTGTATGCATTAGTCACTGAAAACAACCATTCGACTTTGAAAGGAATTAATGTTGGTTTAGTTCACTTAATTTTGACCGATGGCTGGGGTTTGAAACAAGGTTTGTACCCAAATTGGTTTCACCTCAGGAAAAAAGAGGTTTTGTCTGCTCAACATCATTATTACTGGTGACCAAACATGGATTTACGGATACGTCCAATTTCAATATGTAGTGTAGTTATAACAAAATGCGACATATCAGTTTTCTTATGAATCTCAAAGTCAAGCTGGTTTTTAAAATAAAGCCAATCCGTTTACTTTTTGTTAAGACCTATGAATGTGTATATTTTCAATCATTGTTTGAATGTTTCTTTGGTAGCAACATTCTCATTCCCCTACTTGGATCATGATGGGATATTGCTTAAGGCATTCTTGAAAAGTACCTGTGTTGACTCAAAAAATGTATCTTGGTGTAATAATCAGAGCAAACTGATATTGCTTAAAAATAATTTTGAACCTCTTTCCTTATTGTTGGCTTCGTACGATTGGTCGTCCTTGTTAAGCGAGTGTAGTAATAAAAGTTCTGTAACACTATTTGCTAAGATTTTGTATGTCATTTTACATAGTTTAAATAATTTTAAGGTTTTTGCTAACTTAAATAACACAAGAGCAGGAAATAAAAACAGATGCAACCAGAATTGGTATACTGCTGAACTGGCCATAAAGAAAGACAATAGACAATAGACAATATTCTTTATTTGCAATTTCTTTAAGAAATACAATGGCGTCAACATGTGGCAATCTTGCTTTACAATCTTATGTATGTATTTATTTATTAATTTTGTGTATGTTTTGTCATCTTATAAAAGGTTAAAAAACTCCTTGGTCGAGTATAAGGCTCGCTCCACTAGCCAGTTCTGAAGTTCATTTTTTAACTGGTTTCCTCTCTTGTCCTTAAGGTTTTGTGGCAATGAGTTGATGATTTTGCGCCCAATGTATGAAGGTTTTTTGCTATATGTTGTTGTGTGGTGAATAAGAAGACTGTAGTCGGCTGTTCTCCTAGTGTTGTATGAATGTGTGTCTTCATTTCTTGGAAGGTCCAGCTGATTGGTGTAGATGACAACTGCAAGTATGTAGAGTGATGTGACGGTTAAGATCTTAAGTGACTTGAACGCTTCTCTGCACCTATCTGTAGGGCCTAGGCCTGCAAGTGTTCTAATAGCTTTTTTCTGGAGGATCAGGATTTTGTTAAGGTTGGCCTCGGATGTTGAGCCCCAAGAAATTAATCCATATCTAATGTGAGATTCTACCATCGCGTAGTAGGCTGTTTTGGCTAATTCCGGGCCTCCCATCCACATCATTCTTTTAACTACAAATATCCCAGATGAGAGTTTCTTGGTCAATGCATTAATATGATCTCCCCAGGAAAGGTCAGCATCAATTGTAAGCCCCAGTAGTTTTGTCTTTTGTTCCGTTGAAATATTGGGAATATCTGGTATTTGTTCATGTCTTCTGCTAAAATTGATATGTATGGTTTTGGATGGATTGATAGCTAAGTCATTTTGAAGACAGTATTGGAGTGCTTTGTCTGTAGATGATAAAATGCTAGTTACTAATTCATGTGATGTGTCATTTGCAAATAGAAGAGTTGTATCGTCTGCGTACATTATAGTCTCTACATTGTCATCATTGATAAAAAGAGAAAAGTCGGTGAAAAGAATAAATAAAAAGGGGCCCAGTACTGAGCCTAGAGGCACTCCTCTTCTCACTGGCAGTGGCTTTGATCTGTATGCATATTTTTTTCCATTCAGATTTTGTTGAATTTCAGTAATTTGTGTACGATCTTTCAGGTAGCTAGCCACCCAATCTTTTGCTAGGCCGTCAATACCTAAATCCGAGAGTTTTCTCAGGATGAGGTCATGACCCAAGCAATCAAAGGGTTTGCTGTAGTCAAGTAGAATAGCTGAGACATGTTTGCCATCTTCCAGGTTGTCTGTGATTTTTTCAAGTAAATTTGTAACAGCTGTGGTGGTGGATCTACCTTTGAGAAATCCATGTTGATTTTTTGTAATAAGTTCATTTCTTTCCATGTAGTCTAGCATTCTTGACAGAGCAATCTTTTCTATTATTTTTGAGAGTGTTGATATTAGCGAGATAGGGCGGTAATTCTCTGGTTTGATGAGGGATCCTTTCTTGTGTTTTGGATATATTTTAGCAGTTTTTAAAGCAGAGGGGAATTGTCCTGAACTAAATGATTTGTTTATTATACTGACTAATGAAGGTGCTAGTTGTTTGGCACAGTGTTTTACGGATTTTGATGGAACCTCGTCTACTCCACAAGATAACTTAGATTTTAGTGAGGATATTGTTGCAAAGACTTCCTTTGTGTTAGTAGGTTTTAAAAATAGTAACCGGGTATCACTTTGTGGGAGGGTAATTTGGTGAGTTATTATTGTGTTTTTAAATTGTTCGCGATTGTTTTCCAATGTGGAAGCTGCTATTTTCGAAAAATATTTATTAAAGTGTTCAGCCACAAGAACAGGGTTATCCTCTATTTTGCCATCCATCTCCAACTGCATATTTGCTTCACCTTTTTGTTTATTTTGTTTCTCCGAGTTGATTGTGCCCCAGATGGCTTTACCTTTGTTGTCAGCCTGATAAATATATTCTGCTGTTGTGCTTCGTTTGAGATTTCGGAGTTTAAGGTCGTAGGTTTTCTTTTTTTCTGTCATTGCTATTTTGTCATCATTATTTCCAGTTAGTTCATATCTGTGTAAGGCAGTTAGAAAGTCTTCTTTTAGAATTTTTACTTCTTCATCGTATTGTACATTAAGCTTCCTACTTGGTTTTGCTTGTACTTTCTTCTTATGACATACATGGTCTAGTGTTTGTCTTACTGTTGTTAAAAATAAGTTATAGCTCTCTTCAACGTCTGGTGCAGCATGCACGCTCTCCCAATTTTCTGGAAAAAATTCATCTCTAAGTATGTCAAGTTTTTTCCTTGAAAATATTCTCCTCACAGTATTTCTCCTCTTTCTTAGAGGACAAATATGTTTGCATGTTGACGGTGCAAATCTGGCCAGTGTGATTTGATATCCCAGTCTGTACTACTGTAAAGTTCACCATATCTTCTGATATGTTTGTGCAAATACAATCAATAGATGTTCTGGAGTGATAAGTAGTCCTTGTCTCTGGGAGAGATAGCCGCTTGATACCAAAAATTGATAGTTCATCCTCAAAGAAAGTGTTGTCTGTATTTACGGTTAATCTGTCTATATTGACATCTCCCATTAAGATTTGGAGTTTAGCTTCAGCTTTATATGTAGTAAGTACGTCAGCTAATATGTCAACAGCTAATTTGACTTTTCCTGCTGGAGGACGATAAACACCAAGTACATAGAGTGTTTTATTCTGGATATTAATTTTTGCTAATGCAGTTTCACATACCAGTTCCACGTTCCTATTAGATATGTCAATTGCTTCTGTTTTTAAGTTACCTTTTTCCTGTACATAGATTGCAACTCCTCCCATTTTATGATTTTTTCCTACTGTAAGATGTTACTAATTCATATCCACTAATCTTGGTGAGTAATAGCTTTTCTGTGCTTAATCCATGTTCAGAAAGTATCAGTATTGTTGGTTTTAAATCATTCATTAGATGGTTTATTCTCTCTACTTTTTTTGATAGTCCTTGGACATTTTGATGAAATATAGTTATGGGAGCTATTTCATCTTGTGTAGGATAGAATTCCCAAATATTTTGATTTTGTGTTTTTTTGTAGCCTGTTTGTGCCTTGTCTTTCTTGGATGTCGAAATTCTAAAAAAGGAGCTTACCATACTGGGTAATACTGATATGAAGAGGTGTTATTCGTGAGTTTTGTCTCATGTCCATTTTCCTGGGTTTCTTGGTGGTCTTCACCTACTGTAATGGGTGGCAGCAAGGTGTGGTGTGTCATGGTTGAGTTCTCTTGAGTAATCGGCAAGGGTGTGTTATTACCTTTCTCTGTATTTTCCAGAGTAGAGGCACTGTGAGTCTGAAGTGTAAGAGATTGACTTAGAGGGATGTGTTCATCTGCTTGCGTGTGTGGTACTATGTGTGATTCAGCCCTAAGATGTTTTGCTAGATCATTGTCTGAATAACTGTTCATTTGCTTCACCCATTCTCTTAGTGTGTCATTTGCCACTGGTGAGAAATATTTGAAGGTTTTTCTGTGTCTTGTAATTGCCACAATGCAGTGTGGTTTATAGTTGTAGAGCTCCTCTTCTGGGATCTTTGATGTTCATACAACCGCAATGTGGTCAGTTTGTTTTCCTTGATACTCGTGGATAGATGACACATCATACCCTAATTTTTGTACCTCCAGTTTTTCAGATTGTTTAAACACTAGTACTTTGTGTTCATGTTTGTCAATGTTGAGTTTTTTATGTCATCCAGTTGAAATAGTTTGTGTTTCTTTCTTTATGGAGCTGCGTGTTGTCATTCCTTGTGGGTAGAAATGAGACATTAGAGCTGCCACACTGTTTGTGCACCTGTATGAATGGTTTAGGATTTTATCAACAGCTGTCAGCTTCATGATGTCGTAGTAGGTTAAGTCATGTGTTGTTCTATTTATATATGGTATCTGGTTAATGTCACCAATGAGAAGGGCTTCCTGAGCATTTGCTACTGCGCATGCATAGAGTATTTCACCAGCGTGCATCATCAGGGCTTCGTCAAAAATCACTCTTTTGTAGGTGCCGCCTCCCGATTCCATATATTTTGTCTTGTTTATTTTGATAAACAAGACAAATAGGAAATGAGACAATAGTCAATAGGAATGAGTGGACTGTCCTGCATGCATCCTTTGTGTCATCACGGTTTGGTTGTTTCTGGCTTAGTCTCTCTCGAAAATCTTTTGCCCCTTCTTTCGTAGGGAAAAGCACTAGGTCTCCATCTTTATAGTTATTGATGATAAAAGTGGTTTTACCACACCCTGGTACTCCCTGAACCAATTTGATTTTGATGTTAGAGGGATCTTTAATTTGGAGGCGTTTTAGACTTTTGTAGAGTTTGATTTGATTCATAATGACTGTTTCGTCAGAGACTAAAATAATTTCATTTGTTGGTTTGGCACTCGAGGGAACTGAGTACTTGAAATTGTTGTTGCATTGAAGCTCTATGAAATGAATACCATCAAAGCCAAATTGATAATTTATTTTTGGATGGTTACCTAAAAGCAGTTTTCCCGTCTTAAGATCAAAATTACATCGTAACTGAATTTCGAAGCAGTCAGCTTCTTCTTAATTTGGTCCAATGTGCTGTTGTTTAGTGTGTTATTTTTGTAGAATTGGGAGAATTTTTGAAGAAGTGTGTATTCTGCAGTTTTCCATAGTGTTTTTGTTCTTCCATTGCAGCCACTGCAAAGCTTTGTACCATTGATTCTTCTCCTGTTGTAGTTGAGTGTAGAGCAGGGGTTACAGTCTCATTGCTTCTCCAGACATTGTAAATACCTGTCTTAGGTGCCAAACGGGATATTGTAAGTTGTGAACTGCATTGATCCTCAAGTATTCTGTCCAAAGATTTTTTAATTGTTTTGTCAATGGTATAGAATCTGAATCTATGTAAGTATGCATTGCAGGAGAATTGTTGAAAGACTTGAAGGATATCCGCAACACTGGTGATACCTAGTTGCAGCGAGCTAAGCATGTTACTTACATCCAATGAGAAAAGTACTGGGAATTTGATGCATTCGTTAATAGTTTCGTTAAATTTGAAAAGTTTTTCTTTCCAGTGTTTTTGCTCTGATGAGTAACATATTACAAAGTAGATCTTCTCTTTATCTAAAAATGTTACAAAGCTATTGTATGAGTGTTTGTGTTCATTCACCCTTTTAAAAATATCCTCCGCTGTTTCTGAGGTTAATTTCAAGGAGCATTTTGTTTTTTCTATGTCAAAGAACCCAATCTCACACAATTTAGGTCTATCATCATCGTTGCAAAGAGTTGTAGATATTAGTGGTGTTTCATCTGGAATGAAGCCGAACAGTTTTAGCTTTCCAATCACTGGTATATCTTGAGGGTCTATGGTGGAGATGCGACCAGTATTAGAGTTAACTGCTACAGCTCTAATAATTCTCCTGCTCATGCTTCTTGTCTGAGTGATTTCATTGTCCTCATCATCGCTAAGTTCTTGAGGAGAGGCATCTCTTGCAGCCTTGCTATCAAGTAGTAAAATGTGAAGGTCACCGTCGCTTTTCGGAGATGAACTCTTCAAACTCGTTGAGGTATTTGCTAGCTCGTTTTCATTTTCTATGTTAGTAATGTTAAACATGTTGTTTGAGTTATCTCTTTTTCGACGGTAACATGTTTTTTTCTGTTTTGCTTAATTGCTTTAGTATTTTCTGTATTTTTAATTTGACTTTGGGAGGCAATTTTTCCTTCCAATAGTACAATTTTTTGCTCCATAGCTCGTTGTTTTTCTTTTAATTCCTTAAGGTCACAAAGAAAAAGTTGGTGACATCCAAGTGATTGTAGATTGAACTTTAAAAGGTTCTTTTATTTCACTGGTAGGGCAAGGTCTGTCCGCAATATTATGTTGATGGGTTGTTTCTTTTTCCAGGAGTTTGGATTTCAAATTGTCAATGTCTTTGATATATCCTTCGATGATATGTAATTTGTTTCTTATCATGCTCTTCAAAAATGTCTTGCATTTCTTGGAAGTGTTGCTTTTCCTTCTCTAGTTGTTTTTCCCTTTCTTCTAGTTTCTGTAGTAATGATTCAATCCTCCGTAAATATGTTTCTTCCTCTTTTTGAACCTCTTCTATTTTGGCTTCCAAATTCACTATGTTTACCATAAGTTTGCTATTTTCTTTTTGCAAAAACTTATTCTCCTCTTCTAGTGCCAGTCCTATTCTAGCGGCCATAGCCAGATTCTCATCTTTTGCTTCAGGTTTTGCAAGTGATAAGCTGGTTTCAAGTTCTTTTAACCCATTAAAGCCCACAATTGTTTTTCTTCTTAATTTGCTTGAATTGCTATTTAATTGTAAAAACTAATGTAATATATGCCAATAAACACAATTTTTTTTAATTTTGTTATTTTTCTTAATTTTATGAGGTGGGTTGCTAACGACCCATTGGGATTAAGGCAAAGAAATGTACATTTAGATAGATTGATATATTTACTGACACTACGAATAAGAAAAATGGTTTACATACAACTGAAAACCTGGATTTGTCTGTTTTCTATACAAGTTCAAGTTTGCTTTTGATGGAAGGGTTCAAAACATGAATCATGGAGTGGTACCTCACACCTTTTACACGCTTTTACAGTTTTGTTCGCACACATCACACCCCGTCTTCTTTTCTGACCAGTAATGATCAAATGACCACCATGACTTTGACGTAAAGGATGCGAAGCTTTTGTAAGAACCCGAGAAGGTCCAGGAGACAGTGCAGGTTGACCGTACATTTGCAGAAGAGCTTTCACAATGGCTCTACGGAACCCCAAACTATCAGTTTTTAGTCCATGGGCTCGAGCGAAAAACCAAGCATTGCTCATCACCACATCAAACAGCCAAAATACTATGGGAATATACCACCTTTTCCCTCTAAAGGCAATTCTGTATTAGATATATTGTTATCCATTAGGTCAACTCCACCCATATTTCGGTTATAGTGACCAATCAAGTTAAGCTGTGGAATAGCAACTTTAGTTTTTTACTACAGATGAATATCGTTTGACTTCTCCCAGAGGTTCGACGCCATGTTCATTGGACAACATTCGAACAACACTGTTGTCTTTCCAAACTACAGCAACAATTTGGTTCTTTTCATCGATGTAGCTTTCATAGGCACCACGTTCACGTGTCATCATTGTTTTTTTATCAACATCCATCAAGTCGATTTGGACGCACTGTACCTGTTGCTTTCATTCCTAATTCACCAAGTTTAGTTACTAGTTTGGCACTGGTAAAAAAGTTGTCAGTATGCAAACTGAAGGATGTAGATGGAAAGGTGTCAGAGAGTGTTTTACAAAATCCTAACACTACACTTTCACCCAAACCCAAATTCTGTTCTCTCATAGATCTCTTTCCCTGATAAACGTCTGCTTGAAGACAATAGCCATTTCGTGCAGCTACTACCCATGCCTTATAACCAAATCTGATCGGCTTTCCACGGATAAATTGTTTGCACGAATGCCGACCGAAATACAGAATCATGGATTCGTCTACAGACAACTGATTTTCTGCTGGAGCATTATGTAAAAATGTAGCATTGAGTTTGTCTAAAATAGGCCTTATTTTACCCATTCTATCTCCCTCCACTATGTTGTCATTGTCACAGAAGTGCATATATCTTAGTATATCATCAAATCTGTTTCTTCTCATACTTCTAACGACTAGACTGTTATGAATGTCATCTGAGTTTTCCCAATACATGCGCTTTCTTGGCAGTGGAACATACCCTGTCAAGTAAAGAATGCCTAAAAATGTAAACAAAATTGGGCAGATCCAACTCAAAGCTAGGGTAGTTTTTTTGAGTTGCATAAATTACTGAATATTTTACAATTTCTTTAGCCAAATCTTCTGTCATGAAGCATTTGAAAAAGTCTAATGGGTGAGATTCTTTTCCCAAGGAAGTAACTGGAGGCCGCATAGTATTTTCTGTACTTTTAGATTTAAAATCGCCTTGAACCCAAGTTCTCTCAAGTGTTTTTTTACTCTTTGGAATATTAGTTTGAGTTTCATGTAATTTTTGTTTAGATGATATGGTATTAGTTTTAAATGGTTGGTTTTTTGTTAAAGTTTTTTTCTTTTTGTTAGTAGTGTTTGATGTCTTGGTGAATGTTGTTGCATTCTGAACCTGATGAGTTTGATATGTTTTTTGTCGTTTCGGGGTGTGAGATACTTCAACTTGTGAGGTAGTACTAAAAGATTCTTGCTGAGTAGAATCCTGTAGTGGCTCTTCTGCTTTGTTCTGCAATTCTCGTGGTACACTTTTTGGCTCATCAACATGATCACTAAATTGTGGCTGGTTATGTATATAATCTAAGTGGGCTGCGGAGGTTGTAGTTTCTGATTCTTGTGGTAGGTGTGAAGTTTCTTCCATTCCTTGATCAGATTCGCTGTTATCATCATCATTTACCTTACCTGCAAATTGAACTTCTGCTTCTGTCATAAGCAATCGCCGAGCCAAACGGTCAGGATCACCACATTCATCATCTCCAGAATCTTCATCCGTCTGAGCTCGGGGATCATCAATATTTGGTGGACAAAGAAAAATGTCGGCTTCGCTATATTCATGGAAAGTGTCATCCTCAAGATTCTCTAATATTTCTGATAGCGTCAACGCTCCATCATTTCTGAAAAGAAACAAAATATACCTACTGTAATTATTGAACAGAACAGTATTCATATTAAATGTTTATTGCAATTTATATTTAAAAACCTGTTAAATAATTAAAAAAATTATGTAAACTATTTTACCAAACATTATCAGGTGTGGTCCCGTTAGTGACCCACAATGTAACTTGACCTATCTCTTGGAGTAAGTCCCAATGGGTCATTAGCGACCCAACTAAAATAATTTGGATTATACAATGGTATTACCTAAACCAATAAACAACCTGAACATTTCTTCTAAAACTACATATCCTAAGCTACAGTATTCAGCATATTTTGAAAAATAAAAGTTGAATTATCATATAAAAACTAACCTGTAAAGCGGAGCAGCCATGATGGATTTTTGTTCACTGAATTTAGCAGATTGTAACAGGCAGAGGAGCGACGATAGCCCAATATCACGTTATCTGTAGGTTAATTGGTCTGTCTTGAACAAGATCAGACTGGACAGATCATAGATAAAAATATATATTTACCTTACCACACCATTCATAATGTGGGTCGCTAACGACCCATTGGGCTTTAATGGGTTAAGGAATTATTTAACCTAGATCTGAAGTGGTATGATTTAGGAGTTACTATCTCATCATGAGCTTGCAACATTGTTTCTTCTAAATCTGGTGTGGTATGAACTTTTTGTGTAACAATTTTATTACAAGAAGGCTGTGATACGTTTTGTCGTGTTATTGGTGAAGTAGGTGATGTTAAGGTGCCACAGGCATTGCACGTCCAGGTTTTTATTTCATCCTGTTTTTTCATTTCATTCAAAGTCTTATCTTTTATGTTAATACAACCATTATGGTACCACAGTTTACAGGGTCCAGTGCAATAAATGCCAGAGTATTTTACCCCAATACTACATACTCCACAAGGGTATTTCGAGGTTGCCTTTTTTAGTTTGACCATGGTTGTCAATGAAAAATGGACAGTTTTTTTATAAAGTGTTTGGCTGGTTCACTATGTCATTGAACAAAAGATGGACAGTTTTTTATGAAGTGTTTGGTTGGTTCACTATCTCAAATGAATAAAGATGGACAGTTTTTTTATGAAGTGTTTGGCTGGTTCACTATGTCAAATGAATAAAGATGGACAGTTTTTTATGAAGTGTTTGGCTGGTTCACTATCTCAAATGAATAAAGATGGACAGTTTTTTTATGAAGTGTTTGGCTGGTTCACTATCTCAAATGAATAAAGATGGACAGTTTTTTTATGAAGTGTTTGGCTGGTTCACTATCTCAAATGAATAAAGATGGACAGTTTTTTATGAAGTGTTTGGCTGGTTCACTATCTCAAATGAATAAAGATGGACAGTTTTTTATGAAGTGTTTGACTGTTTCACTATGTCTGTATATAGAAGATGAGCAGTTTTAAAGGTATTGACTGGCTTATTGTTGTGCACAGAAAGGTTAAAAAACTATGATGTTGTTAAGTGTTGTTTATTACAAATTTAACAGTTCTGACCAAAATTGTCATTAATATTCATGAAGATTGCTGTTCTTGGATGGAGTAACTAAACATACAAGTAATAAAAATATAAAAAATTATGTTCAGTAAATTGAAATGTGAATACAAAAATGCTATAATTCAGGCTATTTGTGCTAAACATTAGAATTATATCAAAAATAGTAAAAATAAATGTAAAATTTGATAAAACGTTAACACAGCAAATAACAAAAAGAGATTTGTAGTATCAAACCTGATGTATTTAAAACATGTTTTCTCGAATCTATCAAAGATATAAAAAAGAAAGTTGGCAATCCCAGCTCAGGTTTTAATTTTCTTGACTTTATGGTTAAATTATTATTAATAATACAGTTAATTTTAAATGGACCATAGTAACACCAAATTATATTATAAATGCTGTTAAGGGAATGAGTAATTTTCTGATAGTCTTGATGTATACAGTATGTCCAACAATTTACTAAAAAGTATTATTGTTGGTTTGGCTGAAACTTTGGCAGTGTCCATAAATTATCTGCTTCAGAATTTTCCCCGAGCAACTAAAAATCTCAAGAGTATGTCCAATTTTTAAAAATGGTCCTAAGGTCCAACCTCAAAGCTACAGACCAGTTTCTATAATTCTTATTTTAGGTAAACTAATTGAAATATTAGTTTACAAACAAATTACATCTTTTTTGAAAATGTTAACAATTTAAATCCTTTACAGTATGGTTTTATAAAGGACAGATCAACTTTTAATGCTTTGGATCAGCTTGTTAGACAGGTACACCCATCTTTTGAAGACAAGGACTTTGCTCAGGCTACATTCTGTGACTAGAGCAAGGCCTTTGATTGTGCCGATGGTAAAATTCTCATCACTAAATTAAAATTTTATGGATTTTCTGAGTCGAATCTAAATTTTTTTGAATTATATCACATTAATCATAGACAATTGGTAAATGTCAATGGTAAGTGGTCGGAGGAAACTACCGTGGAGTGGGGAGTTCCATAAGACTCCGTTTTGGGTCCCCCACTTTTCTTAATCTATATAAATGATCTCATATATATATATATATATATATATATATATATATATATATATATGAGTTAGCTATCTATATACATAAATATCCAAATTTACTCTAATTTAAACATGAAATTCATAGCCATAACATGCGTAATAAAAATTATGCTGAAATTGGACAATTTCAGTTAAGCAAAACCCTTAACAGTCATGTTGTGGTATCATTAAAGGTATATAATTTTGTGGAAAGGCAAATTAGCTCATATCTCTTTGACAGATTTAAAAATAATTTATATTCCTGGCTGTTGGAGAATCCATTTTATAGCTTAGATGAATATTTCAAAATTTAAAATATGATTTTTAATGATTATTGTGTTTTTTATTCTGTTACAATCACTGTTATGCTGAATAAGCTTAATTATAGTTAGTTTTAAGATTTTGACGTGGCCGTAATAATGAGCTGTATTTATGACTTTGTCAATGATGTTGTACATTTTTGTGGCAAATAAAAATGATGGAATGAAATGAAATGCATGTAGACATATTCAGAGTGTTCTATATAAAGATTTTATTGAACAACTTTTCAATCTATTAATAAATATAATCATATAGGGAGTAGAGTTAAAACGTGTTACCTATATTTAAGCAACGATTAACCCTGGTGAAAGTATCAAGCCCTTTGTCTCTTTTACCAGTACCTCAAGTCAAAAGCTGCACTAGTTTCTGACAAAATGCTGTGTCTATTCATTGGATTTTGTAACATATTATTTAAAACCGGAGCACACAGCAACAGACGAATGTATACAGATGGACGAACAAAAAATCACTCCCCAGCTTATCAAATATGCAAGTGCACACAGAAATCCATACGCTTGCGTACATTTGTATATTACTGTGTATTAGAATCGTGCTGGGAGTGATTTTATAATATCTGAAGCAGAGGTTTTGTCTAACACATGCGCTTAGCTTCGTTTCTCAACAGTTTGGTTTAATCAGTCTTCGAATTTGTTAAATGTTTTATTAAACGGACTTTCCAATAGATTTATTTTGGTTTATATTTAAAAACTTCATCTTCAAACTAATGCACAATCTCAGTGTAAGGGCCTTATTATTCTTTTCTGCTTAATTTAGTCTTATTTATTGAGAATTTTGATATTACAGGTTTATTAATTAGCTTAGCGTTAGCTAAACCACGTAAACCTGGTGGCTTTTCAAACCAGGTTAATGCCACTCAAGGATTGAAAACATTTCATTTTAGCCTGTATGTATGTCTGACTGTTGGCACGATATCTCAAAAACGGACTAATCTATAGACTGGCTCGAAATTTTGCATGCAATTCGTCCCTACACCTATAAAGGCAATACTAAATTCGATGATGGTGCATGTTACTCCATGGGATTTGGCTGAGCGTTAGTGAATATTTGTACGTTGGTTTTATGGTAACCATGATGGCAATGAGAAAATAGAATAATTAATCAGTACAGTCATATGAAACTTTAACATGTGAAATTTGTATTCGAAAAGAAAAAAAGTTTTAGTCAATATGATATTAAATCAGTAACAAGATTTGATTTGATTTGATCTCACTCACAGAATGAGTCAGGTCTCGTTAAAGGCTCTTCATGAGGGCTGTTCAAGCTAAATGAATCCCTGGGTTCAGCCACAGGAAAATGTTGAATTCCCTTGCCACTTTCAAGAAATTGTCAATTATTTCGTGTGGTGTTTTGAGTACTGAAATTGAGAATTTCAAAAAATTATTTCTGGTTTTTGTAGGTTTTTAATAATGTTCCATGTGTTTTTTTATTGTCTGATTGTTTTAATAATTTACTTTTGACATCTTTTGCCTTGGCATTCCTAATTTCTTTAAAATATTTTTGTTTTAAATAGCGAAAAATGTTTTTCAATTCAACATTTTCTGTCGTGATGTATATTGAAAGATAAAAACAAACTTGAGCCTCTCATTGGAGTTGTAAATATTATTGCGTAATAAAGGTATTGCCACTCCTTTGAAAATGGTCTTTGAAAGTTTTATGTGGGCAGGTGACATTTAAATGGAAAAACACGGCCTAAGAGAACGCGTTAAAGCCTTAGTCCACTTGTTCGAAAGAATCCAAGAATGATCATGATTCCTTCTTGATAACATTTGTTGAAAAGCTGTATGTATACCGATTTCAAATCTCGTTTAATTTTCACGGAGGGAGTTTTCGTATTTTGTTTGGAGTGAGTGAATACAGTTTCCTGGGTGAAGTCGTCGGAGATGGCTGCATACAGCACGGAGACTGAAACATCCGAATATTTGCAATATTCGTGATGTTGTTTTCAGTGGCTGTACATGACATGGTGGTTACTTGTGTAGATGAGTTACAAAAAAAAGCTGAAAGAAGCAAGAATATCGCGAAGCTGCTGAGTTAGAGGGGTTGCATGGTTCTAGGTTGCCGATGTTGAAGTTACCAAATGATTATACACTTCAACGATTTGGAATTTAAATAAATATTTTTACCAAGCTTTATCCTGGCCACTTCAAAGTCTATATAAGACCTGTAATCAACATTGAATGGTGGGAACTTCAATTGAGATTTAACAAAAATTGACACACCACCCTCTTTAAAAATTTGTTCAGTAATAAAAGTTAGCCAGTTCGTAATTTTGTTGACTCTGAAAGTAGTGACCGCATCAGCCGTTGAAGAATTGTTCCAAAACAACAAAGATGTCACGGTGCAGATTAAAAAAAAAAAAAAAAAAACTATGAATCCGTACAAGTTTTATATTTTGGACCACTCTGCATACAAGAAGTAACATAAATTAAACTTTAAAAAAATGAGTAATAGAGATCTATAAAATTAAGTACGGCTCAATCTACCTTTAAATTTGATATGAGAAAGTGTATATCAAGTCCAGGCTCTATTCATCATTATTCTACACTATAGCTATAAAGATTGTAATTATTACGCCAATTAAGTTATTTTTGCGAACTAAAAGAAGTGCAGTTTCATGTTTAGAAACTTACTGTCATGTTCGTCTGAAGAGTTATTTTATTTTCATTCTTTTCGTATAGTTTAGTTAAATAAATTTTAGATTAGGAATTGTTGCTATAAGTTTAATTAAATATAGAATTTGTAGTGTTTAATCGTGATGAGTTGCTTTTGAAAATCAGTGTATGTGAGAAACACTCGTATGAATAAAAGAATTGTTATTTTTATTTATTTTTAAATGCATAAACGTTTTTTACTTGCATAATTTTTGTACGTGCTTTTGGTCATGATTATATGAGTAGTATGCAAGTTTATGTGTTTTTAAAGAAGGTCGTGATGTCATATTGCAGGGCGGTGTGGAAGACTCACTGAAAACAACCATTCGACTTTGAAAGGAATTAATTTTGGTTTTAGTTCACTTAATTTTGACCCATGGCTGGGGGTTTGAAACAAGGTTTGTACGCAAATTGGTTTCACCTCAGGAAAAAAAGAGGTTTTGGCTGCTCAACATCATTATTACTGGTGACTAAACATGGATTTACGGATACGACCAATTTCAATTATGTAGTGTAGTTACAACAAAACTCGACATATTACATTTCTTTTGGTTCTCAAAGTCAATTTGGTCTTTTTGAAAATAAAGCCAATCTGTTTAAGTTTTGTTTGGACCTAAACCTAAAGTATTTTAATTTATTTTTAAACTTATAAAAGTTATTACTTGTTTTTGGTCATGATTATATGAGTAGTATGCATGTTTATGTGTTTTAAAGAAGATCATGATGTAATATTGCCGAGCGGTGTGGAAGACTCAATGAGAAAATGAAGTGATGGAAAACGTTTAAAATGTGTATTCATTAGTGACTATATGTGTAATGCATTGATAGTTCCAAGCGGTGTGGAAGACTTAATGAGAAGTTTGCCAGTGATGAAAACATTTAATTTGTTTCAAATTTAACAGATATATCTGGTAAATAAATAGTTCTTATATAAACGTTTAATTCTTCTAATTGGTAGGTTTCACTGTCAAGTAATTATTATTGTCAATTTTCTTCTTCACTCCTCCAGTTTAAGAACTCATCCAGCGAGTAAAATGGGGCCGTTCTGTAAGCTATCGTGTGAAGACTGACATCATTCCTTTTCCTTGCAGTGCTTTGAGTTCTTCAGGAAGAAGGTTAAAAAAGTTTCCTGTCTGCGTAAGAAGGTTTCTTCTCAAAGAGTGCAGTATGCGGTGTAATGGATGGTGGAAGTTTGATGCATGGCGGGTATTGTATGAGTGAATGTCGTGGCCTCGTAGTAGTTGCTGTCTGTCTGCGTGGACGATGACTTGTCTGGTATACAAGCCAATAATTGTTATCACACAATGGCGAGAGAATGCACTCGTACAGGTCTCTCTTGGACCGAGGTTTGACATTATTCTCACTGCTATTTTTTGTAATAGTAAGATTTTTTGTGAGTTTCCTGCTGTTGCACCCCTCCAGATTACTAGACCGTGTATTAGATGGGACTCGAATAATGCGTAGTAGGCAGTTCTTGTAGTCACAGTATCACTGACTTGCACTACCTTTTTTAAGATGTATAAGCACGTGTTCAATATCTTGTAGAGTTGGTCAATATGATTGTTCCAGGATAAGTTGTTATCTATAGTAATTCCAAGGAATTTCGTCTGGCTTTCCATTGATACAACAGGTAATCCTGGAGTGTCTTCTTGCCTTCTCCCATAAGCTAATTGTTTAGATTTTGCTGTATTGACTACTAAGTCATTTTCATGACAATTTTGGTAGGCCATATTTAGGGAAATGTAGGAATTTACATCCAAGTTGTTGGATGATATTTCAGACACTGAGCGTGTCGTGTTATCAGTGTACATCAGAGGAGTACAGTGTCTGCCTAAGTACTGTGGCATGTCATTTGTCAGGGGGATAAAAAGGACTGGTCCCAGTACAGATGCCTGGGGTACACCTCTGCTAATGGGCAGAGGGTCTGATCTTGTTTGTAAAAACCTTTTTGTGTTGGATCTTAACAGTCTGACTTCTTCCCTCCACATAAATTCGGAACCATTGTTTGACCGTTCTTTTAACTCGTAACTGTTCAAGTCTGCAGAGGATTAGTTCATGCTCCAGACAGTCAAATGCATTGCTGAAGTCCAGCATAAGGTTTGACCAAATTTTTCCTTCCTGATTAATTTATATTTGATTTCATATAGTTGGCCGGTCTAGTCAGAAATTCCAGCATGAATTGCAGTTGAAGTTATTTGTTCCTCGTCTAGGTTTGTGCAGATGAAGCAGATGTGGGAGTGACCCGTGTTGGAGGGACTGCTTAAGATGTCATTTAGCATTTGGTTATGCTTATCTATTTTCAAACTATCAAAATTTATATCTTCCATTACAAGAATTGTACGATTCTCTGCTCTGGTGTCCTCAATTGTTACTGAAAGGAGACTAAGTGCAAGATAATGACATTTTCTTACATTTAAAAATATTATAATGAGTATATTCTTTTAGCCACGCACTATTTACTTATTCAAACATTTATAAACTCATTTAATTTATAATACACTTTGATTGCATAGTTACGGTACAATATATTCTTTGTTTAAGCATTACATTCCTCAAGTAAAAGTAATTTTAACTAATTATTTAAACATTTTTGGTTTGATTTATATATAATATAACAATTTGTTACATTATATAAATCACATTTAACATAATTAATTAATTATATCGTGTAATTTAATACGGAAAGAATGAACGAATCCGTGAAGTTTGTACTGAACCTTTGTTCGAAATGGATAGTTGTGTCAATAGTTGTAATAAGTTACGGATTTTTAAAGAAAACTCATGCGTTTTGTTGCTAAAATCTTTAATTAAGTATGAGTTAATTTATTTTTGCGTAGTCAAAGACGTTCAAACCTCTAATTTAAGAATGTACTGGAAGTATTACGTTGTCTTTGAGTTTCGCGAACACTGATCCTAGATTACAAGTCACCTTTTGATTTAAGTGGTAGTGGTCAAAACTCTACAGTCTAGTTGTGGAATGGCGGCGGTTGTTATGGTGTTGAACGGTTTTTAGTGTTATTATTACAATTCGTTAGGATTTCTGTGACAAGTGCTTAAGTCTGTGTTGTTAACTGTTCATTCCTTTTGTAATAATTCAAAATATTATTAACGTTTAACCGTGCAGTGTACTTGAGCTCCAATAAGGATGACTTAAAATATAAAATGGCGTCTTCACCTCAGTATCCCGAATAACAAATTGCAATAATCACTTTGGATTGTTTTAGGTAAGACTTCCGTTCTTTGTACATTCTAGTTTTTAATTTATAATGCGTATTACTTATTTAGATAAACAATAATACTGAATATCAAGTCAGGTCACAAATTTAATAGCCTAATTGCGCCAATGAAATATTGGAAGGGATTGGTTAAGCTTAGTGTCATGTTAGCAGGAGTATGTATGTGGTCACAGAGTGTCATTTAAGTAACAGTTCGGTTTAGTTCTTTCTGAGAGATTTATACTTAACTTGGTAAGGTCAGTCAAGTTCAGATAATTCTATATTTCATTGACAATATGCTAGTTTAATACTAAAACTTGTTCAAGTAACTTATATGCCTAAGCCTATCTACAGTTTGTCTATTTAGTTATTTTAACATAACTGAAGGAACATGTTCTGATTGTCTAGTTTCACATTTTAGAGCAAGTTTTGCTTAAACCATATCTTGAACCAGAAAAGGAAATTGTCTTCTTACAGGGCTACAACTACCTTATATCAATCAGCTATATAGAACTAGGCCTAGGTCTAGACCTAGTTGGCCATTTTGAACAATGGTGTATATTAAAAAAATAAATGTTTAGTTGTCTATAACACATAGGCTATATTGGCATGTCTTAATTATGAAGTGTGTGTACTGTAAATATCAGATCTAGTTTAAGAGTTGATAGCCATTTATTACTGGTTTTACTGAAAATAATGGATTTGTTCTTAGATACATGTATGATGCTCTTATTTATAAGTAAGCCTAGTAGTCAAGATAAATTATAATTGAGGTTGTTTGGTACATTTTGCATAACTGTGGGTTTACAATAGGCGTATGATACTTGATATATAAAATAGTAGGCTTGTCTTGTAAGTATTGAATATCAGGCCTAGTGGAAAGTTTTAATGAGGCCACTATGGTATTAGCTCATTTCATGAATCTTAATTTTTAATTTGAAAGTAGAATGATAATGTCCGTTTTATATTCTTAGACTAATGGTAGGCTACTGCAAGCATAGTTCAAGTGCAAGATAAATCCAAATTTTTAGTAGCAATAATTACAGTATAAGGCCAGTGTAGGGTTAGCAATAGTTAATAATGATTGGAACATTATTCAGTGAGCTTTTTAAGTAAAATTTCGTTCTAAAAACATGTTGTAATTTTAACAGAAGGGGAATGGCAGAATAAAGTAGGCTAAGCAAAATTAGTAAAATATGTAACTCAGAGTTTTTACTGGATCAGCTTCAATGTGGTTTATTTTTGTAAATAAGCTTTCTAATATAACAAGGTAAAGAAATAAAACAAGGCATCGCCAACGTGAATTGATTCTTTATCAAGTCATCATAAGTCCACACGGCATGGTCTGCATTATCTGCATACAGTGTGGCGTTATGCTGTCGGCAAACTAGCTCAATGATGTAGTTAAGATTCCCATGACAGACAATAGAAAGAAATAGACAGAAAGGTGAGCTCCAATTGAAGTAAAGTCAGAGCAATTTCACCAATAAGGAGTGCAGAAGAAATGCATGGTTCATTCCCAAAGCTTCATGCCTCACTATTTCTATACCGCAAACTAATATTATGTATACTTCAATAATGTTTGTATAAGTGAACATTCTCGCAGACAAACTTTTTGATGTTTTTAGTTAAGAAAAGTGTCGTTATTAATGTCTATATAATTATAAGAGCAAGACAAACTTTCTAAAATGTTTATCATTCACCAATTTACTTTTGTATAAGAGTATAAAATTTTTAGAATTGAATTATATCTGTATCTATGCTTTATGGCAGTGTTAATGTAACACAATAAATAAAAACTGAATCATCGGTTCAACGATTTCACCAATAAGGGGGTGTGGTTCGGATTCAATTTCCGTAATGGCCCTTATATGAGAATGTCCAGTCTATTTCTTTCTTCGGTCTGTAGTGGATACTGAGTCAGTGTCCTTTATGTAATGATTAGCTGTAACAGTAATATGTTTTATGTAGCACATGTGTTAAGGACATCCAAGTGATCATGGGTTAGGTGTGCAAGCTCAAGTTTTTTTTATCTTCAAGTGTCCTATGCATACTGTATATGTGGTGACTTAAAAACACGTCAAACATTAATGCTAGAGATCAGATTACTTTATAAAAAACTCAATTCCAGCTTGCACTGCTCATTTAAACATAGTATAGTTAACGCCATAGGGATAATGAATAATTACCTGTGGACATGTCTAGGCGGCTATTGCTATAAGGAGTGGTGTGTGAGCTTAGCCTCGCGTATGGCTTGCTGCAGCATTAATTCTTGTTTACAGTGTCTAGTTCTTATTGGTTATTATTTCCTTACCATGATTTAGGTACTAGAAAGCTGTTGCAAGAGTATAAATGAAATTAAAGTTGATCCAGCAATAGCTCAGAATTACCATAAAATGTTATTGAGTTTACGTAAAGCCTAGATATAGGCTTACGTAAAGTAATGTAGCCTATTGTTTGTTCTGAGCAACCTCTATGTTGTCGTTATTTTCTTAAAAGATCCTTCATAATAGTAAACTCAGCTTGGTTGGCACTTTAATAATAAAGCAATTTAAAAAAAGAAAACTTTATAATACTTAAGTATTAATCAGAGGCCACTATTTTGGAAGTTTTTCTTACTGTGTCCCTAAAAAAAGTAGATTATTAGAAAAACCTAACTTTTTTGACCCACTTCGAAAATTGCATGTTATTATAACAATCTGTTCTCGTCTTCCTCCTAAAAGGAATTAATGCGTGCCAGTAAAGTTCTCGTTCTATACATATTTATTTACCTACTCATATAACCTAATATAATACAAAATGGTAGATAGGGATAGAGTAGCCTCCTTCTTGTTGATATCTCTTCCTTGTGGGAGGCAGAAAACAAGAACCGACCGTCATAATGGCATGTAATTTTTACAATAAGTCAAATAAAGTCTGTTCTTATGTAGTTTTTCAAGGTCTTTGGTAAGTGAAACTTAAAAAAATTTGGATAATACCAAAGCACCAACTTTATGACATTCCATGTAAAATAAATCAATGGCCCAAATCATGCATGACCTCTTGGATTTTTAAATGTTTTGTTTAAATTATAGTACATACCGTCCTATCAATAATATTAAAAATCCAAAATTTTGTTCTTTATATCAAGTAGGCCTTTCCTACTTTACAAGATGTGAAGAAGTAAACATTTTTTTAAAAGACTTTGTTTGGTACTTTTAAATGCTAGTATATTCTAATTAACCGTTGAAGTTAATTCCGTTGAAATAAACGGAATTAAATAACCGTTGAATAATTATTCTCATTATTCAGTTTAAATGGGTGTCATTTTCTTCAGCTGTAGTGTGACATACAACATTGCAATAATGAATGTATGCTTGTGTAATTACTGTTTAAATAGATCGTACAATAAGATTTGTACTAAGCAGTGGAAGGAAACTTAACCCTTCCCACGCGGCAAACGGATATATCCGTTAGGCCTAATTTTGACCGAAACGCGGTAAACGGATATATCCTTCAAAGTCTATTTTGTGTTATTTAATAGATTGTAGTTGCCGTGGAATCCGCTAGAGTTCAAGGGAGTGTTGAATACTTGTTCCGAAAAGCAGATGTTACAGTTTGAACCTCATTGGCGCGTCGCAGTGGTGGGGGGGGCGTGGCTTTGTCCCTCGTGGCTGATTTAGCCTCAGTCTGCGGCGAACCATTACGCGGTAAACGGATATATCCCGGCACGGCATATTTTAGTGTTTAACGCTGTTTTGCCATATTTCCTTATTTACTGTTCGTGTTCCATGTTTGTAAACATGTTTCAATTTAGTTCTTTAGTTTTTTGTAAAAAATATTAATTTTACCTTATTGAAAATATTTTTAGAAATTCAAGTAAAAAGGTTGTTTTGTCAATTTTTTGTAAAATTTGTTAAAAAATATAGGGGTCTGATTATTTTGTGATATTGTATTATTTTTTATTTCTAATAGCCACCACTAACTAAAAAAAATTAGAGTTGGTAACATGTAAAACAAATTTTAAATTTAATTACGCGTTATGAGTCAAAATTGAAAGATAAATTCCGCGTGGGAAGGGTTAACTTATATTTCGATATATTTGTATAAATTTAACAAAAGGTACAGTAATCACTCTGTTCTAATAATTTATTTTTGATATTTTACATGCACTGCATTTTTCATGTATTAATGAAGCTCAACATAAGTAATATTTATTTTTCATCAGACAAACAAGTTTAATTTTGTAGATTAATAGATAAATAAAGAGCATTTGAAAATGATATTAGGGTACTGGAGTTTAATTATTAAACAGTGTGTTTCAGTGTCTAGGATCCCATGATGAAATTTGGCATAGATGTAACAGATTATTACGCCACTGATATACCATTTTTACAAGAAAGTCAAATAGGAAGTTTGCTAGATTTTTCTAACAAGCCAACGTCAAATTAAAATTATCTTAAAGTTGAAGGAAATTGCTGAAATTTAAACTTTTTAGACTCTATAATAAAAAAATACTATAACATTGTAAACCTTTTGACTTTTTCTTATTTATAGGTATTGATAATTTAGGAAGTAATTGATTTTTAAATCTTACATTTTGGATTTTTATTATTCTTGGTGGGTACTATCAGTAAATCCAAAATTATAAACATGTAGGAGGTTATGGTCCAAATTAGTTGATTTCATATGGAATGGCCCTTAATCCATAATAGCAGTACAATGCATAAAGTACTATAGCCAGAGATACTGGGGACTCAAAGAACAAGTATTGAACAAGAATCATTGACTGTAACAACTAATGTATTTATAACAATACTTGATTACATTCAATCTATAGTTGTACAAGAAACTATTAATATGTAGTAGTATTTGAAATAAAAGTAGTGGCTGCCCGCAACCACCTTGGCTATGCAATTATTGGTGATATAATTCTTCGGGTAATTTTTCATAATAATGTTAATTAAGGTACACGTTTCACAGTTGCGATTCACATTTGAAAAATCGCGTTGGTGGTGTATAATAGTAGGTGTATAATATGATCATTTTCCTGAAGCCTTAACCAACCTACAAATCATTTCTGTTGTAGTGGATGTTTTTTGTCTTTTGTCAAGATAAAGGGCTATATCAAAGTACAAGCGTAGCTGTCTCTTAGTTTGATCTGAGGCATTAATGATAGGTTCTACTTCCATTTTAACTCTGGATCTATCAACGGCTGGTGACTAATTGCTTAAAAATGTTTCCCCAATGTTAAACGGCTAGTCACTAGTTTTGCAGTCATCTTTTTTTAATCAAACTTTTGCTGTTGAAAATCAGATTTAACCCTTAGCACGCCGTAGACGGAATAATCCGCGATGTTGTTAGGTCTTATAACGCCGAAGACGAAATAATCCGCCGATCGATAAAAATATATTTTATTACTGTTTTTGAAATTTATAAGCTCAATATATAAGCCACAATACTAAGTAATGTACTGGCTTGACCAAATAATCCAGTTGCAGCTGTCAGCTGGCCGCAGTAGGTTAACAATAAATTGTTTTTTTGCCGGCAGCTGTTCTCCCACTCCCTTCTGTACGCCGATGACAATACTATCCGCCATTACCGACTGTCAGTGGAGCACGCATTGTGCCTTTGAAATGAAAATGAAATGAAAATTCCTTTATTTCAACAGGCAAAGTTAGGGCCTCATGGCCCTTTCTTACACTTAACTTTGGGAAGTGTTCTTGCGTTGTCATTCCTTATACAAACAGTTTTAAAAAGTTTTTATTACAATTTTTTAGGTGTTATAATCAAGTTTTTATTGTTTCTTTTCTGTTGTGTAATTAAGGCTCATCACCCAGACGATTCTGATTATGACGATTTTGTTGCTAAAGTTTTGAATGCTACGTTTTCTAGTGCTTATTATGAACTTATAAACTAATCAAGATCAGCATATTACACTTGATTTGTTTTCTTATCCTTGTACATAGTTTTAATATTTTTCATCACATGTAGGCCTATTTGATTACTCTGTAACTTGAATTATTTGATTTTTATTGAAATATTCCATTATTATGAAAAAATGTGATTATTTTAATGCAATTATTACATTATTGTAAAATTTAAATTTTTGTTGTGTGTTATTAGTCATTAGGAATGAATAAAAAAAAATAGCTTTAAGGAATTTTCATTATCATTTTTTCACCTTAACCCTTTTACTGCCGGCCATTTTTTTATCGTACCAGTCAAAATTGCCAAGGGGGAAAATCGCTGTTGTGCATTCATTTACAAAAAATGCTGTATCTTTTTTATTTTTCATTAGATTTGCATTAATTTTTACTTTATTTACTCGTATTTAAATGCTGTTTTTCAAGTAATAAAAAGAAATTTTAATTTGAAACAAACTCATTATTTAATTTTAAAAATTATGTAAATAAAAAATAAATAAAAAAATAAAAATTGTGTTTGGCATCTGATAATTTATTTTTAAAATTATACTAAAATTTTGAGCATGATATCATTATAAACTAGAGCAATTGCTTAGAACATATACCAAATTTTGAAGGTGCTACCTTGAAACATAGCTGCACTATGAGGATTTTCCCAAAACTGGTAGGCCTCCTCTAGGCCTACCAGTGGAAGTTGAAGGTAAACTTATCTGTGCCACATCCCCCTCACTATCTAATAACTCCTCATTATCTGATGGTAAGATAAAGTCAGGATCGTCATCAGTGTCATCCACATCACTTTGATTGTCATCAATAGCCCTAACACTAATATCAGAATCGTTCTCGGCATCTGAATCTGACAAATTCTGAAGGAAAATTGTCACTCAGTTCGTCTTGCACTTGTACACCACCATCGATTAGACTGTTAATTATTGTTCCCTCACTCACAGGAGAGTTAGATGTAACTCTTTTACTCATTTTATCCTTGATCAACAAAAGTAAAACACTTCAAAAAACTTTCGATAACATTGTAAACAACAACAATGAACGAAGATTTCAGTAATCTAACCCGATCATCTGGTTTTGACAGCTGTCTAGGTAGTTCGTCAATTCTAGTCAAAGACGACGAAAATAGAAATCCAAAGTTCTTCAAATGGCTTCTTTCATTATCCTTTCCTCCTAAACAACCAAAATACTGAATATTTCGGCATTTGAACATAACAGTAGCCAGTAACAATAAAAAAAAACAGACGTCCGACATATCGGACGTTGGCGTTTTCGGCAAAAATGCCGACGTCCGATATGTCGGACGTCGGCAGTAAAAGGGTTAAATGAGCGTAATCTAAAAAAATACTAAATTTATATCGGTGTTCAAAGGGTTAATAGAGCAAATTCTATATAAGAATAAATGGGATGTTCCACAGTTTATTTTGATATATTGTTTATTGAATAATAATGCATATTTAGTACACACTGAAATTATGAAGAGAATGCTGAATTACCGTTTCTGTTCGCCTACTTGCAAAATGCAAAATGACAGGATTTTATATTCTACTTTTGACGCAGGAAATTTTATCCAGGTAAATGTTTGCTACATCACTGCGTTCAGAATTTCTGTCCTAACTAGAGCATCTGTTTATTTCTCTTATGTCCGAAGAAAGACATCCATTGCAAATACGGTTGCGGTATTTCTATAAAGTCAAACAACTAGTTTTGACTAGTCACTAGTATTTTGTTATTTTTAAATTTTATTATCAAGTTGTGATTGTATCAAGTAACATCAAACTTTTCATTTTGAAATTTGGCATCTAGCGGTATAAAAGCTACCTAGTTGTTAGTGACGATTAGAAACAGATGTCCAAAGTCTGTTATGAACCGTCTACAGAAGAACTTTTTAATAATGGTGTGATAAAGCTCTTGTAATGTAATAGGGCGTTTATTTAAAAAGTTTATATTGTAATTTATTGTTCTACCAATCTAAAACTAATTTATTGAAGAAAAATGTAACTATAATATGGGACATATCATTGCAAGCTTTGATTGTGGCAAAAAGCAGTTGTGTAATACATGTAGACCTGATGTATATTGTTTAAACTTCACATGAGTATAGAAGACTAGTTTCTTGCAATAACATTATTATTAAAATCATTAATTGAGATATCTTTACATTATTAATAAATAAATTAGTAAAGCCAAACGGCCAGGCTGGCAATGGTATGCCTCATCCTATAGCATTTTCTTCTTCCCATCATCCCAACTGACTAAAACTTATTGGTGAAATGTTCACTTTTGATGTAATTGGTTTTTTCAACTAAATAATTTGTTGAATAACGTTCATTATGACATGTTGTTAGGCATTGGGATTACTTATGTAAGAAATAGCAGCTTTCTTTGTGTTCTTTTGTGGTTTTCTCTGGCATACTGTGAGAAAGAACTCA
Organism: Homalodisca vitripennis; assembly: GCF_021130785.1. Taxonomy (NCBI): domain Eukaryota; kingdom Metazoa; phylum Arthropoda; class Insecta; order Hemiptera; family Cicadellidae; genus Homalodisca; species Homalodisca vitripennis. Next base: position 26,680,240 of record NC_060215.1, read on the forward strand.
TCACACGTTACTTTCCTGCTGATTAGTCACATTAACAGTTTTTATTTCATAAACACCTCTTAATATTGTTGTAGGCTCAGAAACAGCTGTTCTTTCTTTAGTTTCTGGTTTTTGAGAGTAATAACATTTCAAACTGTACCACTCAACGTTCTTAAAAATTGATGTATTTTTCCTTCCAAACTGAAACATTATGTTTCATATACCTGACTTATTTGGGTTTTTGCCGATGTGAGTGAAAATGTGAAGAAAATTACACTAGTCGGTTATCCTTACATTTAAAACTATGACTGCATTCCAGTGGTTTGCTCCTGGTCTCAATTTGTCTTCTATTACTTCCTCCGTCACTTCTTTTACATAATTTAAACAGATTGGAGTTTGACGTGCTATATAAAAAAAAATACAGAACTAAATTGCACAAATTTATGGATTTTCAGGTTTTGCCACACAACACATAGGCTATTTGATACACAGAAATATTATATTAAAAATATTATTTTAATTTAAAGTCCTTTCTTTCATCTTTGAAATTATGTAATACTTAATTATTTCATTGATTAATAAAGATATAATAATATTTGTTAAAACTTGAAAACTAACAATTTTTCAAGGAAAAAACCTTGCCTCATATTGGTTTGTTATTGTATTATTATCAAAGCCGTTTTGCTAAACTATATTTATACTTATTTTTATACATATTATTTAACTGTCAAAGTAATAAAAACATTTACAATAGCTCACTTAATATGTACTATAATAACTGATTGTTAAATGTAAAAATTTATAGGAAAAGTGTACATTTTTATGTGAGTAAAAACACTAAAAATTTAATTAAATCCCTTGCTAAGTTTTCAAATTAGGCCTATAATATAGTCAAATAGTTATATGTCAAATTTTTACTCAAGTTTTACATATGAAACAACACTTCTCAAATTAGGTATACCTCTGGTCTATATAAAAAAAGCTTAATCATGTAAATAACAAGAAAATTTGAAACAATTTTGTTTTATGGCTAAGGTATAAACAATCTGTTTATCCTAAATTAATAGCCTTAAAAATGTAACAGTTCTTAACCTAACAAACCAAATAATTTAAAGCAGACGGCAACAGGTGATGGCCAACAAAAAATAATATTATTTTCGCAGCTCCTAGTGGATGTTTTTTTAACTGATCAACAGACATTATGTACAACGGGAAAATCTGTGGTTGAGTTATGCACAAGGATTAACAACGTAATTATACAATTGTGCTCGAATCTGACTCAAAGTCTTTGCGGTGTTAAAGTTTCATGTGTTAGTTTTTTAAATTTAGATCTGGGGAAAGATTGGTGTATTTAAATTATCCACCCATAAAGTGTTTATTTTTTCAAGAATAAAGCCATGTGAAACCAGTAGATGAGGTATAATTCATTAGTTTTAATTTCATATTTAGGAAGCTTTTAGAGGTATATTTGTTTGAAGGATAGTCCACCCTTTTAAAACACTATAGATTTATTGGTAATTACATTTTGGCTTGTGCAATGATTTGTTTATTATTTAGATTTTTTTTATAAAAAAAGGAGAGACCGATCCCCTTTTAAGCCTTATTCTGTCCATCCTCATGGGCCACTGGCCTGTTTGAGGATCTTATCAAACAGAATAAGGGGGAGAGTTGATACAGTACAAGGCCGATGGTACTGATAAAAAGTGAAACGGTCACAGACGGGATCTGAAACTGTGCTATCTCTAACTCAGACCCAAAGTCCAACGACTCGCTCGGCCGACCGCTCGGCCATTGGCACTCCCAAATAATAGTTTTAATTTTCAAAAATTTTTTAGTCCTTGAAGTAAATTGGATATTGAAAGGAAGACCTTTGAAAGGGTTTCTTTATAGTACCCAATCAGTATTACAATCTCTTACAAAAACAAGAGTCCATCAACAACGACCAAAACCTCCTGCCTGATACTATTATACTTTTGTCTCTGCTTTGAAACTTGCTGGTTTGGGCAATCAGAAACATTTTGAACTATCTGATGGTAAAATGTACAACGGATAATGTGTTTGGGCCTCAATTTGCTGTGAACGCCTTTCATTTTTCCTACATACAAGTACACATCCATATTTTTCTCATGCTATTTATAGCTCTTTTACTTGTATTAGCTCTTTTATATTTAGAGCTGTTTTAGTATTGTTTATGTCATGTAGTTTATCAATACTATTCCACATATAACGAAGCTACAGGGGGAGGGGGAATTGGAGCTGAACTTAAAATTCACATTATTCCCTTGTCCCAACTTTGAGCTCAAGTTTCCATTACTAGGCACAGCACCTGGGTCAAACTCATTTGGACACAAGGACTGTCAGTATCCATTAGTACTTGATTACCCATGGGCCTAGGGACAAAAACGTCACCAACACTTTTTTAAAAGTTTGGAATTGTACCCAAGTGAGCGAAATCGATGTCAATATTATCAGCAGTTTCTCTAGTTATGCTGAGCTATCATGTTTATAAATAATCATATTGACATCACATACCAATCTCAAATGTGGCTGCTATAACTGCAGTCAACTTCCGATCTCAAATATGGCTGCTGTAAACTTCCAGCAGTCTGTTGGATATTATTAGTATTCCACAAAATAAAAGTTACAGTCTTGTTTGCGGTGTGGTGGTTAGTTGAAACAATTAAATATTTGCCTGCAAGATAGGACCACATGATGCTTTGTGTGTTTATTAAATCCACATTGCGATTGTGATGTGGTTGACCCTACAATTATGATGAACAAATTTAGATATAAAAATCAATTACCATGACTACTGAATTTGGAACACACTAAATTCTAGTTTGTGCAATTTAGGCCTACAAACTAACCAATACAATGCCACCATGCAATGTCATTATGCAATGTTGAGACCATTTTATTTACTTACTGCCAAGTCAACTTTCCTAGACTCATGTTACAATTTGTTCTAATTGTTTTCTGCTATTAAGCCCAAAGTGATGCCTGTCTTCTTTATGTTATTATTCTGTTATATTTGAAAGTAATAATATTTTAGAATCTATTTCTAATGCTTGGGACATTTTGAATCCTAATAAGTAAGAAACAATATTTTAATAAATTGAAATGTGTAAAGCTCATATAGGAAACACGAAGCACAAGTGAACCAGTTGGGTTGTTGAAAACATCATAGTGTTTCTGTTTTTAGTTGTTTTTTTACATCTTTGGCTTTAGGTGGTAGGTAGTTGGTATAATGGAAACTTGATTTGTTGACTCTCAAAGTAAATAGAAACACTGTTTAAATGGATTACGTATTGGCAACATTGTTCACGTGTTACATGTTGGTACTGGTTATTAAAGGTCGTCTGGAATGGTGTTTCAGAGATGGTGGTAAAACATTTACAGCACACTGACCTTCGTTGACTTTCTTCCTTTACTGGCAACTTGTAAATAGGACATGACCAAAAATTGCACAGCTACTCGTTGAACAATTTCTAATGAACGTTTTGTTTTTATTCATAATGTAAAGTTCTCTTGAATGTATTGTTTTGATATATAATGTAAAGTAAGTAATTATCCCTTTAAAAGTAAAGCCTATAAATTTTAATTCAATAAACGCCACTTTTAAATATTTGTAGGCTACACTATTACCTACGTAATTTCTGTAAAACAATTTTATTCTTTATTTATGTCATGTCCATCAATTGGCACTTTAATATTTCTGGGCAGTGTGACTTTTGTTTTGATTTGATTATAAATGGCTTAATTTTGCTTATTAATTTCTCTAACAACTATAGTTAACATTGATGTTCGTGGTGGAGCTACAGAGAGATCTATTCACTCCTAAGATCATCTTTATTGTATGTGGGATCTTCATGAAATTTAATGCAAGCTGTATACTGCTTTTTTATATTGTTTCCTCTATGTAGTATTATAGTATTATTTAGCTGTAATCGCCTTTCTTTGATGTGTCGTAAAAATTATGTCTATTCAAAGTTTTTAATCTAAATTATATTACCACCCAACTTAGCATTTTTGTTAAAACTAAAGATCAAAAATGAAACTTTGTATATATATGTATTATTAATTTTCAAATTAACTTAAAATTATCCAATTTGCGAACAGCCAGTCACCACTACCATAGAGGGATTGGTGGGATTGGTCACCACCCACTTAGAGTTTGAAGAGAACATTCAATAACAGCCAATGCCAGTAATTAAAAGATTCTTAATGCCTGATTTTTGTAGTACTAAGTGGTGCAAAGTTGTGTATGAACTTTATTGATTCGTAATTTGTGGGCTTGAATGTTTATTGTAATGTAAAATATGTTGTCAGCCAGTTGCATGTTAATGCTTTGCAAGGTTGTATGTTTCAATGTTCTCAGGTTATTCGTTAAGAAACCATATAAGGAGGATTACAATATATTTGTGCTAGTTTTTTAAAGTTCTTTTATCAATAGAATTGCCATGCTTAAGTTAATAATACTGAGTGAAAATTGTACTATTTTTCCTTTTTCTGAGACCTGTTGGCAGTGTGGAGTTTAAATATTCAATGGATTATATTATGTATGTGGTACTTATATGATATTTTTTAAGCTGTAGGCCTGCTTTAATAGTTTTAAATGGAGTATTGATTTCAGTAACATTTCTTAAATTTATTTCTGTCTTAGAAAAGGACAACCCTGAAAAAGCAATAAGCTGTAGGCCCATTTCACTACAATCAATGGCATGTCAAATATTTTTGAAAAATATATAGATAATACTCTTTTAACTCTTTAAAGTTGAAAGTAACAACATTTATGACAATGAGCAACACAGGTTTGGCAGCGGAGATCTGTTACTGCAACGGTCTAACTTTTTTAATCCTTATTAGCAACAGAACGTTAATTACAGAAAGAAATCAGTCCTGGCATTACTGATGGAATCAAAGCATTTTATAGTGTATGTCATTATACACTGCTAAATTATGTGTCTCAATGTGATATTGAGGTTTTACCCTTAGATTCTATCTTGAGGGATGTTTACAGTTTGTTAGAATCTATCTAATTATCTAAGTCATTTAATTAAAAAATAAGTAAGGTATTCATCTCCATAAAGATCAATTTAAGAACTATTATTTGTTGATTCACTTAAGGTGTTTATTGAATTAAATAATTCACTTTAATGGTATACCTGGAGTTAAACTAGTAATATTACTGATTGTACATTAACTTTATAGTTTGCAGTTTCTACAACAATAAACATGGCAGGTGTCAATTTTACAACATATTTAAGCCTCTAGAAAACTTTTAAAATAAAGATAACATCTTAAGAAATGCTTCTACAAGAAATTATGTTTTATTTTGCACAAGTCAGTGCAATTGCAATAATTACAAGGACAAAACTAAAATTAGTACTAATAAAATTGTACAAATTTAGTATATCAAGTTCTCAGGTTTAATAATGAACAGTAATCAACTTGGAATGATGATGTTTTCTTTCAGCCGCGATGTCCTGTCTAGTTCAATATTCATTTGTGATAAGCCTATCAAACTTGTGTTTCATTATTTGTTTATATATTCATTGTGTTTGTAAATTTTAAACTATGATGAATCCTCACTTTTAATACTCATTTATGCCAGAACCATCTAGAATTTACTAGAAATTGAAAACTATAGTAGTGTTATGACTACTGGTTAGACTGTTTGGCTAAAGTATATGTTAATGTTAATTCATATTTCTTTCTCTAAGAGATAATAAGACATTCCAGGACTTAAAATTTCCTATATAAGTCGGAAATTTACCAAGTTTCTTTCGGATTGTTGGGTCTCTTTCCACCTCTTGTATATAACACATTATTGTTTCTGTGATTGTAACACTTTTTCCATCACAATGAGCAACTTAATTGCAATCTTGTGGTATTTTTATGTCTAGCTCGTATTTCCATTACATATTACGATTTATCGCTTTACCCTTCCACTCAGACCACCTGCCTATCTTGACTGGAATGCCGCCAGCAAGACAAGCTCCTTAGCCTAAAGGGCACATTGGTCATCTGCTATTTACAGGCTCTACTGAATGTGCCAAGCTTTTGTCCTCAGTCCCTTAGATGAAGGTCCATAATCGATTTTGATCAAATTTCCCTCGTCACATATAAGAGGCACTGATCAGCTATTTATACATTCTTCCACAACTGTTGTAATCCAGCACGCCTTGAAAATCTCTACCAACACTTTATTATCCATACTAGCCTCAAGTTTTCATTCTGTGAAGTTCTACACTAATGATAGGCAGCATGTTGTGCATCATTTCTTGGAACTTTCTGAAACATGTACACTCATCATGAATAAGCTACTCTTGTCTGGAGAAAACACTGTCCTTATTGTAGCATTTGCAGTTCTTAGAAGTAATTCAGTGTTTCACTCAACAATGTAACATTGTATTTCACTGTACATTGTAATTCTACAATGGGTTAGTTGATTTCTTGTAAAAGGCGTACAGAACAGCTTTTTTAGTTATAGCAAGTCCATAGCATAAACTTACAAACAGTAGGTGAAAATTATCTGGATAATTTGTTACAAGTTTTTTAGCCTTGTGACGTTAGATTAGACATTATAATTGGTTGATAAGAGACTTTTATGGTTAGAACTGATGACATTACACAACACAGACTCCTGCTGATATATTATGTTGATATTTTACTAGTATATCTTTCGGCCACTCTGTATTGTCCCAAAAACAAATGAACATTCTCAGTAATAAAAAAAATTACTAACTATACGACTAAACAATAACTGAATAACTATAGAATCTCAAAACCAATAACTAACAATTCAACTACTATAAGAACAATAATATCTCAAACTAATAGGAAAGTAAGCTTGTTTTAGTATTTTGTAATCTATTTATACTCAAGTGAACATGTTCGTGTCGGAGGAATTGGCTGTTTTCAGTGTTTTTGACAATGTCATATGTTGTCATAAGGTTGCCTCAATTGATTGACATTCTCTCACCTTGCTCATAGAATCTTTTACCTTTACTTTTATTTTGTATACGTTAAGGAAGAATGTCCTAATTTTAAAATATTGTAATATTTTGTATGTGACTTGGTAGTCAGCTGACATATTTTTAATGATTTTTACAGATCAATACAACAAATAGTGTTATGGTTATTAAGGGGTAACTTAAATTTACCCTCTGGAATATGATTTAGATCATAATATTTACATCATATATATTTAATCTAATGATTTATATGAATAGTGTCAAGTCTGGATGAGTATATCTACAAATTAAGCTTATTTTCTCTGTTTTGTTTCAGATGATGTTGAGATTTAATCATTTGCGTTGAAAACCGCTTTTACAAATCACAATCATGAAAATAGATAGAAGTCGAATTAAAAAGAGCACATCGGAAGTTGTAAGTATCCAAATAGACTTTTTATGTTATATTTAGTGTAGTCTTAAGTTTAATCTTTGGCCTAAATTAGTAATAAGTTCACCACTTAGATCCACTGAAATGAATATTGATAGAATATAACGTGTTTTATATATATATATATATATATATATAGTCTGTAAATATTGTACCTGTATGGAAATTAAATACACAATTAGGGTACAATTTAATAGTACTGTGTTAAACGTACGTTATAATAAATTTAAGTGTACTGACAATGTAAATCTGTATGTTATTTAAATGTTTTGAGCTTTTTTGAGGTGCTGCATATATGTGTTACTTAGTCTATAAAATGAAAAAAAATATTATTTTTCGTTAATGTATCAAGTGACACAATGTGCTGTTTCTGAACATCTCTTTCTACTGTCATTGAAAACCTTTTTATTTTTTCGTAATTTCAAGACATATTTTACACCAAAGGTATATTCAAGGTAAAAACACGAATTAAATTGAAAACAGGAATTGCAAAAGGTATAAAACCTGTTATGGCGCAAGTGAAGAACTTTCTATTTACCGGATCTAAGGTTAACAACAGTAACAAAAGGTTTTGCAATAGGACATGCAATCAAACCATTATACAAGTTATAAATGTTAATGGCACTTTACATTTACACAGTAATATTAAAGTCATTTAGAGATAAACTCAGCTATAGTTTGAACCTACTTCTCACAATACTAGGCATCGTTGTTATCTATAATAAATACTCTTCAATGTCAATATGTGTTAAACAACACAAGACAAATCAATATCCAAACTGATTTCCTGGTTGTTACATAGTCTCTTTCACAATATAAACCAATTCTATATTAGCATTTTGTACATGTAATAGGGGGAGTGTTAATCTAAAACTTGTCATGACAGTATATAACTCCTACATAAAACAAGTATTTCTATAAGCATTTATAGTCACACCCAATCTAATTGAGCACAAGTACAATATTTGTCATGTATCTAGTGTTGTAAAGGATAATATTGTGCATCAAGGTCAACATGGGAGGATATTTTAGTGCACATTAAACAATATCCATGAAATGTATAATCAAAAACGTTTGGATTTCCAATTTGAAATAATGTTCTCATCCACTAGATTTAATAAATATTCGTCAGTTTTTATTTAGTAAAATTCCATTTATGTTTTACTTGAATTTCTGATCAGTAAGAGGTTATATGAAAATGTGTAAAGTCGTTTGTTGGGACCCCATGTTAGGTTATTTTTATAACAATGCCTAAAACTTGGCTGAAATAGGCGTATTAGCCATATCGTGTACATGGTAATTATAATCTATTACAAGAGGTGCGGCTAAAAAATAACTGGATTAGTATTGGAGCCACAGAATGAATGCAATAAAGCTGAAAATAGTACGTCCGGTCACGTGACTCCCCCCCCACCCCTCCTCATTTTTCATTTGGTTACCGTACATATTACTCTCAGTCACTAACATATGAATTGTAAGTTTCACATTTAATCATGTAAACTAACTGTTACACAATACAAAACAATGCTCCAAACAAAGAAAACAAAAAGAAAAAGAATAACAGTCTAGCCACCCTTAAGAAATGAAGTTATTTGGTTAGTTGTTACAAAAAAAAACTTGGAAAGGACATTCAAATGATTATCTAGCAGAATTTCAACAAAATAAATAAATAGTTCAGGGTAGAACGAGGATTATGTGACTAGCGCATGTCTTGGCATTTGGTCCCGGACTGGTATTATGTGACTATCACATGTATCCAGCTTAATGGGCTAACATCTTTTTGTGTTTTCACTCCGGAATGATCTGGAGCAATCTATAATAATAAGGCAAAGCACAAATGACTAAATATTGCCAACAAACACATACAACTCATGACAGTTGTGAGTCTCAAAATTGACTCGGCCATCAGTGAGTGTGTGGCTTATGTGTAGTTTTGATACTAATTTTATCTTTGCTCTGTACTTTGTTACACACAAAAATTACAAAGAATGGGCTGTTTCTTTATGAGTAATCTCATATAAAACAATATATGTTTTAAAATTGTATACCTGAATAAGCAATGTTGCAACCCAGCGTTGACTCTATTTACACATTTACTAACGTCTGGTGAGACCGGATGTAAATTCTGAAAGGGTTAGTGTTGGTAAGTTAGTATGTGTGAACAGTTGACTTCCTTAAAGGTAGAAATGGTCTGACACAGTTTTATTTATTACAGCCGGCAGAATGTCAAGCTTTGATCGACAAACTGCGATCATGCTCAAGAAAAGAGCTCCTTGAGGAACTGAAAAAAATTGATACCTGGACTTTTGGAAAATGCGAACTGTACCACTGGATTGAGATTTTAGATTTATGTGACTCAATATTGGCAGCAGCAGCTACTCGAGTCACCCCAAAGAGTTGGCAGATTTGTTGTGATCTGCCAGAGAATCAGGAAGTAAGTCTGATCCAATTATTTTTCTCTCTTTTTCTGATCTTAAGTTTCCCCCAAGTGATTGTGCATAATTGTATGTATTTAAAATTATCCAGTGATTCAAAGATTAAATCCTTCAGTTATTTTGTTGCACCTGATCAAAAATCAGGTTTGTGTTTTATCTGATTTTTTTAGTTATTTTGTAAATAAATCTGTGAATTCATAAAAAAAAATTAAATACATTATTATATAGATCTATTGTAACTAGTATTGCATGAGGACTAAAATAACTTCTTTTAGTAATTTTCTGTTTAAGGCAATGTAAAACGAAAATCCTTAGTTTTCTGAACATTGTAGAATACGATAAAATTTGACTTTCTTATTCTACAATATAAACTCCTACACCATATTTACAAAGTAAGATTCGCTTAAATTTATAATGAAATGAATGTTATTTTGCTAAAATAATTTAAATTTCTTGTTGTGTAGCTTATTAGGAAAGAATATAACTGTACAAATGTTTGTATATTGGTGTTGCTATTTGTGGATTGCAGGCCTATATTTCATCCTAACTTTCAAGTGTCAAGGCAATAATATGTGTAAGTTCTAATGAATGTTAGTTTAATCATTACGTGTTTCAGTCCAAAGAGTTGCTGCTATGGGTGCTTCACTTTACCACACTGCTTATAGAGCACTCTTTCTCTCGCCACCTCTACAACTCTGTAGAACATCTGCTGACCCTGCTCTCGTCATGCGATCTCGATGTAGTCCTGGGAGTCCTCAACCTTCTGTACATGTTCTCGAAACGAAGCAACTTCATTACAAGAATAAACGCAGAAATGCGAAATACTTTGCTCAAGTGTCTCACCTATCTAGCTGAGGTATGTTCTTCAAATAAAAAAAAGACTGATTTTATAGATAACAAGATTTTTATTCATGAACATTGAAGAAGGATGTGTGTTTTGATGTGTGCTACACAGCTCACACTCAAGTTAGCAAAGTTGGACAAATATATGAGTTGGAATTTCTTTTGCACACAGCAGCAATAGATTAGATTGTTTACTTGGGTTCACAAACAATGAACAAGATTTCATAACATAGGTAATTGGTTATAAACATTGTTTTAACACCAACTTATAGGGTATGAAATTATTGCTTTTAAGATACAACATACACACGGATTTATTTAACAAACTGAGGACTAGAAAGTGGAAAGAGGAAATAAACAACAGAAATATGATCTTTTTACTAAGCACTGTGCGAGTAGGTCTACCAGTTTCTTGTTCATAGAGGAGCTCTTTTACCACTAAGTAAACTAGTATTTCTTATACTCTTTTTCTCCATTTCTTATAATTAACTTACAATAATTTATTAGTATTTCTTATATATTTTAAAACATGTTGTGAATAAATCTTAAAATTTTTTTGCTCTACCTCATTTATGTGATTAATGTTTTAAAACCAATTAATTCGTAATTAACTCATGGGAATAAGGGTAGTGGAACCCAACAATGTACAAAATAGTAATATTTTTTTGGTTTTGTTTTTAGTCATATTAGCCTTATTATGTTTTGTGATTTGTTTAAGTAATCGTATTTAATTGAAAATTCTTTTGCTGTGATTTGCCATTTTATTTCGGTAAATCAACTTTTGTATATACAAGGCATATTCAGGAACTCACGGCCGGAGGGTTTATTTTTAATGTTTTTTTCTACACTTGCCCAGTAGCCAGATTCCTTCCCTAAAAAACGAAACCGGTTCCGGGTCAGTACGATGAGAACTGTGAATGTGACAATACCTGTTACGAAAAATGTCAATAAAATCTCCTGCAAAGTGTGAAATACGTGGTGTGACGGCGGATGCGTTATCTCGTTTGGATGGGAAAAACTCTAGTTGATGTTTATAATAAGATAAAGACTTCATAATTCCAAATAATGGAAAAATTTAAGTCCGGAAAAATTTATGCCCATGGAGTTTGTAGTTTCTCAAAAACTCTTACCCAGCCTCCAAACGATTCAACTTGTGTTGTTGTGGCAGTTGTTTTTGGACCCAACTTCTTCCGGTGTTCCCCAGACACAAGACAAGTTTTGGTCCGGTACCCATAGGGTTAATGTTTACAGTATGTCAGTTCCATTAGTTGTGTACGAATTAATTGAAAAAATATTTTGCCCTTGGATTGAGTAATATTTATAATCTGTATTATTGGTTACCTTATTAATCAAATTATGGCACAAACTAAATTAATATTTTATTTTTCAGAGTTGGGGTGGACGTGAAAATGGATTTGGATTGGCGGACTGTGTCCGGGCACACACTCCTGTAAGTTCCATTTTTTTCACTGTAGTTAATTGGTAAAATTATATCATAAATAAAACAAATAAGTACGTACTTGACGAGTTGTTAATATTTTAATTTTTACTAGCGTAAAATAATTAAAATAAATAAATATATATATATATATATATATATATATATATAAAATAATAATAACCAAGTTGATTAAATCACTTCTACAGTAGTAATAATATTAAAAGTACGTTTAGCAAGCCATTTAAACAATTTTTTCAGTAAAAATTTAAAATTTTAACAAGCTACTTACTATGTGGTGGCTTTTCATGTAATTTTAATACATGCGAGAATATGTTATTAATATTGTTGTTATTGTTGAAGCACAAAATTATTCACGCAGTAGACAAATTCACAATATTATTTTGTTTTACTGATACAGACTATATCTAGAATACGTTTATAATAGTGAGGATATTGAATAAAAATAAAACATCACAATCAAATATTTACAAAACAACAAATAGTAATAAACAACAATATAAATTTATAACACCCAATAAAATATTTAAAAAAATTGCAAACAAAAGTTATTAAAACAAATTAATATCACAGGCCAAGTAAATGACCAACAGAATAACAGGTTTTGTCTGTAAGCCAATTTTTACATTCCAGTCCATTTCAGGGAATTTATTAAATAGTTTATCTTAAAAATAAATGAGTACTTCTGGTTTTATCAAGTCTCATATGATCTAGATCAAGATAAAATATACATTCAAATATTTCTTCCTAGTCCTAAAGCCATGAATTGAAATGCCTCACTGCTTGTATAAAACCTCCTTGATGGTTCTTGTATATGTGGATGGTTTGTCTGCCATGTAGGTCCCAGTTTTGTCTGACAATGCACAAAATAACATTATCAGTTAGTCAGTAAGAAATTCCTTTCTTGGACAGAACTTTGAATACATATTCATTAGTCTGGGAACCACAAACCAGTAAATCATTAGGCCAAGTTGTTTAATTAGTGTTAAGGTTTGCTCTAGCAATAATTAGTTTCACAATCTGATATACTCACGTTATGACTAACAACTGGTCCAGGCAAAGTACTTAACAAGCAATGAATTGATCAATCGATTTTTTTCTTTGAAAACATCTAAAAATTTGTCCAAAGAATAGTAGTAGTTTTTGTTTATAAACACTGTCACCCGTCGGTAAATATTTTTCTTTAATCAAAATTACTATTGTCATTCTGTTTGAAAACTTCCAATGTACTTTATGATTAACAACTTCATCACTTAATTCGTTGCCTTCCTAATTTTTGTCTGGCAACACACCTTGGGTTTTCATTAATTGCAACGGAATTTGATGATGTATTTTAGATTATTCAGATATTGTTTATTTGGACAAAGCACTTTTTAAAAGATTTACAATTTTTAGCTTATATATTTTTTTAGTTGTTTTATCATTTTATTTTAACTGTTCAGTTAGATTCTTCTGATGATTTCAAAAATTTTCTTTGCCCTCTTTGCTACTTTCTTCGTTATCTGTAAAACTGTCATTGAAATTTGAAACCAATTCTGTTTAACGCTGACTGACATCTTGCTTTACAGTTTCATCATTTTAGAAGCAGGGGAAATATACAATATTCCACAAACTGGTATTAACTGCATTATAGCTATTGTCCTTGTCAACCAAGAATTTTTCAATTTTTGTTTCTGGTTGATAGTTTTACTCAATGTCATTTGTGTTTTCTTTCACAAATACATAAAACATTTTTTATTCTTAGGTCTATATAGCCAGTAACGTGACTACCACCTAAGTTTTTTTGGTCAAAAAATTGCAAACACAATTACAATTTTGATTTATTTCGGTATTTGGAACAAGTTATTTGTCAGGATTTAACCCTTTTAACCCCGGCCATTAAATCAAGTGATGTGCCAGAAATCCCAAGCCATTTTCAGACAAAATGTAAGGGTTTTGTAAAAAAGTCATAACTTAGTTATTTTTTAAGATATTTAGGTAATTCTTTTTTTGTTTTACTTCTTTATACATGTAGCTTACATAAATATACAAATAAAATTATTATTTTGAAAGTAATTTTTTTTAAATGCATATACATATATAAAAAATAAATAAAAATGAAAAAATTTCAAGTTTGATCATGGAAACCATATAGATAAAAAAATATTTGACACAAAAATACCCATTTAATTTATGATATATTTAATCCTTAATAAAAGGAAACAAAAATTATAGGCCTACCTTATTTACAAATTGAGTAACATCAATGTTTGTAAAGCCGTGTAAATTTTTCTTTTGGCCATTTCTGGGCAAGGCAATGTAACAAGACCTTTGAAATTCACAGTACTTAAAATAAACATAAAACCAAAGTTATTTCTGACAAAATAACTAAAACTGTTCATAATCTAAATTTTAAAAAAGTTTTAAAACAATATTTACATCACTACAAAATGTAAATTTTCAAGATATCCATCACTCAAATCGTCGTCACTAATAACATCCACACCATTTTGCAACTAGGTTACTAATTATTGTATTTTCACTTACGGGAGACTTTAAACGATGTCTTTTACTCATTTTGAAATAAAACAAATAGTAAACTAAACTTTAACTGCCGTACTTTATACTGCTTTAACCTAAAACTGTGAAGAAAACGGTTATTCACAACCACGTGATATACAGCTGTCTGCAACAAGCGTGAGCAGTCAGTCGAGACGAACTGCAATTGCTCAGTCACAGACTGACAAAATACGAAGTCAAACCATTACAAACTAATATATTTCGATGCAAAATATCCTTGTGCACAAGTCTGTGAAATTTCAAAGTATTTGGTGAAATAGGTGGCCAGTAAAGTAATAAAAAGTGCACGTCCGCACTATACGGACGTCGGGAGTTGACGCCATTTTTACGACGTCCGTACTAGTACGGACGTCGGGGTTAAAAGGGTTAAACTAACTGGGACAATTTAACATTTTTGTAAACTGAGGAGAATTTCTCTCAATTGATTTCTTATAGGATGTTACAAATGTAGATATGTTCACTATAGGTACATACTATATGATGGTAGCTATAATAAAGGTACTTTATTTTATGATAGTTAAAAATAGTCTGTAGTTAATTTAATGTTTATAAACTGGTATATCCATGAGCCCAACTTTTATATGATGAATTCCTAACTTTATAAGCTAAATAAAAAATACTAAAAAACTCAATCAAGTCGAAACATTAACCAAATTTCAATAATTTTCAGTTTCCCCTTACTGCCACCACACTGCATTATGAATTCTACACAGAAGACAAGAGCTCTTCCAGCCAAGCTTCATGCATCCACTTAGAAAACGTAGATCAAATAAGTAAACTTCCCTCTGAAATCATGGATGGATTGGTGGAATCTTTCCATGTTCCCAAAGATGGGCACGTAAGTATTCTGTTATCCTCTTACACCAGTTATGTAATAATTAAATTCAAATATCTTTATTCATCACTGCATACACATGGAAAATACAGATTGAATAGTGTCATTGTACAGCATTATACTAGTACAATAAAACAAATTTATTCTAGCTTTACACAGTATAATATAAAATAAGCCTAGGCAATTACTGAATTTTGCTCTAACTCCTCTCAAAAACTCTTGAAGTAAATAAACAGGACGTTCCGTAAGGTTTTTCTTAAGATTCTGTTTGAAAAGATGTTTTTCGTCTTTGTTTCTAATTTCAAAGGGTATGAAAAACAAATATTTCATACCAATTTCATACTCCATACATGAGTCCAGTTTATAGTTTTAAGCTTATAAATTAATAAGCACAGAGATTTTGATTCTCCTACTTCATATATATTTTGATCACCAATCTTAATGTCAAACTTAAAATTGGATTTAGATTGATATTGGAATTGCTGATATGAATTATATAGAAGATAAACTTATAATCTGATAGTGTTTTTAAATGTCGCTGTAGGAATTGGCATACATTTAAAATTAGTATTCTTAAAGGATAACCTTTTAGAGGTTAGGGATTGTTCAAACATTGATCAGCTACATCAGACACTGTATTAAATGTTACGGGGTTTGTTCATATTTATTCATTTGAGTTATAGTGGATCACTCTTTTAATAGTAGCAACTATTTCTGGTGCACTACATTCACAAAGTATGAAAGCATAATTTTGGTCTGTGTTACAGGCATCTGTTTGTATAAAGTTATATTTTATATATGGTTTTAAAGCAATCAAAACTACCATAAAAATTATGCATTTGTTTTAATATGTGGATATAATTTATTTCAACAGAATTATGTAGAGTTTATTAATATTTGGAATATATTTAAAATGTTCGTTGCTGGTATGAATTCTAACTGATAAATCAGACGAAAATGTGTTGAAATATCTTTTAAATATTTAAGACAATATTTTTAAAGTAATATTTATCAACATATGGTACCACAAAACAAATAAATGCAGTTTTTTAATTTAGAAACAGAGGCATGAAATTGGAAATAATTGAAAGTATCACTGTGTCTAATGGGGAGTAGTGCACGAAGTAGAGTCATTGCCGAAGAGACAACAAAGCTGATGAAGTTGCACATTACGGACCTGTTTTGGCAGTTAGACGGAATCTGGGTATTAACGCTCATAGAGGGTTGAAGGTTTGGGAATGTTAGTAAAAGTTGGTAAAAGCTAAGCTATGAATTAGTATATTATTAGTTTTAGCAAGAAGTACATTATAAATAATACTGAAGGTTTTCCTAACCCCCAGAAAAAGATATAAAAATGCGGACTATTAGCTTTTACTAACTGAACTAGATTTCTCTCTAGTCTTAAGAAAAGAGGTCACTGTTTCTTAGCCAATTACAGAGACATGTTAACGTTTGTTAGAACAATGACAAAAACTAAGAGTTTTTTCTAACTAATTGATATCATTAACCCTTTTAACTCCGACGTCCTTATAATAAGGACATCGTAAATATAGCGTCAACTCCTGACGTCGGTATAGTGCGGACGTGCACTTTTAATGATTTTACTGGCCACCTATTTTACCAAAACCTTTGAAATTCCACAAAAGCATCCCAAAAACACGTAGCCATGAATTTCCTTGTTGACGGGCTAGCTTGGAGAAGCAGTATTTCCCATTGCATTGACAACGGTTTCTCTCAGGGTTCATGTAGGCAACCCGAGTATCATCACATAGGCAACCCAAGTATCATCGCTCGTAAAAATCCTGTTCAAAAATTTTTCTCTTTCAAAGTCATGACAAGGGAAAGAAAATCTATGGCAGAACTCATTCTTTTTGTGGTCGTTAATAAGCAGTTTTGCTACCCAATTAGCAAAAAACTTGTAGTAGCCAGTTTATCTGATTTCAGGAAAATGGTCAGAAAGTTCCAAAATTGTGAATTAACAGTTCTTACAAATTTTTTCATTCATTTTATTTTGTTGGTCATCACTGACAAGAGAAGGCTTACTGCTCCTTTCTCCATTGTGGATGCTTGTTCTTCCATTAAAAAAATCTCACCTATTGACTGACAGACCACACCTTCACTCAAAATGTTTGGGCCATGAACACAATTCACGATTCACGACTTCTGAGTGATTTTTCGCCCTGCGAAAAAATGTTATAACACCTCACACTTCAAGTTTGTGCATACATTGCTTTGCCTTGCGGAGTTAGAAGCATACTAAACCCCTGTACACATCAATGTCATCTTGGTGGTACTAACCTTAGTACTTCCTGTGCTATGCAATAAACAGTGGTTCTTCCTGACAATAGACAAATTCTTTATTAACATAACATCGAGAAATGCAATGGCGTCAATTTTATATAGGTTTTTTCCTTCAGTGGATGTGTTCTTCATTCTTCCTCCAGTCCAGGAACTCATCAATGGAGTGAAATGGTTGGTCGATGAGCCAGTTGGTCAGGGCTGTCTTCAACTTCTTCACGTTCAGCATCTTTAGCTCTTCTGGTAGGAGGTTAAAGAGTTTCCTCCCCATGTAGGATGGTTTCCTCTCATATGATGCAGTGTGATGTAGAGGGAGGTGAAAGTTTGATGCATGACGAGTGTTGTGTGTTGTGTGTGTATCAAGGCCTCGTTGAAGCTGTTCGATCGTTACATACAATATGACTTCTTTTATGTATAGGCCGATGATTGTTAACACATTTGTAGTTTTGAAGACCTTTCTGCAGCTCTCCCTTGGGCCATGGCTGGCCATAATCCTGATTGCTCTCTTCTGGAGAAGTAGAATTCGATTAATGTTTCCTGCTGTTGTGCCTCCCCAAACTGCAAGGCCATATCGTAAGTGAGACTCGAACAATGCATGGTAGGCAGTTTTTGTTGTGGCATCGTCACTGACGAGGTTTACTCTTTTAAAAATGTACAAGCAGGAGTTCAATTTTTTGGAGAGTGCGTCAACATGATTGTTCCAGGATAGTGCATTGTCGATAGTCATTCCTAGGAATTTGGTCTGGCTTTCCATTGATACTTCTGGTAGTTCTGGGACTTCCTC
Organism: Homalodisca vitripennis; assembly: GCF_021130785.1. Taxonomy (NCBI): domain Eukaryota; kingdom Metazoa; phylum Arthropoda; class Insecta; order Hemiptera; family Cicadellidae; genus Homalodisca; species Homalodisca vitripennis. Next base: position 26,698,839 of record NC_060215.1, read on the forward strand.
CTGTCTTCTCCCAAAAGCTAATTGTTTGGTTTTTTTTAGCGTTTACAACTAAGTCGTTTTCATGACAGTATTGATATGCCTTATTCAGTGCAATGTAAGAGTTGATGGCCACATTGTTTGGTGATGACTCGGAGACTAGAAGTGTTGTATCATCAGCGTACATTAGGGGAGTACAGTGCATTCCTAGATATTGTGGCATGTCATTTGTCAGGAGAATGAATAGGACTGGTCCCAATACCGACCCCTGAGGTACACCCCTTGTAATGGGTAAAGGGTCGGATCTTCTTGGCGTATGTTTTTTTTGTGTGTCTTGAATCTCAACAACCTGAATTCTTCCTTCCAAATAACTCTTGAACCATGCGTAGGCTTGGCCTTTCACACCAAGCTGTTCAAGTTTGTTGAGGATCAGTTCGTGTCCCAAGCAATCAAAAGCTTTGCTGAAATCCAGCATAATTCCAGTAACCAGACTTTTTTCTTCCAAGATATCAATGATGAATTCCGCAAGTTTGATTATGGCAGATGTTGTGGATCTTCCCTTGATGAAGCCATGTTGGCTTTCTATTAACAGGCTGTTATGTTCACAGTGGTCCATTAGTCTTTTTAAAACTATTTTCTCAATTACTTTGGAGAAGGTTGAGATTACAGTAATGATATGGGTCTGTAGTTTTTGGCTTCAGTCTGGTTTCAACTTTTTAGCTTGGGGTATACTTTACTTTGTTTAAGTGCGGCTGGAAAGTGGCCATGAGCGAGGGATAAGTTTGTTACTTTGACTAGTGGTGGAGTTAAAGCTTTCTTACAGTGTTTCAGCATCTTTGCTGAAATTTCATCTAATCCTAACGAGGTTTTGGGTTTAAGATTATCGATGATCTCTTCAATTTCTTGTTCATTAGTGAAAGGTAGCTGTGTTAAATCATTACCTGAGGTTTGTGGAGGTGCAGGTTGTTTTGTGACTTTTGGCTGGTTTTTTAGGGTGATTTCTGCAATATTGGTGAAAAACTGGTACTTTAACCAGTAATTAGCAATTGTGTGGGGGTTAGTGACGATTTCTTGTCCTATAGCAATTTGTGGTTGTGTTATTTTTGGTTGATTGTTCTTCCTCTCACTATTTATGACCTGTCACAATGCCTTTGATTTATTTGCAGCATTTGCTATGTGATCAGCTGATGCTTGGCGCTTTACTGATTTCAGCCTCATATCATAATCTTTCTTTGCCTTGCTCATTTCATTTTTATCTGATAGCGCTCCAGTGAGCTCATATTTTCGAAGACATTGTAAATAGTTTTGTTTTAGGCAATTTGTTTCTTTGTCAGCAAAAACCATCGCCTTCCTCCTCCTAGGGCGGACATTTTTTCTAGGGCAAGTTGAGTTCAGGTTGATTACCACTGTTGACAGAAGATTTTTGTATGCTGTTTCTGCTGAGTCTGTGTTGTGTATATTTTGCCAGTCTTCATTTTCCAACTGAGCCTTTAGTAAGTTAAGGTTTCTTTGGTTTAATATTCTGCGCATTGTACTTTGTTGTTTTGGTAGAGTTGTTGTGTGTGTGTTATTTCACAGATTTGAGCTGAGTGGTCAGAAATTCCAGCATGGATCACGTTAGTAGTTATTTCATCCGTGACCATATTTGTACAGATGAAATCTATAGATGTCTTGGATGTTGGGGTAACTCGTGTTGGAGGGAGTGGTAGTCTAGTGATGTTGTGGCTGCTTAGGGTGTCATTAAGCATTTCATTCTCCCTGTGTTTTTTCAGACTATTAACATTTATGTACCCCATAACAAGAATCGGGTGATTCTCGGCCCTTGTTTCTTCAATTGTCGCTGAGAGTAAGGTTAAAGCTTCTTCAAGTTGTCCTGCTGGGGTTCTGTAGACACCTAAGATGTATAGATGCCTTTTACCTAGCGATACTTTGATCATGCCTATCTCACATGTCAGCTCTTTGTTGTATTCTATGATTATGGGTTGCACAGCTGTTGCTAGTTCATCTTTGACAAAAATAGTGACACCTCCCTTTCTATGGTCTTCACGGCTGAAATGTGTTTTTAGGCAGTACTTAGGCAGTCTGGTGTTTTCCATTTGATGTTTTTTAAGCCCGTGCTCGCTAATTATGATTACGTCGGGGTTGGTTTCTTCTATAAGGTTATTTAGCCGGTTTGATGTTTTACTTATTCCCTCTACATTTTGGTGTAAGACGGAAATTTTATTTGGGACTTTTTTTATACTTTGAGTTTTTGTTTTTCACTGTTTTTGTTTGGTTAGGGATGTAAGATTTTCACTTTGGCATTGTCTAAAAAAGTAAGTGAGCAGTCAGGATGTACTGTCTTGAGTGTTCTGTAAAAATCAATGTGTTTGAGGAAGAAATCATAGTAGCTTTCATCCTCTGCGTTTAACTTTAGCATGTAGCGGGGGTCCATGACTTAGTTTCATCGTGGATTTTTCTATGGGTTTTTTAGCCACTTTTGCCTGGTTAGTCCTTGTTATTTCGACCTTTGTAATTTCCTTTTTTAATTTCCAATTGGTTTGTATTTAATTGCTGTTGTAATCTGTGTTGGAGTTCTGTCAGATGGAGTGTTGACTCAAACAATAATTTTGTTTGATGTATCAGTGTTTATGGTTTCAGCATCTTTTAGGACAGTTCCTTTTTTTACAGTATATGCAGTGGTACACGTATAGTGGTGTAGTGTATCATTGATAAGAGCTTTGGAAAAGATTTTTCACTTTACCTCACATTTCCACCTACTCATGCTGGCAGGGTTAAATTTCCTTCAGGATATCTATTTTCCACATTTAAAAAAGTTGTATCACATTACTATCTTGTTAGATTTTCAACAGGTCTTTTTTGTTACTTAATATATCTTTCAATGGCATTTTGGCACTTTTTCCACTCAATTTTATAAATTTAACGGCTGCTGAGTCCCAAGAGTCTTTTCGGGGATACCACTGATGGAACAAAATTTCTAGCCGAAAACTTGGTATTTATTTATCCGTTTAATGGGCAGATCCTTATTTAACTACTTGTATCTGATATTTTGTCACCTTAGCAAGTATACACTAGCAATTGCTAGAGGTTAGGACATGCTTAGTACTAAGCTGTAGCTAAATAATTTCCAGACTCGTCTTTGCTCAATCTAAACGGAAGTAGGCAAAGGTTATTCATATTGTTTTTAGCTTTTAATAAAACTAGTTAGATCGATCTAACCTAGCCTTTGCTAGTTTTATACTAGCGAACGTCCAAAGTGTTTCTGAAGTCTGTTCTTTCGTAGTCTGATTTGTTGTTTACTACATTTACAAAACTAGGTGATCATTTTAATTTAACAATTTCAGTTGTATATTTACTTACTTAATACCTAGGTTTGTCATAATTTTTTTCTAACTAAAAAATGGTACAATTATTTGTCTGTTATTTTAGATATAGAGCAATATTCAAAACAAAATGGTAATTATATGTTATATTTTATAATCTTCTTCATATATTATTATTGTTGGTTGGATCCTTGAAAATGTTAAATGAGCTGGATTGTTTTTTCTTCAAGTAATGTGTGCGATCATTTTTGAAACAGGATTCTTGTAGTGAAACATTTTCAAACACAGTAGGTCCTTGGTTACATGGACCTCCAGTTTATCTGGCCCGGTCCTGGCGTGATTGTAACATTATATAAATTATGATGGAACATATTATAAGAGCTTGACATCAAAATTCTCTGTTCACAAAAGTCAGTTGACAAAAGTATATTTCTCAGTATCTTTCCTCTTTGACGAATGCTGCATGGTATAGTAAGTGGTATGGCATTAACTATTGAAGATGCACAGTGCAACTTGGATGGAACATTAGTAGTATGAACAAAAACGGATAAATGCAAGTAGATGAAGTATAAATGACTGTAGCACATGTAAGTATATAACGATGCAGGACATGTGGCGGGTCCACCGGTGGACCCCTCGTGACTCTGACTGATGGTGACGGGTTCATGGGTGGGGGAAGAGCTGCAAGCCTTAGTGTGATACAGCGCTTATGCGAGTACTTGGTTCAAGTGGCCGGGATTACTGTGGGGTCCACCCCATCCCCTAAGTATCAAGGCTTGTTTTCTTTATTTACGAATAGTGCACATCTAAAACAGTGTTTTTTAGTATTTTTTTTATTGCTTATTTAACCTCAATAGAATCTTCAATGCCACGGCCGTTTGGAGTACAAGCCAGCGGAACAACATTTGACCCCTCGTTACCTGGACCATCTGAGCTACAGGGCGCATCCGGTGCTACATTGGAAACCTACCTGATATTAGGTCGTCAACTCGTTGAACCAATTGATCCTGTTGACAGTGATATTGATGAGAATGATGATATACAAAGAATTGTGAATGTTGAATCTGATGACGACTCTGGCGAAGGAAAATGAAGAAAGTGATGGCAAAACTCCTTACACTTATTTGACTCCTCCTGAATGGGTAATTACTACATCTGGGATGAGGCCCATTCAATTTACTAGAACTGACACATTGCTTGTGCCTATGCCAGGTGATAGAGCACCATTGCATTGGTTCAATATGTTGATTGATAACGTATTTCTGGAGAAAATATGTAGATTTACAAATGATTACTCTGTTCAAGTCTACTTCAAACCTTCTCTGACTCTTAAATCCCGAATAAACCGTTAGAAAACGTTAACAGTACCAGAACTAAAAATGTTCATGGGACTAATTGTTCACATGCGGACCATTCGTCTGAATAGAATACAAGACTACTGGAAGATAGACCTTATGTTTGACTTTTAAGTATTTCTGGCAGAATATGTCAAGGAACCGCTTTCTGCTTATTTTGCGCTGTCTTCATTGTAGCAAAGTGACTGATGACGGGTCAAAAGAGAAGTCAGTACAAAAAGTTGTTAGTTATTTTAACAATAAAATGATGCAGATATACTATCATCAAAAAGAGATCCCTTGATGAGGTAATGGTCCTGTGGTGGGAAAGACTGCACTTCAGGCAGTATATAAAAGAATAAGGCACAGGCAGTATATAAAAGAATAAGGCACAAATAAGGAGTGAAACTACACACTGGCAGAGCTCCAAGGACTTACTTTAAAATTTTTAGGTTACGCCGGTTCTTCAGACGAGGTTGTAGATGGCAAGGGTCATACTGTTGTGCATTTACTGAAAGAAAAACTAGGTAATGGACACAGTGTCTATATGGACAACTATAATAACAGTTACAGTTTGTCCTCGGCTCTTGGTGCATAAAAACTACTCAACAGGAACTCTGCGCCAAGACTGATTCCAGCTGAAGTAAAATCAGCCATGCTCAAAACTGGTGAATCCATAGCCAGATACGATAATAGTGATGATCGGAAAATGGAAGGATAAGGCTGTGGTGACTTAAATATTAACTGAGCATGAGATGATAAATTTTATTGACAATCAAGGCCTCTCCAAACAAAACCCTCTCGCAATTGTCAAATACAACACCTTCATGAGCATGGTAGACAGAGCTTACCAGATGATGAGCTACTACTCTGGTGTGAACCCATATTCTATGCTTCTGAAGATAATGAAGTGATGTTGTATGGTGAAGTGATGTTGTATGGTAAAAATTATCAATGATACAGTGTTAGTGGTAGTGGTATTCATGGTGAGGAGCTAGGGGTCCACTGGTAACTGATGGAACAAAATGTTCATTACCAATGGAAGGAACATTCCAAATCTGGTGTGGACCCATATTCTATGCTTCTGAAGATAGTGAAGTGATGTTGTATAGTGAAGTGATGTTGTATGGTAATAACAATGCCACAGTGGTAGTCATGGTGAGGAGCTAGTTTTCCACTGGTAACTGATGAAACAAAATGTTTATTACCAATGGAAGGAACATTCCAAATCTGGTGTGGACCCATATTCTACGCTTCTGAAGATAGTGAAGTGATGTTGTATGGTAATAACAATGCCACAACCACAGTGGTGCTCATGGAGAGGAGGTAGGGTCCACTGGTGACTGATGGAACAAAACGTTCTTCTAATGGAAGGAACACTCATAATCCATTATGAACCCATATTTCGTTCTGGACGTATAAGGTGAGTTTTTACAAAAACAAAAATAATAGCCATAGGGTACTCATTGCTATTTAACATCACACAGAGAGTGGGTTAGGGTATTGAAATTGAAGTGGTAAGTCACATTTGGTAAAATGGTAATGAAGTTATTTATTTCTATAAAGATACCCTTACTGTATTCAGGGTGTTTACAGGAGGTGTCACTAACTTATGTGGATGATAGTACACATCATTTCATACAAAAAATGTCATATAAACATAGGCTATGAAATGTCTCATTTAGCCGCTAGCCGCCATTTTGTATTTTGAATTAAAAAAATTAATATCTCGAGAACTAGTAAAGTTACATACAGTTGGAACAGCTACCAAACTTGGCTAATAAGAGGAAAAAAAATATAAACGAAATAGAGCCTCTTGAAAATATAGGCTTCCACAGGCCGGGAGCAACAAATAACCTGATATCTTTCAACTGTGACATGTTTGTTGCTTCTGGCTTGTGCAAGTGTAACATTAAAAAGGTCATGCTCGCTTATGCATTAACGTATTTCGTTGAGAACAGTACCGTTTGAATTGTTATAAAAATTGAAATATAGTTAACATCTTGTATTTTTTGTATAACTGATGCAAAAAAACCTGATATGTTTCAACTGACAGATTCTTTGTTGCTTTCGGCTTGTGCAAGCACACCTATAAAGTGATTGTGCTCAGTTTTGCGTTGACGGATTTCATTGCAAAAGGTACCGTTAGGATTGTTATAAAGATTATTAAATAGTTGGTATCTTGTGCATTTTCATAACTATACTGATTTTTTTGTTATTTGACTTTAAACATTTTCAACAGGCACCATTTTGTTAATATTAAAGCAAATCACACCATTATTTTCTAAAATTTTCCTTTTATGTATTACTATGTATCTGTGAAGTTTGGTATCTGTGGCTTTGCTAGTTCTACAGATATTAATGTTTTGTAAAAGATAAAAAATAACAGCTAGTGTTTAAACGAATAATTTCTTGACTGAATTTTATTCCCAGATTTCAGAAAAAAATGTAATACTTACTTGACCCAGTCCAGATTTCAAAAACCACTTCCATCTGCCTTTAGTTTAGCATTCCACCAAATAAAAATATTTTATTAGCACAGAAATGTTACAAAAGCACACATATCAATAATAGGCGGCTTGTCATAAACTAGCGTAAAATTACATAAGTTTCACAACTTAAATATAATGAATAAATAATAAAATAGAACTTTGGTATTTCAATTATAATATATTATGCAATAAATTAAAATATCACAAAAAATAAATACTATATGGCATAAATATAAAATATAAAATTCTTAAATAATCAAAGTGATAAAAATTCTGAGGTTGAGTAGTAAGTTTTAGATAGCAACAAATCAAATTGTTAAACCTGGAATAACTGAAATTATTATAAATGTTAAGTATATGGTTGTATAATTGTAATCATCTATGTGCAGGTGGTTTTATAAAATGCAATTGTATTATTTATGGATAGGTTAGTTAAGGAGTACTTTATATCTTTTGTAGTAGCCATGTTGAAAAATATATTTAGAGAAAAATAATCTTTATTTTAAAATACATATACCATGATTTCTAGCTTTTGGAAAAATGATACACAAGAAGCTTTGTACGATGAATGACTAATAATGCAAATTAATCTCTGCATGTTGGAACAGTTTTTTTACAATTTGTTGCAGCTTCACATATAGAAATGCTTTTCGTTCAGATTCCACATATGAAAAGTAAACATACTAAAAACATACTTCCAAAAACAACATTTGGCTAAAACATAAAGAGCATTAAGTAAACAATCTAAGTTTTGTTTGAATAAAACATGGCTTTCCCAGTTTCATTTGTTGTTAATAACAAAACTCAAGAACTGTTCTTTTTTTTAACTATATTCTGTGGCATTTGAAATACAAGCAATTTTGTATTATTTAGAGCAAGACCAAACTTTCAGCTCCCTTAATCTTAGTAAAAACAAAAGAAATAACAATTGAGCATTAAGTGATAGATTGAGCGAACGTATAAGTAAGTCCCACCTGATATATTGCTTTAAAAGATAAAGGACGTTTTATCAATTTGTTCAGCACTTCAACTTCAGGGATGCTACAGGTCAGGGAAATCAGGGAAGTCAGGGAAAAGTCAGGGAAAAAAAAACAGGACTGGAAATCAGGGAAAAGTCAGGGAATCCGGTCTCAAGTCAGGGAATTTCGACGTTGGTCAGGGAAAAATATAAAATCCCTTTACACAAATAAACTTACTGCCGCCGCGCCGAGTCCAAACCTGCAGACGACGCGGCGCATGAAGCAGGCAGCTCCCTACCAGCCTTTGCTTTTTTATATTTGCCACCCTGTTAGCCTCAACACCGCTTTTTTTCCACCCATTAATTGCCAAAAACCCTGGGGATTGCGTCGAAAAAAGTCAGGGAAAAATGAAAAAATTTGGTCTGGAAATCAGGGAAAAGTCAGGGAATTTCATTATTGGACTCCTGTAGCAACCCTGAACTTTTTGAGAATGATGGCAATCAGGATGTGGACTCAATTTATTAACCACAACCTGACGTAACAAAGCAGGAGATTCAGACGGCACTTTGGTAAATGAAAATATTGCTGAAGTTGATCATGGTGAGAAAAAAAATGTTACATCTGTACTGGACTGTGAAGCAGCTCTATGGACGATAACTAAACTCGGCAATAGCCTATAACAGCACTGTTGAAAACTCTGCACTTAAAGGGTTAATTCGAATGAAACTGTTTTTTAATAACCTTTTTGGGAGATTTTTATAACTATGTGTCATTTGTCTGGTCATGAATGTGTCCCAATTTGATGCATAATTCAAAATAAAATACTGTATTGCATTAAAAGTTTGTTTTCCAAATACTTTGCATGAAGGAAGAGTTGAAGATTTTAACAATAATTCTAATTAATAACTTTTACTTTTTAATTTAGAAGGCACTGAAGCTGTTATATCATGTGACTCATAAGGAGACAGCATGCATGGCATACCACTACTTATTGTGTTTGTTGTTTCTTTTAAATCAGTGAGTAAAAAGGTCAGGTGTTTTCTTAAACTATGATATGGTTGTGCCAAATTAAAATTGTAATCATTTGTGTTCATACAAATTGATGGATTAATTTTAGTGCTGAATTTTAATTAGTTTTGAACCAGCGACAAAAATACCATAAATCGGGCATATTTGCAACACAGTACGAGAGTTGAAGCCGAATCACACCCAGTGTCTGGGCCTGCTGCTGGGTCACATTTTAATTCACCAAATTTCATTAACATCGTCAGAACATATACTTTGAATATTGAAATAAAATGTTGATAATATTTTGTATGATTCAATAAGATAAGTATGGTAATGGAATTGGTATAAGAAATAAATATACTGCTAACGTATATAATATTTAATACATCATAAAGCTAACGTAATGTCTTGGATAAATAAAGTAAACCGAGAAATCAAGTTTATCTGTACAAAAAGCATGAGAAACTTATATGCCTACTCCTTTTTTTGTATTATATGTGAAGTGAGTGATCCTTAAGTCGGATTGAAGGGAAGAACCAAATTTTATTCTAGTAATTTTTAGAAATATTTTAGGTGATTTAGAATTAAGGTGGGGGGAAATGTTCTTAGTGCAGTACAGTACAACGGTTGCAGTGTGTGGCAGGCCTGGGTGCGGGATCTATAGAGTTGTAACCTGGATTGTAACTTTTACAAATTGTACTGTAAATGCATCATCAGTATAATATAATAATATTAATAACTGTGGTAAATAGGTAACCAAACAAATAGGTTTTTAAAGGACATGGTATTTAATCAAATTTACATAGTAGGGGTGCAGTCAACATTTGGTTGAGTTAGTTATATTAATGTCATATAGTTTTTTCAGATAGTTTCACTTAAGACAAAAATAATACTCATGTATAATGGTAAAATTTCATATTCAGCCATATTGCAATGATATATATATATATATATATATATATATATATATATATATATATATATATATATATTATTTTTCAACTGTTTTTCTTGAGCCTGTTTACAAAATAGGCTAAAAACCTACTGTAAATTCTTATAATTACTTGTGTAGTGATCATATAAATGTTTAAAAATTTTTCCTGCTGGGGAATGTTCCTTAAAAGACTGTAAATATGAAATTTAAGAAAGTTAACTTGACCAAAAATTGATTGCAATAATGATGACTTCGTAACTTGCTATCTTAAGAGTGTGTTTTTTAAAAAGCTTCTTACTTTGAGTTATGCTTTCTTTTGCTATACAATTTATTAAAGTAATGAACCGCAACACAACAATAAAACCAAATTTTATATCAACAAAGTGATATTTACAAAATTGAACTTTAGCAATCTTCAATATTATTTTTCTAATTGTAAAGTAAGTCTTTATTATCAGAACACTAATGTGTAAATGCTTGCTTTGGAAGTATTATGAAATTTGCGTTTGCTAGACAATATGTTTTTGTTTCCTGCGCCTAAGTTTGATTTGATGTCTTTCTCTGACGTTTACCAAAGTGTAATGCATTGTTGGTTTGCTGATTAAGCTACTTGCGTGGTTCACGGATGGCCAAGTAGTGGTGTTCCTAGTTCTTAAAGATGAACAAGTACGTAAGTAACTGTATTGACAAATTTGTTGTGTTGATGTATGCACATCAATGTGCAAGCGAAAACATTTTCAGTGTTATGAATTGAAGTTGCCATATTCTTAACTACTTCTTTGGTGTACTGTTAGGTCCATGTTTCGCAGTTGTATTTTGAGTCTTTGAACATAACCTATACAAGGTTTTATTACAATTTCTTTTCCTTTTCAACAATAAACATTTTAACTCTGCTAAATTTTATTTGCTATATCTAACAATACCTCTTTTAGGTACACTGTTAAGTGTAGGGGAGTTTCTCAATTGTCTGTTCAAAATATCCACCAAATACCTGATGAAATCTGAATTGGACTTAGTTGTATAGTTCTGCTTTGTAATACGCATTAGTTCATTGTGTAAGTCATTGCATCTATAAAATTCGTTGTCATTGTTACACTCTGACAAAGCATCATATTGCATGCTTGATTCTGCAATTCAATATGATTGATTTTCAGTAGTTTTCGGATAAATTTATCTACTAGAGCTGTTTTTTTTTCAACCTCCGAAATCTTGCACATTGCTGAGCGTCTGATGCTATTACAAGTTCATCTAGCAACACGTAAACGTAGCCACTACAATTAATTATACAGCAAAGTGCGAAGTGTTGTTGATTTTTGCAAGCTGAAGAACTAAATCAAGCAGAAATTTCACTGAAGAATGTCGTGAGTAAATGGTGAAAACTATACGAGTGACGGTGTAGTGCGTGAATAGTGTTAAATTGAAAGATGGAAGAGTTAATGTTCATAACAGAGGAGGCCAAGGACACAAGTCTGTCTCAAAAGAAGATCTCGTTGAATAAATTGATGAAACAGTTAAAAGGCAATCGGAGGTTTGTCATTAGTGAGTTGTCTTGACTGATAAATTTCCTGAACTCAAGATCAGCCCTCTACAATATCATAACAGAACACCTTGGCTACAAGAAACTTTGTGGTCATTAGATTCCAAAGATGTCCAATGGATGAGCAGCATTATTTTTTCTTAACCGTTATAACTGATGGAGATTTTTTGAAAAAAAAAATGTACAGGATACTATACATGGGATCTGTATGACACTCCAGAACTAAACAACGGTCACAAAAATGGATGCAAATTCCTCAAACGAAACCACAAAATTAAAAAAAAAAAAAAATTAAAAAAAATAAGGCTACTGTGTTTTAGGACCATAATGGTGTTCTGCTTGTGAAATTCCTAAAGCAAAGGACTGGAATAAGTGCAGAAGGCTACAATGAAACGCTACGGCAGTTATGGGGAGCCATTTAGAACAAAAGAAGAGGAATACTCACTTCTAGAACTATCCTTATTCATAAAAATGCCTGTCCTCATAGTGCTGCTTTGATGAAACGGATTCTTGACGGATTTCGATGGGTTATATTTTACCATCCAACGGATAGTCTTGACTTAGCGCCTGGCAACTTTCACCTGTTCTCTGAATTGAAGAATTGTCTAGGAGAGAAGAGCTGCCGATCAGACAATGCACTCATTCCAAGTCATTGAAGAGTTATTTGAAAGCTTGTATCCTGCTATGACAATTTCCTCAATTTAAATGGTGATTATGTTGGAAAGTAACCATATATGTATGTAATTCTTGATAGTAAATTTATTCCATTGTACTGATTTGTTTTTTTTTTTATAAAACATTGGAGGTTGGAAAAATGGCCCTTGTAAAACGCATATAATAGACATTCTGTACAGCGATCATGCAAGTTGATTTTGTATGAGTGTTTTTGCTCCGTCATGATAATAACAAAGCGATTTTGTAGTTTCTACATGCGTCCAGGTAATTCTTAAATGCTGCTTTGTCAGATTGGTTGTTACAAGTATTCTGAATTAAAAAGAATCCCCTCAAGAGTCATTAGCATTGACATAAATACTATTGTTAAAAAGTTAAGTACTAAACTAAATGTGTATACATGCATTCGCTTAGTGTTTGGTTGTTTAATATTTAGTTGTAAAATTTGCTTAGGGTATATATTATATTTTATGTGAATAAAATGTTTGTGACGTTATATTTTAGACCAATAAGTTTATTATTATAGTTTTTTAAATTCATGTATAGGCTAATCATATTTAAAGAATTATAATAATGCATGAAGTTCATGTATGTTCTAATGGTAATAGCAAGTTCATGTTATATGTTCAGTGTAGGACTAAACATGCATTTAGTGACACATTTCAATTACATTGGAAGGAATTTGTTACTGTTATGTTTTATATTTATTGTATTTTATATTTATTTTATCCACTACCAATGGAGTTTATAATGTATTTTAATTGCACATAAACTTAATGAAAATCCTCCTGCATTTGTATTCTGTACATTGAGATGAGTTATGTGCAATAAGTATATGATTGGTTGATAAACTTATTATCTTAGTTAATAGTCACTTGGCCTCTCTTATGTTAGCTCATTTAAAACATAAATTACATATATGGTAAAAATTTTAAAATAAAATACTTAAATTAAATTAAAAACAACATAATTCTCAGTAACTAAAAAAATATAACGTAACACATCACACAACTAACACCTAATAACATGAAAGGAAATCAGGCCAGGTACTCCCCAGCTGAGTAGGGCATCCCTGAATTAGATACTCTCGCTTTTTAAAGAGGATTTTCCCCCAATATTTAAAAATATTTGTTGGGAATGTCCAGAAGAATCTTGTTCCCAAATTTTGCGACAGGCTATCCGCTCTAGCCTAGTGATGTTGGGCTTATCGCAGGTTCACAAGGGCCTACGTATTGTTGTGGTGTATAGCAGTGCTAGCTATTACATTTGGCTCCTTAAAGGCATTTCTACATCAGCTTCAAGATATACCAGCCAAAATACGCACAATTCACTTCTGTATATTGAAAACCCTTTTTAATAAGTCTGATGCTAATTAAAATTATATTGAGTACAATAGAAAGATAAATTATGATTAATTGTTTTACCTTTAAGTATAACAATTTTTTTAAACAAAGAAATTTATGATGTTTAGTGTAAATAATAATATTCAATATCCAGATGCTGCTGTTCACTCACCTCCGCCTGGCTCATTCGTTCTCCAATCATAGCTTGCGGCTCAAGTGTGTGCAAGCACGGCTGCAGGCTCTGTCCGTGCTGCTTTACTCCAATGCTGACTCCCATAACCTTTTGTATCCCGGTATTCTGGATGAGCTGGTCCAGCTACTGGAGCTACACGATCCGGGGCTAGTGGAGATCCGATCTGCTGCTCTGCGCACTCTCACATCCATTATCCACCTGGACCGCAGTCCCCACCTGCCCAAGTACGTAAATAAGTATATTGGTTTGAGCACTATTGGTAAGCACGGTTTTTTGTTTATGCCTAGATTATTTGCATATTTAACATATTTGATAAACATGTACTTAACTCATTTACGAACGATTTTCAACAATTTAAATTTTATTCATTTACTTAATCTGCTTTGTACCAGTGAAATAGTATTTTTAGTGTTTCAGTGTGAAACATTTAACGGGGCAGTATACTTGTATATTTCAGTTACAGCATTAGTGACATTATTCCTACCCATTGCATTGCCGTCACCCACATAATCAACTAATGGCACATTATCACTGTCAGAGGCATAAAAGCATAAAATTGTCTAGTATAAAACTACCAATTCAGCTTCATTTATAAGCCCATATAAATTGAAAAATTTTACTTGGCTTCTTTTCTTTGTGAAACAGAAATCAATAAAAAGTATAAAAGTGTATAGAGAATTTTGATTTATGCTAATTTGCATAGAAATATGCTTGATAACCCGCATTGTAAACAAATACAAGCAATCCAGTTTGAGTTGACATCACTTCATGTGGACTCAAGTATATCAACTCCTATCAATGCTCCCCATTGCAGAAAAGGAAAGGTGTACCTCTGCCACCGCTACCTAGTACGCCAAGTGTAGATAACACAGAGTTGAAACCAGTAATTTGCGGGACAAAAAATTTTATAAACTATTGAAATAGGCACTTTATAAGTGGGCTTTTTTGCACTAAAATTGCCTGATTTTAGTCTGTGAAACTGTAATTTCACGTTATAAGTGAAACACAGCACATGCAGTGTGTGTCTCCTGTAACATGTGCAGGAGACGTTATAAGCGGTTCCACTGTACTTTCCCTAATGGGTCACTGGTTATGTTTCAATCAGAATACAGTTACTGATAATATTCACGTTATTCTCATAGCTTCTTACAAGCTGAAGAGAGAAGCTTAGCTAAACAAGATATTTATTTTAAAATTATTTTTGTATGGAATAATTGATACATGGGTATACACTAAACAGTTATTTTTGTAATGCAGTGTGTAGTAAATATTAACAAGAACAAAGGAGGATCAATCAGCTGCTGCATCAAGCGTGCAAATAAGTTGTTGTATTATACAATACTAAGTATACACGAGTCTTTTCAAACATAATGTGTTTCAGGAAGCCCGGGTCGAGACTGAATATGATAATAGACGTGACTGGGGCAGCGTTGTACCACGGATTCCTACCCCAGTTGGTGCGAAGTTGCATCAGTTCTCTGACCACTGATGGGTCCCAGGCCAGTGACGCACCTGAGGATCAGTTCCCCTTACCTTTGGCCACCGCTCTCTTCAGTTTCCTGTACCACTTGGCCAGCTACGAGGCCGGCGGCGAGGCCCTCGTCAGCTGCGGCATGATGGAGTGCCTTCTTCGGGTCATTAACTGGCCCGGCTTGGAGCTTGAGCATATTACTGTGAGTGGATATCCATCCATCGTCATATTCAGATATTGAAATAGTTCATCATAGCTGATAGACGCTGCAAGCATATTTAATTAATTACTTGTAGTAAAAGAACACGCTAATAAACTCATGTGTTTAACATTTTTATTTCAAAATTAGTCGTTTGGTTTTTCATTTAGAACTAAACATACGCATTTATCAATGTTATAATGGCAGGCAATAAAACAATTAAGAACTTGACATTTTCCTTATGAAAATTAAATTAAGTAATAATTAAAACAATACCTTGTTGAAAGTTTTTTTATTAACAATAGATGATTATTTGAAAGTATAATAGGATTTTGGACATGTGCCATTGTTATATGTAACATTAATTGAACACCGCATTGTAAGGATTGGAATGTTTTCCTTAGGTGTCAAAAACCTGTCTTAGTGTATTTTGATACCTGAAAAAGAAGACAGATTTCAATCCACCTAATGTACTGTTTTAAGTTAAAGTTTACTTCCTCTCATAAACTAAATCTGTATGAATATAGGCTATGTATGAAGGATGTATAAAATATTACTTTTAAAAAGCCAAACATTTTTTATAGATAATAAGTGAATATATAATTTTAGTACAATATCTTAGTGTTTGATTAGCATTTTTTGTTGTTTTGCAAAATTCAACCAATATATAACTTAAATGTATTTCACTATTTTTGTGTAACTTTACTAGAGTGAATAAATCAATGAATTTATTTTATTGATGTATACATAGATACAAAGTAATTTAGAGTGTAAGCGTCATTGTAATTGAAATCATTGCACATACAATTGAAATATGTATGATGTTATTTGTTACAGTTTGTAACAAGAGCAGTTCGAGTTATCGATCTTATCACAAATATTGACATGCAGTCCTTCCAAAGCCATGGTGGACTCAACAGTTTCATAAACCGACTTGAGGTTCGTAAAAAATCAATATTAATTTAAATATTACTAAGTAACTAATTTATTACGTTAAGTGTAAACATGATTTGATTTGTGAATATTTAACCCTGACTTGCTAGTGGCCCATAAGCGTGACAGTGCATGCATCCTCATGTAAGCAGATTATGAAGAGTGATGCATTTTCATAATGTAGCTGAAATTTGTTTCTGTCTTAACGTTTGATCTCAGTTATTATGAAAAATGTTATCGTCTGTTTTAAACTGAACCCTTTTAGTGCCAGGGATCTTGCTACGAGATGATGTAAAGATACATTTGAGTACCGAGAGTCTCGCGAGATGGTACTTACCTAAGCGAAAAGTGCCGGAGTCTTTGCATTTTGAGACGATTTGTATTTCATTTGTAGTACATATTAAACTTATTCCATACTGGCTGACATTATACCAAAGGCCAATACATTAACTGAACTAACGTTTTCAACTGTTATTTCTGCTTTGTACTGCTGCTAGATGATGTAAACAACTAAAAATACATTTTCTCAGTTGGATTGCTGTCTCATGATGAATAGCGGAGTGTCTTTTATGTTATATAACTGTGCGTTTTTATTCATTTTAAGTGTATCTGAGTTATATTAGGTATTAAAATTCATAAAAAAAGTGATGATGGTCACATAAGAACATTTTTGAAGATGTTTGTGCCGGTGATACATAGATATCCATAAAGATAGTGTTGTTGAGTTTCTTGAAAATTGCCTAAGTAAGGTTTTGTTTATGTTTTGAGTTTCGTTTTAGTAAGGAATATTTTATTACACTTAATTTTGCATTGTTTTAAAATGGTCTTTATCTTTAAAGTATTGAAATTTCAAAAAGAATTGAAAACAGCTTATTATAATGGAAAAATTAACTTTTAATTGAATTTTTTCCAAAACCCTGTGTTATTTCAGCAAAACGAAACCTCTAGCGCTTTACTAATGTTTTATAATTTTGCTTATTGTGCAATATTAGGTTATTACACATGATTTTAGATTATTTTTAAATGCTCTTTAACATGAAAGTTTTGAAATTTCAAAATAAATAATAACATTTTTTTATAGTTTTTTTCACCTCAAAATGGATTTTTATTTTGTTTCTGCGGATATGTTACTGTCTGAAGTGATTTTTTAATCTTAAAAATTATATAAAAATCTAAATTTTACTACATTTTTGATACATACTTCATTTACATTTAATAAGAATTAAAAAGGAGTTTTTTATGATATAAAAATTTTAGGTTAATTTTCTTCTGAAACCTTGCGTGTTCGTCCAAAACCCTCTGGCACTTTTCGCGTAGTCAGACAAAAAATAACTTGACACTTTTAATCATGGGATGTTGAATCAACCCTGGCACTAAAAGGGTTAATTATTGAATTTTATTCTGTTATTAGTATGTAGCGGTATATTTTTACATTTATTTACAGGTTTTTTTGCCGGCTTAGCAAGGATACAAGCACAAAATACTAAGCTTTTGTGCTTACAAGACATGTGCCCTGGGATATAGATTCATTATCATTTTAAGGGATAGTACTTCTGTACAAAATCTACTGAGAAATAGATTGTAGTTCTGTCTTTAATTTGTAGAAGTAAAAGTAATTTTGTTGTCTCTTCTAGATGGAAATTAACATATGCAGGCAGGACCAGCCGTACGAGATAGTTGTTCAGTCACAGCGGCAATTTCAACATGCCGATTCAGTTGGTGAAGGAAACTCACCCCCTATAAATCAAGAGGAACCGATGGATTTTGTCGATGAAGAAATGGTCAGAATTGCAATAGATAGAGTAGCTGTTGACAGTGACTCAAATCCATCGTGTTCAAAAGAACTTATGTCATGTAAGTGTCTTTACTAAATTAGGTTTTAGTTTTGGTATATTTTATATTAATCCTTAGAATCTTTTTATGATCATATATTTTATTGCTAAAATTGATGTTTATGAGGTCTAAATATTTAAACTATATTCAAATATAGTAAATTGGATAAATTTACTGTCAAAGAAACAGTTTTATAATTCTTTATCAGTTAGTTGATCGAACTGATGATCGGTCATTTACTAATTCTTTATTTACATATATATCTTATGCATGATAGAAAATTAGATTAACATGGGATTTTTGTCGTCATTGACATCTCACTTAACACTATCTTTACAAGTAGGCTAGCTGCTATGGTCATTACTAGTTAAATCTCATCATGGTTCATAAACAATTCGTATTTGTGTATTGTTTAATCCATGTCGGGTGGTTAGGTATTTTTTTGTTGTTTTGTGATAAACTGTCATGCACAATAACTCAAATATTTTTTTAAAAAAGGTTCGTTTAAAAAAAGTATTGATCAAATTTAAAAGAATATAATAATAGCAATAGCTTTACAGTTCATTTTCTGTAGTCTAATGCTTTTACAATCTTAACATTAAAACAAACGAGACAACGTTAAGAGTCTTATCTAGCTACAGTGTGTGTGCGGGAAATGGTATGGGCCACCAGACACCGACGAAAGTTAGAAGTAATATTACTCTGGTCTGGAAAATTTGTGGCCTATGATTAAAAAGCCCAAAAATAAAGAAAATAAGTCTTTTCTGAAATTAATTATACTGATTTGCGGTAATTCATCAAAACACATCCAAATATAACATTAAATATATTTGGATTTTTAATATTTTAACAGTTTGAATACCAAGTGCAACGATGTTAAGTTTTAGAAATATTGATGGTCGAATCAAAAGTGTTTGAATTTCAAATCCAATTCAGAATCTTAAAAATCGATCCCTAATTTTTAAATTTCAAATTCCAATAGGTTTATTCCAGCTTAAGTTTTATTTATAAAATTATCATCTTACCCACTAGTTGAGTTTCAAAGTATATTTGATGCATTTCTGTTGATTTTATTCATCAATTTGTGATACATTATTTTGAAAATATTTGTATTGGAATCAAGTGAAAAGATCTGCTGTATAAAGAATTCATGCTAACTTAAAGCCTAACTTTA
The DNA here is from genome assembly GCF_021130785.1 of Homalodisca vitripennis. Classification (NCBI taxonomy): domain Eukaryota; kingdom Metazoa; phylum Arthropoda; class Insecta; order Hemiptera; family Cicadellidae; genus Homalodisca; species Homalodisca vitripennis. The sequence goes on from NC_060215.1 coordinate 26,718,220, forward strand.
GTAACAGCTGTGATTATGTAGAAAGGCATGTTTAAACATAGATCCGCCAGTAAAAATGTATTATGGTTCACAGATAGGGTTGTTGGCGTTTAACGTTTTCAAAATCCACTTCAGATTACTTTAATGACTTGCCAGATGAATCACATTACAAGGTCCGTAATGAATTATAAGTTAAATTCATTCAGAATGTTATTTGTCAAGACTAATAAATCTTTTTTTAAAGATTTATAAAATAGTAATGATACTGAACACAAAAAGTAACACTTAACTCCTTGTATTGTTGTTTCTTTGATCGTCAAACGCCTTGGCATACAATGTGAAATAACAATTATGAATATACAAATAAATTTAAATAAGGGTCACTTTAATGAACTTATTGTTATATAAGGATGGTCAGTTTGTTGATGGATATGTTGTTTATACAGTATGTACAGTTTCAGAATCCAGTTATGAAAAAAGCCAGAACTCTGAAAATTCGTCTTCAAAAGTAAACAAGACTTGTTTGCCACAAAGAGCAGCACTCCTTAAATCAATGTTGAATTTCTTGAAAAAAGCCTTGCAGGTAAAATAGACCTTAATAGTCCTTAAGCATTGTGATAACGTATGGTTGCAGTTGAATTTGTTAACTTGCTTTCTGTCATTGTTATATTCAACTTAGTTATTTGCTAAAGTGACATTTTCTTGATAAATCAGTTCAGTTGATAATAAAATTAGACTTGCTGGTTTATAAAGGTGTATAAAATTGTATAAAGGTATTAATGAGCAAGTCATAAAGATGTTTCTTGAATGAATATTTTAACATGTCGCTTTTGTTTTCATGTTGGCTATGATTTAGTACATTTATACAGTGTTAAATTAATGGCGTGTTGTATAAAATATGGAATTCGTCATGTAAGGTACAAAACAACATGGCACAAAAGGCTGAATAAGGTAGAACTGTACCACCTTATGTTATGATACAAAAACTGAACTGATTGACTGATAACTGAACATTGAGTGTTTTCTATATCATATGCTACTGTAGTGTGTTATGTTTATATCTGTACACATTTATAGCAGTGTTTGGTACTATTGTGAAGTTTTGTTTCAGTACAGTAAAGAATATCTACATTTATAGCAGTGTTTGGTACTATTGTGAAGTTTTGTTTCAGTACAGTAAAGAGTATGTACATTTATAGCAGTGTTTGGTAATATTGTGAAGTTTTGTTTCAGTACAGTAAAGAGTATGTACATTTATAGCAGTGTTTGGTAATATTGTGAAGTTTTGTTTCAGTACAGTAAAGAGTATGTACATTTATAGCAGTGTTTGGTAATATTGTGAAGTTTTGTTTCAGTACAGTAAAGAGTATGTACATTTATAGCAGTGTTTGGTAATATTGTGAAGTTTTGTTTCAGTACAGTAAAGAATATGTACATTTATAGCAGTGTTTGGTAATATTGTGAAGTTTTTGTTTCAGTACAGTAAAGAATATGTACATTTATAGCAGTGTTTGGTACTATTGTGAAGTTTTGTTTCAGTACAGTAAAGAATATATACATTTATAGCAGTGTTTGGTAATATTGTGAAGTTTTGTTTCAGTACAGTAAAGAATATGTACATTTATAGCAGTGTTTGGTAATATTGTGAAGTTTTGTTTCAGTACAGTAAAGAATATGTACATTTATAGCAGTGTTTGGTACTATTGTGAAGTTTTGTTTCAGTACAGTAAAGAATATGTACATTTATAGCAGTGTTTGGTAATATTGTGAAGTTTTGTTTCAGTACAGTAAAGAATATGTACATTTATAGCAGTGTTTGGTACTATTGTGAAGTTTTGTTTCAGTACAGTAAAGAGTATGTACATTTATAGCAGTGTTTGGTAATATTGTGAAGTTTTGTAATACAATTACTTTGTGTTATACTGACAAATGATGAAATTGTAATGTTTCAGGATCCTGCATTTACAGAGAGCATCCGCCACGTCATGGATGGCTCACTACCTACTTCACTTAAGCATATCATCAGCAATGCTGAGTACTATGGTCCGAGCTTGTTCCTCCTGGCCACAGACGTAGTAGCAGTTTACGTGTTCCATGAACCCTCTCTGCTGTCTTCACTTCAAGACATTGGCCTGACTGACGTTGTACTCCATGCCCTGCTCATAAAAGATGTATGTGAATACATGTATTCTTTGTATTACTTGTATGTTTTTGAATTTCTATATAAAATTTAATTACTTAAAGTTGCACAATTCAGAAATAGTTTTAAATTATGCCAAAAATGTGCTTTGTGTTAATATTTTTGGTATTCTATTTTATTTATTTACAGGATTAACCATTTTAAGAATACTCACTTATATGTTTAATGTAAAAAAATCGTGTCAGAAACGGTTTAAGTTACGGCGAGTAATTTTGCGCGTTTGAATGTCTTATTAAGATGTTACTTTCTGCTGAAAGACAAAAATCTATAGTTAATAATTTCAAAATGGCAGCCTTATTCAGATTTTCAAACAAAATTTCATCAAAACCGATGAGAAGAGAAAAAGCTGTAAAAAACACATGACAACTTAAAAAGGTTAAAAATGTTCATACCTTATTTGTTAATAAGGTATGATAAATATGGATGATAAATATTAGAACAAATGAATGTTTAATACACTCGTACAATGTGTATCTTTTACTTATTGACAAGTGGATTACACACGAGAGTTATTCCTGGAAGTGTGAACAAATTGAATATTTGATCACAAAAAAATGAAATTTGAAAAAGTTCATTTAATCTTCAATTAAATCTACCTTCCTTCAAATTGTGTAGAACAGATGTTTCATGTTAATTGCGAATGATACGTTTTGCAGGTTCCTGCCACCCGGGAGGTACTGGGTTCGGTACCAAACGTATTCAGTGCACTCTGCTTGAACACACGAGGTTTGGCGTCTTTCATTAAGTACAAGCCGTTCGAAAAGCTGTTCAAAGTGTTACTCTCACCCAATTACCTGTCAGCTATGCGCCGGCGCCGTAGCTCAGATCCCATCGGTGACACCGCCTCCAACTTGGGAAACGCAATGGATGAGTTGATGCGACACCAGCCTAGCCTCAAGTCCGATGCCATTGCAGCTATTATTAAGGTACGAAGTACATCCATCTACCTAATATAGTGCAGGAGATTATGCGAGTATAAACTGTCTGCTACCGCCCAAAATTCTAATTGCCACATTATTTTAACAGGGTTAGAGCATGCAATCAAGAGTTGAGATGAAATTTTGTCAGTATACACGGAATAAAATTGTTTTCAATAAAGAAGGTGGAAAAAATCATTCTCTTTCTTTGATAAATTTAAAAAATATTTTTATTCTGATATACTTACAGTTACATTTTGTGAGTTGAACATTGCATTGTATCTTACACTTATATAGTTGTAAGCAACTATTTCAGTATAAAAAGCTAAAATTTAAGGAGCATTAATATTAACTAATACTACTTCCGCCATCTTGTTTTTTCCTTAAATTACCTTAAAAAAATAAACAAATAATTAAATCAGTTATTATGGACTAGATCTTGCTATAAAAAGTGACTACTTTGGTTTCTAAAAATATCCTTAATAGACATTGGTGTAAACATTATAAAGAATTAGTATTTTTGGTGCCATTTCTCAGCCATCCAAGATAAAGCCAAAATTTAAATACTAACAATTTTAGTTTTTAAGAGAGCTATTGATAACGTGTAACGGAAGGTCATACCGTTATTTGAATTTTGTAGGTTTTACAAGTTTGAAATATCCTAAATTTGAACTAGTTAAAAATATTGGAAATGTGCTGAAAATTGTCAACTGTAACATATTTTTAGAAAGAGTACTTCTTTGGTAACCTTGGATAAAATTTTGGATTTGCTAAGCTTTTTAACGAGGTAATGGTATAAAAGGCAGTTAAAACGTACAACTTTGATATTTTGGACTAAAATGTTGTATCAATTCACCTACATTACTAGTTCCTGAAGACTTGATTCTCATTGGTTTAGTGTTTATGTGTCACATTTCCCAGAAAACCTTCTCACCTCTGAAAATCTTTGATTGTAGTTGCTGCAAGAGCTGTGTCTGCTGGGTCACGACCCTAAGTACGTATGCTGGAAACCTCAGAAAGGCTCCTCTGGGGAGTCACCTCACCCTGTGCCCAGAGTATCCAATGAGGCAGGCAGTAGTGATGAGGAAGAGGAGGATGAGGAAGAGGCCTCTACCTCATCTCACCCTCAACGCGAAGACTCTTCTGTTGAAACCAGCACCACATTCAGTGAGAAAACACCAGTAGCGCTTGTCGACTACATACTCAACGTGGTTAGTTCTGCCTTTCATCTCTACAACATATTTTCTTCTTCCTAAAGACTAATTTTGTTATGAAATTGTTGAGCTTTTAATTTTGATCAGTGTTTCTTTTTAGCCCTTTAACGGTTTTTAGTCTTTCACCTAAACGTGGGTGTGTTCTTTTTTATTTGTTTTAGGTTTGCTAATAGACATAGGCTATAATTAAGAAAGGAAAAATAATAAATATGAAATAGGAAATAATAATGTTCTTTTTGCAATTAAATGTTCACTTGTAAGTAAAAAAAATGGTAACAATAATAAACAAAAGCTAAATATTTGTCAAAAGTCTCAGAAGTATTGTGATACACACAGCGCAACGTCACACTTGCAGCACATCCATACCAAGTCCCAACTCTACTGGTACCTGGCATTACAAGTCTTACTTGTCCAATCATTTTCATCACAATGTTCACATGAGTTATTTTATGTGAAGAAATTTTGTCTACATTTTATTATAAAGTATAAGTGTATTAACAGTTATATGTTTCTGTATTCAATTATTGTAAATTTACTGTTTATGATTTGAGGTTGAGTGAGAGAGAGAGAGAGCTTTCCAACCCTAACTCCGCCACTTTAATAAAGGCATTTTTCATTTCATTTTAAAATTTAATTTCACTTTCTCTCATAAACATCTCAGAAAAAAATTAATTCGAACATTTTTTCTCGTACCATTGTAGTACATATTCATACGGTAATTAGATAAACGTTTATTTTCTAATCATTACTAGCGATCCATAAATATCATTCCCAACAACTCTCAAAATTAGTTCACTTAATAAGATGAATTTAGCTAAAAATGTATGCAAATTTGTTAAGTACAATCAGGCTTTTACCATTTTACTGTTCTGGAACAGATGACAAGCCACTGCATTCTAACGGAAACTAAGTGTTTGTACAAACTCTGCCAAATCGCACATGTGTTCAGGGGAACAATTATAACTTGATAACAATACAGAAAATATTGTGAGATGATCCCACAGATCACTAAAAATTACCACTGGTGGCACAAGATGCATTTTAACATAACTGTGTAGGTTACTAGTCAAAGGATTAAATTTAGCGTGATTAGGTGTCTGGGTGATTCACAACTTAAAGCTATTTTACTATATATTTTTTAGTGTTAAGCTATTTTACTATATATTTTTTAGTGTTGAAAATCAGTGGATCAATCAGTGGATTTAACGTTTGTTTATTTGTTTCAGATGAAATTCGTTGATGCTATTCTCAGCAACAACTCAACTGATGATCACTGCCGGGAGTTTGTCAGCCAAAATGGTCTGGTACCGTTGCTGTCTATTCTAGCACTCCCGAACTTGCCAGTAGACTACCCTATTACTCCTGCTGCGCAGGCAGTTGCTTCCGTCTGCAAATCAGTTCTGGTTCGTAGTCTAGACAAAATATAGGCTTCAAAAGTATTTAGTAAACGCTTTAATATATACATAAAAGAGACCAATCTCTTTTTATAGCCTTATTCTGTCCATCCTCATGTGCCACTGGCCTTTGTGGGGACTTTATCAAACAAGTTGATAGTACTTATAAAAAGTGCAGTGATCTCAGACAGGGTTTGAACATACTCTGTCTCAGACCCACAATCCAACACCTAACACTTTCACTGCCAACGTCATTTTATGTTGCCGATTTTTACGTTAATAAATATGTATTTAACACGTTAGCTGCCAAAGGTATTTTTGAAACTTCTCTCAAATGCCATGTAGGTCAGATCTGGCCGGCACCGTATATAATGGTAAGACTTTCTGGTCGGCCATATCTGACCGGCAACATCAAAAAGCAGGGTTATGTTAGGTTATGTTTTTTTTACTATGTGCTGCGGTCTACAGTCAATTTGTTGAACTTCTAGCGATCTTGAATATCGCTATTTACCTACAAACGACTCCCGTTGTTGTCTACTTACTTTAGCGCGGGAAATTAATACTAAAATATTGACTTGTTGTCATGGTATTGTGTCGGCCAGAAATGGCCGGCAGTATTTATTACGTAATATCGATCATTTTGATACTTACAAAATGAATTAAATTCTTGTTAGAAAACACATTTTACGTGATGGAGTGATTGTTCAAGGATTGAATAAAGGTACAGCCAATGATTTACAAATGTTTTGGTTTAATTTATTACATAAATCGATCATGATACTTACAAAATATTAAACCTAGAAACACATTTTACGTGATAGTGATTTTCAAGGATTGAATAAAGGTACAGCCAATGATTTCTGGTTTAATTTTTACATAAATCAGTATTAAACCTAACTATATCAATAAAGTACATTTCCTTGTAAAATATTTAGTTGTGAAATAAAATAAAATTGTAAAAAATTTGCAATATTGATAATAATTACATGACACTTTGTTATAAAACATGTTATTTGTGAACTTCACGAAAACAGTCTTTACATAAGTATGGCTTCTCAGGACACTGCTCACAAAATGTGTTCACTTTGCCCAGTTTCTTGGCCACATCACGTCCACTTACTTGTACAGCTTTTTTGTAAAACATTTTGCAGTACCTTCTGACCCTGTGTCTACCCTTTCCCTCTCCAGTAAAGTTTTGAGATATAGTCAGATAATGGTGCCCTGTACCTTTTACAGGAGTAATAGTGTTATTATCTAGACCCATTAGTGAAACAGCCAGATTTTCTTTAAAAGTTGTAATTGACATGCAGTGCTTTTTTCTGATGTCCGCCTGCTGTAGGTCATGCTTTCACAGCATTAGTGTAGGCCAGCCAAGAGTTTACAACAGCGGTTCCAAGAACTATTTCTTCTGCTGCTTTATGGTACCATCTTCTTGACTTTCGAACACCAGTGCTATAAGATGAGAGTTGGTCAGACACATCGATGCCCATCTTTCCCTTGTTGTACTCAACTATCACTAATGGCTTAAAAATGTCATTGCCTTTTTTTGTCTATTTTTCCTGTGAGAACGTACTCTACTTCATGTTTGGTGGACAACATTCGCACTTCTCTCTTGTCCTTCCATTTGGTAACTACAATACCATCTTCATTTTCAAGGGCTTTCATTTCTCCTTTTTTTATTTGTGCCTTCATAACATCGGCAGGGAGACCTTTCCTGTTTGCTCTCACAGTACCAACAAGGTGGGTTCTTCTAGCTAAAAGATTTTTGGCAAGTTTGCACTGATGTGTAGTAATTATCTACATATAAGATGTGTCCCTTATCCAAGTTATGTTCCATCAGTTCCATGACCACTGAGGTTGAAACTAATTCATTATTTTCATTCTGGAATGGTCCCTCTTACCCATGTAAACTTTTATACAATAGGTATACCCTTGCTGGTCACAAAGTTTGAAAAATCTTTAGGCCATATTTGTGGGCCTTGTTGGGTATGTACTGTCGAAATGACAGTCTGCCCCTAAAGGGAATCATGCTCTCGTCTATTACGAGATCTTGGCCAGCAGATTTCTTGTTCAAAAAAATGTCGTTCATCTTAGAAATTAGGGGCAAAAATCTTTGCGATACGCCCATCACGTTCCTCAGCAGCATGATCGTTAAAATGCCAAAAGCGTAGCATTAGCTGGAAACGGTTTCGGCTCATAACTTGAGAAGCAACAGTATTCTTATACAAAATGTTGCCAGACCAGTAGTCTGTTATGCGGGGGATGATTGACAAGCCCATCCATATGAGGATACCAATAAACTTCCACATTTCTACATCATCTGTGGGAGCCCATTTATTAAGTCTACTACTTCGGTTCAACCTCGTTTCTCGCAATACTTTACTGGCATTTCTATTAGTCTCTACGACCATCATTTGTATAATGTCGTCAGTAATGAAAGCTAAGTAATAGTCTACAGGTTTAGCATCATTGGCCATATTTAAATTGGTACTCAGAAGTAGAAGTGAAAAGAAATTCTTGTTGCCTACCTTTAAATTCAGTCATTCATCCATCATCACTTCTCCGTCATTTTCACCAGAATCGCCACCGTTCATATCATTTGTCTCTATTTCCATTGTAGCCTCGCCTTCATCATCACTACTGTCATGATCCGATTCACTTGGCAAAAAGTCCGGATCTTCATCCGTGTCGTCAACACTTGAACCTATGTTTTCCTCAATTTCATGTTGAGGGTCTGGTTCACTGGACATTGGACAGTCCAAAAAGTCTTTGAATTTGTTCTTCATTTACGTCTCTGCTACTCATAATGAAATCGTTTACACAAGTTTAGTTTCGTTCAAAACTAGGTTAAAAGAAAAGATTACGCACGCACAATAGGTTATTAGAAGATACAATACACACTATGGCGGGAACGCAGTGGAATGCACGGACGAGCAATGGTTACTGCGCAGGACAGTGGCTGACAGCGCTGACGTGGCAGACGGCAGCCCTAACTGATACCAACATCGGCGCACAAAATAGTCGCAACAGTGAGCAATATAGTGCGGCCAGATCTGGGCGGCAGTGTTATTTTTAATGAAAAATCACAACGAAAAAATGTTGTGCCGGCCAGATATGGCCGACGCTCAAATTGCATTATATTCAGAGATTTCAATGCAGTTTTGACAGAAAATGAATTTTAACTAACAAAACAATTCGAGTTAATGAATAAAATAATTTTAGAAACTTGGCAATTTCGGGGGGGTTGGGCAGTAATATGAGCGTGGCATTTAGGGCTAGTTTACTGCCGGTCAGATCTGACCTCCATGGCAGCTAACGTGTTAAACATATTTAGACTTCAGCATTGAGTCATTCGCTATTTCCGTGTTTTTATTTCATACTATATGGATTATGATCTATGAAATGTTGTTGGCAGTCATCTAGAATACTGGAAAAAGTGGTTTGTTTACGAACTCGTCACGGCGGCTGGGCAGCTATTTGTTGTCGTTCAGCTAATTTGTCGTCTGCGTTGTTATTGTTTTGCTTGCTATTACTTTAGTTTATAACAATTTTTATTTTTGTAAATACAATAAATCGTGACAGTATTGAAGACAATCAAGCGCTAGAAGAGTTTCTCAGATTTTCAAGTGACATTGAAAGTGATGATTTATTCCAAGATGACATAGATAATGATCCTGATTTTACTACCTATGGACCTGTTGACATTGTTTTTTACTAAAACAAATATCAGCTTAATAGTAATAAAAACTTGTATTCTTGTGTTTTATAAATAATTAGGTTATTACGAAATTTTACAGCTTATTGTTTATTTTCAGCTTCTGATGAAGATTTTGATTATAGCCCTGGAACAAATGAATTAGGCCCCACAAAGAATTAAACATAAGTGGATTTCAATTGTGTATATTCAATGTAGCTATAGTGACAGTAATGAAAATACTGAATACATCAGATGATAATGAGAAATATATTTATGTTATAGACTTGTATATGGTTATGTTTTTCGGTCAACTTTTTATTTTGTTACAAAAAACATAGTTTTTTAAATTTTAAAACAAGATTTGAAAATATTTATGCATGAACATTTGTGTACAAATAGGAAGACCTCAGCTTTGAAAAAATGTAAGTCCCATGATTTTCTTATGATTGGTTAAAAAATTATATTTATTTAAAAATCATTAAAACGGGTGGCAGTGTAAGAAGGTTGTTAAAATGAATGAAAGTGTTAAAACCACCCCGCCACTGGCTCTCTAAAACTGTGTAACTGAGCCAAATAGCTCAAATTGACTTGCTTGTTAACCTCCATAATAACTGATTACTACTATTGGCTGATACGCTGTGTTAGCAGAACCTCGCGCATGAGGCACAAGTGATGAAGTCCGGCCTATCCCAGCTGTCCGAGGTGCTGAGCAGACTGAACCCCCTTTGTCATCGACAGAAGGAGCAATGTGGTAGCATACTGCTGGAGGAACTGGCTAGAGCTCCCAACATGGAAACAGCCTTTTCAACACCCTCCGCCACCCCCCTACTACATGCCATGGCGGCTACTCATGGATATGTCATCATGTTTGTGCACGTCTGTCGCACAGGCCAGGTAATAACTTTCTTTACAAGGAAGATTTCATAATTCTTAGAGAAATCATACTTGCTGTAAGGTAGTATGTATATACTACTTTAGTAGTAACTTTTGCATTCGGATAGAAAGTGCTATATAGTTGTCACTAAATATATGCACCCATTAAATGTCCTCTCAGGCTGTCTATCGCAATTGTTGTGTCAACTCGGATCATATATAATTATTCTCTTTGTCCCCTGAGGAAACACAAGAGAAAACCCAAAAATGGCTAGCATTGTTGGTCACTTGAGCGGAGTGAAAATTTTGGTATTTGATAATATTGAGCTGACATAGCACCTGACCTGACAGGTCAATTCTTAAAATACTGTTCCTAAGGCAAAGAGTTGAATTATATATACAGGGTGTAAAAGTCCTGCATGGGCTTGATAATTCTCTAATGATTACAGGTAAAGCAATAAAAACTTGGTACATCATTACTGCACCTATAAAGCTACTTTTTGAAGTAACTACCATTTTTTGTCATGTCAGGGGGATGGTCCGCAAGGAGTCAGAAGGAAATCTTAAATTAGAGCATAGGTCGAGTAGTACATCAAGTTAAAGGTCTCTATTAGTAGAGTGCAATGCCGCAAATCCATCTTGAAAAGATCCACTCTTTAGAAAATTACGTTGGTTTAAAGTTTGAAACATTTGCAATGTACATCCTGTTCTAGTTTGTTTAATATTCTTGTCATGGCTGAAGTTGTGAAAGTTAAACTTAGTAAATGAATACTGGATGTAAGAAATAATTTGTTAAGGTAGTTATTGATTCTTCACATCAAATGTTGTTCGTTTAAAATAATGTACTTCTTGAGCAATGCCGATGTACTTAAAATTTTTTGCCGAACTCCTTGTAGGCCTTCCTCCGTTGGTGTTTATAACATGTGTTGACACACCTAAATGCAGAGTTCGGTTGTTTTATTTTGTCGAGACATGTAAAATGGGATGATTTCAGTTGGACATTCGCACCATCTCGATTAACAACTGGGGCTCAGAGCTGGGGTTGACAGTGCTTGCACAGTTGGCGGACCTGTACTCTGCACTAGTGTGGGAGAGCACAGTCCTGTTGGCACTCTGTAGTGAGGACTCAAACCGTGAGTTCTCCAAGGAAGAGATCTTCAAGTACTGCCCACCGTCTATGATGAGAATGGTAAGACTAGTTTATAGAATTTATGGTCTTATTTCATGTGTTAAGTTAGCTCTTTCGTAAGTTCATACAATTATTATCAATGGTAGGCCATTGAATTTTGAATTTTCAAAATCTATTATGAAATAGTTTTTGTTATTTGTTTAGAAAAACTGTGTTGTATATTTACTCAGTATCCATAAAATGTTGATGAATTAATTGATTTATGCGGCAGAAATCATTTTATCCCTAAAGTAAGTCTTGACAATGTGGTCTGGTTTAAAAATAAATTGTTGTTTTAAGTCTTGACAATGTGGTATGGTTTAAAAATAAATTGTTGTTTTGTTTTTGCTTAGAGGTCTTTGCAACTAATTAATCTGTAAACATTTATATTTTACTAGATGAATCCTGTTTATTTCAAATGAATATGTCATTAAAACATTAGATGTGCTTAAATAATTATGTTTGATAACATTTAAATAGGTATGATTTTTGTTAAATTACAATAAGTTAAAACACTTGGTAATTGCCAATATAATTAATAATTGTAGGCAAATGTGAGCCAGATAGAACAATAACAAAAGTAATATAAGAACATCTCTCTATTTTTAATTCTTGTCAGTGATACATCATAATATTGGGCGAAATGATTCTTCATTGTTGTATATGTCTTGTGTGTGTGTGTGTATATACAGGGTGTATATTATGTCTGGAAACACCCAAATATATCCTTTAATAATTTAAATATAAATTTGAAACCTCTTACAATCGTGATAGAGATTGGGCATCTACTTTTTGGAACAATGTTTTGTTATGTCACACCAACGGGGGACGTCCTGCCGAGGGTATCGTGAATATTCTTAATGGAAGCCTATACCTTGTGATACATAATTTTAAAGGTAATAGCTTACTGCGCCATATCCTCGCATCATCAACAGAGTAATTCGTTCTCTTTCAGACAATTCCATTAAAATGCCAAATAAAAACTGAACTACTGTAATTAGATAACTTGTTGACAGCAATGCTTCAGAGACACTGATTAACTCGACAGGAATGATATGACCTTTGTCCATTTGTAATTCCCAAGCTTAGACCTGTCTAGTGAAAGCTCCATGCTCAACAAACTGAAACCTGTAGACCAGATGATTAATAACACAATAATGTTTCTCATAGGCTAGTGACCTTTGTCTCTTTAAACCTTCCTGCTGACTGGAAAACACCAAGTACAGATTCATAAGTAATCAGAGAAAGTGACTCATAAGTTTTATTCATTGTAATAAAAACTGGTAAATTTGTACTAATGAAACCAGCTTAAAAATAAATTGTTTATTTTATTTTAATTGAACATTTAAAAAATGCTAAAAAATTAGTGTAACACATTTTGTGGCAAGAACCATGTTAAAATTACATTGTTGAACATCAGTAAATTTTCAATACTAAAAATGCTCTATTTTCTGATAGAATAATTCCTTTGAGATGCGGTTTTGTGGCATTCAATTCAGTAAGCTATTACCTTTAAAATTATGTATCACAAGGTATAGGCTTCCATTAAGAATATTCACGATACCCTCGGCAGGACGTCCCCCGTTGGTGTGACATAACAAAACATTGTTCCAAAAAGTAGATGCCCAATCTCTATCACGATTGTAAGAGGTTTCAAATTTATATTTAAATTATTAAAGGATATATTTGGGTGTTTCCAGACATAATATACACCCTGTATATATATATATTCATATAAAACATATAAGATTTGTATATACTTAAGAATAATTGTTGAGAAAGTATAATTGCACAAATGAAGTATGAAAAATGCTTCGAAAGTGTAAAGTTGCCTTTGTAGCTGCTAGGTTGATGCAATTGATTTTGGGTTTATACATTATTTGTTGTGTTAAACGCATAGCACTGTAAAGTAACTTTCCGGAATATGAAAATTAAAGTTACTGGCTAAATGCTTGTAGAAAATATAGGCAATTTTGTAATCAGGTACAAATTAAAATGGATGAAGGTAGCAATTTGAGTTTTTTTACAAATTTAAGTGAATTATAGCTTCAAGGAATGGAATTTTTTGTTAATTTATAACTTTAAAAAATGAAAAAGGGAAATATAATTTGAAAATATTAGTTATATATTAAATGTGTTATATAACTTATGTGCTTGCTGTACAAACTTCTCATTATTTATCATCATCTGTTGAAGTGCATCTTTCATCTCTACTTCACTTCTTGAACTATTATGAGAGTTAGTTGTGAACTCATCTGAGCAAATTTTCTTATATAATCTAAGTGATTGAAAAGGGAGACAATTATAGTCTGTCAATGTGTTAACCTTTCTTACTTTCACATGTGGTGGTTTACAATTAACATCTAAATGTATCTGTCACTTCTCAAACATGAGACAAATTTGGATATGGAAATTTTACTTTCAATATAGATTTCCATTTGTCATGTCGAATATTCAAAGCCGTAATAAATTTGTAAACATATCATGATTATATGTGTGTATGTATAACAATTGTATGGTTTGTTTCAGCAATCTGAGAGTATGGATATATCCAGTGAATCGCAAGAAGAAAATATGGAGGTGGACGACGAGAAATTTTTCAAACCGATCTTCATCGAAGTCAACCTCTGTTATTCCTCCCAACATCAAGCTAAAGTACATTAAACCTTTATTGGGAGCTTCATCGAGATTGGGGAGGGCCCTTGCAGAACTGTTTGGTCTCCTGGTCAAGGTAAATTTGTTTGTTTCTGTAAAATTAGGAAATTTTGCTTTTTTTCAGCGTTGCAGTGGGATGACATGTAAGAAAAACATATAGGGTCGTGTAAACTGATAGGTTTCTATTGTTCTCTTTCCAACAGAACCGTGTCTATGAGGAGAGCCCAACATTTCATCATCACAGACCACTTCAACCCAATTCTGCAAGAAAGACCTAAGGCAGATTCTTCCTGTTTCAGTTGATGTGGTTATAAGAATATGAATTTGTTTTCTTAACCATCAGGTTCAAAACGGCATTGTCGATAAAAAAAATACTAATTAGGCGAATAATACCGAAGTCTTCCTGGTTAGGGGTTGAATTGTATTCTTAGAGAGATGACAGACAGTTCTCTTGGTCAGTATTGAATGGCAATGGGTGCTGTATGGGTAACCACCCAACTTGGAATAAGCGAGGAGTTAAAAACTTTGAGGATATCTCATTGTTAAAGTGTATTAAATCTCTGCAAAGAGTTTTTTACACTAAAAGAACTTGGAAAAGAAGAAAAAATAATGAGCACCATCTAAAATCGGTAATCAATTAATTGGATTATTGCTGTGGTAAAACTGTGCATGAGAATGGGCAACGTGCGGGTGATCATATCACGGAATTGTTTACACAATGCGTTGACGGTGTCTGATTGCGACTAAGAGTGGTGTTATCGATGATGTGTTTGCAAAAGCCACCTCTGATTTCGGTTAACGCAATACATTTACTCTACTAGTGTAGGTCATTGTTAGAACTTCCTCCTACGTTTGCTACGTTACATCACATTATATAGTTTCAGAGTTTGTGAGTGCAATCTCCCGGATATGACTTCAATCCCAACTTTCCACTTTCTTCCTTGTATTACTGACTTAAAAATTTATTTTATTATTTATTTATATTTATTATTTATTTTATCTAGTAATTTCAGTACAGTTAGTTATTGAATTAAATGTCTAGTTGTGGTGTCTTGATGGTGTTATTCTATTGTGTCAGTATTATCTGAAGGCAAATTCTAAATCTTTGATTACGTTAATTATGGTCACTCTGAGAGCAACCGTGGTGTGTACTGTTATGTACCTTTTCCTCAGAACTCAAATGTACTTCCATAGAAGACAGTTTTCTGAGGCATTCTTACATTTAGAAGAAGATTTAGGTGAGCAACGAAGGAGTGCTCATTTCTAGGGTTTATGTTTTAGTAAGCTGATTCAGTTTTTTCAAATAAGGTACAAAACAAAATATTTTATTGGTAATAAATCAGAGTGTTTGGCATGAGTTTACTGGATTTGTATAGGATATTAGATTTTGTGTGATAATTTGTTAGTTAGGTCCCATTCAGACAACCTGGATTTAATAACAGTTTTGATCTCGTATTGCGTAATATTGTACATTGTATTCAGCTTATATTTTAAAATATTTCTACACCTTGATAAGGTCAAATATCAGCCTTGCATATTGGTAACAATATTACTGCATAATGAAGTGCAAAATACATAGTTTATAACTCTTTTTCAGAATTATTTTCTATAAATTACTATTTATTGATATTACATTCGTTTTTATTTTGACGTTAATCATTATATGAATTAATAATGTGGTTAACAGAATTAAAAAAGTGTTAGTAATCATCAAGGACAGTTTTTTTATGCGAAATTTGGAACGTCCAGCCACCACAGATCCTATTCCATGATAAAGCCACAATTAATTGGTTAATTTGACATAAAAACAATTTTTAATTAAATATGTAATTAATAGTCTGTACTTGCCAGTACTCAGTATCAACAGTCAGGATTACAACTTTTGACTTAACATTTTTGTGAGGAATTGTTGGTCTATTAGTTTCATGCTTTAGGGTTAAAATATGCCATTGGTGTGTTCATGTTGTCAGTTAAAATTATAAGGTATAATCTGCTATCTCTAAAATCCCATTTTTAATGACTATGAATAGCTGAATAGACATATAGAGTAAAACCCAACGTTCATCTGTTGCAGCTGTGTGTAGGGTTCCCTGTGCGCACTCGCCGAGGCAACCACTTGACCAACACACCAGTATCCCCGACCCCTTCTGCGCACAACGTAGCCAACTCCCTGGCTGCCCTTCTCACCCGTGGGCTCAGTCCCCATTATCTGCCTAATTCACCCGTTGCAAAGTTCAAGTCAGTTCCTGTTTACTTCAAACCATTTAGTTTTAATGATACATTTTTACTAGTTGGATGGAATGGCCAAATCCAGTAAAAATATCAGATCCCTTCTCGGATTGGGTATAAAATAAATAACTAATTGAATTTTATTAAATGTAATACGTGGCAATATACTAATGCCATATTAATACTTTGCAATTAATATCAAGTTAAAGTATAAAGTGCTTAATTTTTTTGTTAAAAAATATAATTACATTCTAAACTCTGTTATTATGTGTTTGTCTTCCATTTTTAATAGATTCAACCTCAAAAACTAAAAAAAATAATTGTTTTAAATCCACTTTCCCCAAAGTCTTGTTTTTTGCACAGTAAAACTAATTTTCAAGATATAAATATATATATATATATATATATATATATATATATATATATATATAGGATGTTTCATGTTAGGTGTCTCAAATCGAATGTGAGAGAAAAGATGAATGGTAATCGTCTATTTGATTAAAATCAGCTGTTCATATAACTGCAGCAAGTAATATTATTTTATGATTATAGTGAAATATATTATCAATTTATAAAACAAATGTATAAACACAAATTAGGGTAATTATTTATTTATTCAAAGCGGTAAAATCATACAACCAATTTTATATTGGAATACTGCAATTAATTAATGATATAAAAATGTAATATTCAATTAGGAATGGGCTAATACAAAAAAAATTGGTTTCAATTTCTGATACCTACACCAAAATTGTGGTCTCAATACTGAATTCACTGCAGATGTTATTATTATTTGTGACATGAATATAATTCACTGAATGGCTTTGTAGTATTACTGTTTTAAAAGCAAATCTGGTGAATAAAAGTGGCCAGCTAACTTATAGTGTAATACGTAGTGTCTTAGATTTCATTTGCCACTTTATAATAAAAATGATATGTTAATATTTGTTTTTCGCCAAAGTGTTTCTCTTACAAAGACTTCTAAAATTATGAATAACATTGCATATGTTTACATTTTAAAAATGTCAAGAATCAAACCCAAGAACTATAAATTTTAGACACTCTCTACATTCATGAACATATATTTCACTTCATAAAAGATAAGTTCACTATTTAACAATAATTCATTCTCTCACAATCGATTTGAGACACTCGCAACCTGCATACTGGCTTTTTGGATAATAAAATATACCAAATTAATGTTTTAAAACAACATATGCTGGTGTATACTGGTCTGCACAAATTCATGATGTCATAGCCCAAACGTACAAGGTTGAAGTGAACTATGGTAATTGCTGTTAAATTCAACAGCTCCAGGTTTACATTACTTCAGCTGTTCTAAACAAAGCAACAGTCTAATAAAGTAACACCTTAGAAAAGGGGTTTAAAAAGTGTCTGGTTTGAGTGGAACATCCTTTACATACCAGTTATATTGTACCTGTTTGTTGAATATTGTCCCACGATTTGTCCAAAACCAAACAGTAATAGATACAATCTTGTATGATATTCATTGTAATTGATATAATCTTTGATTAAATGTTTTTTGCTTTATTCCAGACTCACTTATTTGATATGTTCTGTGGGATTCACTCAGCCGATGTTGTTTGATGAGAAGAGATATCCGTACCATCTTATGCTTCTCAAGTTTGTTAAGTCTAAAGGACAAAAAGCGTTTTTTGAGTGAGTATAGATTTTTTATTTATAATTATGTGTTAATATTGACCATACCTATACCTATATTTTTTACTTCTTTTTATTTTAACCCTTCCTACGCCGTAGATGGATATATTAGAATGACAAGACTTTTACCAAAACACCAAAAACAGGTATATTTGATATTATAGATAATGTCTCTTGGAGAGTTTTTTTAGTTCTCTAACTCCTACTGCCTGCTTGTCAGTTCTGCGTCTCCTACAGGGCCATGACCAAACATATCTGTTGTATGTTTAGTCGGTTGTCACAACGTGTGCGTCTACTACGTATCCCGTTATTATTCATCGTGTGGTAGTGTTGTGATTAGTTTGAAATATTTATCTTGTTTTGTAGTAAAATGTAAGTAAACTTGTCAATTTAATTACATTTTACAATGAAATTAAAATTTATTTGAAATAAACAGTTTAGTAAATAGTTCTTTTTCTATTTTATCAATAAATACGCTAATTTTAAATAAAATGTCATGTTTTACAGTTATTTTTTCTTTTACATTTTACAATTTAGCTATAATAAAAATTAGCTTTGAACTTAAAGAAACAAAATTATTTTACTTGTCTTCTCTGGAAAGTTAATAGATTTATTAGTGGCATATGAAGAGTTAATTCACATAACTTTCGTGTACATTGAACCAATAATTTACATATTTTGAATTGTTTAACTTTTATATGACAGTTGTCAGAAAAACAGTAAATTTACTGAATAAAGTTATTTTTAAAATTAGTTCCCTTTATTTTAATATATATTAACATAGCAAGGAGTTTACTCCTGTATGAAAGGTGTCTATATCTATGTTCTGTATCAGCACATTCCTATGGGCTCTGAGTGGTGGTGGAACCTGCCAACAAATGGAGGCCACAGCGACATCCAAAGACCTCCCTGAAGGCACCGGAGAATTTATAGATGCCTGGTTGCTTCTACTCGAGAAGATGGCAAATCCAAAAGCGATCTATGAATCCACTCACATGCTGCCCTCCAGATTTATGCCCGGAAGCAATTACTTCAGCTCTCTGAAATATGTGCAACAAGTTCATAGGGTCAGTTTTCTACATGATTGGTAAAATTACGAGATTGGAAACTTATTTTAGTGAGAGTAAATATTATACAATAAACTATATTTTAATTTTAACTTTTTTAAAGCAATTCAAGCAAAATATGTTTTAACTCAATATACAACATAAACAACATAAGAATGTTTGTACTAAGACAACTATTTTTATTTCAGATGGCGTTCAATGCTTTATCATATCTTTGGGGGCGCAAACCCTTTCCTAACTATGGAGCACGAATTACAGAAACAATGCTCACGATTTACAGACACATACTTCGTGGAGACATGTTGCTAGAGGTATGTTAATTTTCTATGTATTTCATACTGCTAAACTTTAAAAGTTTGCCTATTTTAAATTTCATGCACATTTGAAATTGGCAATATATATGTTCATGACTATATTATAGGGTTGTGATTATCTCGTACTTTATTTTTCTCTTTTGGATTTTTAATTTATTAGTTCTATCAAAGTTACCTTAGATAAATTGGACTTTGGTTGTAATGTTTTGAATTTAATTTCAAATTGGGAAAAAAAAACTCTGCTCTCTGGGATTTGTAAGATGTTTCATTAACCTCATGTGTGCTGGTACTTGCAATGTTTCTGGATTGGTTTCAGAATATTATTGAATTGTTCATTAATTCATTTCCAATTTTCCAAAGCTTAACATGCTATGATTGGTTTTATAAACTTTCTCAAGGTGTTGATAGATTCTCGAGGATTATTGTGCAATTTTGGTGTTGATGTGGATTAGTTCTAATTCAGGTATTGGTTGAATTTTCTTGTTTCACTGTCTCCACTTCCCCCTTTGCTCCATGTAGATTTGACACCATTTTAATTCAGACTCACGTTATTGTCACAAGTCTTGATGTGATTCAGTTTTCATGTGGCCTTTCCTGATCCTGTTTTTACCTTTCCATTTTCTGTATGTTGAGGTGACCTTTGTCTCTGTGGCTTCTCTTTAGTAGGAGTTTAAACTTCCAGACCCAATTTCTAGTTGTCCTTTTCTGATCCTGTTTTTACCTTTCCATTTTCTGTACGTTGAGGTGACCTTTGTCTCTGTGGCTTCTCTTTAGTAGGAGTTTAAACTTCCAGACCCAATTTTTAGTTGTCCTTTTCTGATCCTGTTTCATTTCTGCATTTTTTCAGAGAATTGTGTGACTTCGTTCTTGTATTGTGGCTTTCCTGTAAGAGGATAAAGAAACGGAAACCAAAGTCAATACAGTAGCTTAATTGATGTTTGTGTTTATTTTGATTCATCCGAATGAGGAAGACTCTCGTGAAAACTTTGATTTTTGTTTAATGGAAAGTTAATGATACAAACAGCAATTGACTTCTGTGTTGACTCAGGTTTTGTGTTGGTCAGTTTTCATACCGTGCAGTTATTTTAATGTGATGATGTTCGCTAGGAGCGCAAACAGAAGGAAAGCGAAACCACAGTGTTGGTGAATCCTGCTGCATCAGAGGGAAGACGAGGTGGTGCCGGTAGGGAACACAGGCCAGAGGTAAACCCTACAGAGCTCACTCAGCTCATGGATATGGGCTTCTCACGAGAGCATTGCTACGAGGCACTCATTCTCACTGCCACACTTGAACATGCCACCGATTACTTACTAAACAACTTTTTCCCGCATAACGTTCAACCGAGCCCCTCAACGGTATGTTTAACTAGAATGTGTGTCTGTTTTTAGCTGGGCATGCGTTAGTTGTTGAAAATAATTACTAATTAATAATAAATAAATATATTTATTTATATTAATTAGTAATAATTGGAAAGAGATACTAATAATAATTATATATCAACACGTCTTAAAACGTTCTCCGGTGGAAGAGGAGCACCCGCACTTTATAACTGCCTTTCGTTTCGTATTTCCAGTCAATTGTTATTTCTATTCCTCTGTCCGTAGATTTGAGAAATTTTTTACGATTTATTATGGTTCACAGACAAGACCTTGAAATATTTCAGATCTTGTGAACATCATTGGAAACTTATTAAAAATAAGAAAAATTAAATTTGATATAAGTTTTGTTACTAACAAATCTTTTACATATTCATTAACTTGACTTCGCTAATGTCTTTAGCGTATATTTTTATATCAGTCAGCTGTATTTATTGTTACAAAAATGAACAATACTGTATCCTCACCGTATCAATCCATTGACTTAAACAAATATTTAATAATTTAAAGTTCTTCAACTACCTCATAAACGATCCTTAGAGGTTTAAAAAAAATATTTAAGTAGTTGTTACGGGAACTGTATAAACAACCTAGGTATACTTATTTAATGTAAAAATAAAGAGTTAAAATAGTAAGAGTTTAAGTAGTAACTGCTTTTATTAGTTTTTATAAGACTAACAACAGTAGTAAGAATAACACAGGTTCTAAAACAACTAGTGTAGCAATACATTTTCATTCATAACAGCTAAAACTAATTTTTTACATATATTTCTAACATTGAAAAATCTAGTAAACAAAACAGTGATTTTATGTATCATAATATACCGTGGGTTCTAAACAGTTATTGTAATAATGAGATAACTGTTGTGTTATCATCTGTTGAGAATGAGTACCTGCTCAGCGGCTTTCTCTTTGTTGATATATTAACTATGGCACTCCAAATCATAATATCCCCCTTGACGCCCCCATGCATACTTTTATGCTGTGATTTATGTATGCATGTGATTATAACATTGCTGTTAGGACTCTTGACACCTGGATTGACCGTTAAATTACTACAAGTCATAATGTATAGCTAGTGATTTTGGTCAAAGTAATTAATAATGCTATATTTATCACTTTATGCAGCCATTATACATGTTATCTGATTAAAGTTGGTCAAAATGATAAATCATGCTTTATTTATAATTTTATCCAACATTAGGTTGGGCAAGCCAGGTTGGTGAGGGTAGGTCAGATTGTAGCAGGTTAGGTAAGTTTTGAGCATTTTAGGCCAGTTGAGGTTACATCAGGATAGGTTACTTGAGGTTACGTCAGGATAGGTTTGTTGAAGTTACGTCAGGATAGGTCAGTTGAGGTTACGTCAGGATAGGTTTGTTGAAGTTACGTCAGGATAGGTCAGTTAAGGTTACATCAGGATAGGTCAGTTGAGGTTACGTCAGGATAGGTCAGTTGAGGTTACGTCAGGATAGGTCAGTTGAGGTTACGTCAGGATAGGTCAGTTGAGGTTACATCAGGATAGGTCAGTTGAGGTCACGTCAGGATAGGTCAGTTGAGGTCACGTCAGGATAGGTCAGTTGAGGTCACGTCAGGATAGGTCAGGTCAGGTCTAGCTGGTCACTAGACCCTTTTGTCCAGTGACTTCCCTCACCATCTTGATGTCATTACTTTGACCAACTTGACTTAGCTTTTCTTCATAATGTATAATCACAGTAAATATTTTTCCTATCTATACTATTACTTTAGACAAATTACATTAGTTATTGTGTATAATGACTTGTAAAAGTCACTAATTCATCACTTTTACTAATGAATTTGATCATTATGCATAATAACCACACTTGGTGTGCAACAGTTCACATCAATACTGATGTGTAGTTCCGGTGTTAATTGTATACTCTCAACCGCTGTGTAACTTTACCAGTGCCCCATGTAGGACAGCCTTGCTGATTCCTAATCAGTTCATTTAACATAGTTTTAAATTTTTTAATTCAATGTTGCCAAATTGAATTTGCATTGTCACTTATGTAATTTTGACATACTATATTTCGCTATTGAACAATATATACAGTTCATTTTGATTGCTGTAAAATTTCCTTGAATTCTTGTTCCATAATAAGTGCTCAACGAACTTTAGATAAAAAAGTGTAATCTTGCCTTGTGTATAGATTATTGTATATGCCGAGATATTTTAAATCTTTCCTGACAGAATGACAAGATTTAAAATTTCATAATATAATCCTAATAAAATTTCTTGAACAGAATCATTTCTGCTAAATCATATTCTGTCCATATTCTCTTGCTGGTCACACCTTTTCACATTAATATGAAAAGATATATTTAAATGGATATAAGAAAAAATTATTTTCAATGTAATGAAGTCACAAAATTTAACTTTTTATGCAAAGCGTACTCAGTAAAAAAATTCAGATGTTTTACTGAGTTTTATTTGTATATTAATTTACATTTTCATCAAATACTCAGAATTGTTGATTACCTCTTGTATAATAGTTAAAAATTATTTAGATTGTCTTTGGTTACTTGGAAATTATATTTTTATTGGCATGAAGTTTGTTTTAGCACATATTAGTTCTTTTTTACAGAAGAATTTATTTATGCCAAGCAAATTTATTGTTATTAGTTAATCTAATGAATTGGTACTATTTTTTTAATTTACATAAGTATAGAGGTAAACTTAATTTTTTTCATTACTAGTAATAACATGTGGGAGTCCTTTAATGTAGCATAGAAACAGTAGGGGTCCAAGAACAGAACATTACGGATCTTGTTTAATTGTTTTTTTTGCTTGATTTAATGGATAGCTCTCCTGATTTGGTTTACCTCAAACAAGATCCTCAATTGTGATTGATTGATTAGTTATTTTACTATTTTTAACTCCCAGCTAGTATTAATACTAGCTTGTGATTTCAATGACTTTCACAGAAGTGTAGCGAAATCACAACTTAATCTTACGAATCAATAACTCCTAAGGAGATAAGATTTAGCCTATCTGTGGGTAACCAAATCCAGAAAGCCAACTAGCCTAAGTATAAGATGATATTACGTTTGCAGCCTTCCTATCCAATGTGGAAATGTAGACTTACTCAATTACTCGAAACATGAGCTGTATATACTGTTTATATGTTATGTCTTAATACTATAGTGTGTAAAATGTACATCACTATAAGTACTACATCTCTCTTTATCTCTACAATTTGGAAACACTGGATATTGTATTATTGAATGAAAACCTATAATGTCTGTTTCTATGTCAATAAGAAGAGTTCTTTCTGATTTAATAGAGGTAAGTTTCTCCTACTTTTCCAGTTTAATTGGATTATATTTCCGATGAATGAAATACCATTTATGATGCTCTTTAAAAGGTAGAGGTAACAATTTAGACTTTCCCTAAGTAGTAACACAATTTGTATATTATAGGAATGTGATGAGCAAGACTTATGGGAGGAGCCATTAGACACTGATGTTCTTGCTCGGTTTTCAAATCAAGTCCTGCAAACATGTCTTGATTATGTCGAGAGCATGCCAGAGACAGTTTACAGAGCTTGTGATCTGTTGACTATCATCATAAGACGCAACGGAGAATCGTATTGTTACAAGTTACTTAACGCACTGGCAACAGAGGTGAGTACTTAGAGTAACATTATAGCACTATTAATTTTTTTTGTGAATAAAGGTTTGCTTTACCCTAGGACCTAGAGTTAACCCTCTTGAGTGCCACATACCCACTCCTTTAGTGCCACAGCTTTTTTAGTGTTTTTACAATTCTTTTTTTTTTAAAACCGTATAAAATACAATTTTGTAATTAAATTGTTTATGTTATATATCAATATATTAAAAAAACAGTAAGGAATAAGAGAAGTATAACAATATTGTACTTACTAACTGTTCAGGTATGTAGCCCGAAGTAAAAAAAACTTAAACATTTTGTCATGTCCTAATGTACACAAAAACACAGTTTCAAACTAGCCATATTATTCCAAATTTAATAAGCTTTACAAATATATACACTTTGTTTATATTTAAAATAAAAACTAAACTGTAAAATTTACAACTATATACACAATTTTTTCCCCGGGTTTACTAAGAGTCACTGCTTTGTGATGCCTTTCTTTTCCTCCCAGGCGTAAGGGGACTCCAGAAATGTTCTAATAAGTGGAAACATTCCCTGTGCACGCCTGTATTACAGCCAGGGCACCAAAATCTGCTTTGGGCTTTTTTGTTTTTGCTTCGCAAACTGTGTACTGGTGTTATTTATTCCCTGAAAGGTGGGCGATGGAATGATTACTGCCAACATTATCTCCTGGACCTGGAGCAGCTGGTGGTTCTTGTTCTGGCTGTGCCAAAGAGTCAATTATTCCAACCAAAAAGTCAATTCTTAAATGAGGTTGGTCAGTGTTTTGGCGGTAGAGAACATAGGAATTAAAAAGTGCCATGTCAATAAAATTAAAAAAAATATCTTCTTCCAGTATTTTGAAGTTGTTCTGCTGCAGTATGATAAATAGATTCGTCTGACACATCTACCCCTCCCATGAACTGATTATATCTATGTATTACTAATGGTTTGACTCCCTCTAAACCTTTCTTGCTTTGGATATGAACATATTCTGCATAACATGCGGTTGTTAATAAATAAACCGGTTTTCAATTAACTTTCTGCTTGAAACCAACCAAATATGCTTGTTCTTGTCTGCACTGCATACTTTCTCTGGCCCCAAGTTTGTGGTTCAAATCTATTGGATTCAAAAATTTAGAAGATTTGTTTGTGGTTCCGGTCATGTACATGTTTCTGTCATACAATCTTTTGGCCAGTGGAAGTTTTGTGTAGAATTGGTTAAAAGAAACATGGTAGTGCTTGTCCAACAGATAAGCTTTTTCTATTGATGATAAAATTACTTACTGAAAGGGTTGGGGTCTCCTCTTAGGAAATCTGAACCACTGTATAATTCAACATGCATAATGTAGTAGTGGTCTGGCTGTCCCACACTTCAAACTTCTTTATTCCATACCGGCCATGTTTTTTTTTTGCATATATTGTATGAATGAACAGCGGTTCTTCATACCAATCAAGGATTCATCTATACAAACATTTTGGTTAGGGACGAAATGTTGTTTGAAAGTTTTGTTAAAGGTGGTCAAAAAGGTATCGAGCTTTTTGACCCATGGGTCATAACCTGGTTTTCCACGGTGAACTGTTTTTAGCCAGGGTCAAATGTAAATGGCTAAGAATCAAGAAAAATCTATTCCTAGGCATTACATTTCTTGGGCCAATATTCCTAACCGGAAACTAATGTCTATTAGCAGGTTCAGGTGAGAAAACCCGTGTCCTTGTCTGTTTGTTTTATGGAGGAAGTGCAATGGGGGTTCTAGGACAATTTGGCAGGGTTGTAGGCCTTGTATTCCTATTTTGTTTTGGATTAGGCCTAGGCCTAGCGTTTGTATCCGACTCACCTTCGTCAGAGCTTGAAAGTTCATTAGTGTCCGGTTCGTACTCTTCACCACTGCCACTTGAAAAATCACGAAGTGAAATGTCTGAAGGTATATCAGGAGCTTCAATGTCACTTGCATCGTTTTTACTAGATACATATTAATCTAAAACATCCCGAATTTCATTAGAATGTTCCACCAAAGTATCACGATACATGTTTGTAAAATCACGCAACACCGTAGTCAGCTGTCAGCAGTATGCAGTTGTAACGTACCGTCAAACGAAAGTATTTTACCGTATTTGAAGTATTTATACCGAATTTGACTACTTTTGATGCCATTTTAATATGAATATATTCAAACAAACAAAGCGCTGTTATATAGTCACGGGCGCGACTTTGGCCGTCATATTAGGCATTAATCAGTCGCGGCCGTGACGAAAAGCGCTCGGAGGGTTAAACAAATTGTATGTGCTAAAACTGAATTATGTCTTTCAAGCACTTTCTATCAAAACTGACTATACTGAATGAGGGACTTTTAACATATTTTTAGTAAACATGTATAAGTATTCTACTAAAATAAAATTAATAATAAATTATATATTTATTACATTTTATAAACTAGTTTAAAAAATGTTGAATAAAACAAAGAAAAGAAATGTTTTTAGTGCAAGAAACGGTACTATCTCTTTTTTCATTGTATACAAATTTAGAATATGTTATTTTGATTGTAAGTAAATTAATGCATTACAAAAAAAACTGCTTATTTACAAAGGTCCACATGCAACTTATAATAAAAAGCAGGTTCTCTTTGCATATGAAGTTGTCATATAATAATTTTCTCTAACACAATAAAGTTATTTACACTATTTACACGTTTGGTTTAGATTGATGTGCATGTATTTAGTGGAGCAAACCGAATGGTATCCTTTACATTAGTTGCACACTAATCTTGTTGGTGTCTGACATTGCTGTTTACAGAAGAATTTCACTTGCAAAACTCACAGCAATCCAAACAGAGTATGTCGGAAATGAAGTGTTTTGTCAATTTATTCTAAAGGTTATACAAAGACAAGACAAGACAAAATTATCTTTATTGACATGGACATAGAGTACAGTCATGGCGTCAAGAGTTTTTAGCTTGAGGTAAATGGTCATTCAATGAGAAGGTCTCCCCATCTGCAGGCATTCTTCAACAGAGTAGAACTCCCTCTCCATTAGCCAGTCAAGAAGAGCTCCTTTAAAATTCTTGTTGCTTCTTTGTGATTTCAGCTTTGATGGAAGGATGTTGAATAGCCTTGCCCCGATGTAGGAAGGCTTTTTTTCATAGGCAGTCAGGTGGTGTGCAGGGAGTCTATAGTTAACTCTGTTCCTGGTATTATAGGAATGGGTCTCCAAGAATTGGTAAAGTCCTTTGTGAACTGCATATATTATTACCTCGCTGATATACAGGTTGGCCGCCTCTGCAGGAATCTCGAAAGCCCAGTTCAGCTATTATTCTGATGGCCTTTTTTTGCAGGAGCAGTACCCTTTGTAGATTTCTTTGAGATGAAAACCCCCATATAGTCAGTACATAGCGCATTAACGACTCAAAATAGCGCAAAGTAAGCTGTTCTTGAGGTTTCTGTGTCGCGGATGTGTTTGAGTCGCTTAATGATGTATAGGGCAGTGCTAAGTTTTTTGCACAATTGGTCTACATGAGCTTTCCAATTGAGATCACTGTCTAGGGTTATCCCAAGGTATTTGGCCTCATTAGATGTTGAGACATTGGGTAGCTCGAGAGCACTCCTTCTTTGTGGGCCAAAAAAAAGCTGTTGCGTTTTTTCTTCATTCAGTACAAGATCATTTTCCTGACTGTACTGTTTTACTATACTTGCAGCAATGTAGGCATTAATTTCCAGCTCTTTAACATTCTTGTGTGAAACGATGAGGGCAGTGTAATGATCTTAATTATGGGATATTTTAAAATCAATTGTCTTTGTAATGTATGAGTTTATACATGTACTACGACATTTGGTAGTGGACTGCCACGGATAATGCTTTTAGTCCAGACAGGATTAAATGGACCCAGACGTTGTCACTGCACAGGATGCAAGTCACGAGCACAAAAACTTCACACCAGCACTGGCAAAAGTGGGACACTAACAATAAAATCAATGTCAGCATTTCTTGTGGTATTGCAGTGTGTCATTTGAAACAATTAGATAGGAAGGCAACTGTCAGGAGGGGGAAGGTAAAGGCAGTTGCCCCTGGCCCTATGTCATGTTTTTGTGTGTCTACAGATTTTGTTTGTTGAAGTTTTTTATTAAAATCTTTTTAGTTTCCTAATTACTTCTTCTTTTAATATTGGTACCCAAAGTGGCCTAACATTAACCGAAGGTTGACTTACCTGTTGGTCGGCTAATTTTATGTGTGAAGCCTCAATAAGTTTGTATTTAAAGAAATTCTCCTGGCGGTGTATTATGTTGGCTTCTCCATTTCATATGATGATTTTCATACTAGCAATTTTGAGCAATTTTAGACTTTTCCACTAGCATTTTTTTCGTATTTTCGTTATGTTCTTAAATTTTTATATTAACTGATTTTTTTGTCTTGCTTATGGGTTCTCTATTACAAGAACATTTCATCTTGTGAACACAATATTTTGAGTCCTGAGTGCCATTTAGCTTGGTTTTTACGAGATTTTGTCTAATAGTGTTTTGTTTTCTAAAAAGGTTCTAATATTATATTTTCTGTCTACTATTAGATAATTTTGGCACATCTAAGTAATTTTTTCTTTGTTTTCATGTTCTGACTCCAGGTTTTTTATTATTGTTTCGTTTGCACTTATTTATTACAGACTGGGGTTATAACTTTTTACAAGATCTGATCTTACATTATTTATGTCTTCTTTTAACCCATCTTTATCTCACTAGCTCTTTGCTTTGTCAAACAAAGAGTTTGCGACTGCTTCTTTGACATAAATTATATGAATCTATTGAAAATTTTGGTGTTGGCTTGTGTTTGTGTTTTCTTATGATAAACTGATGTTTTAAAGATACTCCTATCTCTTACTACACACAAATCCAGAAAGGGAGGTTTGTTTTGGACTTCTAACTCCATGGTTAGATGAATCGAGGGAGAAATGCTGTTTGTGTGGGATAATAATTCATTAAGTTTGCTGTCTTTATGAGGGAAGTTTCGTTTGGTGTTGGATTAGAAGTTCGTCCTCTTGTTGAGCGTTTCATCTTCTTTTAGCCGAAATTCTAAGATTTTGAGTGTTTTTGGAATTGGTACATGAGTGAACAGACTGTCAACGGTAAAGCTGACTAGCCTGTCAGTTCCAGCCAGTATAAAAATAAGTCTTTGGAATGTTTAATAAAAGCAAATTTTTCCTGTTAGTGGTGTCTGGATGCCCAAGTGGACTTTCCCTACACAGTGAATTCTGGTAACAAATTTCAAACAAAGAAAAACAGCTGATTGTAACAATTTTTTTATTTTTATGTTATCTTTTGATGATAGTGAAATTTACCAGAATTTAATAAAATTAAAATAACAAAATGTATGACAATTTGCCTTACCTCTTCAATATAAGCTAAAATTTTGCTTAAATTCCCTTGTTGAGTAGAGGGTTCCTGCACAGAACAAACATATATCTTGACACTAATAGTTCTACAGCTAAATGCTATCATATAGATATCACATACCTATCGGCTAGATGTAAGTACCTACAGGTGGAGTCCATCACCGTCAATAGTTCATCACTCGTTTGTATCAAGCGAAAACACCTATGATATCAGTCCATTGTAGACGCCACAGCAGAATTCTGTCAGGCAGTAATAGGCCATTTTCATTATTGGTGTCATCCTTTATATAGCATAGGTATAAATTAGGTAATACTAATTTATAAAATTACCGAAGAAACGATGAAAAGTAATGTATATTCCATTGTTGTTTCAGACAATAGATAATGTGAACATGTTACTGGAAGAACTCGTGTTCAATGTGGCTAAGAGGAACTCATACAGTCCGAGGGAGGGTCGTCCCAAACCGGACATCCACGAGACTGTGCTAAACTCAACATACTCGTTGCGAATTGCGGGCAATTTGCACCTCTTCATGCTGCTGTTTGAGGTATTTGCTTTTGTTATTCTTCATATCCTTCTACTCCAAGTGTTACAAATTCTTAAAGTTTAAATATTTGAAATTTACATGTGTCAGTATGATATTGAAACAAACTTTTTAGTTTTTAAATTAAAGAAAACCAAGCATTACCGAGTAGTAGGACTCTACTGTAAATGTCTTGTAAAATGCAGTTGTCTGAGCAGTTTTTATTAGTGTGCTTATTACTTGTTAATGCCATAGGAGATACGAGTGCCGTGCGCCAAAGTGGTACACTCGACAGGTCTACTTTCTGTGCTCATCCGACTGATGGCACATGTGACAGAGTTTATGGGAGAGGGTGACGCAACACCCAAGTGGATGGCACCCTTGCTTCTGCTCATTGATCTTCTTGAGAAGGTTTCAGTCTGTGTCAACAGAAAAATAGAGATGCACAAGGTATTAATCAATAAATAAGCTTTTATTTATCGATAGATATTTACAATCATTGACAATGTCATAATACAGCCATAGAAAAAGTCAAAAAAAGAATATTTTACATTTAAATTTATTAATAATTTCTTGGCTATAATCTTTATCCTAGCATTACATAAATATTTTAATGTCACATATTAAGGTGTAAACAACATATTATTGAAACTAATGACACGGATGATATTATGTATCTAATATTCGTTTTAGTCATCGGAAAATTGTGAAGAAATTAGTGAGTAGTTTGTAACAAAGAAATAAGGCAGTTAAAAAATAAGATATATAGATGTTAATAGAAACAAATTCATTTTTATGTACAGACACCAGCACCTGTTACCAATTTCTGAATTATGAATGAAATAAAATTCACATACATAGAGTATAGAGTGCAGAGCTACTGCACTGGTGAAATATATAACTATTTTTGCATTCCTTACTTTGCCAATAGTAAATATGTAAAATAACCAAAAGTGGCTAGAAATTGTGATTAACTTGATTTAAATCTTGTAATATTACAATAAAGGAAGAAAGATTGTGTATTTATAATAACAAAATAATGTATGTATGCAGTAATTACAATTTTGCTTGAATAAGCTAAAACTCCAAAACGTTTTGTTTTCACAAAAATCTGTCAACCATTATTTTTTTTGTCAAAGCACATCTTTTCCACCTGTGATTGAAGTTTTTTTTTAACACTTTGTCACAAAGTGATGCATGGTCCTGTTTCCTGTGATATTGAATGAGTCAGTCAATGTGTCCTAGTGCTGTGTCAAGGTTCTCTTTCGGTAACATCTGATATTTAGCTCTTCCTCTCACTCACTTTCTACTCAGAAATCACGATGGCCCTGGTTCAATAAGTGACCTCACCGTACTGATGGCCACATCTTAAGTTTTCCCATGTAATGAATATGTAGGAAACAATATTGTCTTATTTCTGATCACTTTTAATAAGATAAAACACTTAAACAAACTCCTGCATTATAAATACCATGTGTTCAATGTATATACAATGTGGGTCCTCTCTTTCTCTCTCTCTTCTGTTTTCAAGATTTGAAGTACCGTATGATGTATTTCAAAGTACTTTATCTTTGTGACTATCAATATCCACTGTCTTATCATTGAGCTTTATTGTAGCCAAAATATCATCTGCCGTGATTATTAGTAGTGCTTAATAAATTCAAGTTGTATGTTTTACCACATGTATGTATAGCCAGACTTTGGTTTTTAACAGTACTTATAATCAAATCAAATCAAATCAGCTTTATTGCAGCGACAATATTACACTGTATAGCAAACGTCACAAATTTTAATCTAAAATTTTTTACATTCATGCCACAAAATTCTCATTTACACATACAATTTTACACTTATGCACCTTTCATCCTTCGCCAATATATCCCACTTTAAACAGCAGAATCAGTCATGTAATTGGGCGGTCTCCCAGTTAAATGCCAAAAACTGGGGTTAAGGGAAATCTTATAAAAACAAGGATACAATTCCTGCTTAGCCATGATTTAGTCATTTTGCCAACATTTATCAGGGAGACTCATAATTTGAAAATGAGATTAAGACGTAAGATTAAGAATAAGCCATCAGTTCTTATGACAATAAAGGTTGGAATTTCTAGTTAACCTTATTCAAGGATTTTATGGATATTCTGATATATTAAGGATACTAAGAAAAGATTAAATTCTCTTCTGAAGCTTTTGTAAAAAATAAAACCCTGGACAAAGTTATGCATAAATATGTATGTACTGTCATGGTGTGTACATTAAAGATTAATTAATTTCCATTAAAAGAAGTACAAACCCCACATACATTAAATTATATATTAATATTACAACATAAAATAATTAAATTTAGTAACTTTTTTGTGTAGATTTATCTTGTGTAAATAATACTTAGCGTAATTTGCATGCCTGCAGGTAACAACACACATCTGGCGGTGGCTGGACTTGGCATCTGGCAAGTGGTCATTATACATGCCAAACAACAACAAGTTGATCAATGAGGCGTACTGGAGAGGTGACAGAGATGTCACAATCACCAGTGGCCGCAGACGTTACACCATTGCCTTTGCCAGCATGTGTCAGGTATCAGAATCTTGCTCACTTCATTTTAGGTTGTGTTTATTATTGTGTGAAAAAGGTTTCTGCACTCTCTCTAAATCGTTTAACCCTTAAAGAAAATTTGGCATACGTTTAGAGATTTAAAAGAACTAAGATTAATGTATTTTCTGCTTTTTGGAAGAAGACATAATAAATGAAAACATTTTTTTTTAACACATACCTGCCATGAATGCCTGTGTTAGTAGTATGCCATACGTAAATATCCGCATGGTGGTCATTTATTTTTTGCGTTACGCATTCAAGTTTGCTTCTTGCAGGTTATAAATCAATACATTTATGTATTCCTTCATAATCATGGCTTTTTTGTGACTTGTAATGTGCACAATAAACTAAAATAAGACAGTACGGATTTTATCGTATGCCACGATTCTGATAGTTTGGGCATATTCTTAAACTGCGCTTTTTTTTTTTTTTTTTTTTTTTTTTAAGACTAGAAAAGTTTTTAAGGTTTTCTGTGCATATAAATAAATTCAGAAGTAATAATTAAGCATGTAACAAGTTTTGGCCACAATATTTTAAACAAGTAAAGCAAATGGTCCTTTGGAAAACATTTACTCTTTGGTTCTAACTGTGAAACTTTTAACCATATATATGATAAAACTAACATTAACAAATTAAATTTAAAAAATATTTAACTCAAATTTACCTATGATCTTAATGATATATTTAACATTTCAAAAGAAATGAAAATGTACTATTAACATTTGGCTGAAGGTGTAGTCCGTATGTTTTACACCATACATATTTTCTTTACTATATTGCTAGGTAGAATGAAGTTGACAAAATCAATCTAAAATACAGAATCTGAGGTATCGTGTTTGTATGAATGTAGTTAAGTGACATAAATAATGCTCTGTCTACAGATCAATGATGATTCAGGGAAAGCACGACCTGTTATGATGACCCTGGTGGAACCTAAAGAATCCTTATCAAAAAGTAATTATGAAAACCAGCCCACAGAAGTACCAGCTCCTATCTCAAGATTCTTGAATCTCGAAGACAAAGATCCCAATGACACGGTAGAATCCCTCTCAGAGCCTGAATATTATGTAGATTTCTTTCATCGCCGTTTTGGTCTGGAAAGGATTGCTGGTGTGGACTCAGATGACATTGAAGTAATTCTGAGGTAAATCTATGTTTTTTGTGTTGAAATAAGAGTGGTTCCACTATATGTTCATAAATGTTTCATTTAGGTGATTCATAATATTTTGCAGTTTGGGCCATGTTAGATTATGCCTTTGCTTTAATTTTTGTAATGTCTGGGCAGTTTTTAAATAGTAGTCAATACATGCAAAACTTGATAGTAAAAAGCTTCTAATAAATTCAAACATAAATCTTATAGCATTTTCAAGAACGAGGCAGACAAAAATAAATAATAATAATAATAATAATAATAAAGTATTTATATCGATTGTAAATAAGTTATTTATCAAGTCCAAATAACATAGATTCTTGTCCTGATTATAGATAACTAATAATAGCAAAAATAATGGAAATTTTTATAGATTTTTAATTCATAAGCAAGACTTTTAAATTAAATGTGAACTGTATTTTTGGTTGAGTTATAAAGTTCCAATTTTTATTTCTTTTTGCCAGAACAGTGAAATACTACAATACAATAGTATCTTATATTTTAATTAAAAAAACTAGTAGCGAGATAATGGTTTAAATGGCGTGGCTGTAATAAAGCTCGCATGGCGTGCTGCCATACGTAACTGCTGCCACCTAGAGCATGATCGTCTACTAAAGTATGGGCCTTCTCAGTTAACGGAACATGGACGACTAGCACTGCAGATACCAATATCTGTGGGTTGCGCTAACTGGCTCTCTCAGTAATTTGCGAGTAAAATAAATTCATCATTGTATTTCCTAGTAAATAAACCTCTCTAATGATTGATAATTCGACCTTACAGTATTATTGGAAAATTAGGTTACTTGCTTAAATTTGTTCCACCATAAAGGTATAACAATAGAGTACGAGTCGTCGGTTAGATACTTCATTTACGTTCCCAGAATATGAATCTCAAAAAACTCAATGCAGTGATATGGCCTTGAAAGTGTTAGCGATAACGAAATCGTGGCTGTAACCACGCATCAACTTTCTGAGTCAACACTTGATAATCGAAATATATGAAACCTCTCTAGACCGCTGGGTAATACCCAGCTAGCTGCAACTATCCATATCAATTAGAGTAACAAGTGAAATTTTGCACCCTACTAAAAACAAACATTACAGAATTCACGTATTTATTGTAGATCCTGCATGCAGCTGATCTCAAAACCAGTGGATGCAGACACACTACACGCGGTTATGCAGCTGTGTGTTCGCTTTACCAGAGACTATGCGCATGCTCGCTATATTGCTGAGCTGGGTGTGGTCACGCAGCTGCTCAAACTAACACAGGCCTCAGCGTTCACGGGGTTTGTTGGTCTGGCCACTATGTTGATCCGGCACATCCTCGAGGAGCCTGCTAACATCACAGCTGCTATTGAGCGGGTACAGTATATCTTATAAGTGTCAACAATAGTATAAGCTTTCTTGAAAAATCGACCATGCAATAAAATGGTAAAGAGTATATGATCACTAATTGGAGGTCCCTTTATGATTAAACAGATTGAGCAAAACTATATTTAATAAATACTTCAAAAATTGGCATTATTCCTTGTAGGTTAAAGTTTAATGTTATTTGATAAAAAGGATTGTAAAATATTTAAAATAATGGATATCTATTAATTTGTCTTATCTGGACAAAGTTGAAAGGACATAGCCTCAATAATTATATATATTATAATGAGTATTTAAAATAAGGTTTCATTATAAATTTAATTTTTTAAAGACACTTGTTGATAGAGTAAAGATGTAATTGTTTTTTTAAATGATTGGGCAATACCCACTATTAACATGCAATGACGTAATAGAAAGGCGCTAACAGCAACAATATGTAATATAGTTTTCTTGCCAGAAGGTAAAGGAATTGGGCAGCATTTTTCACAATTTTTTTAGAAGTCAAATAATGTTGATAATTGAAGGATGAGTTTTTTCAGACTGTTCATGAAACCTAATAATGCCGTCTATATCCAGTTCAAAATATTGAAGCCCACATTTATCTGTTTTTCAGTTTGAAAATTGACTTTCTTTTAATACTTAGGAAAACACATGTTTGAAATAATTCTAATAACTATTTTTGTCAAACAGGTGATTCGATTCAAGACATTACCAAATATACCGCCAACATTCAAAGAACTTCACTACATTCTTCGTGAGTGTGCCCCAGCCATCTGTAGGAATCCTAGGATCTTCATGAATGTAGCCAGAGAGATCATGCGTGTTGATATATCTGTCCTAAACAAACGCAGTGAGTTTGCAAATATATTTTGTTTTTATAATTACTAGTGATGGAACTTACCCAGTTATTTTTATGCCTGATCCAACTAACAGATTTCTGTAGCTTTTTATAACATATTATACATGCTTGTACTGTCAAACGTGATCCTAATTCCTTAATTAATGACCAGGTGAAGAAGATGACCATAGACTATTGATGAAATGCCTGCCTTCTGAGAACCCTAAAGGAGGCCCCAAAGAGGTGGACGTGCTGGTCAAGCGCACGGTCGTGCAATTGCTGAACTTCTTGTTGGAGGCTTATCAGGAGGAGTTGGAGGCTGCGAACGAGACACCAGCTGATGAGGAAAATCAGACGGAAACTTCTGCAGGTAATTTTCTGTTATGTGAAGATCTCTGTGTTAGACGGAAACTTCTGCAGGTAATTTTCTGTTATGTGAAGATCTCTGTGTTAGACGGAAACTTCTGCAGGTATTTTCTGTTACGTGAAGATCTCTGTGTTGTGCACTCACTGATACTATCCTGGCTATTCTAAAGCCGGTACATGTCAGATGTCGCTGTGAAGATGTTAAGGGCAGTCCGACCTCCATAAGAACATAATGTTAAACTTGGGAACCTATATCTCTGTAATGGTTATAGATAGAGTCCTGATTTTTATTTTACTTATTAAATAGCTTATAATCTAGGTCTTATCATGAGGTTTTTAAATTTGAAAAAAAAAATTAAAAAAGTTATAATTTTTTTATAATTTATTGTTTTTTAACTAACTTTTTTATAAGTAAAAAATGTTTTACTGTGCCTCATTGACAAGAGATATTTATAAATTCCCATGAGGGGGTGAACTAGGCAATAGTAATAGAATACTGTATAAAAATTTGACTGGGGTAGGCCTAGTAGTTTTTGAGTTATAGGGCCCCAAAGTTAAAAAATAACAAGTTTCGGCAATCAAGAAAAAGCAAGAAGGTAGCATATTTTGGACTCATACCTTGGTTTAATGATGGCCTGCACTGTAGGAAGGGTTGTCTGGATCCTCTGCTTCTTGATACAGATCCTCCAGCTTCCTTTTGGCTAAAGTCCTTGATTGCCTGATTTTTTTTTCAATGTCGGTAGCCGCTTTATCTGCTTTGCGAATCCGCTGGGTGTCGAGACGTTTTAAAGCTAACCGCATATTCAGTCCTGGTTCTAGCCCAATGTGCTCTAAAACTTTCACTTTGGAGCTGTACCCATCATTGAATGATAGGACTGCCTCATAGACACCTAGCCTAAGAGCACCTAGTGTAACAAAGGTGCGTTTAGGGAGCCGAGCCCAAATGACATTATTCATAGACTCATTAGGATTTTGAGATTTTCCTTTGAGACATTTTCTGAGTAGTTCTAGGCTGCACAAAGATTTAAAAATAGGTTTGATTGCTTTTCATTAGAACAGGTGAGAGGTGAAAATGCTGGCTGTGGTCATATTTAGTTTTTTCTTTGGCGGCTTTGTTATACTTACACCATGTGTCTTCGGTGTCTGGGCATTAAAATATGTAAAGGCGTATCGTTAGTAGACTGAAACATGACAGTACAACGCCCAAACTGCTCGCCTCATGGCTTCCACGCTGTGTGTATTCCTACGGATGGCTAGTCCATAGTATATTTGGATTTGTTGGATCGCCTTCCCTGTTAGCCTACCTTTCCCAGAAAGAGATTTTCCGTCAGAAAGCTTCAAGCCTTTATTTTTCATGATAAAGTCCCTTATTCTTGTCCCCATCCTCTTCTGGACGTGTCCTACACATTCCAACTTCTGAATGGACACATCTGGGCCATATGGTGCTTCTGCCACAACTGCTGCTGCATAGCCATTGGAGTCACCATCTCCAAGGTACTCCACATAGCGAACACCGTATTTAGTCTCGGATCTTTTGAACATTGCAGTCGCACCTTCAGCTTTCCATACCTCCACTGCTACCTACATAATTTGCCTTGCATATTTCTAAGTGTTGGTTGCTTGTTCTCTGAGGGCAGTTACAGTATTTTGACATTGAATAAATATCTATTACTTTACCCGTATCTGCTGAAGTAATTGTGACAACGCCATTTAGCGAGGTGTGGCCTCGCTTTTGCCAGCTT
Source organism: Homalodisca vitripennis (assembly GCF_021130785.1). Lineage (NCBI taxonomy): Eukaryota > Metazoa > Arthropoda > Insecta > Hemiptera > Cicadellidae > Homalodisca > Homalodisca vitripennis. The sequence continues at coordinate 26,756,581 of NC_060215.1, forward strand.
CCGTCAACCGCAACACACATAAGTCATTAAAATTTCCATTTTCAATAACTGCTTCTGTCACTGCTCTCTTCATAGAGTTTTCACACACACTTTCTACATGGCTGGACAAAAACTGTTCATGTTGATTGAACTTGCTGGGCGGAGCGGGTAAATTCATCATGCCGCAAAGAGTTTTGGGCAGCAGTATAGCCCTTTCCTATTACACGCAAGCCGTATACTAACCTTAGGTTCAAGTCATAGTAGCATTGTGAACTTTTGCTTGGTGCCTCAATAGGCCTAGGCCTAATATCTGTTGCTTTGGGACAGTTGTCAAAAAGCTTTTGTCATGCCACAGCTACAGGAGACGGAAATTTGTACTGCGAGCCCTGCTAATGGTTTTCGACTAAATGATAGGTTGCCATGACAAACCCTACACACTGCAACATCTTTCAAAACTGATTCTAGCTGTACAATGTTTACTATGTCATACTGTAAGGTATCAGTTGAATTATCATAGCAGGCTAGGTTAGGGCTCAATTTCTCATTGGATGTGGAAACAACTTTGGGTGTTCTAGGCCTATCCTCTTCATTACCTGAAGTTACTACTGTTTTCTTGCTACGAACAACAGTCTTCTTCTTGTAACATAGTTTCTTAGTTCCTACTCTCTTCTTATTACCCATTTTAATCTACATTCAATTACAATAAACTCCTTTACAAATAAAAAAACAACAGGGAAACTTGCAAATCACAAAAACACAGTATTTCAAAACTTCACAATAACCTCCAACATAAAATAATATAACAACAGATGACATCTGTCATAATTGCTGACAGTGTGTGATATCAGCTAAAACCAGACTAAAAGCAAAACAGTACCAACATAACAAAACCAATTAAATATCTATTTTTATAGATTGTTGTTTACTATAAGGAGTGGTGCTCAACGCCAAACAACAGTTGCAAGCCTTTATATATATTTTTTTTTATATAAGGTTAATATTATAGTAATAAGGTATATTATATACCATTTTAAAGAGAAAATTCTAAAGAATATTAATAAATAAAAAACCAAAATTCCCCAAAAAAAATTTTTTTTCATGTCAGACTGCCCTTAACTACAGGATTTGTTTTGGTTGTAAGGTGATGCATCTATTTGAACTTTTCATTATAAACTGACTGAGATTTAAGTATAAATAATAAAAATGGTAAAACATTAGAAGTGTGAATCGTTAAAGAAAATTCTTATGCAAGTATTCTGCAAAATATTATAAAGTGCCAGAATAAAGTACTCTGTTACAAACTTTTCAAGATCTCTGTTATGTTCACATTCATGCCTAATACCAGTCCAAACCTCCTTGTACTATCATTTGTGTAGGAACCTTGTGAAAATGTCCGGGGCGTTTCTATAAAAACACCAAAACGATTGCAGTTGGGTTTTATTCTTATCATAAAATTTATTCATATGTTGTGCTTTGTAAGGCTATTCATAAAGTAAAAATAAACCATATGTATTTTACTTTTTTGTGTTTATTTTTTTAATATAAATATTTTGGTGTGGATATATTTAAAAGAAATATTACTAATAACAATTGTAGAAAATTTCAGAGTTAGGCCTATGTTGAAAACAGAGTAATGAAATAAAATGTTTCAAGCCAAGCAGTTTGAAAAAAAAAATACTTAGATCCAAAATATGTAAATGTGTATATAAATTTATACAATTTCCCGTAGGACATTTTTGTGACTTGAACCTCACTTCCATTCTAACAATTCATAAACATAATTTGAAATTGGCCCAACCATATGTTGTCATATTGTTTGTACTTTCAGCCCAAACACAGGATGCAAGTCAACTTATAGCAATTTATGGCTGTATCCTCATAAAAGGCAATAATAAACAATTCCTACTCACTATTAAAATTATAAATAGAATCTTTAGGAGAAGCTTTGTGATTTTTGTTGTCTTTAACCCTTTGAGTGCCACGGGTATTTTCCGAAGGCATATGCATAAAGTGCCACGCTGTTTTTCGCATATTTGTAAGTTGTTGGGAAAAAAGCTGTTGTAAAATAACTACCAAACAGATTTCCATCATTTTGTTGTTGTTATTTTTCTTATTAAATGCAGAATATGATACATATCGCTACAAATAAAATTTGATTTATAAAAATATAAAAACTTCAGTATTTATAAAAAAAGTTTTTTACTTTTCTATAAAAAGTTAAGTTTCGACCTAATTTGTGTGTATACGGTATTTTTAAGATTTTTTTCTTTATACCATGATAAAGGCCATATGATTCTAAACAAAACCCATGTGTAATATCTTATTCTAGAATTTTAAAAACAAGGCATTATATGTATTAACAAAATGCTGCCCGGTACCGACATTTTATAAACTGTACTTCATTTGTCAGAGTTTAGAAATTACTTAGTAATGATGTAGTTTTCCCAATAAATCTAATAAAACATTAATACAACACAAATAAATATAATTAGTAAATTTAGAAACAAATACTTACTAACATATTTACATCAAAGTTTACATTTACTAAATAATAACCCTAATAATATTTACATTGAAAATTCACGTTTTTCGCTTGAACACAACTCAAATCATACATTACTTTTGTAAAGAAATACAGTAAAATACTGTATAAGTTACTATTTTATTTTGTATTTACTCAAATGCTTGGTTATCGGCACATAAACAACAAGAAAGGCCGTTACGCAACACGGTACTACTCGGTCGCTACGTCGCGTGACTGGAAGACAGAATCATCGTACAGGTACTTATCACAGGCCACTATTTTTGGACGAGTTTTCCTTATCAGAGATCAAAATAAACTTCATTATACGTTCCTTCTTCCATAATGAATCGAAAAATACTCGATGAGTCATACTTCCTATCTCCAAATCGTCTCCAAATAGACACACGAATGACCTGACATTTTCGAATAATGAAATGTTGTTCTTATAGTTTTTGATTTAATTGATTGTCGTAATAACTTGTAAATTCCAAAATAGGTTAAATAAAGTCAGTTGTTTTTAATACTGTAATTTATTTTGTCCCCGATAAGGAAAACTCGTCCAAAAATAGTGGCTTCTTGATAAGTACCCAAACAACATAAGTTTTACAGATAAAATAGTAGAGAAACAACATAAAACTCGTATTTATTGATAGTTTGGAACCTATTGAATACAGCCGTCTGATTATTTGGCCAAAATAATCTTGTACTATATAAAATATTATCGAAATACGAAACGTCAAAATTGGAGACGCTGGCACTTTATGCACTTTTCTTACCGTCAAAATTAGCGACGCTGTGGCACTCAAAGGGTTAAGTGGTAATATTTCTCAAACAAAATTAAAAGTTGAATTCAGATCTGAGTTTCTTTATGCTTTTTTATTTTAATTATATCAAACTAGCTTTGTTACTAGATAAATAATTGAAATCTATTTTGTAGTATCCCTATATTATCTGTTCAAACACTTCTAAATAGTAGATTTTTGTTTGTTATTTATATTAATCTGAGGTTTATTTAACATTTCAACCAAACCAAATATATCATAGAACCAGGATATGTCATGTTAACTTTTAATGTATGCCTTAAAATTCATATTCAATAATAGTACATTGATTAACTTACATCAAGGTTTAAATGTTTGCTTATTACTGTGTTTGCTTATCCTTTTTGAAGTTGTTGCAAGTTCTGCAGCCTATAGACAATCGTTAGTTTCCAACTTAGCAAACAAAATGTTCTGCATAATAACAAAGAATTTATAATGTTTATTTGAACAGACTGTCAAATGTTTTGAACAATTGATATAATTACTAATTGTTCGAAGTTAATTCAAATTAATTTAAACTTCCATATAAATGAGTTCTTATACAATAAACCACATTTATTAGTAGAGAACTGATAGATTGCGATTGACTGTTTTTGAATCTAGTGTCATGAAATTTAATTTTTATGTGTACTAGTGTTGTGTTTTTTCATATTCGATTTTGATGGCTTCATTTCACTTCTAGCATATTTTACATTACTATAAATCTGTTCAGGCTTACAGCCGGGTGAATCTTTACATTTCAACGAAGAGAACACTTCTAGTGGTTCCAGCCTAAGGAACAATGAAGAACCAGATTTAGACAACTTCAATGCATCAAACTTGCCTATGTATATAGCTGCCACCGGCCCAGTCACCAGTTCCTATAATACACCAAAGAAAGTAAGTTTTATTACTCATTGTTTTAAAACCTGTAAGTTTTTTTAGATTAATTAATAATCTTATGGTAAAAAGACTTTGGATAGTTATTATGAAACATACTGTAGAGCTGTAGAAACAACTGAATCTTGGATAGTTTTCTATATTTTGTTTGAGGCAATCCCTTTCTCTGACAGACCTCAAATATTTAGTTATCTAGTGGCTAGCTAAAATGGCTGGTTGATAAGAATGAAAATCAACCTAAATGTGCACCATGAAATAATTATAAAAATAAGTAGTGGTGTTGCTTATACGAATTTTTAACTTAAATTTATTTTTAGAAAGGTGTTAGTTTTCAATATAATGTTATTTACTGTCCGTGTTTGTGTCCTGCACAGGCAACTCCTGCTCCACAGAGCACACAGCAGGACAGGAGAAAGCGCACACCGTTATTGACCATCTCCAATGTTCTCAAAATCTTGGGGGATGCCGTCCGCTCGTACGGCTGTATCGCAAAGATGATCACTGACCACAAGTTCACGGCTAAGCAGACCGAGTTCTTGAAAGAGGTAAAACCTAAAATTGTGTTCCCTTTCATCAAAATCAATTTCAGAAACATTTCTCTGGTAGCTTTTTTCATACAATTTTTATCAATATGTATTGCATACAGTCTAAGCAGAAAAGTTACTATAATTTGCTCTGGAAATCAATACGGTGGGACGCTCTGTGATGAGCAATTGTTTTCTAAGCGCTACACTGTTATTGGTTAACAATTTAAATTTGTTATATCTCAAGATAAATTGCAATCCACCCTGACCAGTAGTTACAGGACTGGTTACAATACTTGTTATATATTATCCACTTTGTAAGTACTATATAGTGACAGAGGCCACTGTGTGCATTACATGCCATTGGTGAAATGCACAACTGTGGTAACTAAGATTGATTGTTTTTATCATTACTGTTGTAATACAGGGGCTTTTAGTTAAAATATACACATATTATATTACAATACGGCTGCCTTTGTTGAGAATAACCTTCACAGTTCAAAGGAAAGTTTAACTGAAATAAAAAGAATCTACTTTTTATTTATATTTCTGTACTTAATTGAAGCATTGTTTGTTGATTGAATAAGAACACAAAATTTGAGTTAATATGTTCTTAGAGCAACAAAGTTTCAGGAATAGAGCACTATTAGGTTTGACATGGTTCATTCTACATAATTGTTCCATTATCTACGCATTTTCAGGAAACTGGATTTGACTGGAGGAATATAATGTATTTGTTTTTCTAATATAGTCAAACTTGTATAATTCAAACTTTTTAAATTTAAAATTTTATATAATTTGTTCTTTGCTCCCAGTCCCTTGATATGCTTGTACAATGTACAATTATGAATTTTGGATAGTCCAAATGATTTTAATTGGCCCCAAAAATCAAAATTCCGCTGTAATTTATACATGTGGAATCAAATTTAAATTCGCTCTGGAGCAGAAGACTAATTTTTATGATCTAAAAACAGCGAAATAATGTTATTGTAGGAATTAGTTTTGATTATTTAATGTAAGTAGGGTTATTGACTTTTGAAGTTAAGTTATAAAGAGGACTTTATAGTCCTAACCTTACCTAAAAAAAAATTGTTTTTCATTTAATTCAATAATATTTGAAGATGTTGTTACTCATGTAGCTGTTCTGTGACAGGACTGTACAGCCATCGCGTTTGTGTTGGACTACCTGATGCCTGTGGTAGAGAACAGCACACAAGTGGACCAGGACCGACCTAACATGGCACGGAACCTGCTGGCAGCTCTGGCCAGTTGCAACCACTCCCCCGAGGCCCAGTGCGCTCTCGTGTCCGAGGTTGTTGCTCATCAAGAATTACTTTTTATTTTGTCAGATTACATTTAAGAAGCTGCAACAATGCAAATAGACATACTTTTAATGATAACAATAATTATATACTTGTATAACAGTATTAGCAGCTGAAAAGCTAACTTATCCACTCTCTAATAATTTGGCATGTGAACTTTATATCCATTAGTATGCTACTTGTTTTGTTTTTAAGTGGTTTGATTGATACTCCTTTCTGTACACATTTTGGCAATATGCCATGTTCGTTAAATGTTATGCAACACGTACATAACCAGATACTTTCGCAGTTCCATAGTTCTAAGTAAACCTAATTTTGATAGCTTTCTTTTATGTGTCTATGAGAATTATCCAGAAAGGAACCTCCGTTTTGAAATAAAAAATAAATTAGTGATGGTGCAAAAATGTTATTAGATACATCTGAAATCTATAAATTTTCTCTGTTTTTCTATATAGTCACCAACAGATTCAAGCACTTGTCATATCTTTGAAGTCTTTGAAATACCCTCTGTGTTAAAATATACCATCTGTAAATGTAGCCAACCTGTCACAGTGTTTTGAATCGAAGTGTTCTTTGTCATCAGTGAATTGCTGAGATCTAAACCACCACTTCATTTCCGGTAACAGGTGAAAGTTTCAGCCATATCCACCCTGTATGGCGAATGATAAAACATGTCACATTTGAACTTGGCCAAAAGGTTATTTGTTGGTTTGAGCAGTTTTGGTACCCAACACTTGTTGTAGCCTAGGTTTTGTATCACTATCTCCGAAAAGTTCCAGGAAAGTTATTTGAAAAGTTCTACGGTTCTCACAAACATTTTCATTCACTTTGTTCAGTAGGTCATCACTGAACAAGAGAAGGCCTACTGCTTCTTTCTTCATCGTGAATATTTGTCCTTCCATTTTTTTTAAACCACACCCATTAACAGACTACACCTTCGCTCATGTTTGAGCCACAAACCGCACACAAGTGACAATGAATCTCGGCTGCTGTGAAGTACTTTTTCAACCAAAGTAATCTTATATCACTACTCACTCCATGCATGGCAAGATTTTCTATTACAACACTCATGATTTGAGTTTATAACCGGACAGTGCGTGAATGTACAAAGCTCTTCCTTACACAGAGAAGGTAACTGAACCCCTGTGTACTTTCTGGCTAACCCTCATATTTTGAACGTTGTCTTAAAAATGAATTTTCCATTTGAGTATAGGCTTTCCCCACATGTTGAACACTCTAGATGTACAGTTAGTCAATAAACAAATAGCTCTTTACCAAAAGTACGTGCGGAAACTCCTAGATATACTAAATAACTCTTGAAGTGCTCATTATATTTCAATAATGATAACCGAACTGGAACACATTACGTAATTAAATTTGAGGTTATGTGTTTTAGTGTAGATTCTTTTACTGACGTAATTTCATATAAAGAAAATTTGATAGTTTTGAGACAGATACTGATGTAATATATTGGTAATTTACAGGTAAAGTCTGCCCTGGGCAGAACTGTGGCATGGCCTGAGTCCAGCAAGAAGCACACTCACATCCAAGACTTAGTGGGAGTGGTAACTACCATGATAGAGAACTGTCCTCCAGTTCCCATCAGTAGCACCCCACTCAGCCCTGCTCTGAAACTCAACCAATACAGGTCTGAATGCAAAATCCAAATATTTCAAGTAGTGATGGGCCGATACTATAATAATTCAATTTGGATTTTGATACCAAAATTATGGTCTCGAGTCCGAATTCAGTACAGTTCTCGTGTTATTTGTAACTAAGAGTATAACGTGCTAAATGATTTAGTTTTGTTATTGCTAAGCCAGATCTGGCTTTTACCCAGTAAAAAATTTCAATCAACCCTTAATCATGAAAACAAAATTTTATGATATGAACATACATAATATATCCTCATAGGGCACATGTTTATACAACTAACTACACAAATAACAGGGAAAAACTTAGTGATCGTCAGTTTGGTTTCCGCCCATCAGTGGATGACCGTGCATAGACACTGTATACACAAGGCAATACATGAATAGAGGAATAAAAACTGCAAGCTAAATATTATGTACAAAACTACTATAATTCGTTAATTTGGTTATCTTTATACAGTTTTTCGTATAATAGGTGTGATATAAACACGATCAATATTAATTTGTGTAATAACCATCAGATGTCATCTGCAATTAGGCGCATACAAACAAAAATATGAACTAAAGGCAATATTCAAACATAAGTATAGAAAATATGAACTAAAATCAAAGTATTATTTACTAAACAACAATAATTTGTATATCTTATATGCCTTTTCATATACCAAGTACAACAAAAACAAGTTTTAACAATCAATAATTTGTGTAATGCCGAGTATCTGTCGTTTGTGAATAGACGTAACAGATCAGAATTGAGTGTAAATAGTCGCTAATTTTCAAAGTATTCCGGTGAGTGTTGGAATCGACCAATTCCTTAATTTGCTTAATTTTTTGCTTAATTTCAAATGAATGATTTATTAATAGTAGATCTAGTTCCATGTTGGAGGTTTAACTTGGTAACCCTCTTTTCTACACTTAGCAAGCTTTTAAATAAAGTAATTAAAATAATGTTTTTAACTTGATATGTAAAATGAACTTCCAGAATATATGCCTTCAACTTGAAAATATACACTTTATGTGCTATTTAGTAGGTGTGTAGTAGTGTGGAGGTTATAAAATATATTATTACTTATAATATGGGTGGTAAATTTTACAATAAAATTTCAAACCTTCCCTTATCGTGAAAAAATATATTGACATGTAACTTTCTTCTATTCTTATAAAGGATATATTTATATATAACTATGTAAAGATGTTTCATCTATGATCTTCAGTTTACACAGCGATATAGGGACATATATAAAGAATATATACTAAATGCAAGTCAAATATTATATGCAAAACCAACCTATTTTTTTAAATGAAGATTTGATGAAAATGTGTTATGAAATTATTGTAAACCATTTAACATTGGATATATCTGTAATTCTTCTTATTGTTGCAAACTTGTGTGACATATCTGAAGGTGGTTTCCAAAGGGCTAGTTATTGTTATATTTCCCTGGTATGTTGTAAATTATCATTCCTGTTAAAACGTAACTATAAATCAAACCTTAAAGTTATTTTACATTTCAGAAACGAGTTCCTTTGACTGTTAACAGTATAGTTCTGTTTCAAACGACCTTGAACTGAAAAGATAAGGGATGATTAAAGACTGAAGAGAGTCTTGAACTGATGTTTAGAAAGTTAACAAAACCACTATAGATTTGAACTCATGAAAGGCCAATTTTTCTCTTGGGCATAAGAACAACGATGGTTTATTGCTTGTCATGTATTAAGTTATGAACATGACAATTTTAAGTTGTACAATTCGGGCAAGTGAGTTCTGTAATTCATGAACTTAATATTTCAACTAGTGAGTCAATCAGTGTTAGGATTGTTCTGTTTTTGACAGTGTGAACAACATGGTGAGATTCATGATGCGCAAGGGCATTGTGACCGACCTGGCTCGTATACCACACAGCTTGGACCTGTCCAGTCCCAAGATGGCAGCTACCATCAATGCTGTGCTGAAGCCTCTGGAAACCCTATCTCGCATCATGAGCCAGCCGTCCGGAAGCTCTATTCCCAAGACCAAGCCGAAGCTGGGTGCTGCCAACGCCCAAAGCACCGATGAAGTAAACCCACAACCCCCAAGTACGACATTAGTTCACTTATCTGTTACTAAGTAGATATAACAAAATGACATTGTTTTGACAAAAAATGTGTGAGCAAATAATTGGTTAATTACTGTAACTGTTAAAATTTATTGCTGACTTGTGATTAACCCTTTGAGTGCCATAGCGTCGCTAATTTTGACGGTATGATAAGTGCGTAAAGTGCCAGCGTCACCAATTTCCAAAACTATCAATAAATACGAGTTTTATGTTGTTTCTATACTATTTTATCTGTGAAACTTATGTTGTTAGGGTACTTATCAAGAAGCCACTATTTTTGGACGAGTTTTCCTTATCTGGGACAAAATAAATTACAGTATTAAAAACAACTGACTTTATTGAACCTATTGTGGAATTTACAGGTTATTACGACAATGAATGAAATAAAAAACTATAAGAACAACGTTTCATTATTCGAAAATGTCAGGTCATTCATGTGTCTATTTGGAGACGATTTGGAGATAGGAAGTATGACTCATCGAGTATTTTTCGATTCATTATGGAAGAAGGAACGTATAATGAAGTTTATTTTGATGTCTGATAAGGAAAACTCGTCCAAAAATAGTGGGCTGTGATAATACCGAAGTACCTATGGGATGATTTTGTCTTACAGTCACGACATAGTGGACGAGTACCGTGTTGCGTAACAGTCATTCTTGTTGTTTATGTGGCGATAACCAAGCATTTGAGTAAATACAAAATAAAATAGTAACTTATACAGTATTTTACTGTATTTATTTACAAAAGTAATTTAGTGATTTGAGTTGTGTCCAAGCGAAAAACGTGAATTTTCAGTGTAAATATTATTAGGGTTATTATTTAGTAAATGTAAACTTTTATGTAAATATGTTAGCAAGTATTTGTTTCTACATTTACTAATCATATTTATTTGTGTTATATTGATGTTTTATTAGATTTATTGGGAAAACTACATCATTACTAAGTAATTTCTAAACTCTGACAAATGAAGTACAGTTTATAAAATGTTGGTACCGGGCAGCATTTTGTTAATACATATAATGCCATGTTTTTAAAATTCTAGAATAAGATATTACACATGGGTTTTATTTAGAATTATATGGCCTTTACCATGGTATAAAGAAAAAAAATCTTAAAAATACCGTATACACTCAAATTAGGCCGAAACTTAACGTTTTATACAAAAGTAAAACACTTTTTTTATAAATACTGAAATTTTTTTATATTTTTATAAATCAAATTTTACTTGTAACGATATGTATCATCTGCATTTAATAAGAAAAAAACTGCAACAAAAATATGGAAATCTGTTTGGTAGTTATTTTACAACAGTTTTTTTCAAATATATGGCAAAAGATTACAAATATGCGAAAATCAGCGTGGCACTTTATGCATATGCCTTCGGAAAATACGCGTGGCACTTAAAGGGTTAAGTGAGTGAAATCTGTATAAAAAATCAACATGGATCATTGATCAGTGTATCAACCTTTTGATAAGTTAAAATGTAGATGCAGTGTAAAGTTTTTATATACAAATAAGTATTTAACACTTTTGACTCCGGATCCCGTAATTTTATGGAACACCGAAACTTCTGATGAATGCATATTACGTAATTTTACAGAATCGATGTTTTTAATTTCAGCGTATCGTGTAATCACTAATTTTACAGATCCGTTTATTCTGTAATGTCTATTGTGTTGTTAGTAACAAAATCCTCCAATAGAACGTGCACACTGTATTAAATGTAATACAGTGTTTACAAATCAACAGCTTGCAATTTATATTATTGTATTATAAGCAAAAAATGGAAATTAGTTGAAAGATCAAGACCGACCAATCACAAGTGAAACTTGAAGATTCTGGTAAGAACTTGGTAAGTTTCTGTGCATATATTTTTGTATTATATTTTTTAATTATGTTATACTTTTATTTTATATATTTTGTATTTATATCACTTCAAGGTGAAACCTGATGAATTTATATTTATATTTATATTTTTTATTAAGAAATGCTTATACTTTTTTTATCATATTTTTTATTTGTCATCTGCAATAAGTTTGTAAACCTAAAAATCGTCAAATTACAAGGTATCGAAAACAATCCACCACTGAAAGGAATTAGACCACAACTTCCACATTAAAAACGTATGTTAGTTAGTTTTACATTATTCAGTACTAAACGGCAAGGAAAGTAAGGAAATTCCATTGTGGTGTTTTTCTCAAGTTGCCATAATTGTTGTTTGGTTTACAGCTAACAGCCAGTTAGACACCAACCAAACTACTCAGATGGACCAGTCAGGCGGGCCAGTCGCTGGTGAAGTAGCCGATGATGACAATGCAGACATCATTGATGAACACCCAGAGATACTAAATGAGGTGATGAACAGGGTAGTTGAAACCGTCAATGAAATGGAAGATCTTATGCAAAATGTTATGGATCGCAGAAGAATACCAAATATTAGAGTGGAAAGGTAACTAAAATTTTCTCTCTGTAAATTTTATTGATATTATTAATATCACAATTCCTTAATTAATAATAAATACTATGAATATGTACATAATATTGAAATGTTTTGAAAGTCTAAGAAGAGGTGTCATCTATAATGTTTCGTTTAAAACTAGATGTGTGTGGATACTATCAAAAATTTTTGAATTTAATACGAATGGAAATCGGTTATTCGTTTTTATTGGCAACATATATATATATATATATATATATATATATATATATAATATATGTGTGTGTGTGTGTGTAATATATATGTACACACCCAAAAATACACATTACATTTCTATACTTAAGAGTAGTGTAAGTTTCCAGGACAAAAAACAATATCGATAGATACATATACAAATACACAAATATACTAAAAATATAACATAAATTAAAATTATGAAATTAAGTAGGAAAGTATATGAAAAATTATAAAAATAATAATAATATGAGGGCTATTCCAAAAGCAACATTTGTTTGCTTATTACTGAAACACCCAATCAGATAAACATGTTTTATGATATAAATTTGAAAATTACATATTTCCTCTATTTTTCTAAGTAATTTCCATTGAGATTTAAGCACTTTTCATATCTTTTGACTAACTTAGAAATGCCCTCAGCAAAGAAAACGCTACCGCCGACGGTGTCTTTGAGTTCACCGTCGTCATCGAAATGCCGAGAACCAAGCTACGGTTGAGAAATTTATCCGAAAGGTCAGAGATTGTGAAATGTCGATGTTATGTAACCGTTTCTTTAATCTTGTCAACAAGTTTATCTCTCACCACTGATGGTCTGCCACTTCTTCCTTAGTCGTGGATCTTTGTTCATCCAATTTTAAACAAACGAACCCATTAATGTACACACCTTTCACCCATAATGTTTGGCCCATAAATGGCACAGAGTTCCTCATGAATAACTACCTCTGAATATGGTTTTGCTGTAGAAACCGAATCACATCATGCAATTCTAATTTGGCGTGAGACTCAATTGTGGCACACATTTTTCAAAGCTATTGAAAATGACGAGCGCTTGTACAACCTTCTGACTGGCACAGGCATTCTGCATCCACCAGTGTGAGAGACAGCGTGCTACCCCCACTACTTTTTTAATGGAATTTCTTATAGAATAAGGCACATTGTTAAACAATGTAAGTGCCAAAAACGCGTAAGTTTCGGTAAAATAAGTTTTGTCTTGTTTCTATTCTATAAAAAAACTATTAATCTATATTCCCCACCTAATTCAAAATTTCCACTTCTATCAGAAACATTTTAAATTTAGCTCTTTACACATATAAATATCTCAGTGGAAGTATTTTTAATTAATGAAATAACGACATGATGCTGAAACAACAACTGAGGGAGACTCTTTCCCTCCTCCCACTTCCTGTGTGGTGTTAAATTTGACAAAATCAATAGATTAACATCAGTCCAACATTTGCTGTAAAGAAATAACTTGTCAAATAATTCCAAACCTTAAACTTCTTCTGTACATATTTATTCATGACATGTAATTTACATTATTTTTACCATAAACTGAGTTAATACTTTGTAAGAAATAAAATTAGTCAAGTGGATGATGTGACCAACACCGTGCCCACAACAGCAACGCAGCAGCGGATTAAACCTTTCTGTATTAAACTGAAGAACAATCAATGATTGCAATCGGCATAAATATTATCGCGTACTATCGTCAGTTTATTGCGATGGTTAGTTAATATTGGTGATGATGGATGAGTCATGAATGGAAACGGTATCTTTAATTTTAATTCATTCCAATTTTAAAGAAGATAATAAGCAACTTTAAGAAACCTAACCATCTACACACTTAAATCCTAACTCAAAAACACTTCTATTTTTGTGTGATCATTATTCTTATCTGGCTAGTAACAGTAGGGTCGACTATTAACTACACATACACCACATTTTTTATTCTTGGTATAGGTAGATAAATATAAATACTTAAATTCCTAATCATAACAAAGTTTATAACATGTAAATAGTCCATTCAGGTTATAAAAATAACATAATACGGTTCCCTTTTTGCACGATAAGTCAGTAGTTATTGTGGTCGTACGGAAAATCAGAAAGTAGACCCTTGCAATTTAACATAAAAAACACAATTCTGCTATTGATAAATAGTTTCCTGTTTCTTTCTGAATGGAAGTGGTTTTGTAAATAATTTTGTTTTTCCCCGGTGTAATGAAATATGAACCAGTTCAAGTGGTTCTGGTAATTTTTGGCAACCACAATCCAAATTTTCCATAAATAAACACTGAAAATGTTCACCTATAACTCATTCGAGGCTTGTTGGTGCTTTGGTTGGCTAGTGCCAAGTTCTGTAATAGTGACGTTAGAAATATGTTAGGACAACTTCCGTTATTGTTTTCAACTTTAGGAGTTAAAGGAACTAGTTTTCTAACATCTGGACACACTCAGGTGAGATGGTGCTTTGGTTAGCTAGTGCTAAGTTCTGTAATAGTGACGTTAGAAATATGTTAGGACAACTTCCGTTATTGTTTTCAACATTAGGAGTTGAAGGAACTAGTTTTCTAACATCTGGACACACTCAGGTGAGATGGTGCTTTGGTTAGCTATTACTAAGTTCTGTAATAGTAACGTTAGAAATATGTTAGGACAACTTCCGTTATTGTATTCAACGTTAGGAGTTGAAAGGAACTAGTTTTCTAACATCTGGACACACTCAGGTGAGAATTATATTTGTCATGAATTTTTACTCATATTTTAAACTATATATATATAATAGCACTAAAAATAATTGAACTTAGTGTTTAATATAAAAAGAAGTAAAATTTTCATTGTATACTATACTGGTCTGATTAAGAGTTGTAAGGAAAGTTTATTGCTATCCTTTTTCAAATATATTAAATTAACAGGTTAAGTTATGTATAATAGTAATAGTTTATTTGATTTTCAAATTGGGAATGTAGTCAGGTCGTTTAAAAATTAACATATTAAATTATATTGTTTATTTTTTCACTAAAACATACTTTTTGATCAAAAGTTACTGTTTTGTCACTGTATTACATGCATACATATGTAGACAGACATTTTAAGAAAATCATTTTACGTAAGGGGTCCCAAATGGATGTTTCCACAGTATTCGAGCTTCACAGTAATATTTATGAGTGGGGATGTAGTAAAGCCTAATGATGAAATACCTCAGAAATACTGATTTATCTAAGGCCATGTTGTAGTAGAGATATTCACTGATCTTAAATTTGTAACTATGTTTAATTTAAAGATTTAATTGAACACACCAATGAACCACATCTCAGTTTCAAAACTTTCAACAGATGTTGACTGACCTATTTACAGTATCATTTTGTCATAAGAAAACTTGTAATCACTTCAAATCATTCTTCGCAAGTTCAGTCGACAATGAATAGAGTCAAAGATAACAGAAGAAACATCAAAAACAACTGTGTGACAGTGAGCGTAGCATTCATTTTGAGCAAATTTAGTGAGTGTAACTGTTGAATGTTTCTAGACGAAGGCGCTCAAGAAGAGGGCAGTCCCGAGTGATCAATGAACTCACTAGGTTCAGCTCAATATTCTCTTCGAGCACGGATCTCAACACCTTCTCCAATAATGAGGAAGTAAGATAAACATAATATTCTTTAGTGACACAGTTATTAAGTTGTGAGAACATTAAAAGTGATAGAAAGAAGTCCTTTTTATTGGCACTGCAGTGGTTTTGAATATCAATATCTAAGTAATTATTAATGTATGATAGTATATTTGTAGAATAATGCAGTATAGTAGGTACTGGCGTTTGTATTGGCGTTCAATAAAAATCCTAGTAAATTGAATGATTATTTCAGACAAGTCAGGATAGTAGTAGTGATGATTCGGACTCTACTCCCACTGACAGGGTGGTGCACTTGGATGATGATGCGGCCACAGATATTGAAGATCAGGTAGAGGAGGAAGATGATGACGACGATGACGACGAGGAGGAGGAAGAAGATGATGATGACGATGACGACGATGATGATGACGACGACCAGGAAGGTAACGATGTCTGTTTTTATAAAAATATGAAATCATCCAATCCATGAAATCATCAATCAAATGTTAGGAACATTTTTGACTACACCCCCTACAACTGAACAGTGAATGTGTACAAGTTTTAGGTTTAAAATTTATTAATTTATTACCGATGATTTACATAATTAGCAACAAGGAAACAATATATAGAGAAATAACAAAACAAATAAAATGTCATTACATAAGGCTGACATTGCTAACAAATGTATCATTATTTAACGAAAAACTAAATACACTGATTATAAAGTACTCATATTAAAGCTGAAAACTTGGACAAGGAAACAATTTGCTTATGCAGGAGTTATTGATAATTTCATTTGACAAGGCAGGACAAGTAGTTTTAAAATAAACCAAAGTTTAAGATAAAAGTGAAACAGTATAAAACTTGCACATGAAAATGGCTAGGAAAAAGTTGGCTTACACAGGAGTTATTGGATAATTTAATTTGACAAGGCAGGACAAGTAGTTTTAAAATAAACCAAAAGTTTAAGGATAAAAGTGAAACAGTATAAAACTTGCACATGAAAATGGCTAGGAAAAAGTTGGCTTACACAGGAGTTATTGGATAATTTCATTTGACAAGGCAGGACAAGTAGTTTTAAAATAAACCAAAGTTTAAGATAAAAGTGAAACAGTATAAAACTTGCACATGAAAATGGCTAGGAAAAAGTTGGCTTACACAGGAGTTATTGGATAATTTAATTTGACAAGGCAGGACAAGTAGTTTTAAAATAAACCAAAATTTAAGGTAAAAGTGAAACAGTATAAAACTTGCACAGGAAAATGGCTAGGAAAAAGTTGGCTTACGCAGGAGTTATTGGATAATTTCATTTGACAAGGCAGGTCAAGTAGTTTTAAAATAAACCAATGTTTAGGATAAAAGTGAAACAGTATAAAACTTGCACAGGAAAATGGCTAGGAAAAAGTTGGCTTACGCAGGAGTTATTGGATAATTTCATTTGACAAGGCAGGACAAGTAGTTTTGAAATAAACCAAAGTTTAACCCTTCAAGCTGATTTGACTTGTAAAAAACGTCATCCCAAAAGTGTAGTCAGCTGCGGTTTGACGTGTATTTAACGTCATGACGACATTCCGTCATGTGGTGAAACCTGTCGTTATTTTGGTGAACTATATCGAACTCGGGCTATATGGAATACGTTGTCTATGAGTTGGTCGATCTTTTGCAGCTGTTTGCAGTCGAAAATGAGTGCGACAGAGACAGCTGTATTGTTTACAAAAGTGAGCATCTGACCTTGACATTGTGCGTACTCAGTTCGTTCGCGCTGGTGCAACTTGTTGCTATGCAATGCGTTCTGTGATTGTTGTCTTGTGTTTTTAATATTATTTTGTTGAATAATATAATGGCAAGCTACATTTTATAGTTATCCCAATCAGTGTTGTAACTTTAGAATCACGTAGGAGTGTGTATAACTTACATTTATAATGTAGGTTATTGTGAAATGTGCAGTAATGTGTTGGGTATATATATCTTTGTTTGGTTAGAGTGAGGTTATTTACGGGAGTGTTATTGCATTTAATTTTTCTTTTTGTAATTCTAAAATGGCACGGTCAAGTGAAATAGATCGCTGGAGATAGTGAAGCATTATTATCAGATGAATTCGAGGAAGATGAAATTGACTTCGCACAAGAAGAGGTAGGCCTATAAATATAAATATAGGCCTGTAAATATAATCAGCTTTTAAATTTTATTATATATACTTTTATATTGTAGTATACTTATTTCTTAACAATTTGGTAAAACAATTGTGTTGATAAAGTGTCTACAGCCCGAGAAAAAAAGGTTTTTGTAAAAGCTTGCGAAAATATGGCGCGATCTGGAAAAATAGTCCCGCAGCAGGGTCCGGCTTACATTTCAATACTCCCGCCTTGAAGGGTTAAGATAAAAGTGAAACAGTATAAAACTTGCACAGGAAAATGGCTAGGAAAAAGTTTGCTTACGCAAGAGTTAATGGATAATTTCATTTGACAAGGCAGGACAAGTAGTTTTAAAATAAACCAAAGTTTAAGATAAAAGTGAAACAGTATATTCGCCAAATGATTATAATAATATGATCTTTGATGTACATGATTATAATTTTGATCTAAAAAGTTGTTATATAAATTTTATTATGTTTATTAAATTCTGTTATTCCATCTTTGTTTTAAAATATTATTGCCCTGTTATATTGTTAATTTAGATGTTTTTTATTTGTTATTAATATTTATCTTTGTTGTTTGCTGTTTATTTATCATTCAATTATTTATAAATCTAGATTATTATCTGTTATTGTATTTAGATCTTTATTATTAGTTGTTGTTGTATTATTGTTGTTATTGATCTTCATATTGTTATTTATTTATTATTCAGTCATTTATACATCTACGTGTACACTCAGCATACACTCACTTATAGTACTTTTTTGTAAAATAAATTTTGTCTTGTGTTACTGTTGTTATAACTTACATTTATTCTGTTTTGTCGGAATAGAGTTTTACTATAAATACTTAGTTTAGTACTTAGCTTTTATTATTAGTTATTAGACATAGAGATGATGTAATTGAGAGTGGAATTTAAAGATTTCTGGTTATAACCGAGGAAAAATATTGGCCTTTTTAGTAGCCATATGAAGAATTATTATACAAATGTATTAAAAGTTCATGTTTTTCTGAATTCCACAATGGATTAATGATAATGAATTACAAATTTTAGAGAAATTAAACTATTTGAACTGTGATTTGTCTCTGCAAAAAAAAAAAAAAAAAAAAAAAATTAGCCAACTACCCAACTGATAGCTATAGATACATTCTGATTAGAAACCATAAGCAGAGGTATAACTAAGATTCATACAGTACTCTGAGAAAAAGAAAACAAATTGTAACTAACCTAAGTGTACGAAAGAAGTGTATACGGTAAAAAATATGTATATAGTGCAAATATGTATATTTTAAAATTATTACTTTGAAACCTAAGTGTTGTGTATGTACTTTGTATTGAATTGTACATTTCTTGTATATATTGAAGTTTTAATTCTTTGATATGTGTATTTGGTAGGCCTATAACAACTCTGACAGTAAGAATGTTGTATATATTGTAAAACCTTGTTTCTTCCTTATAGCTGTCGGGTTTAACCTTTGTCCAAGGCAGTAAGTTGTGAGATTGATTATTAGTAATGAAGGCTAAAACAATTCCAACAGTCCTCTTTAGCTTTTTTTTAAAAAAAAATTTTGATTCTGTGGCTGTATTCTAAACTAATGAAATGTTTCTTTTTTTTCATCATCAGTGTCGTTCAGGATAGGTAACATTTATTACTTTTATATGTAAATTACAATTTGTCAGTCATGTTGCTTTTGAAACAGTTGGTTGTAGCTATGTGTTTGATGATAGCTTTGTTTTACCTATCAGGGCTGATCAGGACATTTAACAATCTATGCATTTTAGAACTATATGCAAAAATTTTCTATCTAAATTGGTGAGTTTTCAAAAAATATTGTATTCAATCGAGCTGTATTTATGTCGTGTAAGATCAAAAAGCTTCAGTTTGTTGGATTTTTCCTTTTCAAGAGCAAACATGAGCTTAGTTGTAATGCTATTAAAATATTTGAGTACTAGTCCAAGTAGTCTCATATTCCTGTTAATCAGGACTATGGTGTCATCAACATACCACCCACAGGGTCTCATAATTTGTATGAGTACGTGGATGATGATCACGGGGTTACCTGAGCTGAGTATGTTGTTACTTCCACTAACTTGTGACATGCTTCTTCCACGGGATCTTTGTTTTATTTCCTTTCTAAATGAGAACCCTTTTTTTATAGTTCTGGCCGACCTTGGCTACCCTCTTCTATTTTTGACACTAGAACTTTCCAGTAGTCTTTTCTCAGGTTTTCTTTCCTTTTCTCTTCTCAGTCTTGTTCCAGTACATGGGACGCTGGGAGTGCTTAAGCCTTACCTGGTGTTCTTAAGCCTTACCTGGTGTTGGTCAAAGCTGAAATGAGCTTGCTCTGTTGCCGTGTGCGAGCTGGGACTGAGGTAGGGTCATCTTGCAAGCTGTGGCTTGGGAGAGACCCGAGGACATGTTCCGCTCGTAATACTCACCACAATGCACTGGTGATGTGCTTTACGGCTGTAATAAACCCTTCCTCAGGTCAAACAGGAGTTGTAACTAGAGATATTTATGTGGATTTAGATAGAAAACCGGTTAATTCCTCTGATTTGTAAGAAAATATAGAATCTGAAATGAAAAAAATTATTAATCACCAATGAAAAACAATTGATACCTGTACCAACAATTGATATTGGTATCTATCTATTAAGAAACTTCTCAGTAGTGTTAAAGTCTTCAAGTGGTTTCAGGTAATATGTTTGGACCCTCTATAAGATTGCCCATCACAGTTTCAAGAATATCAGCGGTTAGTATAAATGTTTTTCCTGATTTGTAAAATATTGTGTTTTGCACATTTCAGCAAGAGAGTTAAATAGCTCTCTTACAGTCATGATTAGAGTGGTAATACTTTACAAATAACATTTCTGTTCCAATTGAAGGTCTGAACATACACTGTAATATACACCTGTAGTGAAGCTTGAGAAATAATAATTTTATAAAATGTTGTTGAGATGTCACATGTACATTTGTGAAGGATCAATTTTTCCATTCCAGGAGAAGATAATGAGGGTGAGGAAAGTAACGGGGGCTATGATGAAGATGGCCTGGAGTTATTTGAACCCGATGAAGGCTTGTTTCGCATTCCTGGTCTTGACAGAGACTCTGATGACTTCTTAATGATTGAATACTCAGAGCCCGATCCGAGTGCCCCACTCGGCCAGCCCTGGTCACGAGAGTCCTTCTTGCCTTTCAGTCTCTTTGAAGAGGCTGGAAATGCCAACCCAGACTCATCAGGTATCATTGATGGCACCATTCATTCACTGCTGCAAACTTCTTCCTCTAGGAAGTTATTAATACGTACTATTGTAACAACGGTTTAACACACTCGATTCAAATATTTGTATGTTTCTTTTTCAGTTGTTGGTTATAGGGGTAACTTAATTGTAACAAAAAACGTAACGGCAAAATTATAAAGGAAATTGCTCAAACTGTATCATTACTGGCCTTGTCAAGATCTCATAATTTGTATTGTCCTAATTTTTTTGTTTACTTTTTTTGACAATGATTGCTTGCCTAATATTGTAATGGACATGCCAAATAACAGTTTGAAATTTCTTGTACCATAACCTGCAGCTTGTCTGATCGTGCTGGTGTTTCAACTCCACTTCATGATATTTGAAACTTTAACCCTTTCCGCTCGGAGCGGTAATGTTAGAATGTCCACAGAGATCGGATGGGCAGCAGTGTTGGCCACCCCCATTTCCTCTAGCGCGCACATTTATTTTTAAGAGTTGCCGTCCTCAGAGATCGGATGGTCAGCTGTGCTGTCCGTTGAATAATCCTACTAGCGCTCGGATGGACAGCAGCGTTGATCACAAGTTATAAACTTTTTTTTTATTCTGACGTATTTTTTTATAATACAACGCATTAAGATCAATCAGCTGTTCCATTACAAAGCTTGGAAATTGATCATCTGGTCAATATTGCATTCTAGGCTTTCGTTTTAGCGTGCTTTTAACCACATTGTCACTAGTGAGTTAACCTATACGCATTATTAGAACAGATTGTTTATCATTCTTATTATTGTGCAATTTTATTAAATAGTGTAAATGAAGTATTGTAGATATCAGTGTAAATATAACTGTAAATATATCAGTATTAATACTTGTATTTTGTGTTTTTAAAGTGATAACAATGAATGAATATAGGTTTATTGACTGTAGTCCAGGCAATGTTAGGGACATTCTAAATGGTGAAGATAGTGATAGTTCAGTACACTCAAGTGATGTAGACGAAGATGTGGCAGACAAAATGAACAATGAAGATAATAGTACTGAAAATCAATATGGACTAGATGAGGAAGCTGAAAATGATTGTAATGGTTGGAGAGAATGGAATGAAGGTGAGGAAATGTTTGTAAAATTCAATTGGACACTCAATAATGGGTTTTAAACCTCCAACAGGTGTAAAACCAACAACCCCTTTGCAATTCTTCCAACTTTTCTTTACATATGAGTTATTAACTGAGATTGTAAAAGAAACTAATCGTTACGCCCAAGAAAAGATAATGAAAGTAACTCCTTTAAGGAAAAAATCTATGTGGAAGACTTGGAAAGAGGTAACCGTTACTGAGTTTAAGGCTTTTATTGGTTGCTTAATGAACATGGCAATGAACCACAAGCCCGAAGTTGAAGATTACTTTTCAAAGGATTGGGTAGATTATCAGCCCTTTTTTAAGGACATTTTTTCGAAGGAGAGATTTTTCAGATTTTTTTGAACCTGCATGCTGCTCCTCCTCCTGTTGGTTCCATAGGAGGAACTTTATCCAGATCGGGTAAAGTAAGAAATGTCGTACTTTACCTAGATAAACAGTTTAGAAATGTCTACATACCTAAAAGTACAGCAAGTGTCAATGAAAGTACCGTTGGGTTCAAGGGCCGCATTCTGTTTAAGCTATACAACAAAGCAAAACCTATCAAATGGGGTATTAAGGTATTTGTACTTTCAGATTCTCAGATTGGCTACATTTGCTGTTTAGAGCCATACTTCGTTAAAACAGACCGGTTGGAAAGACCGGACTTAGGTGCAACAAGCCGAATAGTTCTCCATTTAGTGAATAAACTTAAGGAGTCTTATGGATCTGTTGAAGGGCTCCATACATTTACCGATAGGTATTATACAAATATGGATCTAGCCCAGGAATTAAGTGATATTAAAGTTCACTTAACAGGGACTATCCTTAGAAATAGGATAGGATTGCCATTGCAGATTCGAAAAAGGAAGTCAAAATCTAACGGTACTAGATCTGTGCTTAAATTAAAGAAAGGCGACATGAAATTTTACAGAAAAGATGATTGTTTCTCACTTGTTCACTGGAAAGACAAAAATAGGTAACGATGTTGAGTACTCTTTACGGCAATGGTACACAAATAGTACATAGGACAAAGAAACAAGGCGTAGTTGAAGAAGTGAAAAAACCTACAGCAGTATGTCATTATAATAAGTACATGGGTGGAGTGGACTTGGCGGACCACTTTATAGCTTCTTATGGGTTCACAAGAAAGTCCCTTAAATGGTAAAGGAAAGTGTATTTCTGGCTCCAAGAAGCTGCACTAGTGAACGCCTATATACTGTACAACATGTCTGAAGCCCATGGTAAAATGTATCAATGTCAGTTTAGAAAATTACTGGTATTAGAGCTTGTTGGCGATGTAAGGAACACAAATAAAAAAGGAAGACCATCCCAATTGCAAGACATTTCCCGACTAAATGGGAAACTTCATCTACCATATCCTCTTGAATGTAGAAGAGTGAAGGATTACGTCGTGTGTAGCAGCAGAGCACAAGGCGGCACCAGGAAAAGAGTGAAGTTTTATTGCAAAACTTGTGAAAATGAGCCTGGTCTTCACATCGGTGTTTGTTTTGAAAAGTACCATTCATCTCAGATATTTCAACAACAAGATGACAACTAGCCTGCAGTTAAATTTGTATTCGGAACAATAATAAACAGTTCAATTTTATTTTTTATCATGTTTTAATTATTTACTGCCACATTATTAATACTCATTCTAACTCATGTTAGTTTATAGAAATATAACACGTGCATTGTAATACTTTTCGACTACATTATTATTTACCTTTGGACCTTTAAATCCATTTAACTTTTTAAAAGGCACAGTATCAATGACGCGCTGAAAATAAATCCGAGCTGGTGGGGACGCAACAATGACATGGCTGCTGTGTGCACGCAGGCACCATAGTGGACAGCACCGTTGCCCATCCGATCTGAGTGGACAGTACGCGCTAAAATAATACGAGCCTACGAGAAGCCATATTTGGGTCAGCACTGCTGCCCATCCGAGCGGAAAGGGTTAATATTGAATCATTTTTTATTTACTTTTATAATTTTGTATGTAAATTTCTATGGTATACTTTGAGGCTTGCGACAGGGCCTGATTAACTTTTGAAGCCTTTGAAATATTGCCAATTGAATTTTGGTCACCTGAGGCTGGGTACGATTCCAAAGGTTACTTCGGTGTAACGTTTACAGAGTCAGAGCTAAGCTAAGCTCATAAGGTAGTCGGGAGGTGGAAACGAGTGCACTCCGAAAGGACTTGTTCATCACTGCTACCATTGATCTAATTGCCGATAAATTTAGAAATTCGGACCTGCACTCGTAACCTAACTAACTTACTTACATTAAGCTGTCTGTGTGCAGAGTATATCCCAGCACACAGAGGATGCTGGTACATGATGCCTTTTGCGCTATTTAGGCATACTTAACTGTGTCCGATGACTGTCTCATATGCCCTACGGCACGAATCATGTATTCACACTTTGTAGCATAACACTATGAGCGTCAGTACTCGCTCAGTAGACTTACTGTTTGTCACTGATAATCTGCTCGGTTTTTAATCCAGAGCTCGATTGATTCTCGCACATGATGAGCCGGTACTTAGTTATTAACCCATTGACTACTAAGTTTATTTCTCTGTATTAATGCCCTAAAGATTGAGGTTTTTTCAGTTTTAAATTTTGTTTTATTCATATGTTAGGTTTACTGTAGGATAAGTGTTATAAAAAGCACTCAATTCGTAAAAGTTTTAAAGTTTTTTTTGTGTATTTATACAGAAATTATTTTAACTATGCACCAAAGTTATATGTACAAAATATGAATATAAATTTTAAAACATGTTCAGTATTTTCTTATGAACATACTAAGGTACACGTTAGGTACATGTTAGTATCAGTATACCAGTTACCCTCAGAATCTTTGATGGTATAGAAGGTGTAGCAACAGTCGTGTACACTAATCAGAACGCATTTGTGGCACATCCTTGTCGTCTTCTGGTGCCGCTGTTCGCTGACGCCGGTCCATCTGCACACTCTCCTCGACTTATCCTCTTATCTGTAGCAGGGATGGTAGTGGGAAAATGTCAAGAAAGAGTGTAACGTGAGCTATATCCTTGGATCTGTGACTATCTGTAGTTACTGGCCTCTGGAGTAAATTCTCATTTTCTTATACCATTTGCTAGACTTACGGGCACTGTCATTGAATGGGATCTGCATGTGTGCCTTGTCAACAAGGCTTATATTCTTATTGTAGTCAGTGACTCTGGACCTTCATAATTGGTTCCTTAGTTTTAGGGTGTCTTTTGCCAGTTTCTACCATTCTAGAATCATGGACACTGGAGAGCGTCAACAAATCTCTCTTATCTGCTCATTTCTCTGCTGTCAGAGATAGTGTTTTTAAAACATTTTTCCTTTTGTTGCCATCTTAGGAAACATCCATAATTTTTCTATCAGGTTTTACCATTCCCACGGCACCATTTTCATTATCATGAAGATATTGAAGCCTCAAAGGACTCATGAACCAGTTATCTACGTACAATATATGTCCTAAGTCTAAGTAAGGTTCCATAAGGGTTGCAACAACGGCCTCTGACATTCCAAGGTTACCAACCTTTTTTAATTGGCGTTTCCAGTATAAACTATAAAGTCTTAAGATGTACCCAGTTTGACAATCATATCAAACAAAACATTTGACTCCAAATCGGTGTCATCTTCTTAGTAAATGTCCCATGACTAAAACAAATGCCAAAAATGTTTACTCCCAGTTTCAGAGGTATCAACCCATTTATTGATTTTAGAGTGTGGACGAACAGTAGTTACAAATCTTACTTGTTGAAAGTAACGGTTATTTTCGTGAACAATGTGTTCCACTTGATGGTTATCAAAGAGGGCCTTAAAACTGTAATTTTCAGTAAAGTTATTATCTAATTTCAAAATTTCAGGATTTATACCTGATTTGTTGTTGTCAAATACAAATCTTTTATTTGGAAAATTTCTGTTCACCACTCAGATAAATTTTGAGGCCTATACATTCAATTATTTACATGAGGCTCAGTTGGCCTAACATTTGCAGGAGGATGAAGCTGAATATCATACGCTATACGCTAGTCTGTAGGCAGTGGAAGAGCAGACCCACGAGGTGGAACAAAACAATGTTGTGCCTAGGAACAATAGTAGAAGGGGTCATAATGATCAGCTCATCAGGGTCAGAACAAGGAGGGCTAGGCACTGGGAAGGTGATACTGGTAGTTGGAATAGAAATTGAGGGCACAGATATGGGAAGGATGTATTTAGTGGAGGACTAGGTGTAACAGGCACGAGATCTGTGTATGAGGCTTCTGGTATTGTGTCTGTGTTGGGTATCTGGGTGTGATAGTCTCAGTTATTATCCATCCAACTATTTTCATCACTGTCGGAGTCACTTCCTTTGTTCATACAAATCTTTTCAAGTCTTTCGTGCGCCATTATACACACGCAATAACTACACGAACACTTGCACAAACTACAATCATATATTTTACACAGTAAATACATACACAAACACTCACATTTATTTTCTCACAGTAAACACAACAAATCGTCACAAACTATCAGGTCAACCGGAAACTTAAAAATGAGGTTACAACATGTATTAGGTATAACAGCTGAATTGTACACAAACAGAAATAGAATCAGCTGATTACTTGGAACTGGTTGAATACCGTCACATGATAGTAAATTGAAAAGAAATAAAAAAAGCGTAACTGTGAATCTAGTGGGAATGACGGAAACTATTTGAAAATGTTTCTTATCCTTTCTGCTAGATCGCTTACATATTCAGGAAATATTATTTATCAAGAAACGTTATTGGATTCCGATAACAACAGAACTGATTCAAGCACACTGAGAAAGTCATGATATCATAAGGTAACTAACTAGTGATGTGACGAAGCTAAATCCCGAATTCAAATAAGTCGATTCGCAGATACAAATAACCGCGATACAGCTAATCGGGAGGACACAAATTACCTATGTTAACACGTGGTTTTGTTGTACTTCCTGTACAAAACAATTTACTCTAGTTTTAATAATAATATTTTGGTTGTATAGTAATACGTATTTTCTGTATTTATTTTGAAGCAATTTTGATAGTCTGCTGCGTTCTTTCGCGGATAATGATCAGCAGGACCCAAATTACTGATTGCTAAAAAGGGTTTTGTGTTTTTTTGTGTGTGTAAAAACTATTTAGAAACATACAGTAAAAGAATAGCATATGATTTTAATATAATATTTTACTTTAAGTTTGTATTTTCTTTGTCTTTATTTGTCAACACCAGCGTGTCTGCCAGTTGTTTGCACGGACGTCAGCTGTTCAGCAGTAAACAGATGTTTATTATTATGTTAATGCCAAACTGACCTTATGTACCAGTAACATTGTGGTCTCGTACGGAAAGTTCATGCACCGCAGACCTCTTGACACGCAATACTAGGCTGCAGTCTGGCTCATGGTAGTGCTGTGTTGGTAATTGTTTGTTCTCTTTATTTTTCCAAATCGGATATTTGGAATTGGATATTTTTCAAACATCGTTATGCACAAAACTTATTAGACATGCATGTTTATCTTATGTGGACGCGTAATACACAGAGGAGCTTGAACAGGTGGTAGCGATAACTACAGTGGAGTCCCGTTAATCCGAACACGTGTAATCCGAACGTCGGTTAATCCGAACAGGCCCAGGAGGAATTATTTATAACGATAATGAACAGTTATATGAACTAATTACTTAAAAAATGAAAATGGGTGCATAATTTCGTACATAAACAAAGAAAACTTTAATTAAATAGACATACAGTATTTTATTAAGACAAATTGTGTACGATACAGTATATAAATAATGAAGTTAAATACAGTACCAAATTGAAACTTATAGGTTAAGTATGAGTTAAATTACTGTACTAAGAAGTGAAATCAAACAAAAATTGGACGTACAGTACTGATATTATTATTGAGTACAATATTAATTGTTAAAAGACATAAATTCAGTTATTGTCTTCTGTCGCATTGAAGAGAGTCTATTGGATGACGCGTAGTTTCACCATTGCATCGTGTCATAAACATGATATCGGCAGGTGTAGCAGTAGCCTGTTGCTCTAAGTATCGTAGTGCAAGGCTAAGCGCTGCTGCACCGTCTGTTTGTGGCACCAACTCTCCTTTATCACCCAGGTTCTCGTCGTCCCGTAGCGCGTGGACCCGTACAATATCCAATACGCTCACATTGCTTAACAGTAGAACTCTCACACTAAATACGGTAAATGTGCTTAGTATTCGCAAACACGTTTATTTGTCAAGAAATACAATGCAACAGTCAGAAAACATATTTTAATAAACAATGTTGATAATTCTATAACAAAATAGACCCACTCTCAAGTTTAAAACCGTATTTTTCTGTAATTCTGGCTAATCCGAACAATCACATAATCCGAATAGGGCTCGGTCCCAATTAGGTCGGATTAACGGGACTCTACTGTAGTTACAGAATTTTTCACTTTTATATTGGCAGTGACTGGTTTACTCCAGAACTAAAGCAAATGAGAGATATTTTAATGGTTATGTTTGATAAGTTTAAGAACTGTGTAAATGTAGAAAATAAAGCTACGTACAAAAAAGATTATATCTATGCTAAGAAAAGATACAGATATAAAATAGACTAAGCTAAAAAAACTGCAAATGAATTTCATTAAAAATTCCAAAAATAAGTGTAAAGCTACATGGAGTGTTATAAAAACTAATTTAGAGAGTTTGACCCTGAGTCAGCAATCTAATATAAATTCTCAAAAGTTTAATGACTATTTTGTGGGTGTATCAGATGAGCTCAATAAGAATATTATTAAAAGTAATGGTGAGGCTTTACAACTGTTAAATAATTTTCTTGATAAGTGTTTTTGAAGAGAAAAATTTGCATGGAGAAAAATTGTAAAACAGGACATTAAACTGTGTATATCTAAACTTAGTTCATCCAGGAGTGAAGATTTTTATGGGTTTTCTAATTTTTTTGTTAAAAAAATAATTTTTGTTATAGATCCTCTAGTATATTTATATAATAAGATGTTAGAACAAGGTGTTTTTCCAAATGCTCTCAAGCTGGTAAAAATAATTCCTATATATAAGAAGGGAGACAAGTTAGATCCATCTAGCTACCACCCTATATCTTTGGTACCCATCATTGGTAAAATCTTTGAGTATTGTATTAAGGTGCAACTGTATGATTATTTCTCGCTTAATTATCTTTTGTGTAATGAACAGTTTGGTTTCATGCCTGGTTGTTGCACTGTAATGGCAGTTGAATCTTTCGTTAATGACATAATCTAAAATTTTGAAAATAAAGCTGTACAGTCTGCAACTTTAATTAATTTGTCCAAGGCTTTCGATTGTATTTCACATACTTTGATCTTGGATAAACTGACACGTTATGGTATTACAGGAATTGAACTGAATCTTTTATCATCATATCTTAGCTGTAGGAAACAGATGGTTGTTCAAGGTGATGATAAGTCTAACTTTAATGAAATTAAAAATGGAGTGCCTCAAGGCTCAGTACTTGGCCCATTTCTTTTTACTATAGCAGTCTATTACTTTTCCTGTAATGTTCCATGTAAATCTGTCCTTTATGCTACCGACACCACACTTTTACATAGTAATAATGTTATCGAAAATCTTTTATTAGAACAAGATGCAATGTTAAAAATGGCTGTTAAGTGGTTTCAAGCTAACTTTTTTAGTAGTAAATGAAAATAAAACTGAAAAAATTTGTTTTACAATTAGTAATATGTTTGAAAATTTTAAAACTGTTAAACTGCTTGGTATTTATTTAGATAGTAAGTTAAATTGGGATTGCCATGTACAAAATGTTTGTAAAAAGTTAGCTAGAGTTGTATTTTTACTTCGTAAGCTCAAGTTCTCTGTTAGTAACGAAATGCTCATTATATCTTACTATGCTTTTTTTCACACACATTTGATATACGGTGTCAATTTATGGGGTAGCAGTAGAGTATCTAATAAAGCTTTTATATAACAGAAGAAAGCTCTTAGAATAATTAAAGGAGTACCAGACAGAGAGACGTGTTTGCCTATTTTTAAAGAATTTCACATTATGACATTGCCTTGTACATATATTTTTTATTGTCTCATGAAAGTTAAAGAAAATTTAAATGAATATCAAATCAGAGGAAATACTCACGATTATAATACAAGAAACTTATATAAGCATGACTTACCACCAATTAGACTAGAAAAAACTAAGAAAAGTCACATTTTTATATGGATATAACACTTTTTAATAAATTGCCAGAAGGAGCTTGGTTAGTAAGTACTGATAGGTTTAAGTCTGTAATTGATGGCTGGTTAAAAGAAAAAGCATTTTATTGTGTCAATGAATACTTTGCCTGTGATACTAGTGATATAAATTTTTAGACACGTTTCATTCTGTCATTGTTTTTATTCTCTTGTTATTGTTATTTGTAATGTTCTTGTTGTTAATTATTTATTAATTTATTATACTTGTTAAATCTTCTATTTTATTAATATTTTAAACTTTAGAGTGGTTGTACAAAATAACTGTAATTATTACTGATAAGTATTTTGACGAAGTCAATTGCATATGTGTACTGTGTTTAAAGACTAATAAAGATCTTGATTCTTGATTTATTTTTTAAATGACGCATGTGTTTTCTTATCAGGAAACAGCAGAATACCGACTCACCATCCACTACTGATGGCACGGCAGCCCGTGGACCAGCCCTCCAGCACATCAGGTACACGCACACAGCGCATGAGTCGTACACGCAGATATCAGTATGTGCAGATGAACCGGGCCGCTGTCGCAGCTCCTGTTTTCCTTCAAAGGTATTATTTAGTTTAGAAATCAATACAAGTGGTCAAAGCAACACCTCTTCTACATTTGACTGTTTAATTGTAGAAATATGTAAAAGAAAGTGTTGGAAAGTTTAAAACATTTAATTCTGAGAGTTTTATGCCCTATTTTATACTACTTGTGAGAACTAATTTCTGAGCTGTCACAACAACCATTATTATTGATATACGAGGGTTGTCTAGAAAGTAATGCCAATGTCTGTATAATACGAACATTTTATCAAACTAACAGCCAGCTTTATTAACCAAAATGCCTAGTATTTGGATATTGCAATGTTCAAAAGTCTTGCTAACAAACATGTACCATTTAAATGTTTACGTTTCGTATCTTAGTACTCTGTGGCCTTAAATAACAAAGTTCAGGTGATTCGGTTTAGCATCATTACAGGCAGCCTGTATTTGTTGTGTGTACTTGTAACCTGTTT
Source organism: Homalodisca vitripennis (assembly GCF_021130785.1). Classification (NCBI taxonomy): domain Eukaryota; kingdom Metazoa; phylum Arthropoda; class Insecta; order Hemiptera; family Cicadellidae; genus Homalodisca; species Homalodisca vitripennis. Next base: position 26,788,208 of record NC_060215.1, read on the forward strand.
CTAGGTTACAGTTACGTTATTTATTGTTTATTATGATTTGTTAAGCATTTAATGTCTGAAACCAAGGGTCGTTTGACCCTTGGTTCCACCGATTTGAAACCAAAGGAATACCCAAAACTGCCCAATTATAACAATCTACAACCTAACATGCATAAAACCCTAGATTTAAAAGCACACAAGGTTACAAATACACAAGTCGGAATTGAACAGGAAAATTGGGAAAATTATCGTAAGATGAACGAATAATTGGTAAACCGGTGCAAATCATACACAGATCGCTGTCAAATTTTCGTGTCAGCTGTTGTGAACCTGAGACATGAAAAATAGTGTTATAAGTAGACCATTTTAAATCGTTACGATATGTATGACTTTCTTTTTAGATTACTAATTTTTCAGTGTTTAGAGCTAACTTTTTGTTTGATTTACGTTTTTTGTTCAGCGTTTTAATAGTTACAAAAAAAACCAATATTAAATAATAAGATTGACATTGACCTGTACTTTTGCAGATTGATGGGCCAGAATTCGGGTGATCCGCCCAGTTATCTCAACATTCCAGGCCACCCAGGAAACACGTACGGGGAGATGTTAGCTTCAACCTTCCCCAATACCCGATTAATAGTGATGGACAATGGTTTGGGCATCCTCACAAATGCAGAGGAGGAGCAGATTAACTTTGTTGTAAGTCATTCAAATCAATCTATAAACATAGGATATAGGTAAACGTTATTTGTTGCATAGTTGTACAATAATGTTTGTTGCAATGCAACTGATAACATGTGACAGCATTTAAAGTGATTTCCAAAATTGTTTACATTTCTGAGTAATTTAAGTTGTTGTATAAGATAAGAAATATTTTGTCCCAATTGCGAAGATCTTATTACAAAATAGGCGTTTAAAAAATAATGTTTAACTGATTTAGGAGTTAATTTACATGAGTAAGATTGATGGAGCTCAATTAGTTTGAGGAACATTTTTATTTTATAGTTTATTTTTATAGGTATAGCTAGAGTTATTGTAATTGTGAATAAATAATTGGTTAAAATCATTAAAAGAAAATTGCAAGTTGATATTAGTTTCGTAGAAATTAACCAATTTCATTTTGATACACTTGATGAAGTTAAGAGGAGCTATTTTATTCCTAACATGAGTGAGTGTTACAGGATCAGTCCGGGTACCTGTTGGGCCCCAGCCTTGCCGCAACACTCAACAACGTCCCCACGTCTATGTATTGGTGGAACGAGGAGTTACGACTTCTTGATCGAGACTCTATCTGCGACTGCGCTATACGTAAACATTTTCTTTCCTACTATTATAATTTAGTAGCTATACAAGTAGTTTTAAACGTAAAATCCAGATTTGGAAGGTATTAAAATAAAATATTTTTTCAAACTGGTATTGAGGTAATTTTTCTTGTTAGAATTGTACAAGAATCAGCATTTGAAGATGATAGTAACCATTGCTTAATCAATGGATAAATTCTCAACAAGATTTATAGTATATTTGTGTGTATAACAATGGATTACAATGGTGGGGCAGTTTCCTTCAATTTGGGAGTATTTGTTGTGATATATCAGTATAAGTATTTTACTATAATTATGAATTATTACTTATTTAGTTGCATTTATGTTTTCTCAAAGGTTTCATAAAATGCATAAAATGTTGTGGAAATGAGTTCAGGTGTTATAAATGAATGAAATGTGTTTTAATCATTTCATTCATCTACTTACCATAAATGAATATAAATTCAAATCAATAGAGAGAATTGTTTCATTACAGGTGTTGGATTTGAACTGGTGCCATCTTTTGAGCATTATAAGAATCTAGAATTTGCAGAACGTAAAGAAAAACGTAAGAAGATGGATGATGAAGAGGACAATAACAAGAAAGCTTGTACAAGCAGTGGAGAGACGGAGAAGAAAAAATTATATGATGGTAAGAATATTACAGTTGATTTTAATAAATATCTTGATTTCTTAAATTTTGTGGTATTTACCGGAACAGAACTAACTGGTCAAAGCATTACAAAGGGACCCGTAACATCATGGTTCCAATTTGGATCATTGTATTCATATTATGCTTTACGGAATACATGTAATTTTTATTAAATACTAAAACTTAGTACTTGTATATAGTGATGGGCGGATCCAGAATTTTCAAATGCTATTTCAAATCTTAAAAAATTGATTCCCGATTCTTTAATTCGAATCATGATAGTTTTTTTAACGTAAGCATGGTTAAAATGAAATCAAAACAATTTAGTTTTTGCCATTTTTCAACCTTTGAATACTGTCTGAATAATATAAAAAAATAATCCACGAATACCACTCTTATTTTGAAGGGATTTGCACAGGTTCAGGAAATTGGCTGTATATTTTTAGAACAAAGTCATATCCCCACCTTCTACTTTAATCTTTTAGATTGTGATATGAGCTTCTAGAATGTATGCCTTTACCTTTAAATAAACATGACACATAATTTTATCATTTATGAAACTTATTTTAAACATGAAATGTGTGAAACATCTCAATTTACCACAAACAGTAATATAATATATAAACATAGTATATTTTATAAAGAAAATATTTATACAAGTACAAAAATTGAGAAGTAAATAAAAATTAGTTATCAGATGTTTGCTTATCGTCGAGCAACTGACAGACATAGCGGACATATGGCATTGCACAGATATAAACATAGAAAATAAAAATTGCAAGCAAAATGTTATTTACAAAAGTAAGGTAATTTATTAGTTAGTTTATGTATCTACGGTTTTTCATAAACATAGAACAACAAAAACAATTTGGAGCAATCGGTAATGTGGATACTGACAAATAGCTGTCCTTCTCAAAAACATGCAGCAACCACACAGTGCTGTGAGGCCTTAAATGTGGAAAATTAACTGCAAGCAAAATATTTACAAAAGCTCATTAATTTGTTAATATGGTTATATATTTACAGGTTTTAAAAAACAGTGTAGGGCAAAAACACGTTTTAATGATCGGTAGTTTCTGCACTGCCTTCAGCTGATAACCATTGGCATGGCGGATCTTTGCAGATTCAATTGTCGAATCCTGCCAATCAATCCTCGAATCTGAATCTCTGTCTAAAACTTGGTGGATTCTAGCTTCAGCTTCGATACATCACTACTTGTATATACTTGTGTATGTGTATATATACATCTGTCAGTAACTGGTTGTTCTTTACTCTACAGGTATAATGGATATGTTTGAACCGACCCCTCGACCACCGGCCAGAACTCCACGTCGCATAGCCATGCTGGCTGCTGCTCAGGAGGTGGCCCAAGCGACGGAGAGTCTAGCCGGTTCTATTGTGGAATCTGTCCTACATCCCCGTAATCCTCTGTACCCCCCTAATGTTCGACCCCTGCTGCCGATACAACCCCCCGGAGGACCATCGTCTCCACCACAAGAACCGACTGATCAGTCTCAACCACCGACCGATGATGACAACTCGTCAGCTGTTGTCGTGCACTTCGTATCGCCCCAGCGGACACAAGCTTCCAGCATCCCAGAAGCTCTCGAGCTGATTCCTGTGGCTCAGTCTCTCCCGGAACTTTCGGATCCCATGGGTTTGATTCCCGGAAGTGTTCCGTACCAGCCACCCGGTGATCCCGAAGATGGATTCTACCGAGTTAATCCCGCATTGCTTGTCAACAGCAGAAATGAAAACAGTGATATTATTGAGATCAGGGAAAGCAACGAAAATGGCAGCAGTAGTGATAGTGAACCGATGGTTCCTACAAGTGAGGCAAGGGCCCTTAACAACGACTATAGGATCCTCGGAACACTGCCAGTAGACATGACCTCCTCTGGCTCAGGTGGCTCTCAATTCCTGATCAACTCTGGCGGCGGAACTATGGTAGCGATCGGCCAGGGAAATGAGGCGTTAGAGATAGAAATGGCTGCTACCTGGCTACAGTCTCAGATGGCAGCACAAAGCAGTCCTATTGAAGACGAGTTGTTTGAGCAGCCATTAACACAGCCGTCTTCTCAGTCTCAGGCAGAAGTACAGCCTGAACCTCTTCCTGACAGTCCTCCTCATGTTATGTGAGTAGTGTTTATTTTTGCTCTTAATTAAACTTAAATTTGAAATAAATACATGAAAGATAATAACTAAGCTGGCTTGAAACTAAACGTAGTTTCCATCTACTTCAATGACAATTATGATTGATCTCAGGTATTCATATTTTTCTGCTGATTGACTGACATTGTTGGAAATACCAAATACAAATGTTATTCACATGCTTTTATATTTTCAGGTTTAATACAATTTGAAACATGATTTATTTTATGTAAGTTCAGTTTGATTTAAAGCGGTAATCGAGAGCTAATATAAGAATGTACAATGTAACTCCATAGTTGGCCAATTACTTCAGGTACCAAGGGGCGGAACTTAATGAATAAAATAGAGTGAAATATCCAAAATTTATAAATTTGGAAGTAAATAAAAAATTAAATTTTGTATAGTACCCAAATGAACCGAATATACAATATATAAATAAAAATATATGAGTCGTGGAATTTTATTATATCTTTTGTTCATTAATGGGATTTTGGACATATGTCAGCATTATAAAAGGTGAATATGGATATCCCATATTAACTTTTTAAAGACCGTACCTAGAATAACCAACTTAGTATACTTCTTTAGGGTACAAAACTGCACTTTTCGATTAGTATTTGCAAGATCGCCCCTGATTCCAAGATACCAAATTTTGGGTCCAAATTAAAATTTTTTCATATAAACACCTATCGAGTTACACATCGCTTTAAATGTCTTTATAGAAGAAAATTTAAAGTGAAAATCAAATTGCAGTATCTGAAATCTGACGCTCTCAGAGACTTGACTTCTGGGATCTGGAGTCATGTTCGTCTGAAGAGTTCCAAAAAAAGTTGACGGTAATAAGCTCAAAATCTACATCGTTTCAATATCAGAGACACACCCAGATTACAAAATATAGTGTAATCTAGGTGAAGAGGTATTCACACGGTCACAGTGGAAAAACTAAGTTCTCTACACGTAACACAGCTATGGTAAAAAGGGTTGAATCAATGTGAATTTTGAGTTTAATAATTACACTATATTTTATAGTCTGGACATTGGATGTTGAAATAATGTAAAGAGTTCATTTTGAGCTTCTTTGTCATTGACTTTTGTAAATTCTTCAGGCAAACGTGATACTAAATTCCAGGAGTCAAGTCTATGACAGCGTAAGATTTCAGATGCTGCACTAAAAGGAAGGTGAACTGGAGCTTAACTCGGCTACATTATGTTCAGGAAACTTAGAGGTGGCCATCTCAATCCAGTACAAAGGAAAATGATTCAAATTTAAATTATTCTTATGCCTAAAATTGTTAAAAAAATCAAATTACCAATTTTTAGTTGGCAGTATTTTAACACAGTATTAATTAAATTGTGTGTTTTGTTAACAGCCGAAGTCCAGATTACTCTCCCCCGCCTCCACCTCCAATGCCTTTACCCATGGAGCCTTCTACTGGAGCAAACCCAGTTTTATCTATTGCGTCCCAGAGTTCCTTCTTGTCTGAAGAAATCCCAGAAGGTGTGGATCCATCTTTCTTAGCCGCTCTTCCAGAAGATATGAGAGCCGAAGTGCTGTCAGAGCATTTAAGGTGAGTTTGTCAAACAGTATTTCTAGAAGGGCTGGAAGGTGTCCACCCAGAGGACCCTGAAAGGTTTAATAAATTTGACAATGAAACTAAACGACAGTTTGTGGTGAATCAAATAGACGTTTTTAAAATAAATGTTACCCTTAAAAATAACACTGTATTAAAACGCTTTTGGATTACCATTTATATACATAATAAGATTACTTAAATAAATCTGTAAAAATATTAATTGTTTGAATAAATAGCGCAACCTATCTGTGCGTCTGACCCAGAAAACTGTGCACGACAACAACACAACATACCAACAAGCAACTGATACCTCTCAACTTTGACATGTTTGGTGTGCTCTCGGCTTGTGCAAGCGTAGAATTGCAAGTGGTCGTGCTCGCTTATGCATTGACGGATTTTGTTGACAACAACACAACATACCAACAAGCAACTGATACCTCTCAACTTTGACATGTTTGGTGTGCTCTCGGCTTGTGCAAGCGTAGAATTGCAAGTGGTCGTGCTCGCTTATGCATTGACGGATTTTGTTGAAACATATACCGTTGGAATTCAAATAAAATTTTTCAAATAGTTGGTGTATACTAAATTTTTTATATCTACACTGGTTATTTGTTGTTTGACTCAAAACATTTTTAACAGATGCCATTTTGTTAATATTGATGAAAATAACACAATTATTTTTTAATTTTCTTTATCTATTCAAACCTATGACTAACATTTTTTTTTAGATTAACTAGTTTTAGAGAATAAAATACACAAAATGGCAGCGAGCGGCTAATCAAGACATTTCTCAACCTATGTTTTTATGTTATTTATGTTCCAAATGATGTGCACTATCAGCCACAGAAATTCGAGACACCCTGTTGTGAACACCCTATATACATATAGGCTATATGTATTAAAAAATAATTGGATCCAAATCCCTGCCTATTCCAAAATGCAGTTGAGAAGCGTTACTTATTACATTATTTATCCTAACTACTTGTTTCCTATCTGAAGAAAAGATTCAAGGCACACTTAAACGTACCTACCAATGTCATACTTCTTAAATTTGTTTAATAAAATATTAATATCAGTTCCATCAAATGCTTTTTGAATATCAATTTATATACTTACACTCCCCTCTGTCAGCAGGAAGTGATATTCCTAAGTGCCTCTCCAGTGCCAAGTCTGCCAGGAAAAACCCATATTGTCTAGTTATAGACAAAAACAAGTTTTCTCCAAGAAAGTATGATAACAATTGGTTTTTATTACGAACTCAAGTACTTTTCAATATTACTGACTACCTATATAGGTCTGTAAAGATGAAATCAAACATGGGTCACCAGTCTTAAGCAGAGATAACAGATGCAATCTTAAAATTATTATTCCACTTAACTAAATTAGTAAAATAATCATTAAATTCGCTAGCAAGAATCAGTTCATTCCAACCAATTTCCCAATTTGTGGTTTTCAAATAATTAGTATATCCCATTGTACTGTGTAATCATTTATAGAAAAGAAAATCAAAACATTAATCAATTCACCTTTCTTATGAATTCCTTATAGTTTTTATTGTGTTCTTTAATGAATACATTATAGTTTTATAAATAAATATGAACGAGTCAGCTCATATGTAATCAATAAAGGCTTTTCTTATTTATGCTCCTATTATGCATGATTCAGAGTTTTTAATGTTCACACCTGTTATATACTTTAGATACCAATCATAATACAGTAACATTTGGTTATTTGATATTTAAGTATTCAGTAAGAACCTATTAATAGGAATGTGTCGATGGACTTTTCAGATTGCAAAGACTACAAAATAGGGTGCAGCAGAACACAGAGGAGAGCTCTCAGTTCCCTCAAGGAACCAGTAGTGGTATGGAGGTGAATGCTGACTTCCTGGCTGCTCTGCCTCCTGCCATACAGGAGGAGGTTCTGGCGCAGCAGCGGCTCGAGCAGCAGAGACAGGCAGCCGCGCTTTGTAACCCCAACGATCCGGTAGACGCGGCTGCTTTCTTCCAAGACCTCCCCCATTCTCTTCGCCAAGCTGTAAGTCTCTATTTTCTGTGTTACTAACATTCTCAACATGAGCAGGACACTAGGTATTACTCTCCCGTGTCTTAAGTCATCAATAAATACTTAACATAGAACATCAACATTGACTAAACATACAAGATTGACTTTAAAGCCAACAAAATATTCCCATTAATGTCACACAGATGCGTAATAAAGAAATTTCAAGATTTTAAGATTCAAGTTTTCTTATATTATTAAACATACAGTGATGCAATAGATTTCATCAATACTAACAAAACAATTTTACCTTTTCATTGTGTGTTGCATTCTGTTTTTAACTACTATGTTTAGGTTTAAATTAAAATAAACATAGAATAACATTATAAATAATGTATAAAAATTAATAAATGCTGTAAAATTTGTGATGGCAAGAACATAAAAGATTTAAAATATTCATTCGTTTGCAAATAAATACATAGACAGAGTTAACAAAATTTACATAAACAGAATAAAAAAAAAATGAAAAGTTATTATAATAATTTATAATAGCAAAAACAAAATGTGTAACAGATTATAAGATGTACATTTACAAATAAATAATTGATAGACAATAGTTTAAAACATAAAAAATAACATTTATGTATAAACTAACACAATTAAAACCAATGAATAGTGTATATACATCACGCACAACACTTATAGAAATATATACATTTAACTATCTGATCTGAATTTAGCCTTCAATTCTAAATTAATAAAATATTGTTTAAAATTTGCTATATATAGTAGCTAGATAGTCGTCAAACTTGTAGAAAAATTGTTCTTTCAACCATTTTTTCAAGCAGTTTTAAAAATTTATTAACACTGACAGTGTGATCAAATTGTGGCAATTTGTTGATTAATCTGATTCATGCAAAATATGCTGTTATTTGTTTTAAGTCTGGCAGGTAGTAAATCTAGAGCATAATTTTTTGAAAACAGGAAAACAAGATTCACAATTGTCCAGTCCTTTTATGATCTGTATATCATGTTTTTGCTGTCTTAAAACTTGTTCCATATAAGTACTATTTCCCCATAAAGTAACACTATATACAATCTGGGAGTGAAAACAGCGTAATACACAATAATCAACATATCACTACTAACACACAGTTTGTTTTATTAGTAAACAAGTGATTTTAGATAGCTTTTTACAAAGATATTGTATATGTACATCCCATTTCAAACTGCTGTCTAAGTATAGGCCAAATAGTTTTTTAATAGACTCTGCCTCAATTAATTTAGTTACTGAACAAAATTTATTCTGTCTTTTTTTAATTATTTTTAAATGGTTTGTTTCGAACCAGCTCTCTGCAATATTCATTGATACATTTTGATCTACTTGCAATTTTCCAATGTTTTTTCCATTCCAAACTAAAGTAATATCGTCTGCATATAATACTGATTTGCACTATATAACTTGGGAAATAAAATATTGCCATTAAAAATATTAAAGATCCCAAAATAGATCCCTGGGGAACACTAGATTTAATTAATTGAAAATTAGATCCATCATTATGCTGATGTACCATTTGTTTCCTGTTACACAAGTAGGATGTCATTAAGCCAAATTCTTTACCCCCCAACCATAACATTGCAATTTATTTCTGTAATATTTCATGAGAAATACAATAAAATGGTTTGGTCAGGTCAAAGTATTTGAAAGCCATACTAAATAATGATATAGGAGGTAGAATCAGCTTTCCCTCCCCTGAGTAAGCATATTCCTGGTAACACAATACATTCATATGTAATACCAGATAATCATTGCTGATTCTGACCAGTGACTTGAAACTACTTACTATCATTTGCTAAAAAGCTAAGGATTTAAATAAGCTTTTGTATGGTTTTGTTAAGCCTAACCAAATGTTTGTTGCAGATTCTGACGGATATGGAGGAGTCCCAGATTTCCGTTCTACCACCAGATCTAGCTGCCGAGGCTCAGAATTTGCGCCGGGAGTGGGAGGCTCGCAACCGTCAGCTGATGCAGGAGAGGTTCCTGTCACATGTGACCCACACGAGTGCGCTATCCTCTATCCTACGTCACTCCAGCACTCCCAGAAACATAAGTAGGTGGACTGTTCACTCCTCTCAGTGTCCCTAACCTGATTGATTACTATAGTTGGTACGCAGATCCTAGCGTTGGACCAGGTATCCGGTTTAAGAATCTAGATACCATTATTGTTTTGACGTTTTAATACAGCAAACACATTTGACATAGAATAATGGTGGTTCGGAAATTGCACTTGGTTTTTTTGTAGTCCAAGAAGTACTGCAACTTGAGGTGTAATGGTTGTAGGGCAGCTATATGGATTACACTAACACCTGAAATGGATAACTCAGTTAAGAGCAACGACGGGTGTACCAAAAGCAAATAACTGTATGAATTTCAAATTCGGAAGGTACTCAAGGTACTCTCATTGTTGATTAGAAGTTAATGACCGGGCAAGATTTCGTTCAGTATCATACCCTCACTTGAATAGTTAGATATGTACAAAGTTACTGTGTACCTCAATGTAAAAATAAAATTGCTCTCTTGCTACTTCTCTGTCTTCACAGAAGCGTAAATTTCATATTACAAACTACCTTGTAGTATGACATTTTATGGGGTAATGGGTTCTTGGAATCAAATAAAGTTTTACTTCTACCATACTTTTTGAGTAGTAGTAGATAAGCCCCTGTTTGTTTTATTCAGAGTAAGAATAATTTATCGCCTTTATATTACATTGCAGTGCTAATAATATAATGAATGCAATGGCATTCTAATTATAATTCAACCTGTGGTAAGATCATCTATTTTGTAGGTAAGGTTAACATAAGTCAAGCTTTGCCAAAATTATTTTGAACTTGTATATCGATTTTGTCTTTTATTAATGCAGTTTCCATCTCAAACACTAGTGTTGAATTACAATGACTGTTGCATTTTCTCAATAAAGCCATTTTATGTGCAGAAACAAACAAATTGTGAATTGTTATCATTGTGGTTACGCAGGGAGGCCGACAGGACCGCGGTACACGATTCAGAACATGATGAATCCTAGCAACCGCACCCATTGGCTAAGCTCCTGGAACCTGGGCACTCGGCTTCTGGATGGTGTGCAGTCAGGTTCACAAGTGCCCAGTCTGGGTGCGAGTATTACCAACTCTAACATCATGGGCAGGTACGTCAACACTACACTCCCTTACTCAATAAGTAGGGAAGTTTGCCAACAACTGTGTTTTACCTCGATACACATCTAGTTGCCTTTGATGATGTAACATCAAACAATAAAACTACAAGAATTTTTCTTAATGTTTTGAGACAATTCAACTACTTTTTACATCAACAATGCTCCTACGAGAGGTGACCGTTGTCTTGACAATATATTTTGTTAACTGTCCAGGGCAAGTTTTGGAATCCAAAATATTTGATTTTCCTTTCTTCAGATCATAACGGGGTTATTTTTGAACATGACATGCAATATGAATCCTAACTGTAATGAATCTGAATATCATGACAAAACACTGGAGCACATGAACTCTTTTACAATTAGTTTCCAAAAATCAGCAACAAACAATTTAGCTGAAAAGTTTGATATCACATGACTGGAGTGCTTTAATGAACTCTGAAAATGTAGCAAGTACCCAAGATTGGTTTTCAACACTTTTTAAGTGTTCTTGTTTAATAAAATTGCTTATTTCTCAACTTTGAAAAAAATGTAAGACCATGAAAAACATAACATTTAATAAAAAATGGTATACAAAAAGAATTGGTTCACATGAAAGAAAGGCTTCTGTTTCTAAACAAACTTGTAAAAAATTCAAGCAGTGATAGGTTATATGCAAACTATACTGACCTCAAAAGATGCTACATAAAATCTATTGAAAATGCCAAGTTATACTACAATACAACAAAAATTGAAAATAGCAAAAATAAATGTAAAGCTGCTTGGAATCTTATAAAAGATAATACTACTAACACATCAACTCAAACTAAATTAGATAATCACACCAGAACTGTTTTAATAAATTTTTTCATTGACTCGGTTGAGCAGACCGTAAATAACATTAACCATCCCAACACAGACAGTTTGACCCTAATTTGTAACTATCAAATAGAAAGTAATAACTTTTACTTTACACAAGTTCTGTTGATGACACTTCTAAAGCTATCAAGAGACTAAAAAACTCTGACAGTAAAGACATTTTTCAATATGTCCAACAATATGATAAAAAATATCTATCATACAATACTAACTCCTTTAACTTTAGGCATTAATAAATGCCTGAATGATGGTTATTTTCCAGAAGAGCTCAAACTTTCCAGAATTTGTCCAATATACAAGAAAGGCCCTAAAAATCTACCGGAGAGTTATCGACCAATATCAGTTGTACCCACATTATCAAAAATCATAGAAAATATTAGTTCACGATCAATTATTAGCATATTTAGAAAAAAAATTATTACCTTGATGTATCACAATTTGGTTTTAGAAAGGGTAAATGCACCATAGATGCAATAGATGCACTAATTAGAGAAGTTGTGAGTGCCTTTGAGGACAAGGCCTTTGCTCAGGCCACCTTGTGCGACCTGAGCAGGGCTTTTGACTGTGTGGACCACAACAAACTAGTCCTTAAACTAAATTATTATGGTGTAACAGGAACTCCCTCTAAGTTTTTTTCAGTCATATCTATCAAACCGAAGGCAAAAGGTATGTGTTGATGGAAACTGGTCAGATGAGGCTAAAGTTTCTACTGGAGTGCCCCAAGGATCGGTTTTGGGTTCCTCTGTTGTTCTTATTACAAATAAATGATTTACCAAAAAATATCAAGGCCAAATCTTTATTATATGCAGATGACACAACTTTTATTAACATAAACTCTAATCTCGATGAATTACAAGATCTATGTTAGAGAGACTGTACAAGAGGCCTCATTGTGGTTTAGGTCCAATGGATTAGTGCTCAATGAAGCCAAGACTCAGAATATTATATTCAGCTTAAAACAAACACCATCAGATGATACAATAAATGCTTTTTTTACTACTGTAAAATTTTTGGGTATCTATATCGATAGTACTTTTGACTTGGAATTCCCATATTGAGTACATATCCAAAAGGTTGTCTAGGGTAATTTTTTCTACTCAGGCGATTATTGTCGTGTGTGCCTAAAAACTACGTAAAATCAGCTTATTACGCATTTTTTCAATCAGTTTTAAGATACGGATTAATAATCTGGGGAAACAGCAGTAAGATTGAAGACATTCTAATTCTGCAAAAGAAAGCTGTGCGAGTGATAGCGAGGGCCCATTCTCTGGACCACTGCAAGCCTCTGTTCATTGAACTTAAATTACAAACTGTGATAAATCTCTACATCTTTGATTTAGTTACCTATTTACTCAAAAATTTTTCAAACTCTCACTCTAAGAAGTGATATACACAGCTACTATACTAGAAATAGAACTAATATTGCCATAGATCATGTTAGATTAGCGAAATCTCAAAACAGCCACATTATAATTTCTCAAAGAATCTTCAACAAAGTAAAACATTTGGCAGATAAGTATCCCACAAAAATATTTCAAAACAAACTGTACCCATATTGGCTTTTGAACAATCCTTTCTATACCCTATCAGAGTTTTTTAACTACAAGGATATTAAATTTTTAGTTTGTTAATAATGTATACAGGATCCACTGTACAGCTCGCTAAATCTGTTATACTACAATTGAAAAACATATATTTGTAAACAACAATGAGATTTCAGTAAATTGTTCAATTTTAATCTAGAAACTGTCCTTTTTTTTTATTCAGTACTGTAAATTTCATCTGTAGAATTTTATATTGTAACCTGTTATCCTAAGATTTCAAATTTGTTGGTGCTAGTATTGTAGTAATTCCACGTGCAATCAGTTAAAATATTTTTTAATTTAATATCTGTTAAACTTTTATAAATTCTTTTGTTGTTCAAATTATTTTAAAATCTCCTTTTGTTAAACTATTGTCTTTCATTATGATATTGATATTCAAAGAATAATAATTTTTTAAACTGTAATGATATTTTAAAAACTGAATAGTTTGGGTTTATTGCTTGTTTTCTGACCATGTCATCTAGACAATATTACTGACTTTGTCAATGGCATGTCATATGTAAAAAAGGCAAATAAAGATTGATTGATTGATTGATTGATTGATTTGGTAGTTCCTATTCCGTTTTCAGGCCTAATTGAAAATTAGCAATACCTCTGTGACCTATTTTAAATGATATATTGTTTAAACCAACTTAAACAGAATATTAAATAATATTATATAGAATACATTTCCATGTTCACCACACTTTGTTAACTTTATTGACATTAAATAGTTAAAATTTCATGAATAAATATAGTATTTATTGATCTTTCAGTTACTTGAAAATGAGTTTTGGAATTATATCATTCTTAATTTTTCACTTATTGTAAACTTAAAAAGTTAATTATTCATTAATGTTTTTCTGTTATTTAATACTACGCATTAAGTAGAATCTTTCAATTTACACATAAAAATTTACCATAATTACATTTTTGTCTAGCAATTAGCATTAGTCTAGCAATACTTTACGATATAACTGTTTTTGAGAATTGCACAGAGTCAGTGCTACCAACTCATTCTTTATTATTTTCATAAAGAAACTTGTTATAATTTTATAAATATTTTGTATTAGTGGTTTTTTGTTTACTAAATAAATTTGTTAATAAAATTTAGTTTACCTTTTTGAATAATGAATACAAATCTTATTACCTCTTTAAACGAAACAATTAAGTTAACAAATCAGTATTGCCTATAAATTTAAAAATTTGAATGTTTCTACACTTCTGCACTAATACAGAAATTAACGAAATCAAATTTTAGTATGTTCCTCGGACTTCAAATAACTGAAGTTACATTAAAATTGTGTGAATAAGATAAAAGGATTATATTGTTTGTTAAAAATATTGTTTGTGTCTGTTTGATTTAAGAATTTTAAGACGTTGTTTGGTATCAACAATCTTATGCAATTAAGGAAAATGAAAACTCATATTCCTGCAGATGTAGCCTTGGAAATATAAAACCAGTGTAAAGTCTGCATGAACTCTGGTTGAGATCACTGATATAGCTTACTGTAGTAAATTCCATGCCTTGCTCCTGTCGACAGGCCCAGAGGTCGTCAAGTGTTGGACTATGAGAGCATATCCTGCCTGCTGGTGTTGTTGTTTGTAGACGACTCAAGGCTCAACACTGCTCGTCTACACAGAGTGTTCCGCAACCTCTGCTATCATCCACCCACAAGGGAGTGGGTCATTAGGGTCAGTCTAGTCATACTGAACTCTTTATTTTTATTGATTTATTCATATAAGAATATTGTAACTATTTTATGATTTTGTAACATCAAATATTTTTTTATTATTATGAAGCATCTTTATTCGTGGTTTACACATTGTCTACAGGAACGGTGTTATCAATGTACATATTAAATATTAAGTTAAATAAACTTGTGAATTCACCTAATAGTATACCCCATACCCCAAAAAATATTTTTGTAGTACATGCTGTAAATTAATTATATTTTATTTCAAATTAAAATGCAATTTTTTCGTTGTGATTTCTGTTAAATAGCACGGAATACAACAGGTTACTGGTGTAGTCGTTATGTAAATTGAGATGGTCAGCTATTTTCACTGTAACGTTTGTTGGCAGGCCATCCTCTCCATAATGGAGAAGAGCAATGAGGGTCAGGGAGCCATTGTGGGAGAGCTCCCACAGCAGAATACCGGCGCAGTACGCAGGGTGACGCGCAGTCAGACACAGCCTGGGTCCAATTTGGAGAGCAGTACCACCTCCTCTTCCCCCTCCTCCCTCATGTCAAGGTAATCTCATCATTCATTACATCATTTGGGAAATTAAAGCATCAATTTGTTTTCTTGCTGAACAAAAATGTACAGAATTCCTTAAAAATCTGAATCTCTCTTTTAAATTCCGTATTTGCTAGAGTGGAAAAAATATTCCTTTACCTTTGAGTTGATTAATACTGCATTTACATGACAATTTTAAAGTGCTCATGTGTACAGGCAACACCAAGTATTTCTTATTCAAAAGACGTTTTGATAATCTTCTTTGTAATGTCTATTTCAGATGTCTTGATTTAAAAATGGGTACTGTTTGACCAAAGAACAATCACTGTAGTGATTTGAGTGACTTAACTTGATTTTTCAACCTTTTCCCCTCTGTTTGTAGTTAAAAAAGTAATATTTTCAAACAAATGTTCTTGCAAGGAGCGTAATGGGTGATTGTGGCAAGAAATATTTCTTTTTAAACTATTAACTACTGTTGACATGTTTCCAGTCATATGTACTAAATACGTGTGGGCGTGTATATTGCGGTGTTCTCTGTTGTACTGTCTAACTGTCAAGGACGTTAAGCACTTTAGCAGATATTATAAATAACAATTACTGATTGTACAAGGCAATTAAATTGAGCTGCTATCCAGCATATTTTCATCCAACTATGACAAGACCACAGGTTGCAGATTACGAGTTTGTACTTGCAATATTTGCATTTGGTTTTTCGCATTATTCTCTAATAAATTTCAAAAACCTATAAAACATTCATAATGAAAAAGGTAGTTTATAATAGTTGTATGTTAAAATTTTTACATTTATGTAATGGTTTCAAAATTACTTCTGAAAACATAGAGAATTAGCAAATATAACACTGCAGATAAGGGGTTAGTTTCCGTGAAAGCATTTTTTTTAGCATCATAATATTCCTTGTTAAAATTTCTGAAAAAAAAAAACAACCATTCTGAGAGTTACAGTTCATTTTGATGATTGATCATTTTAAAGTGTAGTAGATTTGTTTACATATATTTGCCCCACCGAGGTTTATAACAAAATTCAAAAATAAAATTTCAGAAACTGGGGTCAACAACTGTGTTCCTTGGTGTATTTACTGTTCTACAGTTTCCTGCCGGATACTAACCAGTTCTCAAACTAAAATGTGCTTTAGTTTTAGCAAGTCTCCAGGTCTGTGGGGAATGTCCATAATAAAACGTGAATATGTCTATTCATACATAAAAGCCGATTAAGTAGGAACAAAATTGATAATTTGAAAGACAAACTATAATTCATGTTATTTTTATGAAAAGTTTATCCAATGACAAGCTTCGTTTTTACTGATAACTTGTACATAAACTAGGAGGCTGCTTAACCCAATTGCTAAAGAAGTATATAAATTGTTAGCTGGTGTTGATATGTTATATATACTGTAGTGACCATTTTATTAGGAAAATAATGTTTAGATACAGATGTACGGTAGGAAACATCATGTACTAAAAACCAAACCCTAAGCTAACTTACAAGTAACCTGCCAAAGAAACACTATTTGGTATTTTGTCACCGTAACCATCACTGTTCTTGCAAAATATCTCTAATGGCACTGGGAAAACACAAGCCTACAACATTAAGCAATAGTTAAAACAACCACAACCTCAGTAGAACAGCAATGTCCATTTGTAGCACTGAAGTGAATGGACAAAGAAACAAATCAGATGACTAGGTGGCTCAGCGCTTATTTTCTTTCAGTAAAAGCTATTGTGATGACACTATTCTATGTCATAACCAATAGAGAAAATGAGGCCAAGAATTCGTTTGTGTTTCAAAGAAATGTGTGAAGCAAATGCCGAGTAATTGGACTAAAAAAATGCATAATAAATCACGTACTTATCAGATAACAAATCATATCAGTTCCAGAAGAGAGCTTGGTATTCTTAGCTTATTTTTGTCTTATTGGGTGGTTCCCCAAGGGTTAAGATGGCAGAAATCGGGTTTCTATGATTTTATTCAATCAAACAAACTTAAAAAATGTTCTTGAAATTCAAAATTCGTGAATAATAAATATAAATTCGGAATTGGATTTGAGACTCAACAATTTTGGATTTGACCTTCAATAATATAGAGGTTACTTGTTATTAACCTTGGAACTGATACGGGTTGTATATTAAGACTAATTGGCGTGTCTCTTAATAGATAAAGTACATCTTCTCTCTTCTAGTCTCTTAAAGAGTTCTTTAAGCCTCTTAAATGTGTTACTCATCAACTACTTAACATATTACAGTGAAACGTGTGCAGATCAGTTCATTAACTCACAGTATAAATTGACATAATAACGAAGTACATATTGTTTTCACTAATTACTGGCTGAAAATCATCCAAGCACCTCATTGCTTAGCGCAACTCGTTGTTACATTTGATATCCTGCAGACAGCAGTGTTGTTTATTTGTTACTGTGGCTTGTGTAGCATTACTATAACATATAACACAAGTTCAAATAATTCAAGTCTTGTTCAGGTGATATATATATATTTGCTGAAGGAAGTTGTAGTTATATTGATTTACTGGTGACAATATGCTAGACAATATTTCTTTAGAAAATTACCCATTTTTGGAATTCAAGCGGAGTCAAAATTATTTGTGAATGTACATATGACCATGGCAACATGAAATTTTATGACTAAATTTCTTACTTTATTTATATTGTGCATGGACAAGACACTTATTTGGATAATGATGATCAGTTCCAGCTCCAGTTGGAATGCGACACGCTCCGGCTCGTCCTGGCTCAACATCAGCATGGATGCTGCCCTCGGCTGTCGAGCCACCGTCTTTCATGTCCATAAAAACCCCGGTCGCCGCAACGACAAGTCCATTACCATTAATCCCCAAGCCGCCCCTTTTGTATATAGGTAACTGTCCACATTACTATTTACTCTAATTTTACACTTTATCAGGACGTATTTTTAAATTGCTTTTTGTCCGTACAAATTGACACAGAACTGGCAACATTAAGAATTAAGAATTTTATTGGCAATAGACAGAGTCAAAAACATGTTACTTAAAGTATCATAAAAATTAAAAATATTGAAAAGTCGATATGATAAAACTGTATCTAGTATATAAATAAATATACTAACAAAACACAGAGAACTCATCTAAATAAAATAAAAACTAAAAGTAACAAACAAATAATTACTAAAATTTTAATGTACACATATTACAGGCCAAAAACTCATTTGCATAATAAAAGGCAGTTTGATTTAACCAGTTAGTAATAATGAGTTTAAATTTACTTACAGCAGATTTACAAGCCAGACTTCTTTCGGAAGTCTATTAAAGAGTTTGACTTTCATGAACATGTGGCTGTATTAAAGGGACAGTGTTGAGCATATAATTTCTCCTTGTATCAAGTGTATGACTGTTTTGCCTAGATTGAAACTTGTTTAAGGAACAAAGTCCTTAACACTAATCAGACTAATCATTGGAAATTCTTTAAAATACGGTACACATAAACTTCTATCTGGGATCTTATTTATTGTTCAAATTGCTTTTTTCTACCATATAAAAACATATGTCAGCTACTGCCCCGGAGTTTTATTCCATACAGTAAGTGAGAATAAACAAAGGCATAACAGGCAACAATTAACATTGACAGACTAATGCAATTCCTTAACTTTCTTTATAAAAAAGTAATGTTAGATAGTTTAATACATCACTGATGTATTTGAGACCCCACTTAATCTACTACCTAGGTATAATCCTAAAAGTTTTACAGGACTAGAACCTACATTTATAAACCTATTCAATGAAATATACCTATTCAATATTGTCAGTTTTAAAATATTAAACCTATTAAATGGTTTGTAATTTAAAAGTGTACAAATTGAATTCCATCTTCAGTAGCAATTAAATCTATACTCTATTTGAAATAAATAGACTGTACCTTCATACACCGTAGTTAAAAAAAACCTAAACTAGATAAAAAAGCAAATTGAGCTCGTCTGAAAGCTCAGAAACGATGTCAGTGATGGGTTAGTTGGGGTAGGTCTTGGAGGACGGATAGGATGCTAATGAATGTATGTGTATCAAATTCTTGAAGAGACCTTTATTGTATAATTTTGGTTTTATTTTAATTGTAGTAGTTTTATTTGAATTAAGTATTGTATTAGGGTTAATTGTAAAACAGGGTGTTATGGATCTAAATTCGTCCATTTGTATTTATACTGTATATAATACAAATAAAGTCATTTGAATTTGACTTTGAAACTAGACATAATATAAATTTTATTTGTATAGGCTCTAAAACATGATGTCTTGTTTTTATTTCAATTAAAGTTTTTCTGGAGATGCAAAAATTTGTAATTTAACAAGTTTACGACAATGTTTACTCCATTGGGTACACCCGATCTTTGACCGGGTACACACCGGATTATCGTAAAATGTGTTGTGAGCCTGATGGGGCACACGTTGCTATGTTTGTCCTCATTGTATTTTTATTGTGTACCTTTCTTGGTGGTTTGTTAAATATGATCCCGCGCAATTATTGTACTTGTAATAAATGCCTTGGACTATCATGTACCGTAATTATGTAATCATCTACCATTATACAAATTGTTATAAAAAATTGTTAATGCGCTCTAAGCTACTGATGTAGTTTTTAATTCTTAAAGCTAAATACAATAAAACATATATTTCACTCAAATTAATATTATATTGATAACTATATAAAACTTGGCATTTTGCACATTTATAATTTGTAAATAAAGTTGAATTGCATTATTAAACAATGATTTACTGCTAATTACGATTTACCCATAATCATGCTTACAATTACGTATAAAGCTATATTATTCTATAGTAAAAATTGTTTGTATGAAACTCACACAATGATTTACATCATTATCTGGTTTTTACAACAGTGAAAGTATTTAAATCTTACCTTACAACAATATTATGGTCATTTGAAATGTAGGCAAGTGAAGCACAGGCTGGGGGAACGTGTAGTGGGCCTGTAGCTTGGCTGCCCAATCGGGGAGTATAGCACATCACATTATTCAGGTGCACTCAAAGACAAAACAGGATCTTGAGCATGGCCTTTTGCACGCTAAGGGTTAAACTAAAATCATTATCTAAGTGACCAATTCTTGAAAATGAAATCTATCTATCTTCCAATTATACCAGAAGAAATTTTTTCACTTGTTTAAAAACAAAGTTTACAGAATACTACAAAAAGTTTTTTTAATATATGCATTTTTATCTTCCAACTAATTTCAGCTAAATGTTATCTGACATGTTTTTTTTTTTTTTCAGACATGCCTTAGATATATTGATCTCATTAGCAAGAATATTCCCGAGCTACTTTGTGCCTGGCAAAGCCGTGGCAAGCCCGAATAGCAGTGCTGCCGCCGCCACCTCCCTTCCTAAGTCGTCAAAGTCTCCTCGACCAGACAACACTTCCAACTTCTGGGACTTGCTGATTCGCCTGGACTCCCTAAGTACCTCCAAGAAGGGAAAAACCGCAGCACGCCCCAGCACCACCCCCGCTTCCGACCCGGAGAACCTCTGCCTGGAGAGCTCTCCATTTGGCCAACTTCTTAAAATGCTTGCCTCTCCAGTTGTCCACCGTAGCCCACTGCTCATGGACAAACTGTTACGCCTCCTCTCCCTCATTTCTATCAGTCTCCAAGTTCATAAACAACGCCTGTGGGACAAGGTGAGTTTTAGTTACCGACATGATATTCTGTTACAAAAGGTAAAACACCACAACACCCTTCTTTTGTTCTTTATTTTTGTATGTATTAATACCTACCCCACCTGAAGAAGAGGATAGATACCAATCCTCAAAACTTATTGTTATACCTTTTGTAACATATAACGGTGATCCTTTCAAACCTTCCATCGTTAATAACAAACTTAAAACAAAAAAATGATACTCTACTTATCATTTATCCAGTTGTGAGTGTGAAGTCCTCATCAGTTATTAAGTATTTTTGTGTTGAAACGTCCAAACCGAAATTCGAGTTTTTGGATAATTATAAGGTTACTAAGAATAATTAATTAAACATACTTTGTATTCTTCAATTAAACGTGTTTTTGTATTTATTCATTTAAACTGTAAAGTAGAATATATGTGAATACTGAGATGTCTGTGGGGTTTTAGGTGGAGGTGAACCCAGTGACTCTCCACCATCTGGGGTTGGCCATCAATGTATTGACTTCCAACACATGCTCTGAGGAGGGGTTGGAAGATGCTACTGCCCTGTTGCTCAACATGACTGTCAACTTGGCCAACACCCGAGAAACTGTGAGTAATATGCTGGAGTCTTATGACAATTTCTTAAGGCCATTACATGTAAAATCATGTTTCCTACACATTCGTTTGAAAGCAAGAGCATCATATCCCCGAATTATGGCTCATTTTATAACCTGACCGGTTGAACAATTTCAATACAAATATAGTTTTGCTTTCATTTATTACTTGGGGCATAATATTTTCTGGCTGTGTTCTGCTCTCATATATTCGTATGTACTACAAACGGGTACATGAGTAATAATAAATATTTATTATTGATTAATTTTACAAAATAACTGCAATACAGCAAAAATATACTTAGCTCTAAAGATAAAAACATGGATACCATTAGAGACCTAGCTGCTTGATTTGCGTTCTAGATATAAAGAGTGGTCACTTCATCATATTTATATAACATATTTAATCTTTTTTTAAATACAGGTTTTCAGATTTTCCATGCCAAAAAGACTGGCCATATTTTACAATAATGGTTTACGAGGAATTGTATTTTCAGCTCTAATAGAGATATTTAAATATTTTGCAAACCGTTTTTCATAATCTAGGAAAAAATTAAAAAAAAATAAAAAAACAGTGTGATTTTTATACGAACATATAGTTGACTGGTCTACACCAATGTTTTTTGTAACAATATATTAAGCTTGTTTTACGCACATTCGGAAAATAAAAATGGAGTCAAATTGCATAGATTTACTTTTGGGTTAGTTGCTAGACCACAAACAGTATCTGACTGAAATATGAGGGAAAATAATAATAATGGTAAAAACATTTCATAATATTTTGTGTAAAGTTTGAATAAAAAATGTTAACATACGTATTGACTGATTCAATCTAAAAACACTATAAACAATAATGTAAACTAAGTAAACATAGTATTGTTATAATACTTGGAACCCTATGTTATTTTGTAATATTTGTATATTACATAAAAACTAAATTATTGTTTGTAATATGTGTAAAGGATATTTTGATTAATTCATGTTGGATTTTGGGTGTCATTTGTAAAAACATGGGGTTGGCATATATGTGAATTATAGCTGTGAAATATTGTTTTATTGTGTTTTTTTTTCAGGTGTTAAACCTGCTGTTGGATGGAGCACGCAACATGGCCTCCATCGTTTGTGTACATATAGAAAGTTTGCTGAATGAGTTGCGAGTTCTCAACAGCCAACAAGTTCAAAATGACGAGTTAGAAGATAATAGTGTAGATAGTAGGCTAACAAGCCTGAAAGGTATTTTAAGTAATAGGTAAGTGGTTTTCTTTGGATTCAGTAGAATCAATAACATACTGTCATTATGTATAGCCCATCATTAAAATTATTACCCTATTGTAGCAGTTTTAACATTATTAGGAATGGGTAGATTCCTTGATTCTTAGCAGTATTGAAGTATTAGTGATTATCGATACCAACATTTTCAAAGTATTTTTATTATAAAATGAAAAAGTCAACAGAAGTTCTTAAAATACATTTTGGAAAGTCACAACTTCACAATGTCATTATTATTGTGTGGAAGCTGAATCTCCAATCAAAATAAGGTTTGAATTAAAAATCCAAATAAGTTAATTTGCGGATGACACGTACGTGGCAGTGCACAAATTGCAGGCCACTAAAATGGGTTTCTGTTGAAATTTAATTGTGGAAAAATGTTGATGGATAAAATAATTATGATAATTTTAAATAGTATTTTAGTAATTAATTGTATTTGATATATTTATGATTGCACATTGCCATGAGTTTTTTAGCGGATTGTATTATTGGATATATAAGTTTGCTGTGGTTATTCGAGGATAACAGTTTATTGGCAGCATAAAAAACTTTTTTAATTTTGGGCTTGAAAAAATGTAAATAGGTAACAAAAATCATAAATTATTGTAATTTTTTAATGTAATACTTAGCTTGCAGTTCCTGTTTCCTACGTCGATCTATATTTATACATTGCCACTCGTCTTGTTTCGTCTATGCGTGGATGTCCACTTCTCTGTAGTAAACAAATAAGCTAATCGTAATTTGTATATTTTTTTAAATATGCCCACTATAAGAATATGTGTATGATTATACCTTAAAATGTTTTGAATAGCTTTGGGTGGTTTGAGGTTATTAGCTCAAAATCATTACATTTTAAGTTAATACAGGTTACTATTTATGATTAAACTGTTGTCATACACAATTATAACCCACACCTGTCTGAAGAATATTGCTACTATTATGACTATATAATAACTGTGTCCGCCATAATAATTATTCTTGCATGGTCAAGTTATATTCTTCATACAGGTACGATCATAGTGCTCTATAAGTTTTATAACCATTGTAAAATTGTCCGTACTGTATTAAGTTGCATCCGTATTGTGTCACGATTGTTTATTGAGTTACTTGATAGCACTGGATTAGAATGTAATTATGAATGTATGTATGCAGGCTGTCCAGAAAGTAATAGACATCTTTAAATAAATAACTAACAGAAAGTGAAAGAAAATTTGTTATTATATACATTTTGAAAGCTATATTCTTAGTTTATCTTTCAATGCAATAAGCACTTATAGCATTACACAAGTTTTTCTATTCTAACTTTGAAGAAATCCGACGCCTGAGACATTAACTATCGGTTAACACCCACATGAAGTTTCTACGTAGCTATCAAAGTGGTGTGGTGAGAGCCAGGTCTTCATCGGTGGATAGTCACTTGCCGCTAGATCTAGGCTGTATGGTGATCTAACGTCTCCCATCCAAAATCATCCAAGAGCTGTCTGGTATGATAGGCTTGTATTTACGTGCATTGTCGTGAAGAAACAAAATATTTTATCAATTATTATTGTTCCAGCAGTAGGAATGAACTGTAGTAAAATTGTTGAGCTCTGTTTTTCTCAATTTTTATTTGTATCGCTCGCCGTAGTTTCTCTAGTATTTCACAATACTTTTCTGCATGGATTGTCGAGCCTTGTTCAAAGAAATTAGCCAGAATCACAATCTTATTGTCCCACAAAACGTTGGCAATAATCACATGGCTAATAGAGTTTTCACTCATTTTTTGGGGGGGGGGGGAATGCATTGTCCCCATTCCATTGACTGCCTTATTGCATCACAATCAACATACTTCAACCAGTTATAAGTTTGAGACGGTCATTCGATGTTCATCGTACTCTTGAAAAACATTCAGCGATACAGCAAGCCTTTGTTTTTTGTAGTCTTCTGTTAAGATTTTTAGAACCCACCTGACACAAAATTTGTGATAACCAAGCCTCTCCACAATTTCATAAACTAAACTTCGTAAAATGAGGGGAAGAGAAAGTTTGGTGATCATGAAATTGAGATTTTCATGATTTTTTTCATCAACTTTGTCAACATGTCTTCAGTAATCACTGCGATCCTCATTAACATTGATGTGGCCATTTTAAAAATCAATACATCACTGCCTCACTTTCCTCTCACTCATTATTCCATTCCCTTAAACATCACAATGTTGGCGGTAATTTTCAATTGTTTTACAGTTTTTTAGCAACAAAAATGTAATCTCATAAAGCAATTCACAAGTAACAGGATTTTCAATTGGAGCGCACATCTTAACTAGTCATATTCAGGAAGTAGGAGAGGAACGAGACCTCGCGCCAAGACAGCTCGATGTATACTGAGCTTAGGAATTTTTTTCCCATTATGGCAGCTCTAGCCCCACCCACTCAGAAGTTGTTCCCAAACGTACTTTCTGGACAACCCTCATAAATTATTTTGAAAAATAGACTGTTTTCTAGGGTTAACTGCACCACTTTTTTGTTAGCCACATTACGTGCTCATTACAAAAATATTGTTCCTTATAATTATTGAGAAGTTACTTTTATAACTGTAATGTGGTAAAATATGATAGTTTGTCATTTTACTACTTTAAGGGGAGATGTACGCCCATAAGCCCGTAATGTTAAACATATGCATATATATAACCCATTATCTCAGAAAGTATCAGAGTTATAAGATTGAAATTTTTACCCTGAAATAAACATAGTATTCTAAAGACACCCTACTAATTTCATTGAATTCCATTAACTTTTTGGCATTATTTTTATTTTTTAAATATTTGTAAATTTTTTTGCTTATAATTTTGGATTACTATTTTAAAATAATTTTTTATTGTTGAGCTAGAAGTTTAAATCTAGTAGGGGTTGTGTAAACAGACATTCTTAATAACCTGTAAAAATTTGAAATGAATTGGCCTTCTACTTTCTGAGATAATGGGACTTTTGTGTAAAAAAAATAGATTTTCGGGAAATCGCGAAAACATGATAAACATATATTTACTTACATTTCAAAACATTCCAGCTTCGTAATTCTGATCATTTTCCTTCTCAACATCAAGGAGTTTCTTCCTGATCATCCTGGTCCTTTTTCTGGCTAGCTTTGTCTTCTCTTCACATGCTATATCTGATTTTATCATCCGACCTCGATCAATTTCACTAAGGCACTTTGCACAATTTTTGCCAATTTTGACCCCAAGCCCTTTTAAGACTGCTAATCTCCCCTGACTGCCCTCATTAAAAGTAATAACTGCATCATATGTACCTAACTTTAGAGTTTGTAGTCCTACAAAGTTATTTTTTTGGCACTCTGGACCAGAGAACAGAATTGAAGCTTTCGTTAATATTTTGAGTGCGGACGTGCAGACTAACAACTCTAACAACTCAGTTTTTGCCAGGTCCCTGAATATAGGTTTTATCAGATCAATTATGGGCTGGTCCAGTGAATTTTTATGTTCATATGTTTTAGCATCCCGAATGGCTTGCTTATACCTACACCATGATATGTCGCAAAGCTGATGCTGTGGGTTGTCGTCCGTGGACGCTTTATGCAAGAAAAAAATATTATTTTTATATTATTTAGGATCCGTATATGCATGTATTATATATCATTTTAATCAGAACAAACTAAACAATACAAAAAAAATATAAAAAAAATAAATCAAAATTTTTAATTTTCGGGCGTACATCTCCCCTTAATATGTGTATTTTACGACAAAAATTGTACTATGATGCAAGTTAACTGTACATTATTTGTTTCCAGGTTTACCAAAGACACAGTAGTAGTAACTGCTCCCAAAAAAGTGAAAGCTGGCCTTGATCTGCAGCTGAACTCAATGGCTCCACTTATCTCCAAAACATCAAGCCAAGCTTTCTTCCTTAGAATTCTTAAGGTTATTGTACAGTTAAGAGAATCCGTCCGTAATTTTGATAAGAAGAAAAGAAAACAAGCAGGTATGTATATTTACAATAGAAAAACAATAAAATATTGTATATATTTTGTGTATTGTATGAAGTTTTGGCTTTGTACAGATAAACGATAATTTAATTTCTTTTTTGAATAAAAATGATCCAGAGTCGCAAATATTAGTTCAAAGTTTTTCACTTTAACAAACTTCTCTTGTTTTACTGTAATAGGAAATACATGTTTCTTATTTTAACCAGCACTGACAAAAACCAAAATAATACATAATTTTAAAACATTTTCTATTATCTTCATTTAAGCAGCACTGACAAACTTCCTGTAATTTTACAAAATTTACAATTTCTTCAAAAACCATTTTTAAAGAAAATATATTTTCATCACTCTTTATGGTAATGGGCAATTTTCCAATACAGTTGAGATCTGCAAAAGTCATTGTTTCCCTCATAGCTAATTCAGCTGATTTTCCCTCTCCCAAACATTACTGTTCGTAAACTATTCCTTCTCTACGTAAACACCTCTTTCCATGTTTAAACAATTGAAACACATCAGTGTCATACGTTATTTGTTTTGACAGTCCTATGTTCAAACAGCTGATTTCAACACCAACATGAATTATAAAATAGTGTTGTATTTCCTTATGGAAGAATAATTACTAGACTATCAAAATGACATATAACATTTTAAAAGATACCGTGTGCTTTTATGCATTTTGATAAAAAGTATCGTTCAGTACTCGCCTTGAAAGTTCTATTGTGGAGCTCTATAGAATTTCCATGCTTGGCTTCTCACGCATTTATATGCAGTCTCACCCCGCCATAGGTCACTCTTGAGACTAGTAATTAAATGTACTATTCCTGTTGTTTTAAATAAATTAGCTTGTCATCAGGTAATTTCATAAAAAACTTCAAGATAACCCTTCATAACTATAAAAAGTGACATAATGAATTTCTTATCGCCAGTTCTTTCACATCGTCTTGACATAAAGACAGTGTATTAAACAAATGACTACAGAAACAGTATTTAAAAAATTAGGGAACATTGTACAGTAGGTGAGTTAATCTTCAACTAGCAGTAGACCGATGAGGGGTAGGGAAGGAAAGAAATAGGTTACAACATGTCCGTGAGAGAAGGGTGATATTGAAACAGTTCTTTTAAACCAAAGAACCAAGCACGTAAATGAAATAATCATTCAACATTTTTTATGTTATTTCTCAAGCTTCAGAAGTGGAGCACTTGTTTCTTCACTTCTAATTAAGAATGTTTTTAAACTCTTGTTCTATTGCTTCCTAGAACTGACATCAGTCTCACACTCCACTACTGTGACTATCTGTAGCTTTACCAGCACTGTGTATTCTTCATAAGATCTTTAAGAAATAAAGTAACTCGGGATATCCTGCTTAGTGTGTATTATGCCTTTGTACATAGTCAGCTAAACTATGGAATCACCCTTTGAAGATACTCTGGCTATTGTGATAAGTTGGCTATTGTGATAAGTTGTTTGTTTTGCAAAAAAAAAAAAATCATTAGGCTTATTTGCAATTTGCCAAATTTGACTCACTGTAGACCATATTTTATAAAATTAGGCATTCTTTCCCTCCCATCAATGTATATTTTTCTACACTAATGTACATTAAAGAAAACCTCTATGCTTTTCAACATATAGCTGATATTCATGGCTATGAAACAAGGAATAGGCTAAATATTGTTACAAAAAGATGTAATTACTCTAGCACTCAAAACAGCTTTATATATCAGGGCATTAAGTTATTCAATGCATTACCTAATGACGTCAAAGGCATGTCCCTAAACAGGGTTAAAACCACTATTAAGTTATGGTTAACTGAAAAATGCTTGTATAGCGTGAGTACTTTGATCTATAGGGTAACTTTTAACCTGGTTTCAGTCCTTTGGCATCACTGTATTTTAAAAAGTTTTGTTAATGTTACACCTAGACCATTAAATTGTAATTAAAAATTAGGCCTAGTTCTATTAAACAAAATATTCACCGTTTTTACAATGTCTTACAAAATGACCAAAGACTTTATTCTTGAATATAGTAAATAAAACATATATTTAAAGGGTTGATGCATTTTTGAAATGTATTTGTATTTAATAATAATTATAAGTTAGTGTGCATTGTTGTTAACCTTTAACTGATGACGTTGTTATACACTTTGTGTTCTGAAATAAACGATTGATTGATTGATGTATGACTTTCCCATAGCTTTTATACTTAGCTTCTCAGCTACGTAGGTGCTGTGCAAAATATTCATGTGCGTAAGAGGAGGCACATGATAATCAGTAAAATTATCAGTTGTAGATAAATAAAGGCCATACCAATGGTTTGAATTGACTTTGTTTTGCAGCTGAAATGGCAAGCAGTGGGGGAACCCAGTCTAGTGATCCCACCACATCGTCCAGTGATCCGTCATCGCAAGATGATATAATTCCTCCGTCACAGGAAGTACCCATGGATACCAGTCCCCCATCATCTAACTTCATGCCCACCAGCTCTGGTCAGTCTATTTATAACTTGCTTAATACATTAACAATATTCTTTTACCAGTTTTATTAATAATATTTGGTTTTTATCAATGCACAACTATGTTTTTGTTAAAAATTAAGGTCTCGTTAGTGTTGAGATGGGAAATAAAGTAATTGAAGAAGAGCATTTAATTGATTTATTTTATTATTTTGATCTGAAACAAAATTTTGCAGTATTTGTTGCCCTTAAAGGGAACTTGTGTATGAAAATATTAATTGTATGCGATAAGAGTAAAGCTATATCATAGATATGCTCAATGTAGGTATGCATTTTAGGAACATTTTAGGAAAAAATACATTTAATAAGGTTCAGTTTGATAATATTTAATATTATAAATTTAAGGAGTTATAATGTAATGTGTGTTTACAATGTTATGAGTACATTTTAAAAGTTAAAATGGATTTATCAGGTACTGGGGAAGATGAGGGTAAGAGCGAAAAGTCTGATGATACGCCACTGCCACCTCTTAGTGAGCAACTCAACCTGGACATCCTGTGGAACACACTCAGCGAGTGTCTGACAGAGCTGCAACACACGCAGGACAACCACGCGGTGTTGGTTCTTCAGGTATTCAGATCCTACACTTCAAACCAATTAAACTACAGTTTTTTATCAGATATATATGAGTATCTATTTCCACGATACAAAATATACAAGTGTTTAAAATGACTGCATCTGTTTAGCCGGCAGTGGAAGCCTTCTTCCTGGTGCACGCCAGTGGAATGGAGAAGCCGGAAACATCAAGAGGTTCAGGTGCGGAGGAGCGCATCGTCACAGAACGTGTTGTCACCGAGCGTGCCAGTGTGGACCGGGAGCGTCAGCCGTCGGGGACTATCAACAGTCCCAACAACCGCAGTCAGAGTCAAGGTGGCCTTGGCCTGGACGGTCTGACCCCTGCCCCTCCGCCAGTGTCCCCCCTACCTTCTGACCCCGCCAACGATGTCCAACCGTCAACATCCTCCAGCTATTTCAGCAACCTCAGCCAGGGCTCAGAGTCACTTACTCCTGTACCTCCACACCAGCTTAAATTCCTCAAGTTTGCCGGTAATCATTATTATAATTTTTTTCTACTAATTGGATTTTGCATGGATTTATATACAGATATTCCCAAATATATGTTATTTTTTATGGCATGCTATCAAGTATTTAACATCCGAATTCATTCGAACTCCTTGGTACATAATAGTGCTTTAACTCTAAAAGCACTTTACCAAGTATCTGTATTTCTTATGTACCACATTCATTTGCACAATCAACTATCTTTGCCTCTAACTTATGGTAAATTTCTGAACTTTTACTAATTGCTCTCATTCCTTCTTTTATTACAAAAATGAATAAAATAATTAATATTTTTGCAAGTAAAGCAGTTTTATGTCCAACAATTCATGATAGAGAAATTAAACACTTCATAAATGATTAGAACACCAAAGTCACTTCATAAATTATAAGAAAACAAAGTCAGTTTTATTCTAAAGAGAGTTAAATTAAAATTGTATTTAACTGGGTCATTAAACTAATCAACATTGCAAAGTATTACAAGAACTTTTTAAATAATTTATTGTTAGTTAATTTTTAAGATTTTTAGTTCCTGTTCAAGGAAATTTAATATTAGTATTAAAAAATTGTAAATAGTAATTCATTATTTGCTAAATATCAGTTATCCTATATTGCTAAGGAAATTATACCTGATTATTTAGCGTTAATGACATTATAATAATTACAGGTTTTATTTAACATCATCATTTCGTAGTTATATCATTATCATCTCAGTTTTCGATATACATCTCTCCAAAAATATTACTAACGCAATTACTCATAATATATTTCAGTCTGGCAGTGGATAGCTATCTTCAGTAAAGAGATGTTAAACTGAAACGTAGCATTTGTTCAGATGATGTGTGAATTAAAAAAGGAAGACCATAGTCATGTAGTCATTATTGTTTGTGGTTGTTACAGAAACACATCGTACTGTATTAAATCAAATATTACGGCAGTGCACTACTCCACTTTTGGAAGGTCCATTCGCTGTACTCGTGAATCATACCCGAGTTTTGGACTTTGACGTGAAGCGTAGATACTTCCGAGGCGAATTGGAGCGAGCGGATGAAGGTCACCGCCGTGAGGAATTAGCAGTTCATGTGCGTAGGACTCAAGTCTTTGAGGATTCGTTCAGAGAACTACATAGAAGAACACCCGACGAATGGAAGAATCGTTTCTACATTGTGTTTGAAGGTATGCTAAATCATTTCAGAGCTATATACAATATCAAGTTTCAAAATATGCAGCTTAAATTAACTTTAACTTTGTTTCAAGAAGTTTGTAAACGAAAGGTGAATCGAACAACAATTTCAACTGTTCACTAAATTGCCCTTCCCACCAAATGCTCTGGTTATTCCAGCCTCTTGTTAAAATTGAAGAGTTGCTTTGGTTAGTATTGTTTTTTAATAGATTAAAAGATTTTAATAGATATCATTAAGATGTACCTATTAGCAAAAAAATTTCCAAAATAGTAACATTGGCATAATTTTTTTAAAGATCTTGTCATTGGACCTTGTAATAATGACGGGTGATAACAATGAAAATAAATGGTCTAAAGATGGAATCCTGTGGGAATACTATTGAGAACTGTTTTAGTGATAATTATTCTGCACTGCTTCTTTGATAAAGAACACTGTACTTAATCTACTGAACTTTTTATGAAATCTATAACATTTCTTTAACAACAATTTTTAGATTAGAAATGTACAAAAGTTAACTAGTAAGATAAAGATACAACATTCTTTAATGTGTTTGCTAAAGGAAATAAAAAATGAAGAAGATTAATTGCCCTGTTTATAAGAAATTTGAAATCATTAGTAGACTGCTTTATTGATAGATAGCAATCAGTGATTCAGCTATTGGCTTATGACAATCTTACTTAGGTTTCAAGTTTTCGATAGTCTTATTTAATTTCAGTTATTCAGTAAGCTTTACTATTATGTTAGTTCAGCTTTACTATACGAGGTGTGTTCAAAAAGTATCGCGAATTTTGAATTTTCGCGGGTTATGTATATTCGAATTTGGATTTTTTTTTTTGTGGCATTATGTTGGTACATATGTCTCTTACTTATATTGACAATTTCGGCCATTTTGACTGTTCAGTTAATTGTTGACAGCTGTTTTGCTTGCACGTGTTTTGGTTCGTCTTCGATTTTTACCTATTCAAAAAAATGGAACGAAGAACCTGTATCAAATTTTGTGTGAAAAACGAAATTAAGTGCGCGGATGCATTCCGAATGTTGACTGTGGCATACAGAGAAGCTACTTTGGACAAAAGCAACGTTTATTATCGGTGGTACAAAATGTTTTCAGAAGGCCGAGAAGATATGAACGATGAAGAGCGTGCCGGATGCCCGAGCACTTCAACAACAGACGAAAAAATTGATGAAGTGAAGAAAATGGTATTGGCCAATCGTTGAATCACCGTTAGAGAAATTGCCGAGGACCTAGGCATATCGATTGGCTCGTGCCATTAGATTTTAATCTATAATTTAGGGATGAGACTGGTCGCCGCAAAATTCGTACCAAAATTGCTCAATTTCGATCAAAAACAGCATCGCATGAACATTGCTAATGAGATGTTGGAGTCTGTCCGTGACGACCCGAATTTGCTCCAGAGGGTCATAACTGGTGACGAATCATGGGTTGAAGCTCAATCATCTCAATGGAAGCTGCCGCACGAACCAAGACCGAAAAAAGCACGCCAAGTTCGGTCGAATGTGAAAGTTTTGCTTACAGTTTTCTTCGATTGCAGGGGCGTAGTGCATCATGAATTCTTGCCACAAGGTAGAACGGTGAATAAGGAATATTACCTGCAAGTTATTATTACCGCACAATTTGCGCGAAGCAATCCGCCAGAAACGCCCGAATTTGTGCGAAAAGAAAAATTGGCTTTTGCACCACGATAACGCCCCTGCTCACACATCGCTGCTTGTACGCGACTTCTTGGCCAAAGACAACACACTAATGATACCGCAGCCACCGTATTCCCCAGGTCTGGCCCCCTATGACTTTTTCTTGTTCCCGAAACTGAAGAGGCCCATGAAAGGACGACGCTACGCCACGATTGACGAGATAGAGACGGCATCGAAGGAGGAGCTGAACAAGATACAAAAAAATGATTTTTTGAAGTGCTTCGAAGATGGGAAAAAACGTTGTATAATATCCCGTTGTATAATTTGAAGGGGACAAAATAGATATTCACGAATAAATAAATAATTTTCGAAAATACACAAAATTCACGATACTTTTTGAACACACTATGTACTACACTGACTGTTTTATATGAAGTTGTGAATAAAGATATTATAATTGTTTGATTGATAATACTAGTATGGAGAATTTTAAAATGTCAATCCAAGAATATTAATGTAGTATGATTTATTATGTCATATGATAAAAATACTGTTGTATTAACAAGAGCACATGATATGAATTAGTCAATTGTATTTATACTAGGTTGGACAAGAGTAAATTTTGAAGTCAAGTAGAATTGATATGGAGTAATTTTCCCTCACAAAACTCATGAATAATATCCAACTTTAAAAACTCTTAAAACTTTGTTCTTTAGAGTGCTAGATATAAATTTCTTTACTGCCCCCTAGCATGGTATTAGCTTTAAATAATTGATGTTGATTTCGTTAAAATGTATTTGAATTAAGATTTTTTAAATTATTATAGGAAGTAACAAAATAAAACACAGATTTTTAAGATTTTTAAAACATATTAATAATTGTAAGAAAACAATCCATGGAAATTGCCAATTCACTAAAAACTGAAAAAAACTATACTTTAAAATTGCAACTCTCTTATTAAAGTAATTCTACAGTCGCTGTAAACAATGTTCAGATATAACATATATACCCGCAGTTTGAAATAGGAACAGAGCTTTTGTTCAGATCCCAAGAATTGCATATAGTCTTGATATTTCTTGCTTTTTAAAACGTTTTGAGATTTAAAGTGAAAATTTGTTGGCCTATTTATGTTTATAAAGTTTTAAACTTAGTTTAATTTTGTTTTCAAAACAATTTTTATGGATTTGGAAGTACTTTTATAAACATAATTTTTGGAATACTTATAAAAGATTAAGCATAGCTTTATCTTACAACATAGCTGAAACTAGAATTACTTATGATTGTTACAAACACTTGTTCACTGTATTCAGTAACATCCAAGGAAACTTTCAGTTTAATTTATAAAAAAAAACCTGATGAACTTAATGTTAGTTTTCAAGTTTAGGTTATCCTTAATTGACTACCCAATATTCTTTACAACCTAATTTGCAGGGGAGGAAGGCCAAGACGCAGGAGGCCTGTTGAGAGAGTGGTACATGATCATCTCCAGAGAGATATTCAACCCGATGTACGCTCTGTTCACCACATCCCCTGGCGATAGAGTTACCTACATGATCAATCCCTCGTCACACTGCAACCCGAACCATCTATGCTACTTTAAGTTTGTTGGCCGAGTTATTGGTAAGTGTTTCATCATTTAAAAACCATCAGTTCTTTTTCGGTGTTTCTTTAATAGCATTTTGTTGATTTAATGAAGTTTCAGTAATTTGAGACTTGAATTAGCAACTGGTCTTGATTGATTCAACGATCTTTTTTGTCCAAGTTGAATAAAATCTCTATCAGTAGATTTTACAAGCTTGTCTTCAGAATGAAACTATTTCCGATGTCTCAATTTTATGTAGGCTTTCTACTTTCACCTCTTTTGGATTTGAGAAACTTTTTTTGACAGAGTTGCTTATTACTTCCAGATCGTTATAATCAGAATTTTATTCATCGGTTTGCATAATGTACAATGAATAGTGTCACAAATAAGAATACTATAACTATGATATACAATTCAAATAAGACAAAAACAACATAACACTCATATGACATAAAATAGTTCAAACTATAATGTAATACAATAAATAGGCCACACAAGCACGTACTCATCCTTACCTGTAGTTTCAATTCTGTATACAGAAGATGGAACTTGTTCCATAGTACTCTAAAATCTTAATTTAATAAAAAGTTTTCTACTGATTTGTCTCGATCTTCTTTCTTGATCTTTGTAATGTACTGAGACTTGCCTGTATATTGCAGCGAAAGCGATCTACGACAACAAGCTGCTGGAATGCTACTTCACCCGTTCATTCTATAAGCACATTCTGGGGATTCTAGTCAAGTACACGGATATGGAGAGTGAGGATTACACTTTCTACCAGGGACTGGTGTTCCTTATGGAGAACCCAGTGGACAGCATCGGTTACGAGCCTACCTTCAGCACTGAGGTACATGCACATGACTCTTGAGTCTAGGATTACATGTATATGGCTATTTTTACTCATCATTGTGTTTCATCAATGTTCTTTATCCAACCTTCTGTGCGAAGTAGCTCACGTCCTTTCTAAACAAGGAGTAAAGGTTTCTCTCATAGTTGTTACGTAATAGAAATTATTTGTATTATCTTATTTTCAGTAGATAGTGCTATAGTGTTAATGAATCAAAAACGTAAGTGGGGGGAAAATCACTATCCCCGAGGGGACTGGCTTGTAAGGTCTGAGTGTCAAAGTAACACTTAACTTTCTTGATATTCAAATAGCTATGGTAAAACACCATTGACCTACATTATATCCTAGGGGAAATTTGTAGTTCTCTAGCCACAACGTCACAAACTAGATCATCTAGCCGGACCTTAACTCATTGTTTGTTAATCTTATCAAAACCCAAAACTCATGGCGTCCGTACAGAACCAAACATACTGTGAGATAACTGGTCAAGGTCAATTGTTCCAATTCCTCTGTAATTGGAAATGTAATGCTGAGTCCATTTTCAATTCAATATCTCATAAAATTGAGTTTGAACTTGAAATTCCATGGAGTAAAGATGGTGGGAGGCCAAATTTTAAATGTGACTATTGATGAAGTAGGAAGAATCAGATTAAAAGGTTAATCCTCTTCATATTTTGTAAGAATCAAAAATTCTGGATTGGATCATTACTGGGTGTATACTATAAAGAATATTGTTTAACAAATTTTACAGTTGATGATAAAAATATTGAATTAGATATATAAGTAAATAAATATGCACTTTTTGTATTACTTTTATTCCGAGTAGAGACCATACTTACCTATATATTTTCAAAGGGAAAGCGAAAGCTAAAATTCCTATTTACCTAAACCTAATATTAGATGTCCATTAAAGAACTGATTAAAAGTTTTTAAGTAAATACTAGAATTCAGTGAAAAATTTAGGTTAATGTTTTGCATATATAGTCAAAGTAATATCAAGATTATTTTACTGTTTAGTAGATTAGAATTGAAATCTTGCTTTTGGCACAGCATGTATTAAAACAGTATTTTATCTTTTTCAACCAAGTGATGGTTGCAACAGAAGTGATGATCCCTTTACCAAAGATTGTTTACATCCTGAATTTTCTGTCCATACATATGTTCCTACGAAAGGATTTACTGTATTCCTGCTTCTCTTGTAATGCATCATTTTATTGTTGTTTGTCGTTATTGTTTCAAATTATAAGTTGAGATCAAATATTAACCCATTGCAGATCACTGACGAGCTGGGCTCGTCACGCAGCGGCTGGGCCTAACGGCACGATGACGAGCTCAGGTCGCAAAAGCGATCTGCTTTTAAGTTTACCTCCAAATAGTTCTATTAGTATCTGATAGATCGTGCGATCGTCTTCACTTGTCAACTAAGAGTGTTTAACAACGGTCTACGTTTAGAGTTTTCAAAAGTTTTATAAATATCCTACAGATCACAGTTGTATGTCGAAGTTGAAAAATCATTCATATGAGTTTACTTTCTGCTTTTTAGCGCTTCTGATTGGGTGTTTTCCTCAGTTGTTATTATAATACTTTTGAGGTTAGTGACACAGAACTAAACGATGCAGACGTACATGTTGGTGGGTTTAGTCTAGACAATGGCCCAGATGTTGTAATCGCTTCGCCCGAGCCGCTTTATTTAGACTATGATTCAGACATCATCCCTGCCACCCCGGAACCTTGCTCGCGTGTTATCGTTTATACATCACGGATACCCCAGCAGGCCCATGTTCCATCTGAACGAATACCTTCACAGCTGAATTTTCTAGTATACAATAGTGAGCGATACAATGTGGCGCACCATTGCTGTTCGTGCGGCCGTTGCCGTAAATTAATTCGTGCCCGCGTGCCAAAACAATACGATTCGCAATGGGTTAACAGTAATATAATAATATTCTTGCTCAATATAGTGATAATTGTCACTGTGATTTAATGATTTGTTTTAAGTCAAATTCATAAAACTTATTATTTAATGTTCTATAAAGTGTAAACTTTAGAAAACTCAGCATACATGCTCTTATATTGGTATTAATCTGTTTTACAAACTGCTTATGACTGTAAAAGATGCTACCTGTAAAAACTGCAAGAATGCCGTAAAACAAATAACAATAAAGTTTTTTATTCTTGAAAAGTAATTATGATTTTAGCTGTGATATGGAGGTATCTTTGTGTTTTATAGTAAAGTTAATAACAGCATAGATGATGAAGCTATGAAAGAAGGAATTTAAAGGTCAGTTTGTGGTTTTAAAATAGTTAAAACTAAATGAACCACATTTAATCACTAAATTGATGAAATTGCTGCAGTCACATGGTTTATAATAATGTTACACGCGTTCTGATCCATCCAAATTTTGGTTTATAAAATAGCAGTTTCGTCACATAAAGTTGAGATAATTGCACTATACTGTAATCTATAACTCTCATGTTGTGTAGGTGCAAGAGTTTGGCGTGACAGAAATTAGAGATCTTATCCCCAATGGACGTAACCTGCTCGTGACTGAGGAGAATAAGATGGAGTACATTCGACTAGTCTGCCAGATGAAAATGACAGGAGCCATTAGAAAACAGTAAGTTTCATAAAGCATTTAAAAAGTAAGGTGTAATCAAAATTAATGTTTTTCAAGCCGGAAAAATTTTTTCCCACGTATGTATACATTTATATATCAATATCAATATCAAACAATATATCAATATCACCTCTACGCCGTTGGCCCCCAGGTGAAATATTAGAGAGGGCTTCTTAGCCCTAACTTCGTCGGGTAAAATAAAACATTTTTACTTTTACTTTACTTTACAACGTTAAAGAGCTTTTTGTGAGTAATAACATTGTTTCTGAGCTTTGTTTGGTCCTTGATGCCATTAGTGTTATCCCTTTATCTGATAAAAGCTGTGTTACCTTTATGATTTCATCAACATAATTCATAAACATATTAATTGAATGTTCTATAATATAAATGTCCAGGCAATCAGACAAGCATACTTGTAATACAGGCTTGTAATAAACAACATAGATCAGTTTATTACAAGTAATAAAGGGGTTGTAAATGCCTCAGATCATGATTATTTGTTAATAGAGTTAGTATTTAAAATGTAATACATT
The DNA here is from genome assembly GCF_021130785.1 of Homalodisca vitripennis. Lineage (NCBI taxonomy): Eukaryota > Metazoa > Arthropoda > Insecta > Hemiptera > Cicadellidae > Homalodisca > Homalodisca vitripennis. The sequence continues at coordinate 26,827,274 of NC_060215.1, forward strand.
TTTTAGGTTGAATGCGTTCTTGGAAGGATTCTATGACATTATACCGATGCGACTGATAAGCATCTTCAATGAACAAGAGTTGGAATTGCTGATATCCGGACTGCCAAATGTAGATATTGAAGATCTCAAGGCCAACACAGAATACTACAAATACCAGCCCAACTCTTTGCAGGTAACACTTGGCATTAACATTGTCTGGTAGCTTTGTTTGGAAATTAAGTTATCCATGTTGCAATTATTTGATGATACAGTAGAAATTAAAAAAAGAAAATAAAGCATTAGTTACTGATACACCATGTTATATGTCCTTTAGTAACACTCTATTACATTTAATAAATCTATTAAGTTTGTTGTCTTTCACCTAGTGTACCTGTATCAGTTAATTAATAACTATCCACAGAAACAATACAAAATGTTGTTAAATCTTGGATTAGGTAGCATTGTAGATCTAAGTCATTTAAATATTATTATAAATGATTCCTCTTTTACGTTTCTGGAGAACCGCATAATGTTCCTGATTCTAAGGCTTTTTGTGGTAGCTCAGTGGAGTGTTCTGTAATCCTTGATCATCTTTTGGTTTATTACTGCCAGGTAGGATAATCTTCTGTCGGAGAATACTTGGAATAGAAAAATGTAGACCTCCTCAATTATTTTATCTCATTTTAGCTTACATGACTAATTCGTTTTGATTTATTACTTTTATATATCACATTGTATATACATGTATCTTGATTGTCCATACACTTTATGTTTTTGACAATAAATGAATTGAATTGAGTTGAGTTGAACAATGGTCAGTTTCTAATTTGTATTTAATTCTTCTAATTCTAGGGGAAGGAACTAGAAAAAGTAACCAAAGTAAAAAAATCTAGATTCCTCAGTCCCAAGTTTATGGCATTATAGTTTGTTTTTTTTTAAATATATCAATTACTAATAAAATAAAAACAAATTTTTAAGAAACTATTGCTAGACTGTTCAGTTTGGGGCATATTTTCTACACACTTGACTATTGCACCAACTAGTTTGAGGTGCAAACTATTGTGTTTCAAATTTTTACCTGTACATATACAATAATATTAATAATGTGTTACAGATTCAGTGGTTCTGGCGTGCCCTTCGAGAGTTTGACCAGGCTGAGAGAGCCAAGTTTCTTCAGTTCGTCACAGGAACTTCCAAGGTTCCTCTGCAAGGCTTTGCTGCCCTCGAGGGCATGAACGGTGTACAAAAGTTCCAAATTCATCGAGATGAGAGATCAACCGACCGATTGCCTTCTGCTCATACGTGGTAAGTTGAGGAATGAAACAGACTCAATAAATGTTTGAACCCATCTTTGTTTGAAATAATTTCACTATCTTTAATGTTTTCAAGATGTTGGTTATTCATTGATGACAAAATAATCAATTATGTGTTGAGCTTGTACCTTTCTACTGATAAGATTTTAAGATGTTGGCCAAGGTGCAGTTGACGTGTTGTGTGCCAAAGTCAGGTGGACTGTCCATTATATTGGTCACCGCCAATGCATTTATTCTGTATGAAATGGCACTCTTTATAGTGTAATAATGCTGCGTTCAATAATGATTTTGTTACATTTTAAATATATTTTATGTTTGTTGTCATCAATTATATCAAATATAGTTAAAAAGAGTTACTATAGCAATATGGGTTTTCGTTGTCCAATTACGGGAAGAATGAGTAGTTAACTCTAGGTTTATTGTGTCTACCTATAACACAATTCGGTGATTAGGTTTGTACGTTAAGGCGAAACTGTAATGGCATTACTAGTTTCATTTCATTTCCTATTTACTCGAATGTCATCAACATTAATGAAATTTGAATTTATTGTCAGGAGATAAATTTCATTTTTATCAATACCAATTATTTGTTTCAACCTTGTGTCAGGCTCAGTGATTATAACAAAGTAAATCGATTTAAGCTACTTTCACAAATCTTATAATATAAAGTTTTCAAATATGAAAGATTACATAAAACGTGATTTTAGACAATAGACAATAGACAAATATTTATTGTACAATACGTTTTCTGGTATCACAATGTAATAAAAACTGGTACATAGTCAATGATTAAAAACTACATAACTAAACTTATTCTAAAACATTACTTTCATACTTATAAAAAATAACTTTTGACACATTGATCTATAAAACATAAAAAAGAAACATTGATTAAATCTAAGGCTAAACCTATTGTAGATATTTTAAAGATATATTTTTACTATTCGTTATCATCATAAACTATCTTCAAAGAATTCATTTATACTATAATATGTTTTTTGACAAAGTACTTCTTTTAATTTTTTAGTAAATGTAGATAAGGGAAGTTTTTTATATGCCTGTGGAATATTATTATATAATTTCAAACCTAGATAAAGAGGACTAGTTTCAAATTTTTTTAGTTTATGTGCCGGATATTGAAACAAATTACAATTTCTTGTGTGGTATCTATGATTAAATTTGTATTTTTCAAATTGATCAGGATTCTTATGAACTAATTTAAGCATTTCAAAAATGTATATACATGGCAAAGTAAGGATGTTAAATTTTTTAAATAACGGTTTACATGTTGTTCTTGAGTTGCAATGACTTATTGTTCTAATAATTGACTTTTGACTAATAAACAGTTTTTGCACATCTGAGCAGTTACCCCACAAAGTAATTCCATAACTCAACATCGAGTATACATGGGCATAATATACAGCTAAACCAACTTCCAAAGATGTTATTCGAACTAGTATACTCAAAGCATATCTGGTTGAATTAAGTTTCTTATTTAACCCTCGAACTGGCAAACGCCCGATATCGGGCGTTTTAGTTGCATCCTAGATGGCAGCGCCCGATATCGGGCGTTTTAATACGTCTTTTATTTCTCAATATTTCGTACTTAAAACACGATCTAAGAGTATCGGTATTGATACCAATCGAAAGAGGAAGGTTCAATTTATGTAAATAATACACTAATAAATAATTTTATCGTTTCGTTACACATCCATACGTTTTATAACCTCTGAACTGTTTGTTTACATTCTCCCGCGTACCGCGCTAGTTGCGCGCGCGCAGCGATGAGTCAACTGGTTCATTCGGCTATTGTTATTTCGTCAGCTGCATGGTGTTCTGTCTGGTTTATTGTTTGTTTGAGGTTGTTGTAATGATGGTTGTGTATATAACACAATAATAGTAAATCTTTTGTGCGTGTTTACATAATGGATCGTAATTTCCGCGATCGTTCAAGTGACATTCGAGAACTAGTTGTACGTTGATTCCAATCGAAAGAGGAAGGTTCAATTTATGTAAATAATACACTAATAAATAGTTTTATCGTTTCGTTACACGTCCATACGTTTTATAATCTCTGAAATGTGTTTACATTCTCCCGCGTACTTTGCTAGTTGCGCGCGCAGCGATGAGTCAACTGGTTCATTCGGCTATTGTTATTTCGTCAGCTGTATATGGTGTTCTGTCTGATTTATTGTTTGTTTGAGTTTGTTGTAATGATGGTTGTGTATATAACACAATAATAGTAAATCTTTTGTGCGTGTTTACATAATGGATCGTAATTTCCGCAATCGTTCAAGTGACATTTGAGAACTAGTTAACATGAAATAAGCAACGATGAGGATTCCGATTTAGACATTTAAACAGAACATAATTAAAAAAATATATATAATAAAAAAGAAAATTAATATAAACTAATAGTTACAAGATTGTACAAATCCAAGTTGGCTTTGAAGTTCTTACTTTTGTTGGTAGTAGCACTTTCGAATGTCAGTGTATGATTTTTGTATCATTTACCACATGTAAAAATAAATACCTTATAAACTATGTGTTGTTTTATTTATACTCAGAATTAAATGCTCTTACTTTTCTATATTTTGGATTTTGCATATCACTAACAACAACAATTTTATAAATCAAAAACTTTGAACTAACTTTTCTTTTTTCTACAAAATTTTTTTTTTCATGAAGAGTTAGAGTAAGGGTATTTTTTTTGTTTTAATTATATTATATGAAAAAAGTTCCTTGAACAATGCTGAATAAAGAAATATATAATATGACATAGGTACTTTACAGTAAACATGTAATAATAAAATAAATATGAGGCAATGTATGAAGTACTAAAACACTCTGCCACTGAGAGAAATATGACCGCCAGTTCCAGGGTTAACATATTGATATGGTTGGAAAAATTTAATTTAGTGTCTAAATGTATGCCTAAAAATTTTACTACGTGTGTATTATTACTAAACCCTTTACAAAAATTATCATTTCTTAATTTAAAGCGTAATATATTAGTCTTGTCTCGATTTAACAACAGACCATGAGTAAGGAAAATTTTGTGAAGTTTGTCAATGACATCTTTGGTGTACAGTTCTAAGTCACTTAACATTTTCCGTCTAATTAAAGCAGTTGTATCATCTGCATATAAAAAGAGGCTACAAACTTCTTTAGGAAGGTAATTTGGCAGGTCATTGACATAGATAATGAATAACAATGGGCCTAATATTGACCCTTGGGGTACACCATGTTTTACATCTGCCCAATTAGAATAATATTTTCCTGATTTATTAGTAATAACTGTCCTCTGTTTACGGTTAAATAAATAAGAATATAATAGTGTAAGAGCTGTGCCTTTGACACCCATTCTTCTTAACTTTGTCAGCAAAAGTGTGTGGTTTACACAATCAAAAGCCTTGGATAAGTCACAGAAAACTCCTGCAGTGTAACTTGACTCATCCAAGGCTTCAATGGTATTGTTTACGAAAGAGAAAAGAGCTGCTTGTGTACTAGAATTTTTTCTAAAGCCATACTGCTCTTTACATAATTTGTTATTAGATTCTAAAAAGTCAAAAAGTCTGCTATGGATAATTTTTTCATAAATTTTTTAAATCGAACTTAGAAGAGAAATTGGTCTATAATTGTTTATTTCACTACGTGAACCCTTTTTATGTATTGGGTGAATTTCTGATAACTTCAATAGTTCAGGAAAAATTCCTTCACATAAGGACTTATTTATAAGTCCACTTAGTACATCAGAGATTGTATCAACAAAACATTTAAGTATCTTATTAGGGATCTCATCCCATCCACTTGAACTACTGTTGCTCAGATTTAAAATTATATTTTTGACCTCAGTTTTGTTAGTGGGTGAAAAAACTTGCAACTCAATGTCATTTTGTTCACATGTAAGATAATGTGAAGGGGGTAATGTGACAGGAACTTTTGGAACTTTTAATATCTCTACTATATTTGTATATTGATTGTTGAAAAGTTTAGCTACAGATATCGGGTCATCTATCTCCTTATCATTAATCTTTAATTTAATGTCATTTTTACTGATTTTATTAAGACCTAGTTCATCTTTAATTACATTCCACATTGCCTTAGTTTTGTTTTTAGAATCTATTATATAAGAACTATTACACGATTTCTTCGCTTCCACAACAACCTTATTGAACACTTTTTTTATATTTTTGACATAACTTAGAAATAAAGGATCTGTACAGTACTTTGATTGAATATGAAGCCTTCTTTTATTTTCAGAGGATTTTATGATTCCCTGAGTAATCCATTTCTTTGGTTTTCTCCTTTGCTTGGAAGAGATAGCATTGGCAGGAAAAATTTCATCAAGAGACAGCTTGATTATAGATAAAAATCTTTTATAACACTCTCATCAACAGACTTGTCAAGAATAAAGTATTCCATATAACAGGATAGTCTGTCCACAAATAAGGGAACTTTTTTTATTGGAAATAATCGTTTTTTAAAGATGTAAGAGTTATTTTTATTTTTGATATTTTTGCCTTTAGGCAGCTGAACAAGTAAAGCATTATGATCAGACAAACCTAGGTCAATATTTATATAGACGTTGTGTACATAGCTAACACTTGTTAAAATATTGTCAATACATGTTTTAGAGGTCTTAGTAATTCTTGTAGGTTGCCTTACATTTAGTGAGAAACCTGAACTAATGATTAGGTTCTCAAAGTACTTGACGGTAGAGTCATCCACCAACACATTTATATTGAAATCTGCTGCAATAATTACTTGTTTTTTTAGAGTTTCCTTTTGTAAACAATTTAAAAGGGCCCTGAATTTAATTAAAAACAATTTAGTGACGTAACTCCCAGGGATTCTATATATAGAAACTACTAGTAGATTTAAACATTCTATTTCTACAAACGATCCTTCAAAACATAGTTCTTCATTAAAAATATTTAAATCATTCCTTGCTTTTATAAGAGAGAAAGATTCATGGACGAGAATGCAAGAACCACCCCTTGATGCATTTCTAAAAAAACCATCCGCTAATCTAAAGTTGGGTATTTTGTTTAAAACACATTTATTTTCCTCATCAACACTATGCTCATTCAAGCAAATAATTTTAATTGCATTGAAACTTTTAATTATTATTTCCAAAATTTCAAACTTACTTTTAATACTTTGAATGTTACAATGCAGTAAAAATCCGTCCTTTGACTGTGTTAGTACTTTGTGAATATTTTTGTCTAAGTTAAAAAGGTTGTTGCGGAATTGATTCAGTTTTTTGAAACATTAATTTTACGACAACTATTTACAGGAGTAGAAAAACCAAGAAATACTGATCCATCACTATCACTATTGTTACTATTACAAGGAGATAATACAGAAATGTTACAATCTTCATCATAACTATCATTTACACAGTAAGCTGTTGAGAGATCTAGTGCTTCAACAACACTTGGACCATTAATCCCTAACCCATTTGAGAGCAAAGACTGACTTTCAACACTGACACTGGACACTTGGGGTAATTGTAAAGTTAAATCATCTTGAGTTGAACTGCCATCTGCTGCTGTCTCCTCCATTTGAACTCTCCTAAAGTTTTTAGCTGTGGGTAGTAGAGGAAATTCACTCATCTGTTCAAAGTCCTGAGCATGATTTTCCGAACTAAAACTACCAATATCTTCTTGACGAATTGTGAGTAGCTCATACCATTACGTAGTATTTTTGTAGATCTTTCATCATGAGTAATAATGATAACTGAAGCTTTGGTGTTGCGTTGAAATCTTACAATGTTTTCAGCAAAAACCTCAGTAGGAATCATATCTCGGACACATCCCATCGGTGTGCATATGAGTACTTTAAAATTCCTTGCCTTGAAGTCATCTGTCAGCTGTATGAAGGCCTCATTATAAGCAGTTTTTGATGGTTTACTGTAGTAATTAGGCTTAGTTACAAGACCATAAACAGCAGCCCCGTCCACAGAAACCTGGTATGTCAAGTTTTCACTGAGTAGGTCCGAAGAACATGGTCTACCAAAATGCTTTCTGAAAGAGACAGCAACTCCAGCACTCATCTTTTTATCATTATTAAAGTCTCTGGATATACAGTGAGAAAAAGCGTGAAACTTGTTATGTTTTAAATTGTTAATAACATAGTCCATATCCCCCTCAACAATATTGATACAGTTTTGAGGATGACCTATAAGCCTATCAAAGTTTGAAGGTTGCATCCTACATTTTTCATGTTTGGAATTTGTAGTCGTAATCTTTTCTAAATTTCCAGATTTGTTCCTAGACTGCCACCAGGAAAGAGCATTTAAAATTACATAAGCTAATTTTGATTTACCTCTGTTGTTTAAGTGGAGGCCGTGAGCGGTATAATGAAACCTCTTGAAACCATTCAAGTTAATTAGGAAGACATCATCCAGCCTGTTTGTTAACTCAGTAATGTAGCTATTGACAAGTCTCAAATTCATTGTTTTCGGCACTGCTTAAATCTTTGTCATATCTAATTGGAACTGTAGTAATAAAGACAGGCCTGGTCTTACTAAGATTATGGAGTTTTAATTCCAAATTAGAATAAATATTCTGAAAATTTCCATTTAGACTGTCATTACTTCCTCCTAAGAGGAATGACTGGACTAGTATCATCCCATAAAGAAGCAGAGTCAGCCACTTGAGTCAGAGTAGTGTTAGGCTCGCACATACCCAAAGCAGTTCACTTTGCCATTACTTAGCTCCTCCAATTTTGATGACAAAAGTGAACCTTGACTATCTGAACAAAGGTTCACTTTCATTTTAAACTGAAATTTAAATGTTGTGCCCTTCATACCAGTTTTACCTTTCCCACTGTAAGATTTATCAGTACCAATATTATTTTTCTTAATATGGTTCTTAATGCAATGATTTTTATCATATGATTCATTTTCTTTCTGTACAAATTTCTGAGAGTCTATCTAAAATGCTGTACTTATTTGCAGTAACAGTCTGTGAGGTTGTCTTATCTTGCATCAAAGAACTCCGATGGTTAAAGCGTCCCTGCATACTTTTCCTTTTCACCACTGACCACTTCTCCATACCAGGAATAAGACTTAAAGAATCTTCAAATTCCTGTTGACACTTTGTATTTTTTGCAGCAGATACTTGTTCCTCAGTAATCTTGCATGTCTCATGTGATGGCTGTCTTTCATGAATATTTATTAATAGATTTAGTATTGTATAGTATCAATAATTTCTTTCAGCATTTTTGGTCTGAAGTCAATGTCATTAAAATAAACATCACAGACATTACAGACTAATCAACTTGCATTTGAATTATGTCATTTATACAGAATTCTTATTGAGTATTCTAATAATGCTATCTCAAGTATTGTTACAATGTTTAGACTTAACACAAACAAGAGCTAGGGAGATATATAATTTTCTTTTGACTCGCTATTTTGATTTTTGAATAGTTTGAGAAGTAGCAGTTCTGTGTTTTGTTCATATGTCACTACCACGTAACTGTTTTGTTTCAGTTTTAACCAGTTGGATCTGCCTGTATATGAGACTTACACGAAGCTGCGGTTATACCTTCTCAAAGCTATCCACGAGTGTTCAGAGGGCTTTGGGTTTGCCTAAGAATTAAGACATGTTAGGGTTCAATTTTTGAGACTGAGCGTAATTTTCAAAACAAACAGATTACTATTTCCTAGTTTTAACTAAATAATATTCCAGAAGTTCACATAAAATAATGTCATGGAAACTTATTTACCCACACACAATGCTATACATTATTAAGAAGAAACGAAAACATGACCTTTTAAGGAACAATATTATTTTACATAAAGTTTAAAATATGCAATTTTGTAACTGGAATGTAATGAAGTCACACGACACACTATGTTACTGTGTTAAAATAGAATATTAATTTTGTTCGATATTGTAAAAAGTTACGTTTTGTATTTTAAATGTTAATTTTGAGAAGTAAGCATAATTTGAACTAATGCATTATTTTCGTATAATTTAAGTAAGTTGTTGAAATGTTTACTATATAGAATAAAGTTTTTTAAATGGATTATATTTTTATTTTTCCTTAACCCTTTCCCTAGGAATACAGTGTTTACAAAATAGCTAATTTAAAGTACATTATTTTCATATTACACAGTTGAAAAAAATATGTGAGCCAAAACAATATTCTCATAATTGTCTTTATAAATAACTCAACAACTGAGTAATCCTTTGTTGAGTGTTGACACTCTGGAACGTGACTGCTATGTACTCATAAAGGTAAGGGTACAGGATCTAAACCCAAAATAGTAAAATGTTTGTTTTTAGATGAAAATTATATGAGGTATTTTGATACAGTGAACATCTCTTGCATATAAGGTTTTCCTGTTTATAGCGTCTTTTTTAACAGTTAACAAAATTTTAGTGCAAAATATTTTTAACACATTCACTGCTGAAAAAAATTTGACCGGTCATGGTAAATGCGGGGATTTTTTTTTTTTACCTTGCCCAAAATGAAGTCAGAGCAGTCAAAAAGGTTGTACAAGGTTGTCCAGGTAACCCCACTGCCAGATTTGGTGACGTCATAACTGTGACAATTGTCAGCCGCACCTGGCACCAGTCCTCGCTTAGTCAGTACTGCAGGACACTGGGTCTATTACTCCCGAATGGCACTGTCACTCGCGGAAGACATTGTCTATTGCACAAATAGTGAAAAAAACTTTTGTTTAAAAAATTGAAAACAGTCCATAAACATGGACTGAACTCACATCGGCAGAACTCTCTGAACTTGAATCGGAATTGTCCTGTTCACTCATAAAGTCTTCTACTAGTTCATTGTTGTCCTCTATATTGCGTAAATACAATAATAAACACATACACAGTCACCTTACACCATACACTACACACAATAAACAATACAGCACAGCCAGCGAAAGAAAATTGCGAACCACGAACGGATTGCGAATAAGCAACGTATGAAACAGGCACAACACGTGGCAAACGGCGCAACGTTCCATGGTAACTGCTAGGCTCACACTGAGGCAATGGCGGCCAAGCAAGCAGATGTCTGCTATTGTTGTCATCTGCATGACACGCCAGTACTGCATGACAATTGTCTTCACCCGCAGTGAATATGTTAATTTTGAGTTATCCGCATGAAACATTTTCCTGCTTATAATGTTTTTTGTCCTTGTATATCACTTTGTTCGGATATTTTTGTTGGGGACACTGTACATAAGTGGTGGCGAGCTTCAGCAAAATTATCACTCACCGCCATGACAGGGTGTTCCTCAGGCATCCGCCCCTCACCAGCAGTGCTGTTGGTAAGTCATGCTCACTGAGATATGAGCTGGGCACGGACGAGGACCATTACGCCAATGATGAGATGCTCCACGACACATCTCCAAGGCCAAAGGACAGAAGATGCTCCAAGTAATGCTGTGACAGCAACACGTTCTCTTAGAATCTTTTCATGCCATTTTAAGTATATTTACTGTCTTTGTGATTGCCTGTGTTCTTTTATTTTTTTTCCACAAAAAAATAATTAACATTTGTATAATGAGAGTAATATTCTGGCTTGACTGAATTAAGTTCAAGTAAAAAGTTTCAATTCCATTTCAACTTTTTGCACATCCTCCAGTAATGATGGTTAACCTGTTGATTAGTGAGTTTTTTTAGTGCACATGGCTCAAAAAGTGAGTCTTTTTTTATTTTTTGGATTTTTGAGTATTTTATTTTGTAGGTAGGCCTACATCTGCGTCTAGGCTAACACTTGACGCGTTCACACTGTTAGGAAATAAATCACTATCCAATTCTTCGTCTTCACTACCCGAATCCAAAAAGAACTCACGTATTTCATCATCATTTAGATGGCTACGGCCAGCCATTGGCAACAAAACTAATTAGGTTTGTAATAAATCAGACTAATCACATGAGAAAAACAAAAACATAACCTCTAACACGGGTTTCAATGTCATGGCAAGAGGTAAACTACTGGTTCCCGCGAAGCCACTTGTAGGGCTTTGTTACAGAACTAAACAAAATTGAACGCTCCTACGATCTAACGGATACTCTGAGAACTACTTGGACCAGTGATGTTCCGTAGTACTTACCACAGCTGCTAGATGTCTAGAAATCAATACCCTTACGAGTCGCAAGTATTGCGGTGAAACTAACCAGTAAAACTGTTCAAACCGCAACAGTTGCGTCGTTACTAACCTATACCTTGGCGCACTGCGCCGCAGATGCTGCGGCGCTACTAATCAACAGGTTAAATCAAAAGGTTTTGAATCTTACAAATTGTTTTCCGATTCACGAATTTCAAGTCCTATAACCATATTTGCTTAAGATTGATTTAAATAAAATCATCACTATAATTCCTACCAATCTTAAACCTTTGGAGACCGCCAAATAACAAGGAGTTATCTAAGAATACAGACTGAGCGAAGATGATGTACATTACATGATTATGAACAGAGATCGGAAACCTTGAGAAAATACTGCATTGAATCAGGTTACAGATAACATGCTTTCCAAGTTTTACATTTGAGGGCACAAAAGAGTACTGCGAGCTGGGTGGCCTATGAAGCAGGCAGATGTGTCATTTTTGGCATTTCACCAAATCGTAAATATTATAGGTGTAATATTTTGTATATTTGTGCTTCTGTCAAATAAAAGCTTAGATGTTGTTGACAAATGTTGACTTAGTTAAAACTTTGAATGAATTCTGAAATAATATCTACTTCAATTATGTCTACTTCTCCATCAAAATTATCAAAGGGCTCCATCATATTACATAGGTTTTTACAAAGAAAGCTACGGATTCCAACTTTAGGATTCTTCCCCACTGACCTAAAATATAGTTCAAGTCTTACTAGAAATTTTGGAGTTAACAATGAAACACCATGGCAGGTTGCATTGCAATTGAAGTTATTTCATTGGTGTTTTCATAAACTGTTTAACTCTCCGATCTCGGGACCCCAAAAAACTGCCCTTTAAACTTCTAAAGCCACCGGCATAACAGCCTCTTTAGCACATTAAACAACCTGGATATGACTTGTCACTTATGTCAGGTGAGGGTTGTCACTGCTCTGTAAATAGTGTCCAAATGTTTCTTCTTGGTACTCAGCAAACAGTGACTGTAACTAAAAAGTCCACGGAGTCAAGGGCTCATCATAGAAGATGTGAGTGAGAAGTCTTTAAATGATAAGGTTGATATCATAATTTGAATGTGTAGATTTATCATATATACTGGATTCAAGCAATATAAATGTCTTTATGTGGATTCCACTATAGATTCAAATTAATTTTGTCCAAAAATAAAATGTTATCTTTTATATATTTTTTGTGCGGTTCATTGTAATTTATTCAAATGATTACTTACAAGTGGTCAAACTGGTGGTCATGTCCGCTATAATGGTGAACATCTTGATTGTAGTCCTCCAAGAACAATATTAAATCTCATATACTTTTTTAGACCTTATTTTAGTTGTAAAATTATACAGGAGTTGTCTCATTTTAAACATATAATGACAACACGTCCAACAATTTGTAGATAGTTTTTTAGACTATGGAGAAAAACTCATAATCTTTTATAATTTTTTGTTTGGATACGTATTAATTATATCTTTAAAATTATACTTCTGCCATAATGCTGCGATTGTTATTATGGGAAAAAACTCAAGGCGACTTTTAATACTATTTTGTCAGGACAAATTTTGAGAAAATGTAGATTTTAATAAAAACATGTATCTATTATATATATTTTTAGTAAAAAGAATTTAGTAGTAGATTACAAAGATTGTAAGAAGGTATTAATACGCTACACAAAAGTATTGAATATCAGCTAAATTGGTCCAGTAACTCAGTAATTGGTCTTTACCAGTCAGGTAAGTTAAAATGTATACATAGTGTCAATGTGTTAAAGCGTCCTACACGTATTACAAAGAACAATTAGAGCTATATCAAAGAAGCAATGTGTAACCCTCGTTGTTACAGGGAACCTAATTAGAATAGTTTCGTCAGATTTATGTACACAAAGTTGTAACAAAACTGGAAACCGAAATACTTAACCCCATATGAAAGAAATGTGTTCCCATGAGTTTTTCCAAAAGTATTTAACCATTTTACAACAAAATTGGGGGTTTACAAAATATATGCTCTTTTATAAACTATGTGTCTGTTAATTATGGGAGGATTAGCTCATTCAGCTCAGATCATCAAAATAAGCCGGATTTTCAGATAATTGACAACACACTGATCACAGCTTATTTTATGAGGCTAATATGAGCATCGATGTATTGTTTAATTTGTTTTTTTTTTCTGAAATTATAATATTTCATCAGTTGACTTCACAGACTTTTAACCTTATAATTTTCTACATTACAAATGTTGATAATGTTTTATTTTTTAGTACTGAAAATACATTTCAAATCATTTTAAACCTATTAGTTATTGTCAATTCAGTTTTAATTGTTTATATGCTCACACTTTCAGTGTATTATAGACTGCATTAATCTATTGTAAACAATAAACTCTGTACATGATGGAAATATGATCTATCTACTCATTATAACAGCAATATACTTCTAAGGGGTTTACAGTACGCGCGCTGAAGGTTCGGCTCCGAGTCAACTGAGCGGACTATGGCGGGGGACGGGTGGATTGCCCGATATAACAACTGTTCTGCAGACATCCGCCAATGTTTGGCCCGCTGCAGTCTGAATATTTATTGTCCCTGTTCTCAGGATTCTTTATACATCAGTGTTTCGTATTCATTCATCTGTCATAAAATTAGTGTATAAACAATACACCCCAAAACATTTTCTATTCGAATATAATACAATGAAATTCAACATAATTTCATTAAAGTTTAAACTTTTAGTTTATCACAGATCACCACTATGGCCTAAAGTGTTTTTTTTTTTTCAGAAATAAACTATTGCAAAGTGATTCAATGTTAAACTTTCAAATGGTATTGCCGTGTTGCATTTACGTGAATAGGCCATAAACTGTAGGGCAGCGGTGTCGGTGATACATTCCACTTCAGACTAAGTTACGGCTAACCTAAACTATGTATCTGAAAAAAGTTAAATCTAAAATTAACTTCAGTTCATTCAGAAAAACTTTCCCGCTGGTGAAAGTTTCCTGACCAAATAATAAAAAAAATCCTCACATACAAACTTTTTTGTATCACAATTTTGGCTCAGTTAATTTTAAAATATATTTTATTGAAGAAAAGTAATAAAACATTGAAACTTAATACATCCATTAGCATTGGCATAAACAGGAAAATAGATCTGCGAAGTTTCAGAATTTTATTTGTACAGGAAGTTGGTCTAACCGTAAGTTGATTGTCGAGCGAGAATTAAACATTGCCGTCCGTGACGGATCATTGGAGAGTCAATGTTTTTATTTGGTTAGTAGGGCAACGACAGGGCCGAACCTTCAGCGCGCGTACTGTACTATAATCAGATCAGTTCATTCAGATCCAATAATTGAGTGAGGACTTAATGTTGAAAATTAAAACTTACAAGTATTATAACTGAAAATGAAAATCAAGTAAACCTTTATCATATAGTATGTGGTTTTACAACTCTTGTAAAAACTTTTTTATATCCATTCTAAAAGTATGTATGTTTGAAAAAAATCCATATATTATCTATACTTTTAAAGATAAATACAATACTAACAAAATGTTTTTGTAACGAATTCCATTAAACATTTTTTTCTGTATGAACATATTTAACACGTTCACAGCGACTGCTTTTTTCTGGACTTTTTTATATGAATTTGATTTTTTATAAGTTGAATTTTTCAATAACAGTGGCAAAAAAACGTAATCAGTTTTTTTATGTTAAACGTCTAAGTACAATGACTAGTAAAGTCAAGAATAAAAGTATGTAGGCTTTGCAAATTATTTCAGTATGTTTTTTTCAATTTTTCTTCGTGTACCACAAGGGATACCTGAAAAAATTAATTTACCCTAACAGTTAAACATTTGTGTGCTCAACGGGATGAACAATATAGTCTGAGGTATTTATTTAAGCACAGGATCCAATTTAACAAACCACCAAGACATGCTAACAATAAAAAAACAATAAGAAAATGCATAGCAACGGGTACCCCATAGGGTGCAACCCCGGTGTGTACATGATGGCAGTACCTAAAACATTTTAGACTCTCAAAGTAGAGCAAGAAACTTTTATGGTTCATTCTTACCACTTCTTCAGGTAGCATAGTAACCTTACCAAAGTGCCTGAACTTTTCACGAGGGACAACTTCACATGAGCAAAGATGTGCGCTGCTGTCTCTGGTCCTTTTTCACAGAGGTGGTAAATGTTGTTCTTGACCCTTCCTGTCTTATGTTTGTGATAGTTAAGACCATTCTGTTGACTTAATAATATTTACCTATTATAGATCAATTAATAAACCCTGCATATATTATTCGAGGGCTCTCCAAAAAGTAGATTATGCTTTCGTCTATAGCTTCAGTTTTGGTGTCTGTGCATTTCTTCATTTAGTCGGTATATTGCTTCTCCTGTGAGTATCAATCACTTCATGCTATTTTATAGTGAAGGTTTTAATTAGAATCCCACAATTTGATAGGTACTATCAGTAAAATTTATTTGTCGACAAAACAATTAAAATAGTTTGAAATTTATTGGAAGTGTGAAGTGTACGGAAAGAATCTGAACACTAGACGTGAATTGTGCCAATGGTGCATTAGGTTTAAAAAGGTCTAACAAATGAGCACAAAGAATGTACAACCTATCATTGTGACATGGAATGGTCATAAAACTCATTGGAAGATTCAAGGAAACAACTGATTTACAATAACAAAGCTCTACATTAATTTACCACAAATTTGACAAAGTGTTGTGTAAAGAGATCCATAAGTTCCACAAAACCACAAAATCATTTCACATGATATTTTGATTAGTTTAACTGCACTTAATTATCCAGTTTAAAATCTAATTACTCGTAATTATATATATTAATGAAATGAAATGAAAAATGTTGTTATTAAAGAGGCGGAGTTAGGGCTATCAAGCCCTCTCTACCACTCAACCTCATATTGTATACAGTAAATTTACAATAGTTTAATACAATTGTGGTAAAGTATTAACTAATTCTTTAAATATAAAAAATAAAAATGCTTAACCTATACTAAATTAAATGATCTTAAAGTAAAAATCTATATATTTAAATGAATTCAATACTAATATACAAAAGAAAATCTCTATACATTTTATGTTAAATACAAGAAAATTCAAAATGAAGAACAAGAAGCAAGAAACATTCAATCACTCTAAGACACTGATTGACCACATGACTGCAACAAGCAGCACCCCCAAAGGCCCCCCAGCGGCAAGCCCCTAACCCCCTCCCCGAAGCGAGCACGGTCCTCAATACATCTGATATCATCGAGGAGAGCGTTCCAAAGGCGACAAGCCTGAACAGAAAAGGAATTTTTTTAAATTGTTGAACGATAAATTGGAAGTGATAGTAATGTGGCTCCCCTTCTTGTAGGTCGTTTACTAATATCAGAGATAAAGTTAATATGATCGGACAGATAAACAGGATATTTGGTTTTGATGCTTAAATGTAGAACAGAAAGTATGTGGAATTTATGTAGTTGATGAAGTTTCATGAGTGACAATAATTGCTGACAATATTGTGTAACGTGCTCTTGACGTCTGAGATAAAAAATACATTTTATACAGTAGTTCTGAGCACGCTGGAGTCTGTCCGATTGCTCAACGGTCATGTCACCATCACGACATCACATTGGTCAAAGTGTGGTAGTATAAGAGTCTTAATGAGCATCACCTTAACATTGAATGGCAGGTACAAGGCAAACTGCTTCAGACCGTGGATGCCAGCAAAGACTCTTCAGTACGTTATCGTAATTTGGTCAGTCCATTTGAGATTTGTGTCCATAATAAATCCAACATTTTTCAGTTTGTTTTGGTAAATTAGTTCACAACTGTTAAGTTTAAGTTCCGGTGGGGTATCAAGATTAATTCCGTTTACCATTCTAAAGTTATCAACTATCATTGCTTGCGTTTTGTTTTCATTTAGTTTCAGTCCTTGTATTGCCCAAAAGTTAATGGCTTCAATATCCAAGTTGAGTAGTGACACAAAAGTGGTTAGTCCCCTCCTTTACACATTGCTGATGTCCAGTAAGGTAAGACTCGACCCAATTAACACAACCATCAGAGAAACCATACTTCTTTAATTTGATAAGGAGGAGGGGGAGGTATACACAGTCGAAGACCTGGAGAAATCAAATAATATCATAATTGTCACTAGTCTCTTGTCAATTGCCAATTGGATATCATCAGTAATCTTCAATAAGGCTGTAGTGGTACTGTGATAATATCTGAATCCAGATTGGAATTTGGTCAGAATATTATAATTATTAAGATAAGACGAAAACTATTGGTGAACTACTCTTTCGTGACATTTTGAGAGACATGAGAGAATGCTTATTGGGTGTAGTTCAGTAGGAGTTTGAAGGTTAGATGTTTTTCAATAATTTTCTTCAAAGGGCGAACCAGGGCGTGCTTCCAAATATCGGGAAAAACAGAAGAATTCAATGAACAATTGAAAATAACAACTATAATAGGTAGTGTGATTGGTAGAGTATCCTTCAGAAAGCGTAGAGGTATATTATCATCCCCTACTACGTTGCTAGTCATCCTCAAAAATACTCGCCTCACTCACAGGTGCAAATGAGAACCGACAGCCGGCTGCATCCTGAGAAGCAGCCCTCAGCTCGGTGACATTATCGCGAGCTACAGATTCATCTATTTGTAAATTTACAAAATAGTTTTTGATTACATATTAGGGTAGTTAGACAGGAGAATACTTTCTCAAATCACTTTACAAATTGTTTATCAATTAGCAGTTCAGTAAATTCAAATTAAATTGGACTTAAAAGAACAATCCTTGTACTTATGAGATATTTAGATTTAATTCCCAAAAGCTTACACAACACACTTTTGTTGTAAAGGTTTTCTTCTTTCAAATAAAATAAATTAAATTAAACTTCTTGTTTCAAAAATAAAATTGAACTAAAAATTTAACTTTCTTATAAAACTCATATAAAATAAATTTCTAATTTAATTCCAAATAAAATGTACTTTTCTCTATTATAAACGAGGCTGAATAAAACAATTAAAAACTTCCTGAAAAATTCTTTGTACCTCGTGTACCACAACCTGTCACTGTTATTACAGACTCAGAGTTCAAACTATAATTTAACTATGTTTCACTAAAAAATTCTTCTATATCTTGATATATAAAAATTACTCTGACTGTTGTATGCTAAATGGTTATTAAAATTAACTTTTAAAAAATATTAAAATTGAAGACTTTACCTTGAACAATGCTTGCAACGACATGTACTCTCTAGAAAACTCGTGTTAATCATTAAGTGAATTCAAATCTTCTTATTTCCCTTTTGTATCAAAATAATACAATAATCTCTGTAAAGGAAAGCTAGCATTAGTTGACAACAAATTTTAAGGATGAAAATCGAAATTCGACCATAAAAGAGCTACTTACGCAAAATCCCACGTAGATCTGGAGGGGAAAAAGTTAAATCAAAACACGCACAATTAAAATGCAAAATAGTACTTAAAAAGACGCAGAGATGCTTGTGTCTGTGGTTTTTATACCAACCCCTTCTCCTAACCAGCTAACTATCACCGAAGCCTTTGGTTGGCCTCCGACTATCCAATTTACAAGGCCAGGGAGACTCATTGTCAACTTCAAACTTACCCCTATCAAATTATCCTATTAATCGACAAATTAATCTAAGTCGACTATCAGAAGAAACTGCTGCCTTACTGTACCATTCCTACATCCACAGACCTTTTTTTTGAGAAATTAAATTATTTATCTACCTATATTTTGATATTACTAATTCTAATTACTAATTACTATTCTAAAATATTTTCACCTACATTATCTCTCATCAATATTTAGTAAATACATTTTAAATTGACTGTCTAGCAGATGCTACATGTTGCATGGCATTGTTGCGCCAATCTTATGGCAGACATTATTTAAATTGATTATAACTGGATATGAAATTAGGATAAAACATGTAAACTGCGTTCTTTTGAGTGGGGGCATAAATTCATTCTGAAACTGAAAAAAAGACATGTGAATGATGTTAACAAGGAAGACTATGGTGAATGGTTTTGGGACAGGATGGTAAGCCTCTTGTATGTTGATTTTCTTGAACGTTGCAAAATGCAGCATGATTCCAGCAATGATAACATGACTCAGAATGCTCCAACAAAGATAGAAGGGTGTGACCAATTGTTTGAAACCTCGGCAGCAGAATTAATTTAATGATGTTGGAATGTCTTAAGTTTCACTGTTTATAACTACCTAAATTTGTATGTAAAGTATGTTGAAATGTATTTTAATTGTTGCTTCAAAACTTATGTGGAAGATTTATTTCTAAAACCTTGGTTATTTATACAAAAATGTAATCTACTTTCTGAACAGCCCTGTATTATCATATGATTAGAAGCAGCATTTCAAAACTAAACTGATGTGGCTACCTTGTTTTGCCGCCGACACCAATATTTTTATTTTATTAAGGAAAATGACATCTGTATTGAATACTGTTGGGTGCAGGCAGTTTTGATGAGTACTATGAAGGTCTGGAGAGGGAAATTGAGGGGTTGTTTATATCCAGCCCTGACAAGGATACACTTATTAACATGACGTAAGTTGTATGCCAGTCCTATGGCAAGGACATATCAGTTCGCACAAATGTCGCAAATGATCGCATTAAATAAACGTAATGTTCACAATTGAAATAAAACTATAATTTTATTATATTTAGGAGTGAAAAACTTACATTAGTTTTTTTCATCTTAGGACAAGAAGTTGAGAAACTGCAATTAGTCCTAAAAGGACCGTTGTGATGCTTCCAGAGTGACAGGATATTCTGGATGGGTAAGGGTGGAGGTAGGGGCCGCCTCCTGTCAAGATCCACGTGGAAGAATGTTGGGCATTAATCTCAATCATGCCTCCTTGGAAGAAAGGGTTGCCAGTTCTGTACCACCCTCTGGGTGGTACACACCCTTATGTCCAGGCTGGGAACCTTTGACTCTTGGGAACAAACCCCTCCAACATTAACATTTACGGTCAGTGATGTGCTGCATCCATAAGGTTGCCCAGATTTAAGTGACATCGGTTTTTGCTGTACCCAGCGTAGGTTCAACTGGAAGCAATACCAGTAGAAGTGACCCCTCCTGGGGAAGATATGCATTAGTTACTTCTATCAAAATCTACGATACAAACAAAAATATACATAGTGTGGTGGGCGGACATGTATGACAGATTATGATACTTATAAACCAAATACCGTATTTGGTTTTGGTTTATTCCAAATATTGTTAGAAATTCATTTTTTATGCTAAAATTGTTTAAAAATGTCATATAAACCTTTGGAAATGAAGTTATACTCCATTGCAAATTGGCAAATAAATGATGAGTAGCTGATATGATGTAAGGGAGTAACCTTTTTGTTTCACGAAATTGATTAAGCAATATTTTTAGTGCTTAATCTTTATTTTTATCTTTTTTTATGTATTAATACTTCCCCCACCTGACGAAGAGGATAGATTCCAATCCTCAAAACGTGTTATACATTTTGTAACCAATAACGATGGCAAATGTCCGAAATCCTGTTATCCTCTCAATATTGTTAAGTTTTGATTTCCAGTTTTAAAACATCTTCTATCTTTAACTAACATATATGCTCGTTTCTCACCGTATTGAAACGTTGCTGACACAATTAAATTCTTGAAATATTGTGGCCTAACTGTGAAGATCCATTTTCATTCAGTCAACAGACGCTAAACGGAACTGCCAACAATACACATCTATCTGTCTACACAGCTGAGTTGAATTGGGCAAGTTATATCATGCTTGGCTGCAGTGCCGGGACAAGGGGGCATGTTTCAAAAGGCGGTACATTTTTAGAAGGAAGAAAAGTTAATACAACAATTACAATTTGCTTGCAAGATTTTGTGGTTTATGATTTGTGCCTGAGACGCTCACTGACTATACAAATATAATAAAAAAACATTTCAGAGAGGAACTTCAATTAAACTGAACAATCTTCATACACGATTGGTTATTAGTAAGATATTTGTATCAGATAGGAGATTGATGTGAATAACAGTTAGCTCCACTGAAAGACGCCACGGAGGTCAGATCTGGAAGAATGGACTGAAGGAACTTTCTTGTTTGTTTTTGTGTTTATCGCTGGCCACGAGATTTGCAAATGTGTCTGTGTATTTCCTAATAAACTTGTGTTGTTTGTTTTTTTGATGATTAATATACGTTTGAATGAAGAATTATAGCGCATAAAGAGCAATAATTAATTTTGCAATCAACAGGAACAACCAACAAGTCGGCTGTAAAGATTGTTCGCCCAGAAAGATGCATGACGTAGCATCTGCACAACACGTAATAGCGCAATATCAACCAAACGAACCACAACCTCACGCTGCGGTCGATATCTGCTCTAGCTGAACAAAATAAAACTACTTATCATACAATGCAGATAGAAAGATGAAACTTTAGGGTTTTGACTAACTTCGTATGATTTACTCGTAATAATAATCTTAGGTTACTCCTCTAAGAAGAGTTAGGGACTCTTTTTCATCTTTAATAATAATAGAACATAGTTTTTTTAAAATCTCCATTTTGTGATGTCCTAATTCGAAATTCTAAAAACACGACTGGAAGATGATTTGTGTGGAAATGGGTGGATATTTTTACGTTCTTTGCCTAAACCGTTAAAAGTTTTAGTTTTAGTGTCTGAGCGTAAGCAAAGCTACTAACTTAAAGGTGAAACGAATTATTTTATCTGTATGACTGTATGTATGCACGTTATGTATAGAACCGTTTAAACTTGGGCTTTCTGTGTTGTATTCAAATTTGTTATTCTCATTTTACATAACTTAACCACAAAGTATTGCTAGCGAGTTCCAGCATTGTCACAAACAGACAACAGGATCTGCCCTGACCATCCCTTGAAACTCAAACACAAACATAAGCTTTAACTTAACCACAAAGTACTTCTAGCGAGTTTCAGCATTTTCACAAACAGACAACAAGATCTGCCCTGACCACCTCTTGAAACTCAAACACAAACATAAGCTTTAACTTAACCACAAAGTACTTCTAGCGAGTTTCAGCATTTTCACAAACAGACAACAAGATCTGCCCTGACCACCTCTTGAAACTCAAACACAAACATAAGCTTTAACTTAACCACAAAGTACTTCTAGCGAGTTTCAGCATTTTCACAAACAGACAACAAGATCTGCCCTGACCACCTCTTGAAACTCAAACACAAACATAAGCTTTAACTTAACCACAAAGTACTTCTAGCGAGTTTCAGCATTTTCACAAACAGACAACAAGATCTGCCCTGACCACCTCTTGAAACTCAAACACAAACATAAGCTTTAACTTAACCACAAAGTACTGCTAGCGAGTTTCAGCATTTTCACAAACAGACAACAAGATCTGCCCTGACCACCTCTTGAAACTCAAACACAAACATAAGCTTTAACTTAACCACAAAGTACTTCTAGCGAGTTTCAGCATTTTCACAAACAGACAACAAGATCTGCCCTGACCACCTCTTGAAACTCAAACACAAACATAAGCTTTAACTTAACCACAAAGTACTGCTAGCGAGTTTCAGCATTTTCACAAACAGACAACAAGATCTGCCCTGACCACCTCTTGAAACTCAAACACAAACATAAGCTTTAACTTAACCACAAAGTACTTCTAGCGAGTTTCAGCATTTTCACAAACAGACAACAAGATCTGCCCTGACCACCTCTTGAAACTCAAACACAAACATAAGCTTTAACTTAACCACAAAGTACTTCTAGCGAGTTTCAGCATTTTCACAAACAGACAACAAGATCTGCCCTGACCACCTCTTGAAACTCAAACACAAACATAAGCTTTAACTTAACCACAAAGTACTTCTAGCGAGTTTCAGCATTTTCACAAACAGACAACAAGATCTGCCCTGACCACCTCTTGAAACTCAAACACAAACATAAGCTTTAACTTAACCACAAAGTACTGCTAGCGAGTTCCAGCATTGTCACAGACAACAGGATCTGCCCTGACCATCCCTTGAAACTCAAACACAAACATAAGCTTTAACTTAACCACAAAGTACTTCTAGCGAGTTTCAGCATTTTCACAAACAGACAACAAGATCTGCCCTGACCACCTCTTGAAACTCAAACACAAATATAAGCTTTGTATTATTTAAAACGCTTTTAAGACACAGACCTCTTTACTGAAACATTTAATTTGGTCAATTTACTAAACATATGAGCAATTTTATTTGTTGCGTATTTATATGTCACGAACCTGTATGCCACATCCTTGGAGTTCCGTCAAGCTCTCATATTCAAATGTAATATCCGTAATCACATAAGAATGTAAATGTTGTATAGCGTACTGAAACCTAGAGGAAGGCCTACAAGAATAGCTGAGGTCATGTCCATGCAGTGTTCCATTTTAAACTTCACATCGTGATGAAACAGAATATTTATGAGACAATCTTTCACTGTGACTACACTAAAAAGTTAGCGGACACTTCAACCCGTTGACTGCGGTAGATGCCAAACTACACGTGCTGTGGTCTTAGACTACTTAAGATGACTCTATATAGAACCGTAGTGAAGGTGTTTAAATATTAAAGTGCTCCAATTTTTCATTGGCAGACTTTCTGTAATAATTGTGACCAACTGACCGGAAAAGGTACGTGGAAGAAACAACCGCAAAATCTAACCACCCGAACCACCCAAGTACTTGCAAGTAGTTTCATTACAAGAATCACCCACGCGTTCAGGCTAAATTACTAATTTTACTTGCTGGAAAAGGATATATGAAAGATATTCGTTTTTAAATTATTCAGAGTGGAGAGACAAACATGAGCATTGTTCTCACAGGAGTGAATCCGTTATATAGGTGAATTTGAGGCCATCTGTCTACAACCCAGCATTTGTTATAATGTTTTTAACTACCATGCTGGAAAGGCGATGCTGACACAGTGCCTATTTTCGCTGTATAACTTCAATCCATACCGCTAACACCTGCATGATACCTACCTATCGCGTATTGCTTATCCTCGCGGATCACAACAGTGATTATCGTCAAGTTTCTCCAATGGTTTTGTAGAAGATCAAGATATATTTTAAATTAATTGAAATATATATGGTTTTCTGGTTTGGGATTTTGGGTATTAACTAAGAACCACAGTTCGTCCTGCCCCATCTCCACACTTGGATTGTTCTCCGACTACTACAACGTTCTGTTTTCCCCTGTCCTCTTCTGTTTCCAACGTCTACTTCTTCTCTTCCCCATGCCGCAAATGGTGCTCAAGTCCGCTACTAATCCGCCAAAGGTCACTACGAGTAACCTATGACCTATCTGCAACTCGGATGAAAAGTATTAAACGTGTTACTTATACATTTTTATGTCTCAAGCTCGGAAGATAAGGATGTGATTACAGTGGGAAATTTAACCTAAAATCTATGCGATTTGTGGCTCTTAGAAACTGCAGTTATTAAAAGTAACGGAGCATGGGAAGATTGCGTTGCTAACTCAATTATAGAAGTTTACCCAAAATAATTATTTGCTGAAGATTGTTTGGTGACACGGTTCAAACAAAAAAGTACGAGTCTAACCAATTGGCGACTACGCTGATTTATTTATCTTGCAAGAGTCTCGTTAGTCGCGCGAGTCCGCTCGTCATATCCGCGTATTTATGGGTTATGCACTTAAGATAGCGGCAGATTTGCAGGCTCATACAAAGAAGGCATCAATATAATGTAATCTAAGTTTAAAGTTTTAAGCACCATGCGTTGATAGTTAACGAAGATTTCAAGGAAGCTAGTGCCTTAACTAAGCTAAAGTTTATTTCGAAATCGAGCAAGAAAGACTTGTACATATACGAGTACAACACGGATTCTAACGTGTCTCACCCTGTCAGCCATCGGATGTTACAGGTGAGAGAAGTTTAAACTTGTTGAAACTTATAAAAAACTATCGGAGAAACTTTGCGGCCCGAAAGAGAGTTACAAACTGTACAATATTAAGGTGCTCTGGCTCTGATTAAGTACGACGAAGTAATATAAATAATTCCTTCAAAATTGCTCGCAACACATATTTATCTATAAACTACATTGTTCTTATTTACAAAAAAGATATGTTGGGGGGGGGGGATTCAGACTTGCCTCAACCCTGACTGGCTGAAGGTTAACCAACCAATGTGACTAACAGTGATGAATAAGACTTTTTTTATCACAGGATGCCAGCTTTTCGACAATATGACGCTATCTTCTTTGTTGAACTCATTTCTTTGTTGGTTATTTCTTTGTTGGTTATTTCTTTGTTGAACTCATTTCTTTGTTGGTTATTTCTTTGTTGAACTCATTTCTTTGTTGGTTATTTCTAAAGTTTCTGTTTATTATGCACGAATAGTAATAGAAGGAACGTTTTGAAGCACTTTTGTTTTGTCGAATTATATTGCATGTTTGTGCAGACGATGCAGACTAAGTAGACGATGTATGTGAATTTAGTACCACAGTAAAGACAGCTTAATTGAATTTTTACAACACAGAAATAGCATACATACTAACTTGACGTTTGAAACAGTGCGAGTGTTTGGATACCCAATCTTTTCATTGTCCAGCCCAGAGTTAATTAGAAGTCAACAAGGCTGAAACTAATTTTGTTCGCGCCGACCAGGAGCTTTCAGAGTTCTATAATACGGTTCAGGAATCGAGAGTTTTACTTGTAAGAAACAACATAGTCTCGGGTCCTGACAATGTACAAATAATGTATCATTGTTTTTTCCATTTTCACTGATACATCATCTTAATAGAAATACTTCCCAATTATGTTATGTTATACGTGTAAAATATTAACGATCGAAATGTTTTTGTTTTTTTCATGTGTTTGATGAGTTTTCACGTGTCTTTGTATAATTTTATTGAAAAAAACTTTTTTCACACTTTTGGTCGTGTTGTGCGCTTTAGTACAGACCCTCACTGTGACTTGCTTCGACTATGTTTTTAATTGCACTTGCGCTTTGTGTCTGGTTTGTTTTTAAAAAGGGAATTAGGCCACATAACATATGTTGTAAACGTATGGTTAATAAAACGTAAGAGTACGCCACTCCGTACGTCGCGTAACATGCTAAGGTTGCGTGCAAAATTTCAAACCTACATAGCTCCTTCCATTCTCTCATGTCCTGTGGAAAGATAGACAGACATATTCTAGTCATACAGAAAAGAAATATTCACATCCTCTCGGCAGAAAAAATATAAATTGTGTTAGCGCACTGAGAGTTATACATCAGTAACGCATTAGCCCTTTCTATGCGGAAATAAAATTTCATGCAAAATTCAAAGCGCATTGATGGAAACTTTCTAAAGATATCTTGGCACATGATACTTACACATTTTTGTTCACTTAGTTGCGAATTGTAATATCACCAAACAATAATTAAAATTCAATTGAATGATTACAAAATATAGTATAATTACAAGAGCATTCTCACAATTTTTATAGAAGTGTTCAAATAAAAGTCCCTGTAAGTCATTGAGGGTCCTAAAACGTAAGAGTGTGCTGAGGTCAAATACTGTCACCGACATTACTCTTACTTTTTCTTTGTTTTACTTTTACTTTATTTTAACATTGTCGCCAGTCTATTATATTTTATTTTTACTCTATGAGTAAAAGTGTCACTTGTTAAAAGCTCCTATCCATATGTACTACAGTTTGTTTCTAAATTTATTTATTCAGCTATTTTTCGTTTCCATCATGGTTACCCATAAGACCAATTTAAAAATATTCGCTAACGCTCAGCCAAATCCCATGGAGTGACATGCTCCATCATCGAACCCAGTGTTCCTCGTGTGCAAATGAATCTTCAAGAACAAGAACAATTACAGATTTATGTGTCAGTTCGTTTTCGAAATATCGTGCGCAGAGACAGGCAGACAAAGATATATAAATTACGTTTTCCAGCCCCACGAACGATAAGCTAAAGCTTACCCATACGCTTTTGAATAGTCCACCAATGTTTATTACTTTAGGTAAAAGCTTTACAAAGCTTCCAATTCAACCTAAAATAAATGTTTTTTAGAGGGACCTGTAGTTATTTAAACAAGATAAGCAAGCGGCTAATGTAGATAACAACAACACATCGTTACGGATTGTTCGTGGACTATTAATTATCTATAACGAGATGAAATATTGGTCGAGGGCCAACCTTGCCCGTGGGTGCCCGGCACTTATAAAGACAGTACACAACATGCTTGCTTCGAAGTGAACGTGTTCAACAGTTTTAGTTACAAACTTTAGAATATAAACTCAGCTCGACATAATGTCTAACTTCACGGTGGGAGAAACTTTTCTACTCTTATCATTTAATCATATCTCAAAGTTTTGGGCAATATTTTCTAAACACGGTTCAAGTTAAATACTGTCCTTCTACTCCCCCCCCCCCCTGCGAGCGCGTTGGGGTTGACTACCACCCCATACTCAAATCTGCCTTTAGTTTTATATAATCTTTAATAAGCTTTCAATCTTAATACTGTAATATGGCATCAAGATTTGTTTGTTACCTCCGAACAACAGATCTGAGATAACTCTTACATGAAAACGAGTGTTGAATCGCACGTAATGTTCCGACACCCGAGCGCATCTACGTAACTCCGCGCCAGAGCGCACATCGAGCTTAAATTTAGAACTTAACTTCCGACTTGGAGCCAGTAGACTCGTGAACCTCGCGAGGTTATGTCACACGCGACAGCTACGCTCACATGCTCATCGGCTTGTTGTTCTTGGGATCTCCGCTATCTGTTATCGCGACTTCCACTACGACCGCGATGTGCGGAGACAGTCGTTGCCACCAGTGCTAGCACCAGGAGCTGCCATGTCCTACTTCCAGCTCTCCGATTCCACCGTGAGCTTGATCTCGGACCGTGACGTCCCTCTGGATGGACTCCAGCGGGTCCTCCTCAGGCTGGAGGGTGGCATAGAGCCTCCTCGACTGTACACCACAGGTAGGACACGAGAGTCGCTCTTGCTCGTTTGTGAAAGGTGAAGGGTTACTAGAAAACAGAAAGTTTCTGAATAGTTTTATACTTATCGATTAAAAATGTAAAATAAAATGAGTAGGAAAACGCTTTACTTAGGAGGCAATCCCTATTACAGTATTATAAATCAAACGTACAATAAGACACAATTTTGTTTTGTAGGTTATGTTTTGTTTTACTACAAGAAGAATTTCAGTTTAAGACCCTTTAATCAGTTATAAAAGATATATATTGGAACCAATAAATGCTGTTGTCGTTGAAGGAAATAGCTGGTTGTATCAAGGGGATTGAATATAGCTAAATCGTTTAGTGTCAATGTCATCCAGTTGCACAACTAGCCACCATATGGTTGGTTTCTTGGCAGTACATAGAAAAAGAAAGAATTTGTCGTATACTCAGCAAAGAATACTTC
The DNA here is from genome assembly GCF_021130785.1 of Homalodisca vitripennis. Taxonomy (NCBI): domain Eukaryota; kingdom Metazoa; phylum Arthropoda; class Insecta; order Hemiptera; family Cicadellidae; genus Homalodisca; species Homalodisca vitripennis. Next base: position 26,856,135 of record NC_060215.1, read on the forward strand.
TATATATATTTGGTCATGGGTTAAAAATAGTTATGTGTTATGCCATTATACCTCCCTATGGCACACCCTTGTGTACATGTAAACGACGAATTGTATCAGTGTTTGTTAAGTTATAAATACATTACTTGATTTGGAACGTCCCGTTACAAAACGTCCACATTAATCAAAGAATGTTCTGGAAACATTGTTTGAATTGTAACTTTATTATTTGAATACTAAACGAAATTATGTTCTAAAACAACCGAATTGACTAAGTACGAAAATCATCGGCCAAGCTAACTGGATTTTACTAAAACCTGATCAATCTCGATGTTAGCCAATCAACTGTAATAAATTATTTTAGTCAAGTTTGTTTAATATTTTAAGAAAATAAACGAACTTAATCACAAGGATTGACCAATAAAGTTTCTTAGTGCAATTAAATATATTATCATGATTAACTGAGAGAGTGAGTGTTCCAAAATTCCCTCAAAAATACATTTTTTATATATGGGGAAATTATTTCATATCTCCGCAGAGACGTTTTTGTTTCTAACAGTTGCTAAGGTTGCTGCTTAAGCGCACTACAGTTTGAACAAAATGCTTTTTCAGAAAAATATTTACCTTTTGTCTTTCCAGATAATGATTGCGTCCACAACGGATGAGCTTGAGTTGTGAACACGTCATCGTTTACAACCCCCGTTTCAAACTGTTGTTCGAGAAACATGTACATAGAGTTGTGAAACACTATATTATCCTAATTAACTCGCTTAATGTAATGTTGGGTAGATTTCTATGCACGTGCAGCTGAACTTTGTTCTGTATCTTTCGGCGGAAATAAAATAATAAACCTTCGTACCTTATGTCTAAGAAGAAACAGTGTTATTGCAAATCACTTAATAACCACTAATGGGAACCGTTTCATGCCAAAAGTTGTTGGACGAATGTTGTGTTTTGTGGTAAATCAAATTAAACAACCTATTTAAATTTTGTATTTTTTGTATTTATTTATTATTATATACTGACTATAAGATATAAACAAGGTGTCAAGGTTATAAAGAATCGCTCATTAGTGGCTTATGGATATACTTTAACATTTAGAACATAAACGGGAAGTAGCGTTTGATACATTAACGCAATTTATTTAGTGTTCAATCAATTAAACCTCAGTTCCATACAACAGAATAAGAGATTAATCTAACGAGTAAAAGTAGAGAACACAGGTTTTCTAAGAGGCGTGAGGCTGATTTCAGTCCAATCGCTCTAGATTAGTTGCAGATCGGGTTGATTTCGATCTATGGAGAGAGGCCTGAGTATTATCAATTCAAAGCTGGACGTTACAATTCAGGATATATTTTATCACCCTAATAAACAATTAGAAAAATAAATGACCCGAACTGTAGCTCTGAGACACAACTGAATTAGCTATAAAACGATTAGCCTAGACACATCACCAAACTATACGCTATTTGTTCTTCCTAAAAGATAATATTTTGTACAACAAAGAAAATCCAAAAGGTTTCTCAAAACGAAGTGATGAAGGAGCTTGGATGGGTGACCGCTGAGCGATCCTGTCCTTGCAAGCAGTCCGCCTGCCCGGCCATTGGTGGTGGTCCGGAAGTCACCTTTAAAACCGTTGTGTTATAAAGGCCTTCTTAGCCTTAACTTCGCCTGGTAAAATAAGACTGGTTTTACTTTACTTTAGATAGAAACAGGGCAGAGTAATTAACCCGAGAATTCTGATATCCTTTACGATATAATTCGACTTTAGAAATAATTATTTTGGTTTTTGTTTTATAGTCCAAAGATTTGTTCAGACCTTACCTACGCATAGCAAACCCAAAAGAGGATTGTAGGGCAGGCGTGGTGAATTTGTTCGATTACGCAATTCCGAGAAAAATTAAATATAAATATCTTGCGAGGAATGGGGAATGGTGTTTTGGACAAGGTCATTCGACATCATATCTAGATTGAGATAGTCAAGATTCGTAGGAAACAGGAATATTGAAATCCTCTCAAAAGGTAGAATATAAAAAAATGGTCTCATAATATGATTTTTGAGAAAGTGAAATTATCAGGACAAGAGAGAATCCCTTACAAATTATGTTCTCTCCTCAAAGCTAAATTTTTTCAAACTTCTTGTAAAATATTTTTTCTTAGTTTAATTTTTTGAGTTTAAGTTCTTTGTGGTTGGTTTATGGGTTTTTTTAATATAATATTATATATTTAATAACAATATATTATTACTAACCTTATGTAATATTGTAGACGGCAGCAAGAACGAAAATCCGTCAAAATTAGAGAGGTTGGGGAAAAGTTTTTGGTTCGGAGCATGTATGTCTTCTAAATGGAAAACAACTTACTCGTCAATAAGCGTCATCTGAACAGAGCTAAAAGCATAATAACAACACGCTTAATGTCCTTTTCATCTACCGGAACCTTAAAAATTATAATTCAAATGCTATAATTAAGATTTTCCTCACGTTTTCCTAAAATTATTTATACATTATAATTATTAGTTAAGGTGGTGAAATCTGTTTTAGGTTGGAAATAATTTTTCTATTTTAAAGAGAGTTATGGCATAGCCCTTTAAGATACCATGTATGGACAGTAAAATGGAAACAAATTTTTGATTATTTCTTAAAGAGTGGCAGGTGTTTGAGGGAGAATTTTGAAACCTCTTATAATCATATGCCATTTTTAAAATATATACACGAAACATGGCTGGAGAGAGTGCCATATTTATATCAAAAATTGCTTTCCTTGATAAAACATTATTTTAAAACAGGTGATTTTCTTGAATTATATTTCACTAAACAACTATAATTTTCGTAACTTATAAATTAATAAAAAACATGTCACGTCCTGTAACTACAATCATATACATACTGTAAAGTTTTAAATTTTAATCTTCTCCTGTGTTTATTACTATACAAATTTCCAATATAGTAAAGACACCACAAAACTAGCACAAACGTTCTCCCATGCCATAGCAATACCACAAGCAATACCGAGACAGTTTTGGCTGCCATGTTACATCCAAATAAATCAACATTTTCAATAAGTGGCTTCCGGAGAAACCAATTAAATCTGGTACGAGATTTGTGGAAGGAGTGTAGTGTTCCAATGCCGCCTTTATGCTTGTGAGTTTGGGTTGTCAACAAAGGAGTGTTTCTGAACCTCGTCTTAAGGCTGGCCTGGATTAGCAGCCTAGAAATCTTTGCTAGTTAAGAATGCTCGCGAAATAAATTTCCCAGTACCAATAGCAAGGCTTACAAGATATGGTTGTCAGCAAAACTAATGTATTTCGAATTGTCTTCAGGATTGTGAGGTAGAACTGGCGGCGAAGCGAGTGTAAATTAAGATTGCGTTACAGGCAAAGCTTATTCATTTTCAATGCTGCCCTCTACCTAGCGTGATGGTATTACCTGCAAACGATGTAATTCCAAGTCCGAAATGTCTGGCACATGTCCTGGAGGATTCATTTCTGGCTGGCTTATACCTTGTAGTTGAACCTACACTGGGTACAGCAAAAAACCGATGTGTCACGTAAATCTGGGCTACCCTATGAATGTCTAAGAGCGGCACATCACTAACCGCAAATGTTGAGATTCTGGGGTATAAGGGTATATCGATAGATCTAGTCTACTGTGGAGGACGACTATTAGAGTCAGGGGTTCCGTAAGCGTTAAAGGCAGTTGCTAGCCTCAACATAAGGGCGTGCCACCTCTGCCTGCATTGACTGTAGAGGCCGGTACAGAGCTGACTCCTTCTTCCAAGGAGACATGAGATTAATGCCCAAAATCCATCCTCATGGATTTCGAAAGGATGCGCTCCCAACCCCAACGTTACCCTTCCAGAATGTCCTGTCACTCCAGAAGCAATGCAGTTGTTATAGGAAGCAACTTTTAGAAATACAAGCAATTTCTAATATTCTGGTCCTAAGATACCAATTCCGGCATTAAACGCGTACCATTCAATGGTACCAATACCATATAATTGGCAAAATCGTCCTCTCAACTCTTATGCCAAAAAATAGACCTAGTCAAATTTTGCCTTTTGCTATTAGAACTAATTAAATACAGTTGTTCCAGTATGCTTGCCAGTCTAGAAGCATGTGAATACCAGCCTTGTCAAGAACTCTCTGTCTTAATATACCTCCACACTACTTAACAAGTTTTCATATTTCTTTTAGAGGAAATCGCTTGCAGAAACTTATCAGAACGTTCGGTACAAACTAGCTTCGCTGGCAAGTCTAGTTTTCACTAATGCACCAAAAATACATGGACTTCATCAATAATTTGGCAACCTCGCCGCTGTATTGGAAAACTCTGGCTTCGCTGGCAAGTCTAGTTTTCACTAATGCACCAAGAATACATGGACTTCATCAATAATTTGGCAACCTCGCCGCTGTATTGGGAAACTCTGGCTTCGCTGGCAAGTCTAGTTTTCACTAATGCACCAAGAATACATGGACTTCATCAATAATTTGGCAACCTCGCCGCTGTATTGGGAAACTCTGGCTTCGCTGGCAAGTCTAGTTTTCACTAATGCACCAAGAATACATGGACTTCATCAATAATTTGGCAACCTCGCCGCTGTATTGGGAAACTCTGGCTTCGCTGGCAAGTCTAGTTTTCACTAATGCACCAAGAATACATGGACTTCATCAATAATTTGGCAACCTCGCCGCTGTATTGGGAAACTCTGGCTTCGCTTCGCTGGCAAGTCTAGTTTTCACTAATGCACCAAGAATACATGGACTTTCATCAATAATTTGGCAACCTCGCCGCTGTATTGGGAAACTCTGGCTTCGCTGGCAAGTCTAGTTTTTCACTAATGCACCAAGAATACATGGACTTCATCAATAATTTGGCAACCTCGCCGCTGTATTGGGAAACTCTGGCTTCGCTGGCAAGTCTAGTTTTCACTAATGCACCAAGAATACATGGACTTCATCAATAATTTGGCAACCTCGCCGCTGTATTGGGAAACTCTGGCTTCTGGCTTCGCTGGCAAGTCTAGTTTTCACTAATGCACCAAGAATACATAGACTTCATCAATAATTTGGCAACCTCGCCGCTGTATTGGGAAACTCTGGCTTCGATGGCGAGTCTAGTTTTCACTAATGCACACCAAGAATACATGGACTTCATCAATAATTTGGCAACCTCGCCGCTGTATTGGGAAACTCTGGCTTCGATGGCGAGTCTAATTTTCCCTAAGGCACCAAAATTACTCGGACTTCATCGATAATTTGGCAACCTCACCGCTATATTGTGAAACTCTGGCTTCGATGGCGAGTCTAGTTTTCCCTAAGGCACCAAAAATACTCGGACTTCATCGATAATTTGGCGACCTCACCGCTATATTGTGAAACTCTGGCTTCGATGGCGAGTCTAGTTTTCCCTAAGGCACCAAAAATACTCGGACTTCATCGATAATTTGGCAACCTCACCGCTTTATTGGGAAACCCTGGCTTCGCGAAATGGGATTACTGGCTTTCCCGATATCCCATCTTTGCCTCAATGCGCTGTTGACAATATAACGGGTTTGTACATTGGGTGTGATATTTTGATTATATCGTCTTCACAAACAGTCATAGAGCTTCAAGGCGGCTTTAGGAATACAGTGGTTTCAGGAGAACCGCTTACTCTTAAACAGTGAAAAAACTAAAGTCGTTGACTTTAAGATTGCGAGTTCTGTCGGTGATGATAACAGAATGTTTCAAATTGGTGATGATACAATCGAACCATGTCTTAACATTAAGTTTTCTTGGGATCATCGTTGACAGAGGTCTTAATTTTGCTCAGCAAGTTGATGCGGTCTGTAAAAGGATTAGCTCGGAATCTTTGTGTTGAGGCGCCTGTCTGCTTTCGCTGGTACCGATGTCTTACTAGCTGCTTATTATGGCATTGTGTATCCTTCTTTATCATATGCAATTGAAATTTGGGGCTTTGAGTGCACAAGGACCAAAGTATTATTCAAGCTTCAAAAGAAAGCAATTAGAATAATATTTGGGAAATCATGGCGTTCTTCTTGCAAACCTCTTTTTACTGACAACAACATATTAACTTTTCCATCCATTTACATTCAACATGTTGTCAAGTATGTCCATAGAAACTTACCTTTGTTCAAGTCTGACACTCTTCCACACATCTACAATCTCCGGGAATCGGGAAAAAATCTCTGTTCCTAGGCATAAAACTGCTTTTTATGAACACCACCTTAAATATAATGGGATCAGGCTTTACAATGCACTACCGGGGGAGCTCAAGTCAGAGAATAATTTCAATTCTTTCGGAAACGGGGTAAAGAAAATTCTATTACAGCGGTGTTGTTACAGCATCGGGGATTTCTTGTCCTGATGACGAATTGAATGTAAATAGGTATGGGAACGAGCTAGTTGTAGATAGCTCTTTTCTTATTGTAACCCATAGAAATGTGTGCAATGTGATAATCATATGTAATTACTGTTGTACTGGATTACTTCGTTTATTTTTTGGTTGACACTATTGTATGGTTGAAAAACTGTAAAAATAAAGATTTTTGAGTTTGAGTTTGAGTTTGAATACACTCACTGAGTTCGCAACCTTATCTCGTTATTCTGACGATACTGGAAATCTGTGAAATCACCGATAATTCTACTTTTCAAGTCTCACTGCGGTATTCAGAATTCCCGGTATACAATGATATTGAGACGGCTCAGAAAAACTTAGGGTGGTGCAGTGGATTCAAAAACGTTTTTGTATTTTAATTATAATTTTTTCACAGCACTTTAATATATATTTTTCTGGAGACTGAATGATAAAAAATCTTGTTGGTTCATTCCATGGACAAATGGCGGGCATTTGAAGAACTTAGAGAAGTCTTATAATGAGATCCAAAGGAAAACTATTGAAAATAAGCGTATGAATGTTTAAGCGTATGGACCTGGTATATGACTGGAGAGAATGACATGGGGTCTGCTTATAAAGTAAATAAATTTCCTGAAGAAATTTGCATTAAAAACATGGCAATTTACATAAACTTAGATTAATTTAAAAACAGAATTTCTTAAAATCATTAAAAAACATCTCAATTCGTGAAGCTATATCTCATGTACGTATTGTAAAAATTGCACATATCTTCAGCTTTTTTCTATTTAGGCCTAGTTGAAACATAGAAAACATTTGTTACCTTAAATGCCTATAATTCCAGGGGAGTAACATTTTTTACTTTTTATGACTTTAATGATGTAATCTTAAAAGTTTATGATTTTAAATTGTTCAAATATCCCAACAAAAAAATGGTTGCACCACCTTAGGCTGACGTTGAGAATATACGCTGTCTTCGGAGGCAGTTTTATCTCGGTAGCCTACAATCAAAACAGCATTGCGAATAAATCAGCATTACAGACAGCCCTATCTGCAACATCATGGCTATATTGATAATACACTGTCTTCGGAGGCAGTTTATCTCGGTAGCCTACAACAAACAGCATTGCGAATAAATCAGCATTACAGACAGCCCTATCTGCAACATCATGGCTATATTGATAATACACTGTCTTCGGAGGCAGTTTATCTCGGTAGCCTACAACAAACAGCATTGCGAATAAATCAGCATTACAGACAGCCCTATCTGCAACATCATGGCTATATTGATAATACACTGTCTTCGGAGGCAGTTTATCTCGGTAGCCTACAACAAACAGCATTGCGGAATAAATCAGCATTACAGACAGCCCTATCTGCAACATCATGGCTATATTGATAATACACTGTCTTCGGAGGCAGTTTATCTCGGTAGCCTACAACAAAATCAGCATTGCGGATAAATCAGCATTACAGACAGCCCTATCTGCAACATCATGGCTATAATTGATAATACACTGTCTTCGGAGGCAGTTTATCTCGGTAGCCTACAACAAACAGCATTGCGAATAAATCAGCATTACAGACAGCCCTATCTGCAACATCATGGCTATATTGATAATACACTGTCTTCGGAGGCAGTTTATCTCGGTAGCCTACAACAAACAGCATTGCGAATAAATCAGCATTACAGACAGCCCTATCTGCAACATCATGGCTATATTGATAATACACTGTCTTCGGAGGCAGTTTATCTCGGTAGCCTACAATCAGCATTGCGGATAAATCAGCATTACAGACAGCCCTATCTGCAACATCATGGCTATATTGATAATACACTGTCTTCGGAGGCAGTTTATCTCGGTAGCCTACAACAATCAGCATTGCGAATAAATCAGCATTACAGACAGCCCTATCTGCAACATCATGGCTATATTGATAATACACTGTCTTCGGAGGCAGTTTATCTCGGTAGCCTACAACAAACAGCATTGCGAATAAATCAGCATTACAGACAGCCCTATCTGCAACATCAAGGTGATGTTGATAATACATCGATTTCGCAGACAACCTTACATTGTCAGCCTTATGGTGCTATTAAGAATACACTAACTCCAGTGTAGAGGGTTTATACAAAACTTTGTCTGAGTACTGAGGGAGTTTTAAAAAACGATTTCAGAAGTTTGTGAAACAGAATATCTGGCTTGTTAAAGGCTTCCTATACAAAATATTAATTTCGTGAAAATGTACTGTACGGTACATAAAAAACTGAATGTTTCACCCCACTGTCCACTTTTCATAGGGCTGTGTACAGTTCTGAACGTCGGAAAAATTTAAGGATGTTGGATTTTTCCTATATGTTTGTTTGAAATCGCCACTTTCAGGTTTCTTATACTCATAATTAAGGCTATACATAAAGTCATTATTTAGCCTTGAGTTTGGTGACCTTAAAATATTAACCTCCTGTTTGGTCTATTTGCACGAGAGTTTGCATTTTTAATATTACGTCCACACTATAGAAATTGTTAAGACTCAAACACATCTTAGTATTCATTTTACCGCTAATGTAGTATTCATACACACAGAACGTATAAATATTAACGTTGGTTAATATTTATATCAACGAAGACATTTTTAGGTTACGGTACCTGAAAAAAATATTTCTGCCAGAAAGCTGGTAACTTAATGTTTGCTATTGTAACTCAACTATTTATTTATATCAGTTTTTAATATTGAAAAAACTAATACTATTAATATTACTTAAAACTGAGTGTTTGTGGTAATATTCATGTTGATCCTCTCCACCAGTATAACTTTAATACAAATATAGACTTTGTTAGAGTTGCGTAAAGTACTAGTTGTACTCTAGTTCAAGCAGCATCTCAATTAACAAGTTCAGTGGTTTCTTCCTAGCGCTGAATGGTTTTTATTCATAAGTCACTGATAGTGCGGTTTATATAAACTCTAATAAGCAATTATGACCCGGATTTAGGGATTTTCTCGGTTCATTAGAAGAGCCATCTCCCCCCCTCCCTCCCACTGATGAATTAATGAGGCCAGTTGCGATAAACACTGGTGCTCGCTCGTCTGAGTTTATCTGAGTGACAGTGAACAGTGCAGGGCGAGTGACACTGGGCGCCGCGCCGATGTTTATTGTTGGAGTGGGTGAAGATGGATCGTTCCGGTTTGGAGTGGATTCGACCGATCAGAGTGTCAAACGGTTGGTGATGTGATGTTTTGGTGTAAAGTTCCCAAAGTGGGTCGTTGTCGTACGAATGTGTGAAACGCTTGTCGTCGAACTCTGCGTAAATCGGAGGTTAACATGAAAATACAGTAGAACGGTTAGTTTTTTATGAATTTTAAAAATTTTTCACTGTTTTTTAAACACACCGTCTTACGATTTTCAATTCCATCCATAAAGGTTTGGAAAGTCAAAACGATTACAAGGCATTGTAAACTAAAAACCTTTAAATACCTTACTTCTCCCAGAATTTAAACTCAAACGTTTTGCTCTTTTTGAAAAAAATTTTATTTAAAGGGTTTTTAATAAAAATTTTTTCTTTTTTAAAAATTAAATTTATTTTATAGAGAAGCAATGGTTTTATCTACAAAAAAAAATTAAAGGGGAGGTTTTCGACTCTAAATTGAAAATAAAATTTAAAATACGGGATGCATTCCCATGGGAAAACCAAAAAGACGAAACAATTTAAAAAAATTTTGATTTAATTTTAGGCCTAACTAACTGGCATTTCTTCATAAAATTTAATATGGATTTAAAGGCTTTAAATTCTTAATGAAAATAAAATATTTAATTTTAAAAATAAAAACAATGGAATTTAATTCCCCCAAACCCAATGGAGTCCAAAATTCCAAAACTTATATTAGATTTGAAAAAATAAACTATAATTTAAATTAATTCAAAATTTTATGCCATAAAATTTTTTTTAGGGGGGCTAAAACCTTTAAAATTTTAGCGAAATAATTTATTATGGTTTTCCAAAAAAATTTATTGAACCCAATTTAGACCGGGGAAGACAGGGAAAAATTTTAAAAAAAAAAAAAAGGATAAATTTTTTTGGGAATTTTTTAAAAAAAAACGCCCTAAAAAGGTTTAAAAAGTTTAAATTATGTTTTGGATTTAATGATTGTTAACTTTTTTTAATTTACTTAATCCCTTCATAACTTCAATAAAAATTTAATATTTCATAATTACATTATATTTTTTCTTTTTTTTCCCAAACTCTTAAAATTTTTTAAAACCTTGGGTTTTTAACAATTGACTTATTATACGGGGAAGAAGTTGAACAGGTACCCTTTTAACGAAGGAACTCAAAAGGAATTATTAAAAGTTAACCCCTTCGCCGCTTTTAATTTTGTTTTTTCTTTGAAGGTTAAATTGTAAAAGCGAAAAACCTATTTTCAAAAACAATTGTTTTAAATTTGGGAACCCTTGATTTCTAAAATTATTTGGGTTCTTGTAAATTTAAGTTTAATTCTTTTTTTAAAAGGTAAGAAAGTAAAATTTAATAGGCCTTTTTTTAATTTATTAAGATTTTTTATGTTTTTAATACAAAACCCCTTTACAATTTTTAAAACCTTCGTAAATACAAAAATCGAATTTTGTTTTTAAAAATTTCAAAAAAACTAAAGTTTTTTAACACCAAATTTTAATTTAAAAATTAAAAAAGGGCCTCTGGTTTAGCCCACTAAAAAAACTTAAAGCTTTAACTACCTATTATAGTCTGAATTCTTTTTAAATTTTTGTAAAAACCAAACAATTTTTAAATATTAATTTTTTTCAAATAAAATATTAAAAAAATTTTGTACCTTCTTTAAAAATTAAAAAAATAAATTTAATTCCTGATATTTTTTATATTGGAAAATGCATTTATTACATTTAAATATGGGGGTCCAATCTAAAATTTAAATGAACTTTGCCAAAATAAATCCCTTTCTTAGGTTAATTAATCCCCCTCTACCCTCAATTCTTTTCCCTTTCTCCCGGGTTAGGAAACCATTTTCCCTTTCGCAAAATTTAAACACATTGCGAGGACAACTTAAAAAAGTTTACGGGCACCCCGGAAAAAATTTAGTTGGTAGTTTCGAAAAGACTCAACCTTAAAACCTTTTAAAAATTTCATAATTTTTTCCCCCCAAAATTAAAAACAAATTTGGGGGGTGTTTTAATCTTCCTTATTAATCGAAAATTTTGTTTTAAAATTATAAAAAAGTTTAAAAAAAGTCCTTAAAGAGATAATTAAAATTTGACCGCGGGGGGGGGCCGGGCTCCTTTATAAGAAAGCTTTTCCCCAATGTGGATAAAACATTAGAAGGGATAAATATCAGTTGCGTTATTTTGGAACTTTTGGGGGAGGACCCCAATTTAGGTCAAACCAGGTGAGAAAGAACCTAGTAACCATATTTAATTGGACATTTAAAATTAATTTGAAAACAACTCTTTTAAATGGGGAAACCCTTTAAAATTTTAATAAATTTTATTAAATAAAATAATTAAAAACCCAATTTAAAAAAATAATAAATAAATTTATTATTAACTTAAAAAAGGTTAATATTGCCAATAATTTTTTTTGGGTAAATTGTTTTAAATTTAAAGTTAAAATTAAAAAACTTTATTTATTGGCCCTTATTTAAAGGGTTTGTTTTTTAATTAATATTAAATTTTAAATTTAAAAAAAGGGTTAAATTTTAATATTAAGTTAATTGAAATTCTTTAAAAAATATTTATACAAAAACTAAAAAAAAAATTTATTCATTCTTTTAACTAAATACCCAAAAATTAATTTTTACCTGTATTCTTTTGTTTAAAAAAGCCTTTTTAAAATTAAGGGGGAAATGTTTTTTTAAATTTTTAAAAGATCCCTTTAAAATTTTAAATTTTTTAATAAAAACAAAATTTTTTTCCAAATTTTTTTAAATAATTTTAAATTATTTTTAAACATACCCTTAAATTAGGGCTGGTTATTATTTATTATGTTTTCCCCCAAAAGCTTCGGATTTTCCCAAACCGGTTTCGTAAACAAAAACGACCCAATTTTAATACTTAACTTTAAAAGTATATTTAAAAAACTTGTAAATTACGATTGGGGTTTAAAAGGGGTACAATAACAACTTTCGTCCCCTTTTGGTGAAAGAACTTGTGTTGGCTTTTTGTTTTTGTTAAATAGGTGTTCCTCTGGACCAATTCTTCGACAAAAAGAGTTCAATGTTAACAAAATTCCCCTCGAAAATTTTTATTGTTTATTATCTTACAACCTTATTGGTTAAAATTTTAATAACGTTATATTATATAGGGTTTGACAAATTATTGATAAAAAATATTTTTATAAAAAAAATTCTTAAAAACTATCAAAAAACCGTCTAAACTTTCGCCATTTTGGTATTAAATTTTGGCCGGTTTGTGGATTTTACTAAAATAATTTTATTAAAAAAACTAATTTTATTAAATTTTTTCTTTTTTTTAATGAAAACCAAACCATTTAACATATTAAATTTTAATATAAAAACTTTTAATAAATTTTTTTTAAAGAAATAAAAATTATTAAACTTCAATAAGAATTTTATTTATAGCGGATTTTAAGTCAACTCATTTAACATTTTTCTTTGGGTAACCGACATAAAATTAAAGGCTTATAAGTGAAAAAAGGTAGGGGGCCTATTTTTTTGATAGGGTTCCTTAGTCCCTAAACCCCAACCGACCCATTCCAAAATTCTTATTCGGAAACCCCCAACTTTTCTAAACCTAAAAATCTACAGTCCTCTTCAAAAATTTAAAAATAAAAAAAATTTGAACAATTTCCTTTTTCAAAAAGAGGTTAGGGAAAATAATTTTTTAATGGGAAAAAATATCCAATGGTAATTCCATTTTTTGTAAAATTAAATTTTTTTAATATTTTGTTATTTAATTGGGTAATATAATTAAATTTACTTTGTTTTTTTTCCCTTAAGATTAAAAATTAATAAAGTTTCCTAAAAAGAAAGACCCTTTAATATTTTATAAAAAATGATGATCAATTTATGGGAGGGCATTTTAAGGCAATTAAATATTTTAGTTAACTAAAGTTGGTAAATTGTAAATTGTTTCCTTTTATAGAAAAGAAAAAATTAGGAAGTGTTTTAAATTTGAGTCGTATTGGTTTTAAAACTTTTCAAAAATTTTAAATTTTTATTTAAATTATTTTAAAACAAAAAAATATTTTTACTAAATTAATAATTTAATATTTAAGTTTTTTATTTTTAACTCAGAAATTTGGAATTGTTTGGAATTTTTAAAATTTAAACTTTTTATAAAAAAATTTTTACACTTTTTTTTTAACTCCAAAATTGCAAATAATATTATTGTGTACCGGGAAATTATAAAACCTTGGGGGGAAATATTTATTGTGAATAATCATTAAATTTTTAAAAAAGTTCAAACTTCAAATTATACTTTTCAGTTTTTCCTTAATCTCTAAAAAATGAGTTTAAATTTTTTTTCTTAAAAATTTAAAAATGTTAAAAAGTTTTTTACCTATTTCAATTCCTTAAAATAAAAAATTTTTCCTTTAAAAAACTACTTTCCCCTTCCATTAAAAAAAAATCTCCCAAATCATCCCAAATTTAAAAATTTAAACCTTACCAAATTTAATTTCCTAAACCCAATCTTGTCTAAACAAAAAAACATTTTGTGTTTTTTAGGGGACCATATGAAAAAAAATCCTTTAAAAATAATTTTTTTTTTTAAATAAATTTGGAACAATTTTTTAAAATAAAATGCAGGGGAAAAATTTTGTATTTTTTTCTAAAAAGTTTTAAATTAAATTTTAAAAGGAATTTTTAATTTTCCTCCTCTTTTAATTTAAATTGTCGCATTTTAAAGGAACCTTTGGATAAAAAAATTAGTAAAAATTTGAAAGTTTGACTTTTAAATAAAATTTAAAAAAGCATTATTCCCCTAGATTGATTCCAACTATACTTAGGGCCCGAAACCTTCTCTGCTTAACACTGTTTTACAAACTTTGAAGCGCCGACTGGCCAACCCCTTATCCTTTTGGAGGCTGTCAATTTATCCTTAAGACCAAATGTTTTGTTTCCGTTTTTTCCCAATTTTTTTTTTTTGGGGTTTCCATTTTTAAAAATTTTTTTCCACTTTAATTTTAGAAGATAAATTAAAGTCTATATTATATTTTCTTAATAGGTTCAGAGAAAGGGAATAAAAAAAAATTTTAAAATTTAAAAAAAAACCCTTCCCAAACCCACAAAGAAGAAAAAACACTTGGAAAGTAATTTGAACAGTATTTTCTAAATGAATTTTTAAAATTTACTTAAAATCAAGTTTACCTTTATTCCAATTTTAATATTTCCAACTTTAAAAATTTCATTAATTTCTCTTTTTTTGAAAAAATTTAATTTTAATTTAATTTTAAAATTTCGGAAATTTAATATTGCACGGGGAAAAACAATGTATAAAAAAAATTTTAAGATAATGTATATAATTTCATTTTTAAACCCGAGATTGAAAAATTTCTAAAATCTTTGAAAATAAATAAATTGGAACAATTTTAAATGTAATTTCAAATTTTTAAAACAAATTATTTTTCCAGGTTACCTAATAATTTAACAGAGAGAAAATTTTCCCAACTAAATAAAATAGAGTTTTTTTTCTTTCAAAACTTAAAATTTTATTTGCAAAATCTGGGGAAGAATATAATCCCATTTTTCTTTTTTAAAATTGAAATTGGGTTTTAAATGAATAATTATTCTTAATGAGAAAATCAACCTTTTAATAAATTAATCATGTTTTAAAAAAAATTAAAAATTTTAAATAAAAAAAATTTAACACTTCACTTATTAAATAAATGTAAATAAAATTTTAAAAAATTTACTTTTTAATAAAAGTTAAACAACATACCACCCTAACGAAAAAACAGTCCTTTAAAATTTTTAATAAAATAAAATTAAAAATAATTTTAAAAAAACCTGGCTTTTTAAATACCAAAATTTGTAATAAAACCTTTTTTGTTTTATTTTTTAATAAGGGTTTCCGGGGTTTTTTAAAAAAACTTAAATGTTGAGGGCTGAAAAGGATTGTGAGTTGAACAATGCCCTTTAACGTTTCCCTTATCAAGTTTAAATACTCTGTTTTTTTATATTTAAATATTACAAAAAATTAGAGAAGAAAATTTCTCATGTAAACACTAAAACCCAACAGTCCCCCTTTGGGTTTTGGAGGATATAGAATTTTTAAAAATTTTAAACGGGGCTTTGGTTTCAAGGTCAAATTTTCCCTAATTAATTTGTTATCCCCTTTTCCCCTAAAAAACTTAATATAATTCCCTTGGCCCATAAAACCAAACTAAACTTAATAGCCCAATAAATCACCCCTTAAATTTTTTAATATTCTACTGGAAAAAACTATTTTTTTTTAAAGAATTATTCCTTCATTTAGGAAGGTATATTGCATAGGGAAACTGATAAAGGATTAAAGGGGGGTACCAACCCTTCAACATCCAAAATGAACTCGGGAAGTCTTACCCTTTGGAAAAGGGGAAAATTTTGGGCCCCTTTCCCAAATGAAAAGAGTCCCTATGTGTATCCCAACTTTCTACCAAACCTTTTTTTGGACAAGCATTTATAAATTCCAATTTTAAATTTAAACGTTGCTTCCGGTATGATATAATTTTAAAAAAGGGCCCCCCTTTAAAAAGTACTTGAAAGGGAAAAATTTTTCCCACGATCGATAAAATAAATTTGCAGGAAAATACTTTAAGGTCTAGTTTCAACTAGGGTTAAAGTAAAATGAGGAGGATTTAAAGGATCCCCCCACTAAACTCAATGAATTAACTTTTCTCCGGTTAATAACCAACAACTCAATGTAAGGAGGCGATTTAAACGAGGAAAGGTTTTTAAAGGGGAGTCTAACAATTAAAACTTTTACCCTTAAATATCCCGGTTAAATTAAATGGTTGTTTCTGGGGAGCATACAGGGAAAAGTTGGCTAAAGAAAATCCCATTTTAAAGTTTATTGAATTGAAATTTTTACCCGTAATCCCTTTTACCCCCTAAAATAAAAATTAAAATTTGAATTTTGGGGTTTTTTTAAAGTGTGTTAGGGGGCTAAGGTAGTTTTTCCGGTCGGAAAATATGTAAAGCGTGAAAAAAAGGACGGATTTGGTTTTCCCGTGGCCCAAAAGTTTGAAATTTTAATGATTAATTTATTCCGTAAAACCCAACCCGTTGCCGGCTCAAAAAAAAGGGATTTTAAAATCAAAAATTTTTAAACCAAATTGGACCACCGGGTTTATAAAATTATTAAAATAAAAGGGGTTTTAATTTGTGGGCACCAAAACCTTTTTTCTTAAAAAAACCCTACAAAAAAACATTTTGATTAAAAATTTAAAACCCTTATACCACCGGCGCCCCAAAACCAAATTTGGAAAATTTTGTTTCCCGGCAATTATTTGGTCGATGGGAAAACATTTTTTTTTACCAAAAAGGGTATGGAAAGGGATAACCAAAAAAAAGGGCCCGCTGGTTATTCCTAACCTATTGTTTTGGGGCCCGAAAATTTTAAAATATCGGTTTGGGGAAAAGGGGTAAATTATGACTTATTTTGTTACCACAGATAAAATTTTCTGAAAATAATTTTTTTTAAAAATTTTAAAGAAAATTCCCCTTAAGAACCCTTACTACAGTTCCAATCCCCAAATTTTTTATTTAAATTTAAACCTTATTCATTTTTTTTGGATTTCTTAAAAAATTACTTTTTTAAAAATATCATATTATCCCATTTGTTGAAACCCCTGGGTTCTAATTTTAAGGGCCTTTTAAAACGGGCTCTGATTTTCAAAAATATAAAAAAATTTTTAAACATAGTTACAAAACCCGTTTCCGCCAAACCCAAAAACTAAATTCAATAAAACTTTTAAAAATTAAATTTTTTTTCCAATTACGGATTAAACAAATTTATTTTTAAAAAAATAAAAAAAAAATGTTTTTTATTTTTTTACTTTCTTTTTTTTAATTTTTAGAGCAACTTTGGTTTTAGGACCCCACCCTTTTGGAAATAATATTCCCCCAACATTTGGATTGTCAAATTTTTATAACGTTTTTAAAAATATTTGTTAAAGAAAATTTAAAAAAAATTTAAAAGTTTTTCATGGGAAACAACCCAAAATTAAAATTTTTTCCCAAATTGCAAGTTAATTCATTTTTTTATCTTTGTTTTGGTTAAAAATTTTTAGGCATTAGTGAAATATTAAATAAAATTTAATTTGGTTTTAAAAGGAAACCCATTTCAGTAATAGTAAAAAAAAAGTTTGTATGAAATTCTGAGTGCCATTTTTAAAAAAACTTTTATCTTCCCATTAAAAAATAATCTAAGAAACCCTTTAAGTTTTTAAAAGGTACAGGAAAATTTTTGTGTAAGTTATTTGAACGATCATATTTTAGCGTAATGAGTTTCTTTCGTAAGCAGCGAAGAATGAATGGATTACAAATCCGCTACTTACTCTATAATGGACTTAATTTTCCTTTATTTCGAACTAGATGACCTCCTTATTATACATCAGCTTTACTTCCTTTAATTTTCTATTGTTGAAATTCAATATTGAAATATTGTGTATTCTATTTCGGATTATAACATTGTTCATGTCCTTGTTATACTACGTAGTACAGTCGTCAGTGAGATTGTTAGTCTGAGGCAATGTAGCAGTAGCAATGATAGTTGAGGCAGTACTAAAGTGATCGCTCCCCCAGTCTGAAGCTCAGTTGATTGTACATTGTTCATTTCCGTGTAATAATAATACGTCGTGAGATTGTCAGGCGATGTAGAAGTAGCAGTGATAAGGAGGTAGTTCTAAAGTGGTGGTCAGTCTAGAGCACAGCTGCTAGTACATAGTTCATGTGCGTGTAATACTAAGCAGGCAGGGGTTGCACACCCTTGTTGAGGCCAGCAAAAACTTGTGATTCTTAGGGAACGAAAACTACCAATCCAACAGTCATCTCCCACAGTTGATTTAACCTGTCGAAAAATCTCAGAACCAGCCCTGGCACCCCAGAATCTCAACATTTGCGGTTAATGATGTACCGCTCCTGGTCATTATAAGGTTGATCAGATTTAAGTAAAACATCGGTTTTTTCTGTATCCAAAGGAAGGTTTATTGGAAGGTATAAACCAGCCAGAAGTAGTCCCTGCTGGGTTATTCTCTAACACATAATATATAGTGTTGGCAGCACATTACGTATTCTACTATCAGGGCAATGAGGGTGAGAGATGGTACCATTATGTCTAGTAGTCCCCTTTCCCGGTACAGAGTAACAGTCTTCTTAAAATTAATCTTGAAAAGAAAGTTTTATAAGATATTTTATTCCTCCCGTTTTACAAGATCTTCCAACCTATACTAGCCAGATTCCAAGTTACCAGAAACTACCTTTAGAGTTAGCTAGTTTTATACGTTAATTCCAGCTTTTTTTGGGGGGGGGGGGGCTCTACGGAGAAAGTTCCCACTTCCGGAGGAATATCATATGATTGACCGCTTGGAATTTGAAATAGGGACATACATATAGTCTGAATACTTATACAGCCCCATGTAAAACTGACTCACTGACTGACTCACTGATATATAGGTACAAATTCTAACATAGTTCTAGAAGTGCTAGTAACTTGACATTTGGCACACAGGTACCGTTTGCCAATATAACCTATAAGGGAAAAGTCTGAAAACCGGATATTTTTACTTTTAAACCTATAAAAAAATTTAGACAATTCGTGCATTTTTTCACCCTTGCAGGCCTTTGTTGTAAGCCCGATAGCGGGCGAACCGTTGGAAGCTAGCTCGGATCTGACTAAAACATCTTTAGTCAAGAATATGAAGTGACTACAAAAAAGGTCTTGTGACTTTTTTGCTCTATCTTCTATGGTTAAGCGACAAAACGCTCTAATATTTGACATTCCAGAGATTATTTCGCCAAAAATAATGATTTGAGCCCGATAGCGGCCGAACCGTTGGTCGTAGCTCAAATCTGATCAAATTAGCAAATTGCGCAATCTGCAGAAAAGTTCCAGTTAACTTTTGCCCTATCCTCCATTGGTTTGGCCTAAAAACGTGATTTGTGCAATTTTTGTGTAATTTTTGCCAGGAAAATTTTATTTTTTGGGTCGATAGCGGTGAAACCAATGGTCGGAGGTCAACATAAAACAAAAGTTGGATTTAGTAAATGAGGTGATCTACAAAAAGTTCCAGTAACTTTTTACTCTATCTGAATAGTTTGACCGCAAAACGCGATTAAGTGAAAATATTTGGAAATGTTCGCTTATAAATTTACATTCCGGTCTGCCCGAAAAACCTGTTTTAAAATGCAAATATTTTATAATTTTTACGTGAGAAGTTTTTTTCTGAAGGCGGTAGCAGCCGAACTATTGCTCATAACCTAAGTCCTTAAAGTTTTCAATAGCTAGGCAATCTAGAGATCTAAAAAAAGGTTAGCTTGCTTTTTGTCGTATATACTTACGTAAGCCCTAAAATCTCTTTTAATAGTAAAACCATGGTCGTAATTAGCAATTTCAGGAGTTGTAAATATAATGCGACTATAATTTGTACAACCCGTTCTGGTTCCGGATTTAACTTCTGTTACTACGTGAACGAGTGACTACAACCCCACATCGTCAATTGGCTGAGCGTCAGTGAAGCGTCAATAGTAAATAGGGACATATTAGTGGTTAATTAATTTAATGGAAATAGTGATTCATTATCAACACTCATAAGTAATTTAAACCCTCTGATCAAATTTTTATATTGATAACAATTACTGTACACATATTCTCGTAGCACAGACACATATTTCCCACAAAAGTAACCTCACGTACTTATAACCCCCCGACAACATAGATCCCCCTCTCGGGAATTTCCTGGTAGATGAACTCCTGATTAAATTAAACCCCCTGATCAACTCTAATAATACTAGTATGTTAATACAAAATAATGCGATCTACAAAAAAGGTCTAGTGACTTTTTGCCCTATATCCATCGGTTTGGCTAATAAATGTTAATATTTTGTAATTTGTACGTGAATATTTTGTTATTGGAGTCGATAGGGGTTGACCCGATTTGTGCTAGTTTAAATCTAAAAACATTTATAAATAGCTATTGATACGATCTACAAAAAAGGTTCGGTAGCTTTGTGTTGTATATCTGTCCGTAAACTTGTTTACGCTCTTAATGGCAAAATCTTTTTTGTGAATTGGCAATTTATGGAATTTTTTTATTTTTCCGACTAAAAATTGTACAACTCATAACAGTTGAGATTGAGTTTGTATTACTGCGTAAACGACTGACTAGTATATACGTCCTACTACAGCACATCACGAATTGGCTGATCGTTAGCGAAGGTCAATAGTAATTAGGGACAGAGTGAATTTTAATTATGTTCACAGACACAACACACTCGAAAAGAGACCTACGTGTGTCTTAAACATCCGGTAAAAATAACCTCCCTCCCTGGAATTTCCTGGTATGACTAGATAATCTCCTGATCAAATTAAACCCCCTAAACAAGTTCAAAATACTAACTTAGTGTTGGATTGTTTATTATATTTACACTCAACAATTCACACTAGCTGCCCAATGCAGACTTTTCTCCCAAGCTCCATATCGAGAAAACCAGAAATCATAGCTCAAGTCCAAGGCCAGAATCGATAGACAATTTGAAATATCCGACAAGAAAGGTCCAGTTCACTTTTTCTTGTATCTCTAACGGTTTAGCCACAAAATGCTCTTAAAGTCACAACTTTGATTAAAACGTGAAAAATCGATAAAATAGGTATAATTTAAAAGTCCCAGACCCCTAATCTTATTCTCTGAATTAACCTCTCACCGAATACCGTTTACCCCGAATTTGGCGAACACCTAAAATGGGGCCTGGGGCGTAGTCCCCAGCGAGCCGAAGTGGAGTCCTATATAATATACAGCATGTGTAAACTCACTCACTGACTCACTGACATATAATCAAACAAATTCTAACATACTTCTAGAAGTGCTGGAAAACTTGAAATTATGCACGCACGTCGCTTTTCCGGTATGACGAACATTAAAAGTCTAAAAATAAGAAATCTATACTTTTTAACACCTCAAAAAAATTAAATACCGGTTGAAACTGGTTAAAAAGTGGTGTAAGTTGTTTGCTTAGAGCCATATAGCGACTAAACCGTTGGTCGAAGCTCGAAATCTAATTATTAAAGGGGGGCTTACGGAAAAGTTTCCACTCCAGGAGGGAATATACCATGATTGACCGCTTGCAATTTGAAATGGGGACAGACATATCCTATATCCTATACAGCCGCATGTGAAACTGACTCAGTGACTGACCGATATATAGATACAAATTCTAACATACTTCTAGAAGTGCTGGAAACTTGAAATTTTGCACGCACGTCGCTTTTTTCCGGTATAACGTACAGGAAAAAGTCTAAAAAAGGAACTTTATACTTATTAACACCTAAACAAAAATTTAAACCGGTTGAAACTGGCTAAAAACTGGTGTAGTTGTTTGCTTTCGAGCCATACAGGGACTAAACCGTTGGTCGCAGCTCAAATCTAATTATTAAAGGCGTTTTAATGAATTGTCTGATCTAAAAAAATACGCACATTAGATTTCTCCGCATCTTTATCGGTCCACCCTAAAAAAGCTAACAAATTCGAACATTTTGTCAAATTTTGCCAATTTTCATTTGTAGAGTTTTGTTTGAAGAACAGTAGCGCCTAAACGGTAGGTTGTAGCTCGGATCTGACGAGAAACTTTTAGTATGGAGCGAAGTGATCTAAAAAAAGGTCACGTGACTTTTTGGCTTATCCCCATCGGTTTGGCCACTAAACGAGTTTAAAAGGAAACATTTTTGAATTTGTACTTAACAATTTAGTTTCCGCGCTCGAAAGCGGCCAAACCGTTGGCGGCTGCTCAAAAAATATGTTAATGGGATTTTGAAAATCACGTATTCTACATAAAAGCATCAGCAAAATTTGGTACCATCTCTATTGGTTTAACCGTAAATCGCAATTATGTGAAAACTGTTTGTAATCTTCACGTGCAATTTTAGATTCTGGGCTCGATAACGTCGAAACCGTCGTTCGTAACTCAAAATACGTAGTCTACAAGATTTAGAAAACTATGTGATCTACAAAAAGTTCCTGTAACCTTTGGTATTATATCCATCTGCTAGGCCGCAAAACGCGATTATGTGCAAAAATCTTTTGTTATTATCACGTG
This sequence comes from Homalodisca vitripennis, assembly GCF_021130785.1. Classification (NCBI taxonomy): domain Eukaryota; kingdom Metazoa; phylum Arthropoda; class Insecta; order Hemiptera; family Cicadellidae; genus Homalodisca; species Homalodisca vitripennis. The sequence continues at coordinate 26,878,730 of NC_060215.1, forward strand.
AAAATTTAGTTTCCCGTCTCGATCGCGGCCAAACAGTTAGTCATAGCTCAAAACAAGTTGTATCAGGAACTAGCAAATGATGTGCTCTACAAAAAAGGCCCAGTGACTGTTTGCCCTATCCTCATTGGTTTGGCCGCAAAACCGGTTTAAAATAATTCTGTTTCCTGGATCGATAGCTGCAGAATAGTTTAGTCGTAGCTTATTTTAAATTTGTTACCAACAGATATACTTAATTTTCTGATAAATATTGCCCTCTTTTTGTTTTAATTGCACAGACACAACATCCTCCAGTATAGAACGACTTGAATTTTTACCGTTATGACTAATAACCCCCCTCCGGAATTTCTTATATTTAAAATAATACACAACTTATTACAAGTTCATTTATTTTGAAGAAAATTTTAATCTATACAAAAATTTTACATGTTTATTACATTTTGTATCTCACATATATTTCTCCAGCTCTTGCTTGATAAGCTCCTTCACGTTGCGTTCATCTTTAATTCTGGGTTCATCTTTAAATTCTGGCTCTGATCTCTGTCAGGGAAGTCAATCATTACAATTATGAACATCACTGTAATCACGGCGAAAACCAACTGTCCGTTCTCGTCCAACGACTCCAACATGACCTGAATATTCTTCATATTTCACGAGTACAATTTTGCGTGCTATTCAATAATATTTTTTTTTCCAAAATTATCTTGTTGCATTTCCATGGATACTAAAATTCTTATTGTCATTATAATAAATTAAAATACCACTTATAAAACAAAGTGTTTACGTATGTATACACAAGGTTGAGCTGTTATCGCGACATTTCTTATTAACTTTTTTAGCGATGTCTACATTTTGTTTATCAGGGACTCTGCCCCACCTCCTTTTGGAAGCTAAATATATTCTTTCCTGAATCAATTAGATGGAATGTAGTTCAGAGATTAGACCGTTATCAGAATTTCGTCTTTACCATAAAGTTTCACTGTCTTTTACACGACATCCCTATTTAGAACTATTGAAAACCGTTTTTATTGCAATAAGATAAAATAAAACCCAGGACAATAGAGGTTCTTCTTGTATTTGTCAACTGCTTCAGATATTTAATAGACTATTTCGTTATTTATCTTATGTTATCAGGTTAACATACTTTTAGCAGCTAATAAACAGTAACAATACGTTTACGAAGCATCAAAATATGATAATAAAAATAATAAATACGATTTCTGACAAAGAACACAGGATATTCATGTAATCATGTTATGAAATCAACGTTTGTCATGATATAATTCTGAGTGACCTACGTGTTGAAAGTAAACTATTGTACGTCTTAGAACATTAAGATAAAATAGATACAGGCAACAGAGTATTCTCCTATTTTTTGTCTCTAACGACAGGTACTAGAGGAAACATTTTCTGTGTAAGTTATTTGAACGATCATATTTTAAGCGTAAGTGAGTTTCTTTCGTAAGCAGCGAAGTATGATGGATTACAAATCCGCTACTTACTCTATAATGACTTAATTTTCCTTTATTTCGAACTAGATGACCTCCTTATTATACATCAGCTTTACTTCCTTTAATTTCTATTGTTGAAATTCAATATTGAAATATTGTGTATTCTATTTCTGATTATACATTGTTCATGTCCTTGTAATACTACGTAGTACAGTCGTCAATGAGATTGTCAGTCTGAGGCAAAGTAGCAGTAGCAATGATAGTTTGGCAGTACTAAAGTGATCGCTCCCCCAGTCTGAAGCTCAGTTGATTGTACATTGTTCATTTCCGTGTAATAATACGTCGTACAGACGTCGTGAGATTGTCAGGCGATGTAGAAGTAGCAGTGATAAGAAGGTAGTTCTAAAGTGGTGGTCAGTCTAGAGCACAGCTGCTAGTACATAGTTCATGTGCGTGTAATACTAAGCAGGCAGGGGTTGCACACCCTTGTTGAGGCCAGCAAAAACTTGTGATTCTTAGGGAACGAAAACTACCAATCCAACAGTCATCTCCCACAGTTGATTTAACCTATCGAAACATCTCAGAACCAGCCCTGGCACCCCAGAATCTCAACATTTGCGGTTAATGATGTACCGCTCCTGGTCATTATAAGGTTGATCAGATTTAAGTAAAAACATCGGTTTTTTTCTGTATCCAAAGGAAGGTTTATTGGAAGGTATAAACCAGCCAGAAGTAGTCCCTGCTGGGTTATTCTCTAACACATAATATATAGTGTTGGCAGCACATTACGTATTCTACTATCAGGGCAATGAGGGTGAGAGATGGTACCATTATGACGAGTACTCCCCTTTCCCGGTACAGAGTAACAGTCTTCTTAAAATGAATCTTGAAAAGAAAGTTTTATAAGATATTTTATTCCTCCCGTTTTTACAAGATCTTCCAACCTATACTAGCCAGTTCCAAGTTCCAGAAACCACCTTTAGAGTTAGCTAGTTTATACCTTAATTCCAGCTTTTTTTTTGGGGGGGGGGGGGCTTACGGAAAGTTCCACTTCCAGGAAGGAATATCATATGATTGACCGCTTGGAATTTGAAATAGGGACATACATATAGTCTGAATACTTATACAGCCCCATGTGAAAACTGACTGACTGACTGACTCACTGATATATAGATAACAATTCTAACATAGTTCTAGAAGTGCTAGAGTAACTTGACATTTGGCACACAGGTACCGTTTGCAATATAACCCACAGGAAAAGTCTGAAAACCGGACATTTTTACTTTTAAAACCCCCCCAAAAAATTTTAGACAATTCGTGCATTTTTCACCCTTGCAGGCCTTTGTTGTAAGCCCGATAGCGGGCGAACCGTTGGAGCTAGCTCGGATCTGACAAAACATCTTTAGTCAAGAATAAAGTGAACTACAAAAAAAGGTCTTGTGACTTTTTGCTCTATCTTCTATGGTTAAGCGACAAAACGCTCTAATATTTGACATTCCAGAGATTATTTCGCCAAAAATAATGATTTGAGCCCGATAGCGGCCGAACCGTTTGGTCGTAGCTCAAATCTGATCAAATTAGCAAATTGCGCAATCTGCAGAAAAGTTTCCAGTTAACTTTTTGCCCTATCTCCATTGGTTTGGCCTAAAAACGTGATTATGTGCAATTTTTGTGTAATTTTTGCAGGAAAATTTTATTTTTTGGGGTCGATAGCGGTGAAAACCAATGGTCGGAGGTCAACATAAAACAAAAGTTGGATTTAGTAAATGAGGTGATCTACAAAAAGTTTCCAGTAACTTTTTACTCTATCTCCATTAGTTTGACCAGTTATAATTCTGAGTGACCTACGTGTTGAAAGTAAGCTATTGTACAAAGGAAAATTTTGTTTGTAAGGTATTTGAACGATCATATTTTAAGCCTAAGTGAGTTCTTTTCGAAAGCAGCGAAGTATGATGGATGACAAATCAGCTACTTACTCTATAATGATTTAATTTTCCTTGATTTCGAACTTGTTGACCTCCTTATTAGAAATCAGCTTTTACTTAATTTAATTTCTGAACCAGAGATATTGAATAGCCTTAGAAATGACATTTTATTACATTTTCCGTGAGGCAGTACTACAGTGATTGCTCAAGCCAGTCTGGAGCACAGCTGAATTATATATTGTTCATCCGTCCGTGTTAGTCCCAACGTCGTAAAGTGGGTCAGTTAGGTAGTCGGCTAAGGTGATGTGACAGTAAGCTGTTTGATAGTGAGGCAGTACTAAAGTGATCGCTCACACGCCATCTGGAGCATAGCTGATTGTACATTAGTTCATATCCGTGTAATACTACGTAGTACAGTTGCCAGGCTGAGGTGATGTGACAGTAGCAGTGATAGTGGGGCAGTACTAAAGTGATCGCTCACCCCAGTCTAGAGAAACAGCTGATTGTACATTGTTTATGTACGTGTAATACTACGTAGTACAGTCGTCAGTGAGATTGTCAGGCTGAGGTGATAATGGCAGTAGCCGTGATATTGAGGTAGTACTAAATTGATCGCTCACACCAGTCTGGAGCACAGAACAGGTCCAGCGATTTTTTACCACGTATTTATTGGTTTGGAAAAATAACGCGATTATGTGCAAGATATGTGTAGTTTTCACATACAAATTTACATTCCATCCTCGAAAGCGGCGAACTATTCTCCGAAGGTCAAAACAAATTGATGACCCGGCTTATAAAATGACGGCATGTACAAATAAGGTCCAATAATCTTTTGCCTTATCTTCAATGGTTCAGCCGCAAAACGCGTTTTCAAAAGTTATGCTATTTTTTTCGTTTGATTTTGTTTCTGGGATCGATAGCGGCTGAACCTTTAGTCTTAGCTGAAATATAAAACGTTCTGTTACTAAAAAATAATGAGGTGTACAAAAAAGGCTAGTTGGGTTTTTGTCGTATTTCCTTCCGTAAGCCTGAAAATTACTCTCAATGGCAAAAATCTCGTAAGTGACAATTTTGGAAGTTGTAACTTTGATGCGACTACAATTGGTGAAATTCATACCGGATCTGAATTGAACTTGTATTACTAGGTTAACGAGTGAATACAACGCTACATCAGGAATTGGCTGAGCGTTAGCGAAACTTCAATAATACATGGGAACAGAATGAATTCTATTTATGGTAGGAGACAAAACACCCTGTAAAAAAGAACCTCGAGTGTCTTAAACCTCCGGCAATGTTTAACCCCCCATCCCCGGCATTTCCTAGTATAATCAGATAATCTACTGCGTAAATGAAACCCCCTGACCAACTTAATAATCTGATAAAGATTACTGACTTAGATTAAGTACTCTTCAGGTAGTAAAACTCAGTTACGTTTTCCTCATAACGCCCCGTGAAACAGACTTACTCAGTACACTGAGTCTAATCCACTTCCTGTTGTGCTAAAAACTTGAAATTTCGCATAATTCTATCTTAGACCATTTAACCCATAGAAAACGCCTAATACTTGCAAATTCTACATTGAATTACTCTAAGAAATTCAGAAAAGCTGAATAGTGCAGTCTTTTCTCCCAAGCTCTGTACTGGCTAAACCAGAGGTCGTAGCTCAAATCCAACGACGATTATGACCAGATAATGTCCTGTGTAAATTAACCCCTTGATCAAGATAATAATCTTATAAACATTACTGACTTTGATTAGTTACTCTTCAGAAAAAAAGGTTGTCTTGGATACCTACAGACTGTAATCCACTTCATAGTATGCTAGAGATTTTAACTTTATTACAGTTGTAGCTTAGACGATGAAATCGTCAGAAAATATATGAAATCTGATCAGTTTTC